>NC_091707.1:13135000-13760000 GCF_041296265.1 Equus caballus
ACTTCATTAACTGCAGTCTTATTTACAAAAGCCGAGATACAACCTAAGAGTCCATGGATGCTTGAATGAATAAAGAAGACATGTTATGTATGTATATACGCACAGTATATATAACACTTAGCCATGAAAAAGATGAAATGCTGCCATTCATGGATGCACCTTGAGGGTAATATGTGACAAGAGATTTTCACATATTGAGGTATACGTGGTAACTATTTGGGTTCAAAACTGACTCACCCTGAACTAGAGAGCCTGACTTGTGGCCTATCAAACATGCATTGTACATCTGCTTTAACTATTAAAGTAAAGAATGCACTTTCTTAAGATAAGAATGCATACTTCCCCTGCTATGCCCTGTTGGTAATGCCACATTGGTAACTCCAGTATTAGTTCTTTTCCAGACATCAAGGTCATGTTGACCTGCTAATTTGCAAGTGACTATCCCTTTGAAACTTTGATTGAACATGTAGCCTGGGTGTGTTTAACGTATGTTCTTTCTTCTGAAAATATATAAGACTCTACTGAGAACCATGCTTCTCCGGAATGCTTTCTTCTTTTCTGGGAAAGGCCTTCCCAGGTTACAATCCTCTCTTTGGCTCAAGTAAAACTCACCTACCCCTCTTATCTGTAGAGTGGTTATTGGTTATTTTGCATCAACAATGCTAAATGAAATGTCAGACAAAGACAAAAAACCATAAGATTTCACTCATTTGTGGAAAGTAAAATAAATAAACAAACAAAACAATACAAAAACTAGCACATGACTGCAAAGATCAGATTAGTGGTTACCAGAGGGGAAGGGAGGCAAAGGGAGAGCAAAATGGGTAAAGGGGGTCAACTGTATGGGGATAGATGGAAGTTAGATTTTGGTGGTGAGAACCCTGTAGTGCATACAGAAGCCAAATTATAATGTACAGATGAAACATATAATATTATGAAGAATGCCAGCTCAATTAAAACAAAAAATTAAGGCACTGGCACCAATGCTAGCTACTATTCCAAAGTTCTCACAGCTTTTTTCTGCTTCACTGTGTGGTATTCTCTTGTCATAATGTTTTTGCTAAATCTCATTGTATTGACAGGTCAAATCTTCAGGTTCACTCTCTTTAAATTTAATCATTCTCTTTGTTCCTTTTCTGATGTTCCAGTCTTAGGGAGATGACTTCCTTGGCACTTAGCAACTGCAAACATGCAATTGAAGATTTTAAGAGAAGATAACATGTCAGGGAGACTACCATAATTATTATAAGTACGATATTTCCCAACGTTTAGAGTGCCCCTTGGAGGTATGGTCTCCACGACCCAAATCAATCAAAATCAAATGTAAAAGAAGCACCTTGTTGAAGGAATTACCTTTTTGAGCCAAGTGGCTTTTTCAGTGATCTTATTTAACAGAGAGTCAACTTTTCTAGAAGTGTTAATCTACACGTAGCAAGTGGTGTTGCCACAGCACAGATACCTCCTTGCTCAGCTAAATGAAAATCAAAGGCATCCTATTGTCAGGAACAACATTGACCTAAGAGTCTAAGGAATTTTTGGAGCAGCTATTGACCTAGCAGCAGATTCTGCTATATTTTCAAGAGGTAAGAAGTTCCTGATCATATTCTCAACATTAACTATTAACCAAGGAAGTAATGTCCTGCCAAAGGAAGTGAATATTGAATCATGAATGCCTCTTGGTATGTCCTTTTTAACTCAGTGATGTAAATTCAGGGAAGTTGACCAATGAGGTATCTTAGTTCATTTGTGAACAATTAGGGATACAGTTAGATAACCCAGGAGTTATTGACTAGCTATGCACTAGCCATCTAGGCCTTCATGAGCCCAAGGAGAATAATAGCCACCACAGATAGAGATAAATCCTTTTGGGGCACAAATATTGTCATTAGGATAGTACTGTAAATGGATTCATTTTCAGGGATTGTTGCACTTGTCTGTTCAAGCTGGGGGTCATTTATTCAGTGAATTCATGAAGTAAATCTCCCAGCCTGAAATAAAGTGTTGTTCTAACTACCTTGCAAAAATGGATGCTCCTGGTGAGATCTTTTCATGATTAGAATAGATCTGATATAGATAATCATGTGGTTGTGGGGATGGAAATATACAAAGATTTACATATGTATTTGTGTTTAATTGTGGAAGTACAGTTATAATCAGAGGAAGGTAAAAAACAAAGACTGGATGCTCTGCCCATAAGAGTTGAACTCCATAAGAGACAGGTAAGGGGGGTTCATAATAGTTTGTGGTGACATTGGGAATAGAAGATAAATTGGACATAAGGAGGACCAGAGGGTCTCTAGCATCATGGATAGATTGAATTCTTTGATGACAAACCTAGCAGTCTGAAAGGTTACCCCGTTTAGCAATGGCCTAGGAGATGCAGATAATGGTGTTATCTTTCAGGTCAATGCCAGAGTAAAGGAAATAAAGAGAAGTAAGGGTTTCATCTTTAGTTCAAGTATAAAGTCTTGCTATGACATCTTGAGCAGAAGCAGTCTACCTTAATGTCAGCTATTTTTCTTCCTCATCAATTTGATTCAGAGATCTCTAGTGTCTGCACAGGACAAGATGTCAAGCGAATCCTTCTTTAGCTCTGAGATGTGTACCCAAACTCAATGCCTTATAATTTTACAGCAGTGTCAGTGGTCAGGAATATTTGCTAAGGTCCCTTCCAATAGGTTTTGAGAATTTTCTTCCTCTGAAGATGTTTCTAGAATACAAAGTCACCAGGCTTCTGCCTGTGACCAATGAGATCCTTTGAATTGGGATCCAGGGATGTTTCTTTAACTTGTTGATGATATCCTTTAGCATAAGACATTAAAGACCAACAGTAACTGATCATAATAGCATGAGACAACAAGGGATAATCAAAAAATTGTGTATCTATAAACATTGGTCCACTGTTGACTATCTCAGGTGGAATTAATTTATGTTTTCCAAAAGGTGTACTGCAAATAGTTAGCAAGAGTAGAGGCAATATCTTAGGCCAAGAGAGTTCAGCAGTTTCAGAAAGTTTGAATAATTCATTTAAATTCAATTTAAAGTTTGAGGATCGCATTAGATATCTTGAACTTTCTTGATGATTGAGGGTGATAAAGACAGTGAAAATTTCAATAAATTTGCAAGGATTTTGTTAAGGCTTGTATGATTTGTTGAGTGAAGAGCGTGCCTCAATCACTGGAGATTGTTGAAGATATACCCCAAATGGAAAACATGCTATCCAACAACTTCTTTTTCATTCTGAGGGCATCAGCCTTGCAGGAGGGGAAAACTTCAACTGATCAAGAAAACATGCATACAACTACAAGGACATATTGATTAGCCATTCTAAGTGACAGTTGAATGAAGTCTAGCTGCAGACGTTCAAAGGGGCCAGAGGGAGAAGATTTGAGGCATCTGAAAACAAAATTTTTTTCCCTGGATTATAGACCTGGCAGGTCAGGCATTTGTGGTAAAATGTTTTTGCAATTTTATAGAAGTCACTCCATCTGTATTTATACATAACTTTTATGATCTTAAATGAATCATCATTGATGAAGAAATGTAAAAACCAAAAAATAGGGTTTGCCAGTGAGCCAGGAAGAACCAAACAGCCATCTTGGGTTTCCTGTAGCCCTGATTGTTTATTTTTTAGTTTACAACCATTGCTTGCATGCCTTGATTCTGTGGTTCAGGAGCAGACTGTTTCCATATTGCAAGGACACAAGGATGGCAAAAGCCTGGTAACAAGGGGTCATTTTTTGCAGGAGTAGAATGAAATTCATCCACATGTGCTACAGATCCTGTTGCTGCTGCCTTAGCATGAAAGTCAACGAAGGCATTTTCCTGACACTCACATTCAGTATTTTTAGTTTGGGCTTCAATTTTGATGACGGAAATTTTAGAAAGCGAGAGAGTAGCAGTAAGAAGATAATTTACTTGTCCACTTTTGATTGGGCTCTCGGTGGATGTGAGAAAACCCCCCTGTTTCCACAATATCCCTAAATCATGGATGACCCTGAAAGCATGCCAGCTCTTCGGCATAAGTATTAACCATTTGCCTTTTTAAATAACTGGTATGCTCCAGTAAGGACATGGAGCTCTGCTTGTTGGGCTATTTTAGCTATTGGGACATTTCTCCTCTCAAGTAATTTATATAGCACAGTGACAGTCTTGAAAAATCTCTTTTTTATTTTACATTATCACTCATCAACAAATAAAATTAGATCATAATTAGTCAAAGGGGTGCTTTGTAAATCAGCACTCAGTCTCACAAAGTAGGATGTTATTGCCCTGCAGTTACGTTCATCAGGTGGAGGTTGTAGTGTAGTAGAGTTGAGAGTGTTGCAAGTTTAAGATATTGATTAGGAGGCGAAAACAGAAGGATCTCACAGGGGGTTAGCCTGCTTGCACAGAAAGGTTGGGTCAATTCAGAATTAAGAAGACTTTAGGCTGTATATGGAGGTTGTAAATAAATACCATTTCCTAAGTTTAAATCACCTGACGCATCTACCAGCTTTGCAGCTAAGGCTATAGCCTTAAGAGATTTGGAACTGGCATGAACAATTGAATCAAGCTGTATGCTATAATAGGCGATAGGCCTATGTTTATTAGCATGTCCTTGCATAAGTATTCCCAGGACTTGGTTTTCTCTTTCATGCAAAAGTTGCAAGGTTTTCAATAGTTAAGTAGCTGTAAGCAAGGTGGTTCTTGTCTCACTTGTTTTAGTCTTATGAAACCTGTTTATGTTTATCTTCCCAAGGAAATGGTTAAAAGACTAAAATTTTAGTAAGTTCATAGAGTAGACAAGCCAATCAAGAAAAATTAGAAATTAATAGTCTAAAATAGCCAGCCAGGTCTAGGAATCCACAAAACTATTCCTTAGTTTGTGGCTTAGGGAATTCTTGGATTAACTTAATTCTTTTTGGGGATAGCTGGAGTTTGTCAGCACTTACATTATGTTTAGGTAAGAAATAGTGTCTGTAGATGATTGCAATTTTTTCCCTAGAGACTTTATGCCCTTTTTCAACTAACTGTTGTAGCAAATAAATGGAATCCTTCATGGATGCCCCTTTGGTAACTAAGCACAGAAGGAGATCATCTACATATTTAAAGGGTCAATTTCCCAGGGAACTGGAGGGTGCTGGAATCTTGGTGGAGTACGTGGGAGAAATAAGAAGAGGATTCGGTGAACCCTTGACACATTGCTGTCCAGGTATATTGTTGACTCTTCTCAGTAAAGGCAAATATATATTGGCAGTTGTTGTCTATAGGAATGCTGAAAAAGGCTGAACAGAGGTCTACAGCAGTCAACCATCTTAATTCTGATAGAACTTGTGACAAAAGGGTGCTTGGTTTTGGAATAACTTGGAAATGAGGAATAACTTTCTTGTTAACAGCTCGCAAATCCTGGACAAATCACCATCCTTACCCATTAGGTTTCTTGAGAGGCGTGATCTGCATTTTATGTGGGCTGGTACAGGGCATGCTTAGCCCCTGTGTGACCAGTTCTTCGACTATGGCTGTGAGGTGTTATATGGCCTTGAGCTTTACTTTAATGGCTATTGAGGCAATTGAGGAAGAAGTTTAATCATGTCTGAGTTTTTATAGGTTCCGTTCTTTTTACTCTCCCAATGTCAATATCAGAAGTTGCCCATAGATTTTTGAGCACCTCAATTATATTGGGGATCTTTTGCTGAAATTCTTCCTCTTCTATATCATGGATCCCATTTTTGTTATTATTTATTTTTTTAGCAAAGCTTTGGGCATCTTGAAGCCAAACTAATACCTAATTGGGAAATACTGCCAGTTTGAAGATTGTGTGGTGTTTTACAATGTACCTCTTTGCATGGAAATTTTCTTGAAGTTGGCAAGTGACCTAGTATCAATCTAACCCATTCCGTGACTAGCTTATCCCAACATGGGAGTCTTAGAGTTAGGTGGTGATTGCTTTAGCAGCTTTTAAGTGCTCAACCTGTGCCTACTAATTTTTGCAGCTCTTTGGCCTCTGAGATTCCCATTGACAGTATCTATTATCTACACAAAACAAGACAAACAAGCATGTGTGCCTTAATATATTGGCAGTAGTCAGGAGATGTTAGTGTGCCCCGTCCAAGAGAAGGCCCTGTAAACACTGTGAACAATTCCCACTGGGGAACCTTGGACTGGAGAAAGGATTGAACCAGCAGACTTCAGCAAATGGGGACTACAAATTGGGGACTCCACATAAATGAGTAACTGCAAATTGCCAAAAACCGTTCCCATGTGGATCTTAGGACAGAATCAGGGCCTGGAGATTTCCATCAATCAAATAAAAGTTGTGGTCTGAAATAAAAAATATGGCTCCAGGAGAGTTGACCTGCCCTGTACTGGAAAGCCAATTAGATTGGGAGCTCAATGAAAATAGAGTGGCGCTCAGAACCAAGAGGAACTTACTCATTGCACTGAGAAATGGTGAGAAATACAGAGAAGTCAAAAGGGTTCATGGGTACCATACCTGCGCTTCTTCTTGTCCCCAAAGGGATCAGAAATGTCCTTTTATTCTACAACTACAACCAAATCTGTTTAAAAAAACACAGCTGAGGAAATTTAAAGATCTAATTGGCTCTATTCAATGATTTATGAATTGGGAAATGTGCCATTTGGAAATAGAAAGGACCTCCAAGAGCTGTACAAAAGTGAGACTTTTATAGGGAGAAGTGGGCATGAATGTTTATGAGGCAGAATACTTCACTATTGCTGACCAGGAGATTCCAGACTGACTAGTTTAAGATTACATTCCTATGAGAGGCTGAAACTGCAATTAGTCTTGGTTTGCTGATGTGTGGCTTAGCAAAAGTGACTCCAGTTTGGACCTGTTGTCTCTTTTTTAATAAAAATAATATTAATATACAATACTATATACCAACTAATAGTAATTAATATCAAATAATAGTAATTACTTGATACATATACATAGTTACTATATATATGGTACATATATAATATATATATCAACTAATTACTAATCAGGGAAATGGAAATTCAGACCAAAATAAATTCTGTCGTATAATCTAACAGAATGCCTAAAATTAAAAAGACTACTCACAAGAAGTATTGGCAAATACATGGAACAGCTGAACTCTTATACACTAGTTTTAACAATATGAATTGACTCAAATATTTTGGTAAACTATCTCTCACTATTTACAGAATTTGAATGTATTTATGCCCTGGAAACCTATAATTTTACTCATAAGTTTTTAAGAAACAACAATGTTGAAATATGTGTACCAAAAGGCATGTAGAAGAAAGTTCATAGAAGCATTATTCAAAATAATCAAAAATGAAAAAAAATCCAATTGTGCATTAACATTAGAATGGATAGGTTAACTGTGATATGTTAATATAAATGAAAAATTAAATACCATGAAGATAATCAAAGAAATATAAAGGAATACTATCATTTACTACTGCTACTACATGTACTAACATTGCTACAATTAAAAAGTAAAATACACACAATAAATGCAGATCATAATATTGGTCAGGTTTGGCAGTAGTTTGGTATTATCTATAAAACTGTGAAATAACACTTGTCCTGCAATCCTGTAATTCCATCGCTGGGTGTAAAATTGATCACAGCTCTTGCACAAAAGGACCAGTGGATTAGTACTGCACTCCCCATTGAAGCATTAGATGTAATAGACTCAAAGTGGGTAAATATATTGTGGTAGAAATATTCTATGTCAATAAAATGAAAGATGAAAACATAAATGAGTCATAAATATACAAAACTAAAAAACAAGAAGGCATACACAGCAGAATCAATAGTCAAGATTAACCTATGGTGTCAACACATAAACATGCCTCTTTGGCAAAGGATAACTTGTAAGTGATTATTTTGAGAAAGAGAAGGTACAGAAGAAGCTCTGTAAACAGAGAAGTTACCATTTTCTAAGGGAAATTTATATTTATCAAGGAACTCTCCATTTGTAAAGGTGTCTCCATCTATGTAGCAAAACAAGAAAAGTGACCAAATCATGAGAAACTCTTAGTGGGATAAGCACAGATTGAAATCTTCCCTACAAACTTTACTTTTGTTTACTATACTTTTCCTGGTCATCATCCTAGATCTTGCCTCCCCTATACCCTTCTCTTTTCTTTCTTCAGTTGATGTTGGTATTTAAGACGGAATTCTAAGCCACCTCTGAAAACAACTAATTTATCCCTGAGTATCTCCCATGTATACATGAGGTCCACATGTTAATAAACTTCTGTTTATTTTTTCTTGTTAATATCTTTAAGGAGCTTACTCATTACTACATCCTCATCCTTTCTAATGTATTTATAATTTGCACCTGGTCAGTTCTAAGCCACAAGCCACATGCCCAGGAGTTTTTGTTACAGAGTTTCCAGTTGAGAACTTAGAAGGGTAGAGGAAAACTTTTTGTTAAGTTAGAGAGAGAATTAGTTCAAATTCTAAATATTTTTATAATGTAATGCTTATATTATTTTCATATATTATTTATAACTACTCAAGTAATCAATTAAAACATAAACACAATGAAAAGACATATCCCAATTAAACTTAATGAGAGATTTTTACATATTGAGGCACACAGGGTAACCATTCAAGTTCAAAACTGATTTGACTTGAACTAGAAAGACTGACTTATGGCCTGTCAAACATATGTTGTGCATCTGCTTCTCCATTAAAGTAAAGAATGCGCTCTCTTGAGATAAGGAATGCGTACTTCCCTTCCTACACCCTATTGGTAACAACACCCTAATGTTAATGTCCAGATTAGTCTCTTTCCTGACATCATGGTCATGTTGACCTGCCAATTTGCAACTGAATACCTCTTTGAAAATATATCCTGGGTGTGTTTAACGTATCTTCTTTTTTATAAAAGATGTAAGACTGTGCTGAAACCCATGCTTCTCTGAAATGCCTTCTAAGGCCTTCCTGGGTTATAATCTTCACTCTGGCTCATAAAAAACTCCCCCAAATTTTGATTTATAAGTTGGTTATAGATTATTTGTGTCAACACTTCTTGGCATAGTTGTAGCAGAAATTCAGAGAAAACCACCAGAGCCCACCTGGAATCTACACTGAACTAGCATTGGGTACAAATAGGAGCCCATTGAGCCCCCCAGATCATTGGATTCTTCAGGTGACCCTGGTGAGTTCTCCTGAAACCTGGACTGCCTCATTTTAAGTCAATGTTCCAGAGTTTATATGAGCAGCTTCAAACCTTAAGACTTGGTATCTTAAGGGGGTACCAGTACATGCCCTAGGTGAGAGAAACCTAGGGAGAATTACCAGGAAAGAGAAAACCTGGGAGGAATTTCCTAGGCCAAGGGAGCGTAGAGGGAACTTTGGAGTGAATGTGGAAGGCTAATCTTTTTAATTCAACTTTAAATTGTAAATAATTGTGTTTATATAAAGTCTGGACAAACTGCTTGATGGAGAAATGAGATACTGAATGTGTTCAGCTCTGAAGAAAAGGGATGTTGCTCCTCCTGGCTGAAAGGCATTCTCAGGTGACTGAGAACCTTAGCAGGAGTGTTGGAGGGTCAAATCCTCACAATGTGTAGTGGTCCCATAGGGAACTCTGCTGTCATTCATGTTAATTAATTAAAGACCCATCCAGGGAAGCTTATATGAGGGTTGGTCACCCAAGCTCTGAACCCCCATGGCAGTTTTAGGCTGCCAGTGGGAGAAACCAAGGCATGTAAGAGAGTGTTTACAACCTTTCTTTAGGGAGTAACACTCACAAGCAGCACATTTGTGACCCACTGTACTGTCCCTAGGAATTGTTCAGATTTTATAGCAAAACAAAACTAAGAGAAAACTGGGAAAGCAAGCTTCTAAAAGGTGACCAGTTCCCAAATGGGCAGCCTCACCTCCAAACTCTGGCTGGCTTCATGCTGTGACTTGCAAGTGCTTAACAAAATAAGGATAGCTGTTAATGGCCAGCAAGATAACCCAGGATAATTTGAAATTACAGTGGCCACAGTGGAGCTGCTTTCTAAGAGCCAGGTAACAAAGAAATTTTTAAAGAGTTGAGCTCGCCAACTTCCAGCACAATTGCTCAAAAGCTAAAGGTTCTGGAAGCTATAAATATTTACAAAGAACAGCAAAAAGGTATTTAACCAAGTTCGTTTAATGTCCTGAGGCTTGGCTTAATAAACGTCAGGTTAGAGGTCCCTAAAAGTGGTCATACAAAATGCAGTCACAACCCATTTTATGGTCAGAGATAGAAAGAAATGTGAGTTGCACTCCATTCGTGGCTATGGGTCCTACCAAGCTGCTGCCAGCCTCAGGGGAATTCCATTGGCCATTAGAAGGAACACTCAGATTAGATAAGATTATTTAAAAGTGCACTTAAAAAGCAAAAACTTCAATATTGCAAAATAATCTTGAAAGTTTTGTTCAGGAAGCTCATAGAAAATTGTTATAAATAGTAATTAAGGGAGTATATTGAGCCATGACTTTACAGACACCTCCATAATCTATGAGTAAATGAGACTCTGAGAGATTCTATGGGAAACTGCTACACTAAAGATTACTGGAACTGTTCAATACTGCCAGGTAGTTATTATTTGTCCTGGCTGAAATTGACAAGGTCTTCAAAAGGATTTAAGCAAATTAAGATCAGAAATTTGGCCAAACTGGAAGCTGATATTCAGAGTCTGATAGGAATTTTCTTCCCAGGCCTTCCTCCTTAAGTTAAATTAAAATTAAGCACCCAGAGGGAAAAACGGAAATTAGAGTGATGGGGTTGGACAGGTGTCCTTGACTTACAAATCCCTGTAAGACTGGAAAAGGAGTTCTAGATGCAGTTCAGATTCCTCTCAGTTCCTTTATGTTAAAAAGGATTATGGCCTTGCCTCTCTGGGAAGTGTTATCTAGCTCATCACCAATTCCTAAAACTGAATTTAAAAAAAAGGAAAAGGCCAGAAAAATGACCATAAGAGTTGCCTTGTCCCAAATCTAGCATCTTTAGTGTCTTATCCACAGATTTCAGTAAAACAGCTTAAAACAAAATTTGGAGTCATAACTAGGGAGCTTTCTATTATTGTACCTGATTCATGGCAGTAATTTTAAAAGAATAGCTGTGGAGATTCCGTGTATGTGTGTATATGTATGTTACATACATGTGATATTTTACCTCTGGATGGTATGGCCAAAATCAAGAACTCTGTTTAATTGACTTAAAGCAAGTGCTTACATAAATTCTAAATGTAATAGATAGTAACCCAATGTCTTTCAAGTTAACTTGAGACAAGTTAATCTTTGGTAAACAAAAGCTTGCTTAAGTTGGTTGGTTTGATTGAAATAGGCATGTCCTTATAATTGTCAGTATTTGAATATGGCGCAGGCATGCAGCCTGGCTTTAGTAGTCAAATAAACTCTTGTTATCCATTACAAATTCATCAGCAAAATAATAGCTTTAAAAGATAGCTAATTTTGTCTAATGTCTCATGAAGTTTTTGTGGGTAATCTGAACATAATTGTTGGAAACAAGTGATTTAGATAAACAAACATTTATGGGTACAAAAATTATGTTTTATCATCTGAATACTTGAAAAAAACAGCTTTCAAATTCTTTTTGGTAAGAAAACTTTAGAGTTTTGCTAAATTAAGTTAAATGATAAAAACTTGAGTATCTGGCTTATGTTCAAATAAGATAAAATACTGAAACATTATTGCTAAATGTATCCAAGTTTGTCTTCTTTTGGTTTCTTATTACAGAGAAGCTAAAAAGTGTTCGGGTCTACTAGTAAACATGTTTTGTATTTTACTGGAAGATTGTACTACAAAGGCAACAAGTTTCTAGAAATTATACAATGTATTTTTAAATTTGCCCCAAAATGCTAATGTAAAAAAAGTTTATAATTGCTTGTTTAGTTTTTACTTAGAAATTAAGGTCTGTAAGGGTTAAAAGTTCTAAGTAATATACATAATTAAAGCTACTAAAAATTAATTAGGAAAACAGCTCTGTATACAAGGAAAGTAAAATATGTTTTCAGTAAAGAAGGTGTAAAGAATGGAAGTATTTTTGTTTGTTAGGTTAAGAAAAAAATGTCCTAAAGTACTAGAAGGGATGAACAAATGCATGGGACAAATTCTGAATATAAAAAGAAAGTTATAGAATGTTTGTGAAAGAGAAATCTAAGAGTTTTATGCCTAGTCAACTTGGCTAAAATTAAAGTAAATCCAATAAAGTAAATGAGTTTTAATATAAAAAGTAAGCTGGTACAAGAATTAGAATTTGGCTTTCTCTCTCAAAAGGGATATGCTCTGTTTTCCCTTGACTGTTTCACAGCGACAAGATCAGCAAACACTTGACTTTGTTTGAGCAAGTGTTTTAAAATCTTTTGATATTTTTGACAAGCTCCTCCTCTTCCCCCCCAAAATTTTCAAATCCTGAATAAAGGCTTTCTTTTGACCAAGAAGAAAGAAGAGAATTTCTCTGAGGATTTTCAGGAGGCCCCTGAGACTTCACCTCAAAGAAATTTTTTCTCTCTTCCTATAAAGGAAGTCATACTAATTAGGCTTGTTTGGTATGCTAAATTGCATGGGAAGCATTGTCATGTAAATGATTATAAACCTTCTTAGGTTATCTTGGTAGGCAAAGATTATTCACTATTTTAACCTTGCTAACTTGCTTGCAACATCACAAGGGGAATAAACCACAACTGCATGCCATTATTTAATTGGTTTACAGATAGCTCTTATTTAAACTATAATCAAAGGTGTTATCAAGCTGGATTTGCTGTCTAGCCTCAAGAATGCCTGCTACTTTCTATTTACTCTGCTAACCCTCTAAAAGATTTCTTCCTATAGGCTCAAGAAATCACCACAGAAGACAAGTAAAGGTGGCAACAATAGGCAGAAAACAATACTTTTGGAAACTTCCACCCACAGCAGTTCATAAAACCTATGCTCATTGTGCTATATGATCAAAGTGTAATCTAGGGAAACTATTTCATGAGTCACAAGGTCACTTTCCCCTTCCTAAGAGACCCTTTGAAGTATGGCAATTGGACTTTGTCCAAATGCTATCATCTCAAGGATAAATATCTTGTAATGATCTGTATGTTCTCATGATGTTTTGTGGCTTTTCCTTCAGAAGAGTGGTGGCTTTAGGCAAATTATTATTGAAAAGGATATTTCTTATTTGAGGAATTCCTACTGAGTTACACGGTGACCACAGAACTCATTTCCCCAGACAAATATTTAAATCTATTTGTAACATTTGGCCAATAATGCAGCATTTTCACTGCACTTACTATCCCTGACCCTCAGGATTGGTGGAAAGGACTAACAGCATAATCAAAACTTAATTGGCAATGCTTTCAGAAGCATTTAGTCTCTCATGTCCAAAAGCTCTTCAATCTTACATCTACATCCTTTGGTAAGCATTGTCTCTCTCCTTTCGAGATAACAACTGGATGTCTTATGCAATTAGATGAGGAAATATATGAACCAACTTGGCTTAAGGGAGATGTTACATTGTTATCAGAGTCCCATTGAAATACTTAAATGAAAGGCCTGATCTGATTCTTTCCACAGAGCTCCCACACCTTAAGGATAATGGACTATAACCTGGAGAATTTATTTATCAAAGGAGACATCAAATAAAAGACTCTTTGCAGCCTGTTGGAAAGAACCATGCCAGGATTTGAAGAAGACAGCATCTGTTGTAGACAGCTGTGCCATGACCCGAAACCAGGCCTGCATTCCCAACCTTGTGTCTCCACATTTAGACCTTTCCTATGCTTAAACTGTAATACCTACTTTGTAACTGTTCTATTTAAAGTATCAAAATACTATCATACTTAAAGAAAGAGACTGATTTGGAACAGACTGGTCTTGAAGGCCAGGTATTTATTGGGTGGCTCATAATGGAACTCAATAGTTGCATGGAACAAGTCTCTGGCCTTGGCTACTTCCTGGATGGCTAAAACACTGCACCCTGAGTTTTCCTTAGATGCAGGGAAGGATTCACGCTGAGCTAACACCTGTTGTCAATCTCCCTCTCTTTAAGGTCAGAGGGGCTCATTCAGCATTCCACTGGTGTGACCACCGAGAAGCAAGCTATAGTTGTTCCTCCTTTGGGGCTAGAGGATGTCATATCACATACAGAAGCCCTTAACAGTAGTCACACAGGAATAGCCTTATTAGATACTGAAATGGCTTTAACGAGAAAGGTTGTCCTTCAAAATAGAATGGCTGTAGATATTCTTACAGCATCCCACGGTGGTACGCATAAGTCATTCAAACTAAATGCTGTTTTTATACCTGAGGAATCTTCCAATATGTCATCTCTGCTAAAGCACATAGAAAAAGAGCAGGTGAATGCCTTAAGCAATTTTATACCTTGTTTTGATTTGTTTGGTTTGCTCCCTTCCATTATTGGTTTCCATTTGCTACCTGGATTGCAATTCCTATATCTACCATTCCTTGGAATTCTTGTATCAGTCATAATATTCAAACTAATTACTGTTTCCTCAGTGTTGTATGACTGGCACACAAGCTAGAGTAATGATTTCTCAGCAACTTGAGATGGTTGATGAATCCTACAACCCTGAACAAATCCCCTGTTATTAAGGCTAACCCTAAGAATTGACATTTAAGCTAATCATTTCAAGTATTGGATTACCTCTTCTATGATTGTTATAAACAATGTAACTATAGAAAGTCATGTAAAAACACATGTGTAATGTTTGTGCGATAATCTAAAAATAATTAAGTTACATAGCCTATGAAACACTTCCCCTGTTAATATATACCTGTATACTTGTCCACTATATCTATTTCCCCCACTGTGGATAACTGGACAAATCAGTCAAATAAAAGCCTAGCACCAAGAGACATGATGGACCCAGGGCAGGCATCAACCACTCTGGCACCAAGGGACAATATTTTGTTCAGTAATGTTTTCTATTGAAAGAATATTGATCAAAAGGGGAAAATGACAGGAGACTTTTACATACTGAGGTACATGGGACAACTATTAATGTTCAAAACTGATTCAGCTTGAACTAGAAAGCCTGATTTATGGCCTATCAAACATACATTGTACATCTGCTTATCCATTAAAGTAAAGAATGCACTTTGTGAGATAAAAAATGCATACTTCCCTTCCTACACCCTATTGGTAACACCCTATTGGAAACACCCAGATTAGTCTCTTTCCTGACATCATGGTCATGTTAACCTGCTAATTTGCAACTGAATACCTCTTTGAAAATGTATCCAGCATGTGTTTAGTGTACCTTGTTTGTTCTAAAAAGATATATGACCGTCCTGAAACTGATGCTTCTCTGGAACAAATTCTAAGACCTTCCTGGGTTATAATCCTCACTCTGGCTCATAATAAACTTACCCCAATTTTTGATTTATAGGTTGATTATGGATTATTTGCATCTGCAAACTGAATCATAAAACTTGGAGTTAGGTCCCAAACATGTATATTTTCAAAATACCCTACAGTTGTATGACACGAATGATTGTAAGTTCAGAATTATTTACCCCGCTTTTTTTCTCTATTACAATTTCAACACTATTAACAAAATAAAATGAAAGAATAATTTAGAAATTAAAAAAAATGTATCCACAGATTACTATAAACAAAGAATTGCATCACCATTTTCCATTATGCTTGTGATATTTTCTGGAATTAAAGAAATGATATGCAACAATCTTTCTAGTAACACAAACTCACTAATTCAGAGGCATTCAAATAAGACTACCTGGAAAAATATAATGCAACAATATTTTTGATAAAATAATTTATTAGAGGCAGATAAGATGTAAAGTAGACAACATATAAAAGTAAACAGTTCTGCCATAACATGGTATACATATATTCAAAAAACTATTTTATTGTAAAACTGCACATTGGAAAGATCATTTCCAGGGAAAATAGGGGTAGACCATTTAAAACTTTTGAGATATTAATCAGAGCATAAACTCCAAATAATTAAAAATTAGTAGCATAGTTAAATTTCTACTTGCATTTTAAATGAGCATCAAATAGTCAGTTTTCTCTGTGAGAAAGTAAGCACTTCCTCTTCTTTACAGCTTAATGATGTCTTCTGCAAATTATAGGTCTTTGAATTCATTTACTTTCAATGAAGATTCTTTAATCAATATTTGACATCTGAAGTTTGGTTGCTATTTTCATGAATTAAGTTTTAACACCAGAGAAATATCATTGCAGCTTTGTAGTTGTCACTTCTAACTTCACCAGATAGCCCAAAATTGTGAAATTTATAATGTGTGTTGAAAGAAACTCGGCCACTACTTGTAAAGGCAAAAATTCTGTGAAATTTTGTTTCTTAACATAGTCCTATATTGCTTAGGTTTTCTCTTGTGGGTCACAGAAAGGAATTGGATTTTATTCTAGAGTCCTGGCAATCTGGTGTGGGGGAAGGAAGGGTTCACACATCCACTCTGGAAGTAAAGGTTGAAATTGGTCTCCCTGACTAATCAACTTTTTCAATAACAGTTCT
Source organism: Equus caballus (assembly GCF_041296265.1). NCBI lineage: Eukaryota > Metazoa > Chordata > Mammalia > Perissodactyla > Equidae > Equus > Equus caballus. The sequence continues at coordinate 13,151,489 of NC_091707.1, forward strand.
CATTTCTATAAATAGGATTCTTAATTGTTGTTAAATCAAAGTGGTCGTTGCCACAGTGTGTGACACTGAACCATTCTGGTACCAATTATCTGTATGAAAACTTCTTCTTACCAATGAAATTACATTCATCTACCCACTAAGAAAGATAGCACAAAGTTCCACCAAACCATGACAACTGACAAAAGCCCCTGGTCTCTGAGTAATTTCTTGTCCTCTCCTTCAGGCTTAGGTGTTATTTCTTGCTCTGGTTTGGATCTTGGTCTTTGCGACAAATTTCTTGGCCCAATATTGCCCATGTTCCCTGATTGTACCCTCAGGGAGATCTTTCCTTGTCTGTTACCATCTATGATACATCTAAAGTATCTAAAGGCCATTGGAGTCTCTACCTCATTGGCTCTCATCAGTTCCTCTTGCCTGTTTTTCAAAGAGCCCACAGCTTTACCATGACAAGCTTTACATATTGGATAGTGGTTTATGTATTATTATGTTTTCATCTTTTCTTTTTGTAAAAATTTTTTAAAACTTTTTATTGCAGTAGGAGTGGTTTATAACACTATAAAAAGTTCATGTGTACACAATTTTATATTTTGAATTCTGTGTAGATTACATCATGTTCACCACCCAAAGACTAATTACAATCCAACACCATACACATGTGTCTAAACACCTTTCACCCTCCTCCCTTCCCCCTTCCCCTCAGGTAACCACCAATCCAATCTGTGTTTCCATATGTTTGTTTGCCATGGTTTTTACCTTCTACTTATGAGTGAGATCATACAATATTTGACTTTCTCCCTCTGACTTACTTTACTTAGCACAATGCCATCAAGTTCTATCCATGTTGTCACAAATGGCCAGATTTCATCATTTCTTATGGCTGAGTAGTATTCCACTGTGTATAAATACCACATGTTCTTTATCCATTAAGCCCTTGATGTGTACCTAGGTTGTTGCCAAGTCTTGGCTATTGTGAATAATGCTGCAATGTACATAGGGGTGTGTGTATCTTTATACATTCATGTTATCATGTTCTTTGAATAAATACCCAGCAGTGGAATAGATGAATCATATGGTAGATCTATTTTTAAATTTGTGTTATTTAACATAATATTAGAGTCATAGCCAGAGCTAAGCTAGAGTCAAGAAAAAGAAATTAAATAGATCCGTATTGGAAAGGAAGAAGTGAAACTGTCACTATTTGCAAATGACACGATTCTATCTATAGAAAACCCTAAAGAATCCACTAAAAAACTATTAAATACAATAAATGAATACATTCATGTCACGGGATAGAAAATCAACATAAAAAAATAAGTTGCATTTCTATACACTAACAATGAAGTAGCAGAAAGAGAAATTAAAAATACAATCCCATTTACAATTGCAACAAAAAGAATAAAATGTCTAGGAATAAACTTATCCACAGAGGTGAAAGATCTGTTCACTGAAAATTATAAAACATTGTCGAAAGAAATTGAAGAAGAAACAAAGAAGTGGAAAGATATTCCATGCTCTTGGATTGGAATAATTAACTTAGTTAAAATGGCCATGCTTCCTAAAGCAATCTACAGATTCACTGCAATCCGTATCAAAGTTCCAATGACATGTTTCACAGAAATAGAACAAAGAATCCTAACATTTATATGGAACAAAAAAAAGACCCTGAATAGCCAAAAAATTCTGAAAAAGAGAAGAAAGCTGGAGGTATCACACTCCCTGATTTCAAAATATAGTACAAAGCCATAGGGACCAAAAGAGCATGGTACTGACACAAAAACAGACACACACACATCAATGGAACAGAATCGAGAGCCCGGAAATAAAGCCACACTTCTATGGACAGCTAATTTTTGACAAGGGAGCCAAGAACATACAATGGAGAAAGGGAAATCTCTTCAATAAATGGTGTTGGGAAAACTGGACAGCTACATGCAAAAGAATGAAACTAGACTACTATCTTACACTATGCACAAAAATCAACTCAAAATGGATTATAGACTTGAGTGTAAATCTGAAACCATTAAGCTTCTGGAAGAAAAACTTAGGCAGTACACTGTTTGACACAGATCTTAGCAGCATATTTTCAAGTATGTCTGGCTGGGCAATGGAAACAATAGACAAAATAAACAAATGGGACTACAGGAAACTAAAAAGCTTCTGCACAGCAAAGGAAACCATCAGCAAAATAGAAAGACATCCTAACAACTGGGCGAAGATATTTGCAAACCATACATCAGATATGGGTTAACATCCAAAATAGATGAAGAACTCGTACATCTCATCACCAAAAAATCTAACAACTCAATTAAAAAATGGGCAAAAGATCTGAACAGAAATTTCTCCAAGGAAAATATATAGGTGGCCAATAGGCACACTCATGAAAAATGTTCAACCTCACCAATTATCAGGGAAGTGCAAGTCAAAACTTCAATGAGATATTACCCTACACCCATCAAATGGCTATAATTAACAAGACAGGAAACAGTGTTAGAGAGGATGTGGAGAGAAGGGAACTCTCATACACTGTTGGAGGGAGTGCAAACTGTTGCAGCCACTATGGAAAACATTCTCATCTTTTCCAATGTATTTCCCTCTGGCCAGTTCTGAGGCATCAGTCACGTGCATAGTTCTTTCCTGGACCTAATTCTCAAGCCTGTCTCCTAGCAAGGCTTCCTTTAAACCATGCATATGGATTTAAGGTTACTTAATCTGATAATCCTCAGTGGGGAGATAATACCCTTTATTCATACTTTGTCCTGGGAGTGTCTTCACAGAATTCATTTTCAGACACTTATTGGGTGTTGTGTATGATATCCATGCTCCAAGTCTAACTCTTCTGTGTTTCTGAAGATTTTGTAAGCCACTGAATCTTTTTTAATATATTTCTTTCTTGTTTCAGTTGGGATACATTTTTTAATTTTGCTTTCAATTTAAAACCCTATCTGATAGAATCAGACTCCAAATGCCAGTTTAGACTTAAAAAGAAAATGGTGGAAAGTAAGGGCAATTTATCACAAAAATTGGCCTAAACCCCTTTGTGTGGGAAAGATACTCATCCCTCAAAATAGGAAGGGGAAAAGAAATATTCATTTCCCTTTCTGTAAATAAAACTTTGATAATTTACTATATAATGAAACACTAAAGGAACACAGTGTGCGTTATAAAAGCATCCAAATAGACACCATGTGTTATAAAAATTTCATCTTCTTGCCATTGTAAGGGAGGAAGACATTTCCACTACCCTCTCTGGGTTCTTCTGGCCAGAAAACAAATTAACTTCACACGAGACAGAATAGCAGGAGAAAATTAAACAAAGTTTATAGCATGTATACATGGGAGAGGCCCAGACAAGCTGAGCAACTCACCAAAATGGCTGAAGCCCCCACCTTAAATATCATATCCAGCTAAAGACAAAGGAGAATGTTGGGGATGGGGGCAGTCACTTACAGGAGGTTACCAGAAACAGGGATAAGATTATTATGCAGATTTAAGTCCTTGCCTTTGGTGTTGATTAAGATTTTCTAGAGATAAGGTCATCCCCCCCCTTCCTGGTACAGAGAGGAGGCATCTTTACAGGTGGTGATTTCCTTTACAATGTAAATGTCTCCTAACAAAGGGTAAGTAAACTCTACTTTTTAGTTGCTTTCCTGTCTGCAAAGTAACCAGCCCCAAATAATCATCATGCCAAAGAGACATATCTTGGTGTGGCCAATGCCAGTCCCCACACCATGAAACAATTAAAGAATGAATGAGAAGTGCAAGATAATAATGACTAGCTGATAACTGGATGATAATAAGAATGGTTAAAAGGCGACATAATGAAAAGGGAGCAGAGTCCCTGTGAAAGGAAGAAAACTAGGGTAATATTAGCCTCATAGTCATCATTGTCCAATTTTAAAAATTATCTGAAGTAGATTCTCATAAACAATGGAGAAAATTGGAGAATATTTTAAAACTCTGTCTTCTTTCTATATTGCTCTTCCTAATGTCATTAAGAGCTTTTTTGGAGAACAAATGGCCTGTGGGTGAGACACACTATCAGTAGAAATTAGCTTCCTGCTTTCCTGAGCCAGGAGACTACTGGAAGAAAAGATTTCAAGAATGTCATTTCTTGTAGTTGGAGTTCTCAGTATTTGTTGGTGATCTCTTTTTCCCCATTTTCAGAGTTGTTGGCATGAAAAATTGAATTATTCTTGCTTTTGTAGGAATTTCTTTAAAAGGGATTTCAATGATGCCATTAAAGGGGAGCAGAATTGTCCACACCAAAATATGCCTCTTTGGTATAAAGATTATTTTATGCTGGTTATTTTTAAGAATCAACAGACATAGGACAAGTTCTGGAAACTGGAGTAGAAGTTACTTTTGTGTAAGAGACATTTGTATTTATCAAGGAAATTTTCATTTGTAAGGATGTCTCCCTCTCCGTACCAGGGAGTGGAGAATCTCTAGAATCTCTCATCAATGGGGAAGGCATCAACTTAAACCTGTATTACAACCATGTCCTAGTTTACTGTGCCTTTTCTGGTTACCTCCAATAACAGTTTTCCCCTTCCCCCTACCCCCAACACTTTTGTCTTTAAATGAAGATGATATTTAAGGTGAAGACTTGGGCTGTTTCAGGGAGTTGGTTTTCCTTGGTCTCTCCCATGTAGGTAGGAGTATACATGTTGTGAAACTTTGCTTTTTTCTGTTAATCTGTCTTTCATTATACAGGAGGTGTCTTTAGTCAAAAATCTAGGATAGAGGACAAATTATTTTTCCTCTCCTACACTATTTACTAATACTCTATAGTAAAATGCCTCCATCTTGCTTTTCAGCAAACTAAACCCAAAGGTATGGCATGGTTTCCCCTAGGCTATGGTGTGCCAGGGCCAAAAATAGATACAGATCTCTGGATTATCTCCATTATTCACTACCTGAAATGGGTAAGAAGTCTGAAATGGGTACCTCTGCTCAATTCCACACTCCCTAAGATTATTTCTAATGAAAACAGCAGACATTTTCATAATTTTCCTGATTGTCATGACAACATTCCCTTCCTACTCACACATTCTACTCTTCTTAGGGCTGGCCTCATGGGCATGTGGCCTGTGGGCTTGCTAGGATCTCACACTCAGAGGATCCTTGCTTTGCTTAATACTCTGTGGTTGAAATCTTACAATTCTTAATAAATTTATCTCTGAGAATACATGTGAGCAGAACAGCTATGCTGGGCAGCAGTGTTAGCATGCAGCTTTGGTCCAGCAACAACAGTTGCACAAGTGGGCTCAGGCAGCATGCACAAGGAGCAATTGGCCTGGCCTATCCATGTGCACACACACAACTGTTCAAAGTACCACAGCACCCCGAGGGAGTGGCTGGATTGTGATTTGGGCTTAGCACACGGGACTCCATTCTGGATCTGTTGTCTCTTTTTTAATAGTAGCCACTGCTACTCTTAGCATTAGATAATATCTCTCAGGTGAGATTTTATCCTGTACTGCTGCATCTCATATTTCTACTGAAATATGTTGAGACAAGCCAATATCTATGGATCAGTTTTGCTCGTTGATATTATGGCTTAGTCACTATCACAAATAGATGCCACCATTACATCCAATAAAAATCCATCCGCTCAAGGAAACTCCCTGTGTGAAGTGCCGGGTGGCAGTGATGACAGCAGCAGCTGCAGATGAAGCAACAATGGTGGAGCTGGCTACTTCCCACTAAAGAGAAGAATCTCTGCCTGGCAGCAGCAATGGCCCATGATGGAGTCAGGGGCTGACTTACCCTTCAGTCCTGGAGCCCATCCTTGTGTCCACTAAAAAATCATTAACTATGTCACCTGAGTGTCAGGACAGGAAATGCTAGGGAGCTTAGGAAGTAAACTTTGTCAGTAAAGTATTTTAAATGAAAGTGTACACATGGCCATTGCACTAATGCATGTGAGGGAGTTATTAGAAATCATCAGAGTCCATAATCCATAGTTTTCAAAGCTGCTGCAGGATTGCAAAACAAATATCCACAGGATCAGAAATAGAAATAAAATTTAAAGATAATTTGAAGATTTAAAATTTAATATGACAGGTTATTCATGGAATAGAAAAGTCTTTTTATATGAAGTTTCAGAAATCAATTATTAACAAAAAGAACAAAAATAGCATCAATTTAACCTGTAATTGAAAATATAATGGTAAAATGAATAAATAAGCATTTGAAAAATGAAGCCACTTTTGCTTTATTATACAAAGTCGGTAAGTTACCAGAAATTTGAGAGTAATTACTAAAATGCCATTTGTTAGATTTATATTTAAAATTAAATTCAGATTTACATGATATTGATTTATATGGATAGGTTGAAATTTATTCATAGAGAAATCTTTTTTAGAAAACAATTCTCCTTGATAATCATTAGTTCTACCTGTACCATAATTTATATTTTGATATAAGGTATCAGAAATACAGTCTAAATTTTCACAACCCACAAGCACTCTTAATATTTCCAGTAACTTAAGCAGATTCTTCTCAAAATTAAAAATCATCAAAACTTAACTGCATCTTAGCATTTGCCACCAATGAATGACAATATTTTCAATTATATTGATAATAAATGAAGTTCCTAAAAATACAAATTTTGACAAAAATAAGTTCGAAGAAAAGTGAGTGAGAAAAATCTTATGACCAATAAAGACATTACATAATAAAGTATTATCATTGATTATATATAAAATTATGATGCAAAAATATTGTTTGTAATTTGTATTTCATTTTATAGCTAATAAACTGATTTTGAAGGAATAACATTATACTTAGCACCAATAATGGTAGTCTTTCCTGCTTTTGAACGAGGCCTCATATTTTCATTTTGTGCTATACCCTTCAAATTCTGTAGAGTATGACCCTTCCCCTCCCTGCCATACCTGAGAGGGTAAAGAGCATTTCTACACTTATCACTGATGGGCAGTGACAGCACTTCACGCAGGGAGTTTCCTTGAGCGGATGGATTTTTATTGGATTTAATGGTGGCATCTATTTGTGATAGTGACTGAGCCATAATATCAATGAGTAAAATTGATCCATAGATGTTGACTTCTCTCAACACGTTTCAGTAAAACTAAGAGATGCAGTAGTAGAAAATAAAATCTCATCTGAGAGATATTATCTAATGCTAAGAGTAGCAGTGGCTAGTATTAAAAAAGAGACAACAGATCCAGAATGGAGTCCCTTGTGCTAAGTTCAAATCACAAAACCGAGACTTAATACCTAACTCAATTACAATTTCAACCTTCCCAAGGGCTGGAGTCTCAAACAGTCAATCTGGAATTACCTGTCAGCACCAGTGAGATAACTCACCTAACAGACCCTGCCATCCACTAAGGGAAGGTGACCTTGCCTGAAACAATCAGCTCTTTGCAAGAATGACTTTCTTGTTCCACCTCTTTACAAGAGCTCCTTGTAAAGCTCTTCAGAGCTCTTTCCTATTTGTTAGATGAGATGCTGCCTGATTCATTCAATAAAACCAATATACCCTTCAAAATTTACTCAGTTGAAATTGGTTTTTAATGTTACTTAGGAAGTAAACTTAGTATATGTAGAACTCCAGGGATGGGTGTGGGAATGTCTTTGCCTAATTAATTCCCACTAATTTGACTAAACTTTTGACCCACTTATCTTATAATTAACTTCACAGTTTCCTTGACCTCTGTTAGCACCTCCAAGTTTTTATTGTTGTCCTGAGGCCTACCTGAAATTAAATCATTTCCTTAGCATTCATCACCCTAATAGAGACATAAACCTCTCATATTCCATTCAGAGTGGTATAAAGAGTTCCAAATCCCCAGTGAAGTCTTGAAGTCTCAGCTAAATACCTGCAATGATAAGTTTCTTTAAATTAAAAGAAAGAGTAACTGGCACAGGTAAATTACAGGTTTACTATGAGAATAACAAGATGTCTTCTGACTTTCAATTAGATCTTCACATTCAGGGCAAATTCTTTTGTTTTACATATATTTGAAAATAGTAGAACTGCTATGCTGAATGACTACTTCAGTTAGTTTCTGCTTTCATTTCTACATGACAATGATTATCATGGACATCATATCAGCAAAAAATACATGAATTTGAAGATTAATTTGAAATTGATGGGAAACAGCACCATGAAGAAAGAAGATAAAGCTTAGAATTTTATATATGTATATATATGCTCACATGTCTGTATATTTACAAGATAATTTTGTACAGACCTAAGTGATATTCTTCCTTTCTACATTAATTGTAGCCCTTGCACTCTAAGCATAAAATAGTATTTTTAATTCTGTACACGGATGAATGAACTTATAACCAAGTCCTGGGTACACACACAAAAAGCTTTGTCTACATTTTTTCAGTGCAGATTCTCTGAATCACTCTTCTTAGGGCCCCCATCACCTCCCTGTTTCTCAGGCTGTAGATGGGGTTTAGCATTGGGGTCAGGATGGTGTAGAAGACAGCCAGAACCTTGTCCTTTGTTGGAGATCTGAGGGATCTTGGATGTAGATAAGTGTAAAAAAGTGGAACATAGTAGAAAGTCACCACAGTCAGGTGGGTGCTGCAGGTGGAATAGACCTTCTTCCTCCCTTCTGCTGAGTGCATGTGGTAGACAACAAGGACAACCCAGCCATAGGAACATGCAATGCCAAGGAAAGGAAGCATGAGGAAGAGGATGGTGCTCATAAACACTGTGTGATCATAAACCCAGGTATCCATGCAGGCCAGAGTCAACATGGCTGGGACATCGCAGAAGAAATGGTTGATGGTCCTGGATTGATAGCAACGGATATGGAAGGCATATGTGGTGTGGGCGCAAGAGTTTACAAAGCCCATTATCCAAGATCCTATTATCATCAGCACACACACTGTTTTGCTCATACGACTGGAATAGTGGAGAGGAAAGCAAATAGCAATATAACGAGCATAGGCCATAGATGTCAAGAGCAGTGCTTCTGCACCTCCTAAAGTCAAGAAAAAGAAGCTCTGAACCCCACATCCAATAAAGGAGATAGATTTGTTTCCAAAAAGAAAATTAGAAACCATTTTGGGGACAATGGTGGAGATGTGATTCAAGTCAATGATGGAGAGCTGACTAAGTAAAAAATGCATGGGTGTGTGGAGATGGGTGTCCAGGGAGATGAGAAGCATTATGCACAAGTTGCCAAACAGAGCCATTAGGAAAATCAGAACAACGAGAATGAAGAAGAACAGGCCAATTTTTGATGGTGGAAACAACCCCAATAAAATGAAATCAGTTGATGTTTGATTATAATTTTCCATAGGGCATTAATATGATTTTTCCTAGAGGCAGACACAAGAGTAAGTGAGTTAAGTATAAAACTATAAGTTCTTTTTAACTTATTATTTTAGACTGTGTATTATTTAAAATTTTATAGCTCTTAAATGAAGACCTGAACTTATCTATTTTGGGAAAAATAAACCTCATTTTCTGATCCAGAGATTAAAATGTAAATATGTGAACATTTTTGGCCAAAATATTTTGTAAGAAGATGCTAAATTTATTTTAAAAACAAGATTTCTGTTTTGACTTAATTAGGATAAATATATTTTACTGCCCTACACAAACTGAGGTATCATTAAAATATATGCTGTATTCAAAATGCCTGCATATAAAATTTATGTAAACCAATACTTCATGGAGTTCTAGTATCAATAAATGTCTATCACCCTTAAGGGATGATTTTCCTGCCATATTTTGACCCAAAATGTACCTCTAAAATTGCAGTAGCCTATCAGCTCATGTTTGAGGAGCTTTCTTTCTTAAATCTTCTTTTCACAATAATGTCAAATCAAGTTTTCCTGAAGTCAGGTATTATCATTTGTTTCATTTGTTCTGAAATATAGTATGAATCCTTATTGTCAAGTTCCACTTACAAAAAGTCATCCTCTTCTGCCTCCTCACTCAGGTTCTGAATGCTGCAGTTAAAGAAAACCCTTTACTTGACTATCTACACACACTTATTGTAGCGTTCATGACTCTGATCAAGATTTCCCAAATAGCGTGTTTTCTGTCTTTTTGCTTTGCTAGCACGTTTATAACATTATACATTGCTTTATGACACTTTCTCTTACTCATTCATTTTCCATTTTGTTTTTTTGTATTAAGAATTATCTCCACTTTTAGATAAGTGTGTGAATTTAAGCATATATACTTATCATTTCTCTCTCAAAGCCCAAATATTATGATGATAAAGAAATAGATGTGTCATAAATTAAAAGACATCAGGTAAGAAAAAGGCACAATGAGAAATGAAGTAGTTCAGAACTCTTTGAAAGAAGGAATTTGGCTAGAGAAATGGTCAGTTATGTAAATGGAAAAAAAGGACAAGGCACCCTGAGAGTCTTCATGGAGATAGGAGGAGGATTCTCCTCCAGAGACGTCGTAAGTGAACAAGCTCCACACAGTGTGTGATGTTTTATTCTTAAATATTATTTTAGAGCCCAACTTTCCCAGACTTTTAAGGAAGTTTCCAACATGGAAGAGGAAGATGCACTAATGTGCACACATACACACACAAATACATATTCACACACGCCCCAAACAAATATAAAGTGAGTTCTACATCATTGGGAAAATGCAGAAAAAGAATACACTTTTAAAAATTAGAATTCATATCTTCAAAGAAGTATGAAACATTATTGTTCCACAATATATTATTAGATTTATTTAAAACCTGTCAGATAATAAGAAAGGGTTTTACAAATTAAAATATATAATAATCGATAAAGTACTTAAGTGAAAGTTTCAAAGACAAAGTGAAAAATCTACTGGATTTAAAAGAAAACAAAAGCAACAGCAACATAAAAAGATTGTCATTTTGAAAAGTTAGGAGAACTGGAGAATTAAAGTAGGGAAACCAGTGTATACTTGTTGTTATTCCTAGAAATGCATATTGCCAAATAATAATGGAGTTAATATTGTCAAAAAAACATCTTTCAGAATTGATATATATGATTCACCATATTCAAACACCATGAACAGAACACAGAAAAGTAAATGAGAAATATTTTATTGAAAGATATTTTCTTGAAAATTCTAAATGTCTTCTTGAAAACACTTTCTGAAAATTGTCAATATTGCTGATAAATTTATGACCTGAAAAATGCCTTTGACAGAGTAAATACTCATAATAATGAAAAGAACTATATATATAAATAGTAACTAAATTATCATTAGATTTTACTATAGTTTATGTTTTTTTATTTTAGTAATATATACTGGATAATGAAACAATGCTGTCAACCTTGCCCCCACAGACCCAAAGTAGGATGTGACCATGTTCAAAGTATGGGAAACAGAAAAAGAGGTGGAAGTTGTGGTATGTAGAGTAGGAGGGTTTCCATTCTAAACTGTCCACAGACAAAAATCTGTTAGAACTAATAAGTTCAGCAAAGTTGCAAGATACAAAATCAGTTGTATTTCCATACACTAATAATGTACAATCCTAAGAAGAATATAAGAAAACAATTTCATTGATAATATCATCAAAAAGAATAAAATACTTAGAAATAAACTTAACAAGGAAAGCAAAAAATGTGTGCACTGAAAATCACAAAATATCCTGAAAGAAATTGAAGAAGAGACAAATAAATAGAAATGAATCTTGTGTTCATGGATTGGAAAAATAATATCATTAAGATGCCAATACTACCATAAGCAACTTCAGGTTCAATGAAATGCCTATCATAATCCCAATGAGATTATCTGCAGAAGTGGAAAAATACATGCTAAAATTCATATGAAATCTCAAGCTACTCCGAATAGCCAAAACGATCATAAAAAAGAATTGAAGTCATTTTTTCTGATTCAAAACTTACTGAAAAGCTATTATGAAAAAAATAGTGTAGTATTGGCATAAAGACAAGCATAAACCAATAAAATAGAGATATCAGAAAAAAAAAACCCTCACATGTATGGTCAAATGATTTTTAACAAGGATCTCAAAACCATTCAATGGGGATGGCTTTTCAACAAATGGTGATGATAAAACTGAATATCTAGATGCACATAATGAAATTGTACCATTGCTTTACACTATACACAAAAAACTGAATGGGTGGGAGAGCCAAATAGAGCTAAAACTATAAACTCTTAGAAGAAAACATAGAGAAAGCATTTCGTGATATTGGACTTAGCTGTGCTTTATTGAATATGACACCAAAGCATGTACAAGAATAAAAATATAGATAAACTGGACTTCATCAAAATTGAAAACTCCTGTGACTCAAAGAAGTTTATCAGCAGAGTAAATCAGCACCCCACAGAATGGAAAAATATTTGCAAAATATATATCAGGTAAGGGATTGATACAGGGAATATGTACATAACTCCTACAACTCAACAACAGAAAATTAATTTAAAAGTTAAAATTTAAAAAGAGTAGATTCATGCAGAGTAAAAGAGCAAGTAGGAAGCAACATTAAGATTACCATGGGTGCCACGTAACCACTCTTCTTTCATGGGAAAAAAATATAATCACAGCAGGAACTAAGAAAGGCTGAGCATTACAATCCTTATTGAGTATTTGGACCCTTAAGTGTTAGGTTTATTCTTCAAGTTTCACTCGAGCACATCCAAAGCACACTCCAATGTGATTAGGCCCTACCTCTTCCCGTGACCCTCATCTCACTTCCCATCTAGAGAGCGCATTTATGAATCAGCTGCAAAACTGCTTTCTGTTGTCTATTTCATACTCTACAATTCCTCCTGAACAGCATCGAAAACGTGCAGCTGCTCGCTCAACATCAAACTGCATGTCAGATCTTTTATTTCTTAACTAACTCTTACATAGATTACATCACTCATTTTCTAAACTGATCACTTTAAATCCTGAATGATTTCAATAGTAACAGTAACCAACACTGCCAAAGTGGTTAATAATGAAATCAATACTTTTGTGATCACACTTCCTTGAATGAAAACACCTCTACATCTGAAGAATGTAATTCATGTTACCTACACTGTTGTCAAGCATTTTTGACTTGGCTTCAGTCTTCCCTGTTTCCAGAAGACACATCACAGACTGTAGATACAATGCATCCTCTCTTCTTCAGTGAATATTCTTTATCCTGCAAATTCATGTTTTCTATAAACGTCTCGGGCCAATTATGGCCAAATAAACTCTTCTCACATTTGAAGTATCACTTAAATTCATATAAACTTTTATTGTATATTGTATCATAGAGTATCAAAAGTATTTTCAATTATATTTCAGAATATGGTATTGTTGCATCTAGGCCCATGTATTATTCGCCATAGTTCCAGAACGGTAGTTCATAGACAGTATCATCATCTGCCTTTCTGTCAATTTTACCATATTTTATTGTCATTTCATGATCAGTTGTTCACAAATAGATCAGTTCTCAGAATTGTATAATATCACATTTTAGGTTTACAAAGAACTCATATCTGAAAAAATTGTGAACAAGTGTTCAAGCAGCCCATCCATTTCTTATTTTTAAGGATAAAATATTTATATATCTTATTCAAACCCGCTATATTCAAATGGAATTTTCTTTTTGGAGTTCCCTGGTTAATGAGATGTCTGAATGTATCCATTGCTTATTATAAAAAGAAGTACTTAATTCTGAATAAAGCTCTCTTAAACACTTGCTGAAGAGTTCTTCTTAAGTGGCTAGTAAAGATAAACATACAATTAAGATTAATACCTTTAATTATCTACACACTTTCACAAACTCACTGGCTTGGTTAGCTGGCAGTGGTCCAACTGTCATAAAATGAACAAAGTCATTTTCTGTAAATTTCCTTGAATATTTTTCAAACAAACATACATATTAAACTTCCATCTCTATACTTGAAATTTTAGGTACATCCAATGAAACTCAGCAGCAAGAATGATTCTAGGGCTTCTTTACCTGGAGATTTAGTCTAATGCTCATTTTTTTTTTTTTTTTTTGGTATTCACTTGGGTATGTTCTCTGAGGCTTGGAAGATGTAAGCTAAGTCACTAGTTGCCCTGTATGGCAGTAAGCCAAGTTTGGAGAAGGAGTTGTGATAATTCATTTAGATGTTTCCACAGGTGTGTTAAGGGCCAATTTAGTTGGGAAACAAGTATATTTATTCACATTCTTCCAATATTATTACATCTCTAAATTTTTATGGATCATATATTTCATACATTTTTGTTTAGTAAGTGCACAGTAAAGATGTGTCTGCATATATTATTTCCCATTTTTTATTATATTGGCCTTCAAATTTATTAAATTAAATGAAATTTAGTTAGTTTAATAAAAATGTTTACATAAAACTTCTTAATGTATCACACATATATGAGTTATCTCTACTTTACTTACTACATATTTTCCAATTATTTCCCCTCTGTTGGAAACACCCATTAAACTATAAACAGTTAAACTTAATAAGGAAAATAATGATAAACTCATTGATACATTTATATTTGCAAAACATTTAATTAAACAATGCTATTGAAGAAAATAGTCTAATTGTTCTTATATTTCTTATGATTTCTAGTAACCAAGTCAATTACATCTTTTACTTGGGAAGGAATAATATTGGTCTGGTTAAAATTGTTTAAAAATGTTTTAAAAATATTTGAAGTTTTGATTATAATGTGTCTCAGTGAAGACTTCTGTATGTTCATTCTGTTTTGAGTTCTTTGGGCTTCATCGGTCTGGATGTTCTTTTCCCTCAGATTTGGAAAGGTTTTTGTCATTATTTCTTTAAATAAGCTTTCTGCCCCTTTCTCTTCATCTGCTCCTTCTCGGATTCCCACAATGCATATATTGGTGTACTTGTGGAATCCTGTAAGTTCTGTAGCCCTTTTTCATTCTTTTTTATTTTTGTTCTGCTGACTGGGTAATTTCAGATGACCTGTCTTGAGCTCACTGACTCTGTCTTTTGCTTGATTAAGTCTAGTGTTCAGACTCTGCATTGATCTTTTTCAGTTCAGTCATTGTGTTCTTCAGTTCTAGAATTTCTGTTTGGCACATTTCTCTATATTTTTCTTTTACCATGGCATCTGGTTTATCTTAGAAGAAAGAAGAGTGTGAAACTTAAATAAACTCCTGAGCTTTTTTTTTTAAATTTATGTATTCAGTCCAGTTAAATTATTCATAAAAGCACACAGCTCTTACATGAATAATCACATTTATATATTTTGAAAATGAAGCCCCATTCTAAAAATGCAAGATTCAGATGACAAATATTTTCATAAAATTGTTTGAAAATATCTACAAAATCATAAAAGAAAAAATTTCTATACTAATTTAATAGAATACGGATGTTTCAAGCCTTTGTAAATTGACATATATATGGTGAGATATGTTTTTTAATAAATCGAGTCAACTTGGAAAAGATTTTTTCTTTCCACAAATTATCATCCAAATGGTATGCAATCTCATTCAAAATCCCAATTTTTTGGTGGAAATTTATAAAATAATTCTAGTAATTATGTGGAAATGCGTTGGGCCAAGAATAACTGAGACATGCTTTGATGTGCAAATATTTTGAAGGTAGAACAAATACTCAGTAAGCAAGATCTGGGCATATGGAAAAGAAAAAAAGCCATTGACAGTTAACAGTGAATGGTTCGTATATATCAAGTCATGTTGCACACCATAAATATATACAATTTTTATTTGTCAATTGTACTTTAATAAAGCTGATTAAAAAAAAGGTGAACATAAGCATGTCCAATGACTGAGAACTTCCACTCCTAGATCTTTTCCAACAGAATTTTTAAATAAAGTCTCCAAAGGACACATACAAAATATTCATAGCAGCAACATTTGTAATAGTTAAATCCTACAATATTCACATATGTCTGTTAACAAAACTTAGTAAGTAAATAGAGGATAGTTACCAAATAGAGTATTCAGTAGCAACGTGAATTAATGATCTACATATGTACAAATGACTGGAATGAATTTAACAGACATAATGTGAAGGAAAAGAAGACAGAAACAAAAAAGCACATGATATATGAATAAAACATTTACATGACAAAATTATGCAATCAGATGTTGTAAAATGGACTACTTTTTGAGTGATAGATAATGAAAGAGAGCACAGGAGTAGCTGGTGAGGTTCTGGACATGTCTGCTCACCAGTCAGGATGCCTGTTTCAGTGTTTCCTATTTGTGAAAATCTACCAAGTATTTGTAAATCATATTTTAAGAATTTTTTTTAAAGAAGAAAAATAAGAGTTAATCGTCCATGGAATGATAGTGAAAAAGATGATTGCAATATGATGATGGCATGTTTTATTTGTAGGATATTGGGATCTATGCAAGTAGAGAGGGAGGATACAGCTTCCTTGTGTAAATGACTCCTGATCTGATATTTGAGATCAGTGAGAAATATGAATTATCCAGTCAAAGAACTTTTTGTGAGGATTGTGGATAATATATTGAAGATACAGGCCGTTGTATCCCTGATACAATTCTGACTTGTCAAAACATTTCAGAGAACTCCATTCAATTTAGCATGAAGAGAAGATAAAGTTTTAGGTAGGATACTATACTGTATGATGCTGCAAATGAGGGGGTTTACAAGCTAAAGGAGATAATTACTTGCTATACTAAGGAGATTAACATGATCAATATATATTGTTGCTAAGAAATTCTAGGAGAAATTCAAGCCAGTCAGGATTTAAAGGGAGATAGAAGAAAAAGAGACTTGTGCTGGGAGACTGCAGTCATAATAACGCAATCATCTCTAGATTCTCTTAGCTTATTTAGAGTGGCTATTGGGATCCTCCCGAAGAAGACACCATTCTGGAAAATTTGAAAGATGCAGGAGCTTTGAGATACCAAAGGAAGTAAGAGACCTTCCTGTATTGTTGCCACCATATTACATTCACTACTGAAATGTAGATATGGCCTTTCTACACAGCTCTGAGGCACATTAGATCACCAGTCTTTAGAGGCACCAATATTCACATATTAATGTCACAAACTTCATGATAGGTGCTATCTCTCTGTGACCATTCACTGGGTCACCCAAATAGAGTCATAGGAAGTCTTTGTGAATTAATCAGGAAGTAGAGATCGAATCCTTTCTATTTTTCCAATCTCTCATGCTTATTTCCCCAGACATTGTAACTAAGATAAACTCCTCACATATCCCTATATCTCACTTGTCACTGGCTCATGTAAATAGATAAACGAAGGGCCACAGGACTTCTGGTTAAGCAGAAAGTCTAGAAATCATTTATCATCATTTTTTATCTGAGCTCGTTTGAGATGTCTTGCAAAGCAAACATTTCCATGTCTATGATAGAACCTAAATGCTTGCTTCCTTACTTGATGTACAGCTATGGCCAAGACATATGTCTAGACTATGCAATAGATTCTTTATCTGCAGGATTTAACTTGGGAGTGGGTCATTCAAAGAACCAGGGCAAGTGCACAACCTCTAAGGGAATATGGATGCAACAGACATAAACTCATGAAGTTTCTAGAGGAGCTCGTCACATGTTTCTGAGGCTGTCAATGGCACCCAGATGGAGCAACAGAGGTATCATCACAGGACTCATCCTCAGGCTCATATTGAACGTTCTTCATGGTTGCAGTCTTCAGACAAGATGCACCTCTATTTCTGAAGATTCTATAAGTCTTTCAATCATTTTTAGTGTTATATTATCAGTTTATGTTGGACTGAATTTATTTATCTTTTTCCGCTTATGAACCCTAGCTAATAATATTCAATTCCAAACTCCATTTTAATTCAGTTACAAAATTTCGCTAGGAAATATTCCGGTAAAGAGAGAAGGAGGACCTAGAGTAAAGCAGTGATAACAGGAATTGAAGAAGAGAGATCTTAAAAATGTTCAAGTAAAAAACATTTAGAAAATTTTATGGCTGATTGGTTTATTGTAATGCAAGAACAACAGGCTTATGCTAACTTGCAATTGTTATTGGCTCACCATTTAGTCTGAAATATGTCTTAATGTCCCTCACAATGTGTGAAGTGCTTAGTAAGTGTTTGGTCACTGGTCTTAAGCAACAATTGTCTTTTTAATATTTTTGTATATTTTTAAATATTTTTCATATTTCCCCAAATTCCAGAAGCATGTAGTTAAGTTAGATGAAGTAAATCTTTCAACAACAAGCAAGTATCACATTTTTTCACATTATTGTGACATTTTCATCCTGTCCCTTGTGAAGAAATAATTCCACTTAATTAAAATTTGGAGAGAAGCAAGTTATAGCCAATCGCTATTCTACAAGTCAAACTTCTAATAATTTAGTGTTCTAGTAAATGCTTAATTGACATGCAGATAAAATGTCAAAAATTATATCATCTATTCAAATCTCTCCCACTGTTGATGGAATGCAAATTGACACAGTCATTATGAAAATCAGTTAAGGTTCCTCAAAAAATTAAAAATAGACCCACCATATGACCCAGAAATTTCACTTTTGTGTGTATATCCAAAGGTAATGAAGTCATTGTCTTGAAGAGGTATCTGCATGTCCATGTTCATTGTACTATTATTCATAACAACCAAGACATGGAAACAATCTAAGTGGTTATGGATGGATGAATGGATAAAGAAAATGTGGTAAATATAAATACAGTGAAATATTATTCAGCCTTAGAAAAGAAGGAAATCTTGTCACTTGCTGTGACAACATGGATGAACCTGGAGGATGTTATGCTAAGTGATATAAGGAAGACACAGGAAGAAAAATACTGCATGTTCTCACTTATATGTGAAATATAAAAAAGTCAAACTCTTAGAAGCAGAGGGTAAAATGATGTTTACCAGAGGATGGACTATGGGGGAAATAGGGAAATTTTAGCCAAAGGATGCATAATTTCAGATATGCAGGATAAAAAGTTCTGGAGCTCTAATGTAGAAGAGGGCGACTGTAGTTAATGGTGCTGAATTATATACCTGAAATTTGCTAAGAAACTAGGTCTTAACTGTTCTCAACAACAAAAAATTAACTATGTAAGGTTGTGGATATGTCAATTAGCTTGACTGTGGTGATGGTTTCACAATGTATATGTATATCGAATCATCCTACTGCACAACTTAAAACGATACAATTTTATTAGTCAATTACATTCAATAAGGGTGAAAAATTCAAATTATTATACAAATAAGTAAAATATTTGGTTCCTATTAGATCGGGTCCATCCTAAATCATTTACTGTTCTTTGGTCTTAATTTACTAATTTTGAGAGATAAAGAATTGTAGAACTGGTATACTGAATGACATCATGTTTATGCATTTTCCATTTTCATTTATACATCTTAGTTAAGCCCCTTTGCCCATGAGTTAGAGGAAAATCTATTCCTTTAATATTGCTGAAAAAAGAGGTTCACAAAGAAAAACAAAAATGATGCCTTAGAATATACAATTATTATGTGAAACCTTAATTTTTTTTAATCTTCTAGATTAATTTTAGTTCCTTCACTCTAGACATGGAATATCAGTTTTCTTCATGACTGGACACAGCTGAAAAGATGTGTCACTGAGACTTGGAGACGAAGACAGATGGTTTGTCTACCTTTTCACCGAGTGGATTCTCTAAATCACTCTTCTCAGGGCCCCATCACCTCTTTGTTTTTCAGGCTGTAGATGATGGGGTTGAGCCTTGGGGTCAGGAGGGAGTGGAAGACAGCCAGAACAGTGACGTCAGTAGGAGATTGGCAGGATCTCAGGCACAGGAAGTGTAAGCAAAAAGCACATATTAGAAAGTCATCACAGTGAGGTGGGTTCTGCATTTCGAATAGACTTCTTCCTCCGTTCTGTTAATTACATGTGATAGAGAACCAGGTGAACTCAGACATAGGAACACACAGTACCAATAAAAGGTAACACAGGGGCCGGCCAGGTGGCCCAGCAGTTAAGTGTGCATATTCCACTTTGGTGGCCCGGGGATTGCCAATTCAGATCCCGGGTGCGGACATGGCACCTCTTGGCAAGCCATGCTGTGGTAGGTGTCCCACATATAAAATAGAGGAAGATGGGCACGGATGTTAGCTAAGGGCCAGTGTTTCTCAGAAAAAAGAGAAAGATTGGCAGCAGTTAACTCAGGGCTAATCTCCCTCAAAAAAAAAGAATAAAAGGCAACACAAGGAAGAGGGTGGGACTCCAACATTGTATACTCATAGACCCAGGTTTCCATATAGGCCATAGTCAACATGGCTGGGACATCACAGAAGAAATGATTGAAGGCTCTAGATCAGCCATAAGAGAAATGGAGGGTGTATACAATGTGGGCAAAAGAGTTGATAGAGACCATTATTCAGGATCCTATTAACATCAGCGCACACACTCTTTTGCTCGTATGAATAGCATAGTGGAGAGGAAAGCAAACAGCCATGTAACAATCATAGAACATAGAGGCAAATAGTAAGCCTTATGCTCTTGCTAAAGTCAAGAAGGAGCTCTGAATATAATACCCAATGAAAGAATATACTTATTTCCAAACAGAAGATTAGAAGCCATTTTGAGGACAATGGTGGAGATGTAGTTAGAGCCATGAAGGAATGCTGTCTAAGTATGAAATACATGGGTGTGTGGAGATGGGTGTCCAGGAGGATAAGGAGGATCATGGACAGACTGTCAAACAGAGCCATCATCAAAATGAGAACAATGAAAATGAAGAACAGGCCAATTCTTGATGGTGGAATAGCCTCAATAATTGACAATTTTCCAAGGGATTTTCATTAATTTTTTCCTAAAGACAGACACAAAATTGTTAGTATAGAGTAATAAGGCATTTTTAATTTATAATTTTAGTCATACTATGATTTAGTCATGAAAAATTGCAGCTCTAAAATGAAGAACAGAATTACCTATTTTGAAAAAAATAATCTAGTTTTTGCCTCACAGATAAAAGCTTGATGAGACAAACATCTGTGGCCAAAATATTTTATAGACATCTGCAATGTAATAAAAAATGCATTTCTTTAATGACTTTATTAGGATGTAGATGTATTCCCCAACATAATTCCAGCATTACTAATTCCAGACCTTATACTTTAAATGTATATGAAAAAATTCAATGCAAATGCATAAAATATAGACCGATATTTGAATACATTTTTATGACCCTCAGGGAATGAGTTTTTCTTTTATAGTGAAGCCCTGATACCTCCCAGACTGCAGCAGCCTATCAGCTCACGTTGCAGACCTAAACTCATTTTTTGAATTCTCCTCAAGGAGTTTGCCAAATCAAGCTGCTTAGACATCATTTCATTATTTGCTTCTTCCTTTCAGAAATCTACAGTGGATCTTTATTGCCAAACACCATTCATGCAAAGCAATTTTCTTCTGCCTCCTCACTCAATCTCCAACTGCTCAAGTTAAAATAGATCCTTTTCTTATGAATCTATACTCCAGTTTCATTGTAGCCTCCATGACTCTGCTCAAGGTCTCCCAAAAGATATTAATTCTGTCCATCTGCTTCCCAATGCTCATATAGCATTGTACATTTCTTTATGGAATCTTTTCTTACTCATTCATTTTTTCCCTTTTATTTTTATGTATTTAAAACTCTTTCTATTTGTAAATGAGTGTGAGAGTATAAACACATCTATTTATCACCTCTCCACCATAAAACTCGACTAACATGATAATAAAAAGATAAATGTTATCATTTAAGAAAGTGTGGATGAGAGTAAAGGAGGGGAATCAGGGATGAAAGAGTTCAAGACATTTTGGGAGAAAGAATTTTGAGAAAAATTCAGTCACTTAAATGGAGAAGGGGAGATGGCATCCTGAGAATCTTCTTCGGGGGAATGAGTGGGGAATTCTCTTTCAAAGAGAATACCATAAGTGAGCAAGCTCAGCATGCCATGCCCAAAAAGGGTCTCTAGGTCTTTAGTCTTATAATACTGCTCTAAGATCAAAGGTCATCAGACTTTTGAGGAAGTCTCCAAATGAAAGAAGGAGATACACACACACACAGACGCACAGGCACACATACTGAGTTAAAAAATGATTGGTAAAAATGCAAGAAATCTTTACAAAATAATTTCACATTCAGAGAAATATGAGAAGTTAAATCCACAGTACAAATATCAAGAGTAATATAAGAGGAAATGTCAGATGACAATAAAGGAGTTCTAAAAATTAAAGATACAATAATTAATATAATAGATTCAATGAAAGCTTTCAGAGATAAATTGGGGGAAATGGATCAGAAAGAAAACAACCACAACCAAAAAAGGTCTGACATTTAGAAACGATAGAATTAGAGAGTTAATACAAGACGATACAATATATACTTATGGGCATTCATGTTTTCTGCTATTGAGTTCCTCTAGTGAATTTTTCTTTTTCAGTGTTGTATTTGTTATTTTAGATTGGTTCTTTTTTATATTTTCCCATTCTTTGTTGATGATCTCACTGCCTTCATCCATTCTTCTCCCAAGATTAGTGAGCATACTTATGACTTTTTGTTTGAAGTCTCTGTCAGGGACATTGTTTATTTCTGTTTCCTTTAGTTGTTTTTCTGGGGTTTTGTCCTGTTCCCTTGCTTGTAACATATTCCTTTTCCTCCTCATTTTGCCTCTTTCTCTGTGCTTATGCCTATGTATTAAATGGATCAGTTATGTCTCCTCATCTTGGAGAAGTGGCTTTATGTGAGAGACATCTTTTGAGGCCCAACCGTGTCCTTCCCTCTCACTGCCAGTTCCAAACGTTCCAGGGGTTTCCCCTATGTGGACTACGTATGTCCTTGTGTTGTGGCAGGGTTGCTTTTGCTGCAGATTCCCAGGGCTTCTGGGTTGTCTCCCTTGCCCAGCTGGTTGTAATGCTCAGGTGTGTGTGGCTGATACGGACCCTTCAGTCAGTTTATTTGGTTTGAGGAGCCCCAGCACAGTAGGCTACAAGATCTAATAGCACATTCCTGTTGCAGTTTTTCTGCTATGTTAGTATGCCCCCAGCGAACCTGGTTGCTAGGTTCAGGGGCTTACAATTGCTGTGGGCCTTGGGCCTGCAAGGCTGTTGTCAGCTCTCTCAGGATTGTAGCTGTGTCAGGCTGGGCCCAGGCACAGGAGCATCCAATTGTTCAGGCTTTGGAAGGTGGGCCTGATCACCTATGTGGCTGTTTGCAAAGCACAGTTCTTCTGCCACTGATAAACCCCATGGCCCATAGGTCCACACACACTGTCAACACAGTCCTGGCCCATGCACATGTCCTGACCCCCTGGAGTGTCCATCCATGGATCTCAAGCTCCATCCATTTTGTCACAAATGGCAAGACTTCATGTTTTCTTATTGCTGAGTAGTTGTCTGTGGTGTGTGTGTGTGTGTGTGTGTGTGTGTGTGTATATATATATATACCACATCTTCTTTATCTATTCATCCCTTGATGGGCACTTAGGTTGTTTCCAAGTCTTACCTATTGTGAATAATACTAGAATGAACATAGGAGTGCAAATATCTTTTCACATTCATGTTTTCACATTTTTTTGGATAAATACTCACAAGTGGAATCATTGAATCATATGGTAGTTCTATTTTTAATTTTTTGAGAAATCTCTATACTGTTTTCCATAGTGGCTGCACAAGTTTACATTCTCACCAGTAGTGTACGAGGGTTCCCTTCTCTCCACATCCTCTCCAACACTTGTTTCCTGTTTGTTAATTATAGTCATTCTGGTGGGTGTGAGGTGATATCTTATTGAGGTTCTGATTTGCATTTCTCTAAAAATTGGTGATGTTTAACATCTTTTCATGTGTCCGTTGATCCTCTATATATCTTTGGAAAAATTACTGTTCAGACAGTTTTTCTGTGTATGATATACTTTCCTTCATATGTTCAGCTTTGATTATATCAATTATTCCTGATCTCAAAGTTTCTTTTGAAAAACCTACTTGTCGGCTTGTTGATGTTTCTCTGTATGCATAGAGTCACTTTTCTGTTGCTACTTTGAGAAGTCTATCTCCGTTTTAAAAGTTAGACAACTTAATTATAAATATTTTTGTTTAGACTTCTTTATATAGGGAAGAGGTGGAGCTCTCACAGGATGATTAGTAACATCTATACCCGCCTGATTGCAAACCTCTCTCTCAAAACCAGAACACAAGGAAAGCAGCAAAGAGGCCTTCTTTCTTGTGGAATCTTCCTGAATCCTGAACTGCAGCTCTGGTGACACACGGATTTGGGTGAGTGGCAGGAAAAAGAGAGTATCACTGCTCATCATTTTCTACATTACTAGCAGCTCCAAGAGGCTATCTCTACTTCTCCCCTGAGAAGAGAGCATATTTTACCTTCTATTACATCCCTACGCTCTCCCCAAGGTCCACCTGACTTGATATTATCTACACAGCTAATTGTGAGTTACCAGGCTTATGTCCCCTCTTTCTTTCTTCTCTTCTGAACTATTTACAGAGACAAAGGCAATTTTACCAAATTATTTTATCACTTTTGTTGCATATATTACTGGCAACATACCTTGGTTTTCTCTTATTTAAACACTTCATCCAAAATTTCTTTCCAAGCAGATATGTATTTGGCCACGGTACTGAGCCATTATGTGGCCAAACCTATTTGACTATGCTCTCTTACCTGGCTGGATAGAAGATTCTAGGTTGCAGGAAAGAGAAGCTAAGAAGGTGCAAAGTAGACACACTACTAAAGGTCCCTCCATGAAAAAATCAATATGGTGCTGGCAGACACAAACTATGAGAGCATGTTATGAAATGCAGATCTGGATTAACCGAGTCCTGGGCTCCTGATTCAGGTATGGCACTGCTTTGTCAGAAAATTAGCAACGTATTAATGACACAAAGCATTATGATTTTATAAATCAACTACAAAATATCCTGGGACTTTTCAACTATGGGAAAGTTAAGGGAAATAGTGGTGAATGCTTTGTGATGCTAAGCAGAATGGAGTTTGATAACCAGATGGTATGCAAATAAAGTAACCAAGAGAATATGTAAGTGGGGTCTACCGAGAGAGTAGACATCCGTAATCTACTTGTCTTGGCAGTGCATCCAAACATAAGAAGTGCTCTTATCATGCGTACAGGAGGCTCAGGATGCCTGATATATCCATCCACTTCATTCATTGCACTCATACAACAGCTGCCTGGGTGCATATACTCAAATAAAGAGACTAACATGCACAAATCTGCTCCTTCTAGGCATTGGCTCTGAATATAGGTGAGCAGCATGACACGGGATGAAGTCAAGGCATAGCCTTCCAAAGGTGAACTGGGTGCAGCATTTAGTAAGCGAACTCTTCGTCTCATATAAGGGTTCTGCTCTGATATCTTTACAATCTATCAATCTAGTCTTGAGAAGATGGCATACTGCTTTGCATCCAACGGGCCATGCTATCACCTCTTCGCTGATGACCAAGTCTTCATCACATAGACTATTGGACCCAAAGTCTTGCATTCTGGCCAGGAGCCCGAAACCAGCAGGAATATTCAGTGCTCAGCATGTCCTATCACATCACAGGGTTTCTTTTTCATTAAAGAACGTGTGCTCTGCAGCACCTTTTCTAAGTTGGGTTTTGCTCAGGACTGGGTGAAGCTAGCAGACAGGAAGGATTGAAAAGTGGAGAGTGTGTTCAAATGAGAGATGAAAGGCACCTCCTTACAAAGCCACCATTCTTTTTCCAACACCTCATTCTCAGGCTTTCTCCTTGCTAGAACCTAAGTTTGGTTTGGGTGTTTCCCATCTCATGGACTCAGGCGACATGACCTTTTCCTCTCACCTGAGAACAGTGGGGAAGGAATTGAGTACAATCCTGTCACTGCTCAAAGTGTAGCTTAGTCATGGGCTGGATTGCAACCCTGACCCAGAAAGTTTCCTTGGGGCTTCTGGAAGAAAAGCCCTGTCTAGTGAAAAGGGGTATGACAGGGCATATTTTCTCTCACTGTCTTTGGACGTGTGGGGCCAAGAATAGAATAGTCTTGTGACAATGGACAGAACACTCTCAATATGAGAGAAAATGAAAATCTACCACTCCTGGAGTAGTCATGAGGTTGTTAATAGAGCCCTTTCATCCTCGAGTCACAGGGGCTCTTGACACTCTGTTGTGGGAGATAATGAACTCTGTATTGTTTTCTTAAATTAAGGTAAAATTCACATCACATGAAATTCACTGTGAAAAGGTGAATCACCCACAATTCAGTGGGGTTTAGGACATTCCCAGAGCTGTGCAATCATCACTGCTGTCTATACCACAAGATTTAATCATCCTAAAGGAAACCCTGTACAAATTAAGCAGTCGCTCCCCATTTCACCCTACGCCCACCCTCTGGCAACCAGGAAGGGACATTCTATCTATTGATCTGCCTTTTCTGGACTTTTCGTATCAATAGAAACATAAAGACTTCTCCTTTTGTGTCTGCCTTCTTTCAACAGCATAATGTTTTTAAAGATTAAACACACATCAGCAGTTCACTTCTTTTCATGGCTGATTCCTATCCCATTGCATGGATGTACCCATTTTTGTTTCTGCCTTCATCAGTTGATGGACCTTGCACCTTGGACTATTATGCACAGGGCTGATGTGAATATTCCTATACAAATTGTTGGTTGCATACCTGTGTTCGATTTTAGGGGGTAAATATCTAGGAGTGGAAGTGCCAGGTCATATGGTTATTCTGTGTTTAACTATTTTAAACTTCAAATTCAGGTTGAAATTTACTCCACAAAATTGAGTTTCAGCACCAAAAATAACAGCCATATTTTCTGTACTATTGGTAGAAAAACCCAAAAACAATTGCTTTGGTATGTTTTCCAGGTTTTGCTTGTAAAGCAAGATGAGACAGTAGATATAGTCATGGAGAAAGACAGAAGAAAATAGACAAATCAGTTGCTGGTATCCATGACCTCTGACTCTGTCTTACCCTGAAACAGAGCTGTTCAGCATCCCTGCGACAAGCTTATGAAGATATAGGCTCAGCACAGGAATGTGAAGAGCAAGAAGCAGAGAAAATTTTCTGCAGTAACCCCTCAGTGCTTCCTCAAGGGCCCCTTCTAATCATGAAGTTTTCCTCTGTATGAGCTATCCTTCTTTGTCTCTTTGTATGCCCTGCAACTTCTTGCAGACGACTATTTGGAATATGATGATGTGACAATTGTGGATGTCAGGTTCTCCCCATCCCCAGCGTTTCTTGTTTCTGCTTATTACAATAGTCCTTGTTAGTTTCTTTAGTGAATTTTCAGATCCTCTCCTGCGAGTTCTGTATTCTTTGTCATGTGTGGCCCCTGAAGTCTTTGTCCCATTAGCCCAAGGGTCAGCTAGGGTTTCTGAGTTTACCAGGTCTTCAGATGTCCTCCTTGGGAAAGAGGGTGAGTGAATTCTCTACGTGAGAGGGAGAGGAATCATATCCTTTGGTGAAAAGAAAGAGGGTGTGGTGCCAGCATCCACTTTTGCTTTCACTCTGGCACACAGAAGCCTATGTTTTCTAGACCTCTTGGCTTTGTAAAAGATTTGTGGCACCTTACGACCAATGGCATCACTTTTAAGCCAAAGAAGAAAAGAGGAGGTGTAAGAACCTAGGTGCTCTTTCTGTCCTTTGGTGGCAACTGAAGCAGGCATCAGTTTCAGATGGTGTACCAACAAGATCGTGGGGCCTCCATCAGCCTTCCCCCACGTGACTTAGGAAGCAGGGGTCCCTTCACCTCAACTATCAATGTATGATGTAAATCTGAGGAGAAATACATCTTTAGTCATGAATTTCTCAATTGTTGCATTTATTACCAGAGCGTTACCTAAGTTATCCTGGAGATTACAATGACCTACCCTCTCAGATCGCCTAACAGATAACTCTTCCAGAACATTTGCCGAATCTCATGCTGCTGTGTTCTGCATTAATGTCTCCTGATTGCTGCTTGTCACAGATGGGGCCCTGGAAAGAGACTGTGTGGGGGAGTATTCCATGTGGAAGATTTAGGGAAGGGTTCTGGGGAGATATCCCTATGGGAAGTTAGCAAGGCAGGGATCATTGAAGGAGAAGCTGAAGAACAAGACAGTTGCCACTGAGTCTCTGCCAACCCTCAAGGATCTCTGGAGCTGGGACGGCCGTTTGGTGTTGTCCCAAATTGAGACCATGTTTCTTATTCCCTTATTGGCCAGACCTGGGCCTCTGGCTGTCCCTCGAGAGGGTTGTGTCCTAAGGTTAGGTGGTTCCCTATGCTGTGGGCATGTCCTGTGAGGGAAAGAGCTGTGAGCTGTCCTCAGCCAATGTTCCCAGGAGCAGTGCGGTGGATGCATTGGCCTTGAGCATGACCCTGGGCTGAGTCTCAATGTTTCCATGTCACTTCTCCTTCACCATCGTCTTCCTTCCCAACCCAGTTAATAATCTCCCAAACTGAGAAGTCCTTGGGATGACATACATAGAGCTTCTGCCTTTCCCTATGATTGGATGAGAGAACTCATTGGTGAAGACCAGAATCTCTCTCTCCAGAATCCAGACCCCTTACCCAGGGGCTTTGGTAGATCTCCAGAAGTGTTCCAACCTTAGCTGCAAATGCTGAAGTTGTTCCTAAAACAGTGGCCCCAGTTTTGCTGTAGTCCGGTGGTTGTAGTTAGAGAGAGTTCAATTCCCTAAGGAGAGCCAGAGTGGTCTCCAAGGTCTTGTGGTCACTGGGACAGGCAGTGTAGACATCAAAACCTAAGGGAAGGTTGGGGAGTCAAGAGGGATTCTCATTGGTCTCCTCAAGGGTGAAGGAAAGGCCAGTACATCTTGGTACTTCTTCCTGAGCCACCAAAACCAAGGGGGCAGCAGTCAGGTGAATGGTCCAATCATATCATTCAGGGAGAAATCCTAAGGCGAGCCAAGAGAAGGGCAGTGTTTGAGAGTCAGTTTTCCCATTCAGAGCTCCTCCTGTCTTGGCACTTGGAGGTGGTATGAATATGGTTCCCAGGACTCTGGAACACTCTGGCTTGACTCCTTCACTGTGATGAGACAGATCACCAAGAGAGGCTTGCGGAGCACTGTGAGTGGGGTGAGGTGGCAGTTAGCTGGATGGTATGGCTGTCAATGGGACAGATTTTTTGTTAGCTCCTGTAAATGGAAGATGCATCAGTGAAAGGACAACGTGGCAAGATATTCTTGAGCTACGTGAGTGAGGAGTACAATCCCATGTCTTACACCACTTTGGAAAGACTGAGTTTATTCCTAACGTGATGTTGTTTTCACTTACACAGGAAGACGAGATGCAAGCACCCATCCCCACCTTACACCTGCAACAGTTTAAACAGAACCCGGCTTTCCAGTTCCTCAAACATTTTGAGGATTTCTCTCTGACACTATATGCACCTGAGGCTTTTCAAGAGATTCACATTATTATTTTCTCTTCCCTTTAGTTAGCTCTTAGGAAGCCAGTTTTGGTAACTCATACTTTCCTTCAAAAATAAACCTGTCATCCAGATTTGCTAATTGCTTTACTCATGGACTTCAGCAAACAATTTCCAATTTGGAAACCCAAAGATGGGATAAATTGTCCCTCCTCTGCCACAGCTGTACCCATGTGACTTACTGAATGTAGCTACCTGCTGGGTCGGCTCTCAGGAGCATCCCAGTCCTGGAGGAGACACTCTTGGGACACCCGTGCCTTCATCCTGGCCCTGGACTAGCCCTGGGACCTACCACGACTCTTTCTCCCTGGAGGGATAGCACAGCCTTCCCCACCTTCCTCTGGCAAGTCTCTTTCCTGGGTGGCTGCACTGCATCAGCAAGGGCCTGGGCTGCCAGGAACCAGGATTGATCCTCAGGTTCTGGCTGTCCTGAGATGGCCTCCCTGGCAGAGTCCAGCCTGCCAAGTGTCTGAGTGACACTTGCAGCCATCAGGAAGGAGGGGATAACTCAGAAGTGACAAGCGATTCATCTGGTCCTTGCTTACATGGTGTTTCCTGGGGATGAGGCTCAAAAGGCCGGGTGGTGACCCTTTAGCTGTTGGTTATCAGGCGGGTTCTCCGGTTGAGCCAGACCAGTGTCTGTTGGACACCAACATGGGGAGCATTTCCGGATTATACTTGGTGAGGCTGTGTCCATGCACATCCACAGAACATTAGTTTGGTGGCATTGCCCGCAGGACCCCCAACTCACACCCTTCTTAGGCCTCATCTTTCCAACTTCCCAACAGGAAAGGTTCACACCTCGATGACAGAACCACAGCACAAGACTGTGGAAATGACCCCAGTCACCCCAGGGGCTACATGCTTCATGGGCTCGGGCCCAGCTACCACTTTAGGAAAAGCCAGTCAAATTACACCAGAGTGTATAAACTGGTGAATGTCCAAGACCATGGACCAGAGAACCACACAGGCCCAGAGGTCACCCTGGGCAGCAAGGAACACTGTGGGGTCATTCCTGGTCAGAAGGATGGTCTGTTATCCTGGAAAACCATAGCTCACCAGGGATCCATCAGGTCCAGCCTGGAAGGAGTGGCCACGATGGACCTGACAGAAAGGCTAGGGGCATCTAGGGAATTTCTGCCCTAAGAAAGAATTGCATGCGGAAGTGCAGGGATGCTAAAAATCCTACTTCCCAGGGAGAACCAGGTTTAGTGGAGGGAGGCCCAGCTGTGGTGCTAAAAGCTGCCTCCCCAATCTTTCCCCTTGGAGAGAAAATAAGCAGGAAATGGGAATCAGAGTCTCAGACCAGAATCCCAGGAGGACCAAGCCCAGGTCAAATGTGAACAGGGAGACCCTAGAGAGGCCCAGAGAGGGAGAGTCCTGACCGCCCTTAGTCTATGTGCACAGGACCTTCCTCTAGCCTCTCCCTCTCCACGTGCACACTTT
Source organism: Equus caballus (assembly GCF_041296265.1). Lineage (NCBI taxonomy): Eukaryota > Metazoa > Chordata > Mammalia > Perissodactyla > Equidae > Equus > Equus caballus. The sequence goes on from NC_091707.1 coordinate 13,182,237, forward strand.
GAGGTTTTACAGGATTTTCCCCACTTACAGTTGATGCAATTCTAGGGACTGAATCAGAAAACAAGTCCCCATTTGGGCAAGAGGAACTGGGAAAATGTTCCCTCGTCCTCCAAGTGCAGGAAGGCAGCCACGGTCCTGGGCAGGAATTGTGCTAGGCACAGGCCAGGGCCAGCTTTTTTGTTCTTCTGGAAGGTTAGCTCTGAGCTAACATCTGCAGCCAGTCCTCCTATTTTTGCTGAGGAAGACTGACCCTGAGCTAACATCCGTGCCCATCATCCTCTACTTTATTTGCGGGACACCTGCCAAAGCTTGGTTGGACAAGAGGTGCATAGGTCTGCACTCGGGATCTGTACCAGTGAACCTCAGGCCGCCAAAGGGGACCATGGGAACTGAACCGCTGCACCACTGGGCTGGCCCCAAGCAAGAGCTACTTTTAAAGACACCCCCGTTTCCGTGGCTGTTGTTCTGCCAGAGAAAGTCCCTCCAACGTCTCAGCCCCGGGAGATCGGAGGGGCCGCTTCTGCTCCAGGACCAGGTGAACCACACTGCAATGATCCTGTTCTCGGAGTGAGGGGGACACGGGACTGTCCTTCAGCAGCCAGGGAGGGCACTGGCACGTCTCCCTTCACCACATGCCCTGAGCTGAGGACTCTACGAGGTTTCTGAATTCAAGGAGGAATGTGAGATTCTGGATCTCATTTCCATGAGCACAGAGAGCGAAAGAACCACACGTCCACTCCCAGGCTGAGACAAAAACAGAAATTTAATAGAATACCCAAACTTAGCATTTATCATTGACAACAAAAATATGGCCACTCCAAAGAGGGAAATAGGCGCTGGGGAAAATGTGTGAGGGAGATGGGGGCGTCGTCCACTCCCTTGTGGCCTTCAGGAAATGGATCACAAAGTTTTCATTCATATCAGCATCTGAGAGGTGGCCCCGTGCACCTGAGTGTCCCCGTTGTGTCCCTGCTGTGGTTCAGCTGGTCTCAGGAGCGTCATCTGCCACCACCGCTGGGCTCTTTTTTAGGGGCCTGGTGTCTGGATAGATAGAGGAATTTCCTAGGGGGCCTCCCCCAGAATCACAGCATACTCTCCCCCCTCCCTGCACCCTGTGTACCCTGTACCCCAGCCCTGGTGCTGAGTGCTCAGTCAGCCAACAGCACCCCATTTGACCCTGACACAGGGGCTGGTATTTAGTGTCACCCACTTCACAGAGGAACAAACCAGTCCCAGAAATGCGAGGGGAATCGCCCATGACAGGACTGTTCAGCGGTGAAGCTGGGGCCCAGCACCACAGCTGTCCGACTCCCCTGTCCCAGACTTGGCCTGAATCTCTACTGAGCCCCTGGATTCAGCCACTGCCAGTCCAGACACTCACTCAGCCCTGGGCGGGAAGATGAGTGGCTCTTCTTCTCTTTGAAGAAGAGTCGAATCTTTCTGGTCCACTGGTATCGGGGCTCCAGCTGAGAGGACAGGCTGTAGCTACAGGACAGAGTGGAGCTGTGGGCTCCCAGGAGCCACACCTGAGCTGTGCCTCCCAGAGCCTCCCAGCAGCTGGAGTCCCAGGGCCCCAGGAGTCACCATGCAGCCAGATCTGAGGCTGACCATGGAGTCACGGTCATGGACACTGGAGCTGGTCTGCAGAGAGAGTCCGCCCTGCCCTCACCCAACTCCTGCCCTGCCTCACCTTGCCTCCTCACTCACGGGCTCCACGGCCTGGAATCAGGCCCCAAAGTTCTCGTCGGGTTGCACGGTGTACAGATTTGCAACCTTCTGAACCAGCTTGATGTCCTTGATGAATTTGAATTCCTGGGACAGAGGAAGGACAGGATGGAGAAATGGCCTGGGTGGGGGACCCTACAGGGCTCTTGGAGGGGGTGAGGAGGGGGACAAGGAGCCAGTGTGGGGCCTTTGCCAACTTGGGAACCCTCCTTCCCAGCAATTCCAGTCAGGACGTGCCTGTTCTCACAGTTGGCCCGAAATAGATCCTCTACCAGGAAGGGGTCCTTGATGCCAGCCCTTCCCCCATCCGCCAACGCCATAGGATCCCCAGCTGTGTATATCAAACTCTGCAAATAAATGTCCGACCCCAGGGATCGAGCTAGAGGGCTTCTTATGAAAGGGGGGCTCTCTGATTCCCACACACCCATTCTCACCACAGTGAGGCTGCAGCTCCTTACCACTTCCGACAGCTGAGCACATTCCCCTGGAAGACAGACAGCCAAAGTCCATCAGGAACAGCCCCCTTAGCCCAGAACTAGCCCCCATCCCACCTCTTCCAGTGTTGCACTGCTGCCAGTGGGCAGGCCCTTCCAGAGACCGGACTTGGACCTGGGCCAGGCTCTGGGCTCTAGACCTTGGGGCAGAGGAGCTGAGACCTTGTAATCTAACCCTCTCTGATGACACATGGGGAGACTGAGGCCTCAGGCAGGAAGGGACAGCTCAGCCAATGATGTGCTTCCTCACTTGGAGGGGCCCAACTTCTCTTCCCTCATGGGCAGGGCCAGAAGGAGAGGCTGAGTCCAGCTCAGACACCACCTCCTGTGGCCACAAAGCCAGGCAGCTCTGAGCCTCAGCAGCCCAGGGAGCCCGGATGGCGGCCTAGGCAGAGCCTCCCATTACTCATTGCTGAGATGGGCCTGATGCCCTGGCTTCCACAGGAGGCTGGGAGGCTCTGCAGATAGGACCTTTCCAAGTGTGAGAGCTCAGGGCTCAGGCAGGACTCTCTCCTCCCAAACCCTCAGGAGCCTGATCCCACGGCCCCACCTCCAGGCTCACTCACCTCCACATAATAATCCGTCTCATCATGCAGCAGCTCCAGGTAACTGAAGATCATCTCAAGGGAGGGGATGACACCCTGCACCATCAAGGTGGTGATGGTGATGAGTTCCAGCATTCAGGTGGCCCCATAAACCCTCCCCTGAAACCTCTTACCCCAGCCACCTGCCCACCCCAGGCTCCCACATACAGCAGCCTAGGACCCTCAGGAGCCCCCATCACACACAATTCCCTCCTCCCCTCCCCTCCAGGAACACCAAACTCCCCCAGTCACATCCCAGGCTGGCTGTGGGCCAATCCAAGGGGATGTGGCCCCTGACCCACCCCACCACAAAACCATCCTGCTCCCAGCCCTTCCAGGCCTCCTCCTGCTCACTGCCAATGCAGGCACTTCAGGCTCGGTGGCCACAGCAGATGCTCTGGAGGAGGAAGGACCCTCTCCTGGGAGAGGCCTCCAGCTGGGAGGGGGAGCTCCCTCTCCGCTGACTCCTGGGTACCTCCCACCAGGCACCCTCACCTGCTGCCACCGCCTCTCCCGGTTTCCATGGTGGGCCCTCTGTGCAGTGGCCAACACTGTGGTAGCCTCCTGTTGTGGACCAGGACAGGGTCAGAGAAGCCATGCTCCCCTCCACATGTCCCCCAAGGCCACTGACCTCATACCTTGGCCATCTGGCTCCAGTCCCCTGCAGCCTATGCTGTTCCTGCCTCCAGGGTGCTCTGATTCTAGACCAGTCCCGGCTCCAGGACTCACTCCTGTGTGATCTTGGGCCTGCCCAGGCCTCCCAGAGCCTCTTTCTTCCTCAGGAAAGAGTGGGGAGAACTCCACCTGCATCCAGCGTTCTCCTGAGGACTCTGTGTCATCTGACTGTCATCACTACTCTCCCCTCACCTCTCGAGGAGGAGCCAGCACAAATCTCCCATTCCTGTCCTCCCTTGGACGGTATCACCCCGCTGTGAGGCCTGCATCATGTCATCTCCCTCCATTTCCCAGAGGAGGAGACCGAGGCCAACAGAGGGGCCCAGACTTGCTCAAGGACCCACTGAGGAGAGGCCACTCTCCCTCCCAGCCAGAGTCCCTGTCCCCGCTGCCTTCACCCCTCACCCTGCCCCACCACTGACCATGGTCCCGACCTCTGCACTCCCAGAGTGTGTCCCAACAACAGCCAAACTGAGACATGGAGGGAGAGGGCAGAGGGTGTTGGGGGGGCCGTGTGGCATCTCCTTCCTGCCCCCCTGACAGGGGTCTCTGAACCCCAGGATGGCCTTACCATAGCCTCACTTCCTAGGATGCACTCAGGATGTTCCCGGCCCCCTCCGGCACCCCTCCTCCCAGATCTCCAGCCCTAGGTCACCTTCAGGAGCAGTCTCCTGCTCACGTGCTGCTCTCCCCTGCACCACTTCTTAAAGGTGTAGGATCTCTCCCTGGGAGAGTGGGGAAAGAAAGAAAGAAAGACTATGGGGTGGTTGAAGGGCAAATCCCGTTTTTTTGAGATCCCAGAAGATCCAAACAGCCTAGGGCCTGGATGTGGGATTTCACTGGGATGCTCTGAGCCCCGAAGTCCCCATTGGACTGGGGAAGGGCCTCTCCTGTTGTGACCTGGGGCCTCCATTCCCATATCTACCACACAGATCTGTTTTGAACACTCTCGGTTTCAGTTGTCTGGAGATTTCTGTTGCTGCAAAGGAAACACTTGAGAATCTCCAACTGGGCTCAAGTCAGGATCTGATATTGAAGGAAATGAATTCCTGGGCAGAACTGGTAGCCTAAGGGCCCTGAGAGACTCAGAGACCCAGGAACCGGATCAGTCCGTGTCCCAGGCATTCTCTGTCTCCCAGGTGGTCTCAGCTGACTCCGGGGCCATGGAGACCCAAGGCCAGCTGCCAGGTCCACCTCACCCTCGTGGTGCTTGGATGGAGAGCAGCCTACCCACCTGGAAACTTGTCCCCATGTCTCTTTGAGACGGTTAATGGCAGGGCTTTGCAGAACAGAAAGGATAGTATGGAAGGAAGAGAAGTTTCTGAGGCCTCGGCACCCCTGGGGAAGGGAAGAGATTGAGCTGTGAGGGGCGGCTGGAGCTCTCCAGCTCTGGATTCTGTCCCCTCATGGACTTCTCCTGTCCTGGATGAGACAGATGCCCAGGAAACCCAGGGAGGGCACACCTGGGATCCGACGAGTAACACTGCCAGGCACAAGGATTTTTAGCTGAACACAAGGAAGGAGCACAGGAAGGAAGTGAGCTTGCCACCACCAGGACCTCAAGTCAAGGTCAGTGTGACCCTGGCAGGAGGGTCTAGGGACAGTGCAAGGACTCAGACCACAGACTTCAATCTCAAGAGCTGAGAAACAAGAGGCAATTCCCACGACTCCAGACAGGGCTTCCATTGGCCTCCCATGACTTACCTCGGCCACCTGAATCCACAGCTCCACCACCCTGGCCCTTTCCTGGGCTGTCATGCCCGGGGCCCCAAGGCACATAGCAATGACACTGTTGGCCAAGGTGTTCGTGTGTGCCACAGTGTCATAGATGGTGGGTGCCAGGTACTCGCGGTCCCTGTTGTCTCGCTGGGACCAGATGGAGCCCAGGCAGTGGGCAGGCACCAATTTCTTAAACAGTTCCTGAGGTAGATTCAGAGTGTTGCCAGCACTGCCTCACCCCAGCTCAGCATCCACGGTCCCCCACGGGTCCCAGGCGGGTTGCAGACAGAGCGGGAGCTCATGAAGCAGAGGATGTGATCTCTGAGGTTTCTGGGACTCCCTGGGTTTTGTCTGTGTCCACTGAAGGTGCCAACACAAGATGACACGGGACACAGTGCAGTGCAGAAGGGAAGGCATTTGCTCCCAGCCCCGTCTGACCTCCTCCAAGCTCTGAAACACAGCCCCCACCGGCCCACCCCAAGGGACATCTTCCACACATCCCAGTCCCCCTCGGGTCCCAATTCCCATTCCCATGCACATTCCCCTGAGGCAGGGAGAAGCACCGGCTTTGTGTGATTATCTCCACTGGAGTCAGTACACATCATGTGCCTGATACGTGCTGAGGCTTTGAAGGCCCCCTGGGCACAGGCGTGATCAGCCCAAGGACCTGGCAGCACTTCAGTGAACTCCCTCCTGCACCAAAGGGCCAGACGCTGCCCAACTTCCTCTCTGTTCCACCTCATTCATCGGCACAGCCACCCCATGCAGCAGGTGCCCTTAGTGTCCGGCTCTGCTGTGCACGTGGGGACAGCGAGCGCTTGGGGTTAAGAAAGTGCCCAAGTCACAGTGTTGGTAATGGGGGAGCAGGAATGTGGACCCAGATCATCAGATTTTGGGTCACGGAATGGCAGGTGTGGGGCAGCTCATGGCACACGAAGGCAGAGACCCCTGCCCTGCAAGCCCCGCTGCTCACTGCCTCCATCCTTGTCAGCTGCTCTGCCACCAGCCTGGGAGAGAAGTGCAAGAGGTTCGGCTTCTCCTCCCTCAGCTGGTTTTCGTTGGTCACAGCCCAGGGTCCAATGGGCTCTAGTTCAGGAGCTGACACTGGGGCTGAAGTTACTGGTGGCCCTTTCTCCAGCCCTGTAGAGTCCGATGCAGGTGATACAGGCTCAAACTCTGCCACAGGTGGTGGGGCCAGAGCTAGAGCTGGCTCTAGCTCAGGGGCTGGCTCTGGCTCTGGCTCTGGCTCTGGAAGTGGCAGGAGCTTTGGAGTTGGCTCTGGAGCAGGATAAAAAGAAAGTTTCACTCACACACCTGACAGTTTTTGTGCCTTTCCAAAGACAGGAAGGACTCCACTGCCTTTAAGGGAACTCTAGCCCATGAACCTCAACACAGTCTTCTCAGACTCCAGTCCCCTCACCTTTCTGTTTGGCCTCAATGGACTTGATGTGCTCCAGGTGGCCTGGCAGAAGGTAGGCATGGCCCTCCACATGTGAGCCACGAAAGCTGACGTGCAGAGTGGCCAGCTGCAGGGTCCAACAAGGAAACGGTAGGGCCTCCCTGCAATCCTGCCCTTGGCCCAGCCAAGTTCCCAGCAGGAAATAGATAGCACTGGGGGGAGGCAGATGGGCCAGAGAGTCAGTGGCGCTGCCTTTCTTTATACACTGCCTGCGCAAGGCACTCTTGTTATCATCTAGGCCCCTGTGCCAGCCCCTCCCCCTCCAGAGGAGGGGCCCAGCCCAGCCCTGAGCCCCCACTGGCTGTCCTGGCAGTGGCAGGCCTGCTCATCCAGCAGGCTGAACACAGAGTCTGTGAGAGTCTCCTGTTCCCACCGGCACTCTCCTCCCCAAGGGTCTAGACACAGCCCACCCCAGCCCTCCATGCACATGGGCCACTGGAATGAAGACTCCAGCAGATCTGTGAGCAGCTTGCTCACGCACCTCCTACTATGGACCTGGTGGTGGAGCTCACAAGGGGTGGATGTGGAGAAAGGGAGGAAGAAGGAGCTGGGACTCTGCTGGGATTGGGTCTCTAGGAGACAACTCAGCCCAGCCTCCCTTCCGGTTCTCAGGGGGCCTGGGACCCATGCACATCTCTCTTTGAGTCCAGTCCTGCTGGAGTGGAAGCCACCAGAACTCAGCCTTCCCATGGGAATCACAAGATGGGTGAGATGCAGGGTTCTCCCAGGGCTGCGCCAGCCACAGCCTTCGTTCTCTCCCCTCACCCTGTTTGCTAGAGACAGGAGGCCCTCTGTCTGCACCCAAAGACCACTCACTTTGGGAGGTGGTGCTGTCCTCCAGCATCCCGCACACAATGGGCCAAGCTGCCTCCATGTGTCCCAAAGGGGATGAGGGCATCGCCTGGGATGTAGGGTAGACGGGACCTAGAAATGATGTCAAGTGTGACTGACTCTCAGATTAGAGGGGAGGCCCAGGGAGGCTGTCTTCTTCATTTATTGAGTGACACTTAGAGTGTCCAGATGTCCTGCACACAGTAGGTCCTTGATAGACATTGTTAAATGAACTCCAAGCAGAACCAATCCAGGTGTCTGAGTAGGCCTGGGGCCCCTCTGTGGCCCCAGAGATCCCTAAATGGCTACACCAAGGACAAGCACCAGGACGAACTGGATGGCATCTCAAACTCCTTGACAGGGTGCTCTCTAGGTGTTTTTCCAAACTCAAAAAGCCACAAGCCAGTGAAGGGAGAGGAGGACTACTTTTCATGGGGGGCAGAGAAATAATCACCACCAGCAACCACAGCATGGCCCACCACCCTCTCTGCAGAGCCGGACACCAGGGAAGCACCTGGATGGCTGAGCCCATTCATCCCTGGGAGAACCCTAGCAAGTTCATCCTCTCCCACTCCACGTTTCAGAGGAGCCAACTCAGGCTCAGAGAGAAGTGGTAACATTCCCAAGACAAGACACACAGCTGGCAGTGGGCTGAGTCACCACCGTGCTGAGGAGGAGGCGGGCAGTCACCTGGGAAACAGCTGGTCCAGGACCTGGTGGGATGTGCTGGAGCCTGAGTAGCTGCAGAGCGAGGTGGTGACACTGCAGAGGACTCTACCGGGGAAGGCTGGCAGCACAGACTCTGAGAGCCTCTGCATCCTGCCTGCCTGGAGGGCACGCATCCTGTAGGCCTCAGTTATAGACAGAGTGGTCTCATCTTCACTCTGGGTGGGACAAGGAGGGACACAGGGTCAGGGCCACCACTGCAAGCCACCAGGATTATCAAGGTCTGCAGCTGACTCAGGAACTCCTAGCCCCTCCCAGACGGGTGCAACAGGAGAGACAGGGGCTCCCACACTCAGCAAGGCTCTGGGCTTTCAAAGTACAATCTGACTTTGGGCAGGCGAAGGATTCCACATTGAGCTCCCTCAAGGCCATTTGCTCACTGAGGGACAACAGACCTCCCTCTGTGAAGAGCACCAGCCCAGTGAATCCTCAACAGACACACCTTCTCTAGAGAGAACAGAGGCTTAGGCATGCCAAGTGGCTTCTCTAGGTCCTGTGGGTCAGAACTGAGAACCGCCCAAACTGAGGGCTGAGGACATCCCCTCTAACTTCCTGAGGCTTCATCGGACCCTGACCCGGAGGGAAATGTTATATGGCCACCTCACCCCTCCCAGGTCTGGAAACAGTGTACAGGGCAGTGACACGTTCTGAGAATCCCTTTGACCTCCAAAACATGCTGATGGTTATTTCTCTTACATTAAAGGGAGTTTGGAGACCCTCCTTATCGAGGTTCCATGTTCCAAAAAAGGCAAAATTCAAAGATACTCAGGGCCTAGTGGGAAGTGACAACGACATCAACGTTTTCTCTAATCTTCCTAGGGAAATGCAAAGAGTGCCCTCCTACCCTCCTATGCAGTTGGTGAGGAGGAGCAGAAGTCCAGATTCCTTTGGGAATGGGACTGTGGGACACTCAGGGGGGACAGCCCTGTTAGGGTCCCAGGAGAACGGCAGTTTGAGGTTGGATTCTGGGCCGGCCCTGGTCATCTCAGGGTCCTGGGTAGGAAGAAGCCTTGTGCCCACTCTCACCTCAGAGCAGCCCTAGTTATTGATGGTGGCGCGGTGCAGCGGCCCCTGTCCAGGGAGATGGAGTACCCGAAGCCATCCACCACCTCTTCGACCACCTCCTGTGTGCAGCTCTGCAAAGAGAGTGCCCGAGAGCAGGGCCAGGAGGTCTCAGGGACCTAACTCTGCTTGGCCACAGGAGGAAACCCAGCACAGATCAGGTACCCAACAGCATCTGCACAGACCTCCAGCCAGGGAGGGAATGAGATGACACCCGGAGGGCTCGGGACTGACACATGCATAGAGGAGCTTGGTCCCCAGCACCCACTCTCCCATCCTGCTAGCCACCACCTAGGCTGGGAACATGATGCAGTGCCAGGCTTCCAACACCCAGCAAAGGGCTCCTGCCCAAAGTGGGTCACTGCTCTGCCCCGCCAGCCCTCACTCAACTCCCCCCTGACACACAAGGAGGCTCAGAGGAGTGTGGGGCTGGGATCCCGGTGTGGCCTAATGCGGTTGGCTGGCCCTGTGTTACCTGAGGGCTCCTCCTGCGAAATGGCCAGAGGCTGTGCAGGTGAGGGCCGAGCCAATGTGTAGCGACTGAAAAGGCTCTGTTTCTTGGCTTTCCTGAAGCCAGAGCCTCAACAAGTCAGGAGACAACAGCAGAGCATCCTGCTCTCTTGAGTGTCTCCACTCAAGTGAGCTCAATAGGAGGCTATGTCTAGAATGTGGGCACCTGGAGACCAGTGTGCTACATTCTGTTAGGGTTTGTCACCAAGGAAGTGAGGTCACTTCCTCAAGCTTCCATTACTCGGGCCCCTTCCTTCAATCACACCCACCCACCCAAAACCCCTCTGGGCTCTTGGCTGCTCACCCTCCTTGCCCATGTCATCTCCAGAACTGTACACAAATAGACAGCACAGAGCCCAACACAGGACGTTGAGATGGAACCAGGCTTCCAGTTTCAGGAAGCTGAGTTCAGCTGAGTTCAGGCCTCTTTTTGCCTAGAAGCTCTGTGTCCTGGAAAAGCCATTGTGCCTCCCAGGGCCTCCTCAGCCTCTCAACCTGCACGATGGGGATGAGGCCAGAAATAGCTCCCTCGGGACGTCCTCAGCTGTGAAAGAGACAGTAGTGACAACACCTGTGGTCTGGTTTCAATGTGTCTCATGCACACACTTAGAGATGAAAGAATGACAAGAAGGGGTGGGATGTCATGTGCAGTACCCCTCAAAACAGGCCTGGGTTGCAGCTCTTGGACCTTAAGCAAGTCACTGCCCCTCTGGGTCTCATTTCCACGTCTACAGCTTTTAGGGGTTGAAATTAGAGGAAATTCAGATATTGCCAGTCACTGGCATGAAACCTTCCACGGTCTCCTGTTTCCCTTAGAGTCAGAGCCAAGTGCCTCATGTCGGCCTATGTGGAGGGCAGCCTCCACCACGGCTCCCGGTGCTCACTGTCTTCTGCTGTGCACATCCTTGTGGAACTGCACAATCATTAGGAAGTGGCTTCTGAGCAGAATGCAGCCAAGGTGATGGGATGGCACACAACCCGGGGTTAATAACAAAAAGCCTGGCACTTCTTTCTTACCCACATTCTTCAGCCCCCTCCCTCTTTCCCTCCTCCTGTTTTCCTCTCTCTCTCTCTCTCTGCCTCTTATATCTCTGGAACTGGGAGAGTAAGTGGGCATGTTTTCAGTTGCCCTATGAAGAGGCTCCATAGGCGAGAACGGAGGGAATGATCAGCCAACAGACAGGCAGGAACTCAGACATTCAGTCCAAACAAACCCCTTCAACACGCATGTGAGTGAACTTGGGAGCAAACCCTCCCCAAGTCAAGCCACAATAGAGCCGCAGCCCCTGCTTCACAGAGACCTTGAGGCAGAGGCACCCAGCTAAGCTGTGCCCCATTCCTGGCACACATGCTTTGTGAGATGTTAAGGATTTGTACTTTCTATGTGCAATGTCTTAGAGCAATGTCATCAGAGAGTGATGGGAAAAAGCAGTCTGCCAGTTCCTGCCACCCAGACCTGCTCTGCCCCCATCTGCCCTCCTCTCTCTTCTCAGGCTCCTTCCAGCCACACCGCCACCTTTCTGACCTTGTCTTGTCAGACCCACTTCTTCCTGTGAGCCTCTGCACGAGCGGTGCCTTCTCCCTGACACTCAAACTCTTCCCAGACACAGGCAGGTGTGCCTCTCATCTGTCACTCTGCTCACAGCAAATGTCACCTCTGTGAGGCCTTTCAGAGCCTCCCAGGCACAGACTCCACTGTCACAGATCTCCCACCTGCAAGGGCATCTCATGGTTTCCTCCTTCTTGGTGTCATTTGGATAAAGTGAGTCCATGAAGGAGGGCTTTCTGCTTGGCAGATGCTTAGGAAGCTTCTTCCGGTTTCCTCAGGAACATGACTTCTCTTCTGGGCTAAATGTTTCCCCACCCAAGTCCATCGTGAAAGGAAACCATCATTTCTTCTCTTTCCTGGGTCTGGTTTCCCCCAAGAACACAGGGAGCCATCCCTTCTCCCTGGAATGCGGCACCATCCCCTACAACCACAGCCAGAAAATTAGGGCCCAGCTTGAAACACCACCAGATCCTGATGTCAGTTCCTGCTGAGGCCTCCCATCCATTTTGTAATTTCCTGGTAACTCCTGAGGTCAGGTTTCCCCTGAGACCCAGCTCCCAGCCTGCCCTTGGCTTCTTAGAGGAACAGTGTGAATTCCCAGAAGCACTCCCAGTCTAGGCAAGAAAGGTTTTGAAAAGTCCTCTATGTATTTTCCAGGACATGGGATATGAGGAGAAGTCAGTTTAGTGTGTCTGTGCAACAGTTTTGATGCAAATAGCATCTTTTTCAGACAGAGATCAAAGAGTGGGGCTACTGGGTGTAACAAGAAAATGGATATGCTGAGCCAATGTCTTCATGGTGTGAAGTATTAGAGAGTAAAGAACATGGTTAAGAGCAGAGAATATGGAGCCAACATGTTATGTTCAAATTTCAGCTCAATGACTTCCTAGATATTGGTAGTGGGCAAGTTACTCACCTCATCAGTGCCTCAGTTTCTTCATCTGATGTTGGCAAGAATGATAAGCATACCTAATTTGCAAGGACACGGGGAGTATTAAAGGAGTTAATGTTTGAAAAATGCTTGCAACACCTAGCACATTACAAGCATTGTACCTATCCATTATAAATGAAATAGAAACATTCTTCTGATGCTATCTGTTTGCTCCAGAGGGGAGACTAGCACCTGGATGCATGTAGACAGCACTCCCTGAGACAGGACGAATCGATGAATGAACAACACTGTTGAAGGCATTACCAATGGCACACCCGCCTCCCTATGGACATTCCCAAGCAGAATCACACCCAAGCATCCCTCCTCTGTCCTGCATGGTCTTTTGGTATTCTATCCAGGGATCACTGGGGCTTCTTGAACCCTAGAAGCCACACCCACCACAGGTTCTCTTCTCTCTGGCAGCAAGCCCCAGTTCTTGTCCTAATGGCTGCAGCCCACAGGCTCTGCACTCTGATCCTCCTCTTCACTTGAGGGAGAAGTGCCATCCCCAGAACTGGGCACACACACTGTGAGCCTTGGAGGAAGTGTTTCCCTGGCCAGTGGCAGGTAAAAGAGTGCCATGACAGAGGGGGATTTGGGGAGAGTCCTCCAGGTGTTGTCAGAAGGGGCCCAGCCAGGGCATTTGTCAGCAAGGACTGGTCTGGTTGGTGTACCTTGGTGGCAAAAGAGTGGTGGGGGCAGCATGTTTTAGAGGTCCTGGCATGAGACAATCCATAGGATGGTCATGAAGTCGGAATCAACCTAATGAGGTCCAACTTAATCCAATGTCATCTGTTCCTTGACTGGCTCACTAATCCAGGAGTGATTTGCAAGAATGATATTCATATGCTATCATCTTTTCATTGGTTTGTTAGAGCTGTTATTCTTTACACAACTTGTATATTTCTACCTAGGAAAGGAAAGGTGAGTTCTGTAACAACCCTTCTTGCAAAATACTCCCTAACATATTGAATCACTAACAGTATCCACCACTGGGAACCTCACAGATGATCCCGACCTTACTCTCTGGTTTCATATCTTCCTCATTGGCAAATTCTTTTGACTTCTGGCTTCTTCCCTGAGGTTCATCCACTTAGGACAATGTAGGAGTGCAACCTCCTGCCACTTGAGAAGTAGTGGTACAACTCTATGATGATGTTGGTTTTTTTTGTGAGTGTGTGTATGTGTGTGTGTGTGTCATGAGACTGTTTTCTGCATCTTGCCGCATGGGTCGGATGGACGCCTTTCCTTGGAAAAATTTTCCCTAACCACTTTCTCTGGGCTTTATTTTCATGGCTTGAACAGTGCTGTCCAACAGTTGAATTTCACACCCTATCTCATGGAATTTAAGCTTATTTTAGTAGCCACATGTAAAAAAGTAAAAATAAACAAGTGAAACTAATTTTAATAGTATATTTAAACCCATTATAACCAAGATATTATCATTTGTTCAGGCAATCTATATAAAAATTATTACCGAGATAGTTCAGTTTCTTTTTTTTTTTATGATTGGGATCTACAAATCCATTAACAGCACAGCCTCCATTTGAAAGTTGAAATTTTCTACATATGCAGTTTCTGTGTCCCCCAAATCAGAACCTGGGCTGACTTGTTAGAGAGGAAATAAAATAGAACAGGTATAAGTAATGATCACTGTCAATCCAGCTTAGCATGAACAGTCACGAGTGACAAAAAGGCTGTCCCTGACCAGGGAGTAGAGGCCCCTCGGGGTGACATAGTGGATCAGCTGGTTCAGCTCCCAGGAAAGCTGCTCTCTGTCACCTGGGGTCTCTGTCACACTCTCCATCACGAGCCATGGGGTCAGGGTAGTAGGTGCAGACAGCTTCCATGCTGGTGGCTGCTCCAGCCTCCAGAGGCCCGGGGAGAGAGGAATGTGGGGACTCTAGAGAGATGTTCTGAATCCTCTGATAATGGGGGTCAGAGGGAGGGAGGAGCAAATTGGCAGTCAGTGGGAAGAGTGAAAACTGGGGTGGTCACCGAAAGTGTTCGTGACTCTCAAATGTCAGAAAAAGGACGTGCCTGAGGGAGAACAGTCTGCAACCCAAGGATAAGGGGCCCAGGCTGCTCTTCTTGAACAAGGATCCAAACAGGGGAGGAGGAAGGAGGAGGATGAGCAGGAGAGACAGCAGCTGGGGAGCGGCTTGCTGGGACTCAGCCTTCCAGGAGCTGCGGGCACCAGGGTCTCATCCAGTGCTGCAGGACTCTCTCAGTGGAGTTAAATGTCCCTGAGCCCTTGCTCATGTCTGTCGAATTTTGGAGGTTGGAGATGCTGAAGTTCAGTGTGAGGGCCTTCAGCTCATGCCCCATAGCTTGCAAGAAGAGATGGGGAGAGATGGCCATCACTGAGAGCTGGCGTGAGACCAGATCAGAGTCCTGAACTCAGTATCATCTGTTGCCTTTGCTCCCAGTGGAACCACCACCCAATGCTGTGCTCATCCAAGTTGAAGCCAGCATATCTCTCATCTCCTCCTCCCTCACCTGCCAGTAACACCAATTCCACTTGCAGATTGCTCTTCAAAACATTCCTTCTCTTCAGCCAGGTCCCAGGTAGGTCTTATCTTTTATCACTGGAACCAACACCCTAACATGCTCACTGGATGCCTTGTGTAAAGGATGTTCTCTGCCTTGAACATTAGAGTATTTTCCTGAAATGAAAATCTCACTAGGAACACTCCTGCTCTAGTATCACCCATGGCTCCCTAAGGCCTTCAGGCTTAAGTTCAAGCTTCTTGACCTGGCACTGAAGGCCCTCCCACCTCTGGCTCCTCCTGACTCTTCAGCATCATTGATCCATTCATTCTGAGTTAAACTTTCTGCTTCAGGCAAGCCAAATTCCTGCCCATTCCCCCATACAATATGTTGTTATTGCCTACCGGGCTGTCGCTCATGCAATTTATTCTGCCAGGATCACGCTCCACACCCTATTTCACTATATAATGCCTACTCCTTCTTAAAGACCCCAAGTGGGCAAAACTTCCTCCAGAAAGTCCTTCCCACCCAAAGAATGCCAGGTACTTCTCCTCAAAACATCCCACCTTGTATTAGAATGTTCTGTGAGTTTCACAAGACCAGGGGCTCTCTGAGGGCTGGATTATTGGTATAACCTTTGTGCTCAGCATGATTGCCTGAAAAGCAGGATTGCACACCTCGGCTTCCCAGCGCCCGAGTGAAAATTCGGTGTGGAGGTGTGGGGCTGGAGAGCTCCTCTGAGGAAGGAAGAGGGGGCCCCTAGGCCTGTGGTGGCTTCTGGTTGCTCAGGCGATGAGGAAGTAGGCAGGAACATGATGCCTGGCTCAGGGGCTGTGGAAAGGGCTGTTGTCAGGGAGGGACAGAGCTCCCCACTAAGTGGGTGAAGCTCCACAGGCTCATCTGCACTCCAGTAGTGGCTGTCCCAGGACAATCACTCAGAGGTGAGCCATAAAGGTGAATGACAAAAGGAGCGATTGTGTGAATAGAGGGATGAGCAAGCCTGTGAAGGAGATGAAGCCAAGAGAGTGAATGTGGTTGAAGAGACAGACGGAACAAAGAGAGAGGTAGAGGCACAGACAGAGGGGATACCTGGATGGACAGAGGAAGAGTGGACAAATGGAGGGTCAAAGGGAAAGCAGAAGGAATAAAGACAAGGAGGAGAATTTGCAGAGATGGGAGGAAAGAGGAAGGAAGGAGAGAAGAAGGACAATCAGGTGAACACGCAGAAGCACAGTTGGACAGATTGATATTTGGACAGATGCTTGGGTGGATAGATGGAAGGAATGAAGAAAGGACGGAATGAATACAGGGAGGAGGGAAGGAGGGAGGGAGTGTGGAAGGAAGGATAGAAGGAAGAAAGGAAGGAAGGAAGGAGCCTGAGAGGAGGGAGAACTGGGAAAAATCACCTGCCCAAGTTCAGAGGATGCTTTAAAGGGAGGTTAAGGCTGAGAATACAGGACCCCTAACTCCCAGGCTTGTGTCCACCTGTCCCAATGCTACCTGTTATTACTCGTAGAGATGAGCATATGGATGTAAAAGAAACCTTGAGCCCTACCCTCACAACACACAAAACTCAATTCCTGGATACTGTGATCTAAAGGTGAAAGGTAAAATAATAAAGCACCTAGAAGACAACATTAGAAAACATCTTCAGAACGACAGGGTAGCAACAACTTGTTAAAGAAGACACACAAACGCACACATACACACACACTCTCCATAAAAGAAAAGATCAGTAAACTGGGATTCATTAAAAGTTAGACTTTGCTTCATCATGAGACACACTACAAGAAGGAAGTGGCAATTCACAGGATTCGAAGAGATTATTCCAGTTCCAATATCCAATGGATTCATCTGCAGAATACAGAAAATCTTCAGCATTACAGGAAGAAAGAAGACAAACAAACCAATTGCTTAAAACTGGGAAAAAGAGTTGAACAGGCACTTCACAACACAGAGTGTCCCAACGGCCAACAAGCACATGCAAATGTGCTAAAATCAGTAGGGGACAAGGGAAATGACAATTCAACCCTGAGATCTTCTATACAACCAGAGAATGGTTAAAAACAGTTTTGAAATGCTGAGCTAAGGGCAGCAAGTGGAGGGGAGGCTGCAGAGCAACTGGAAGGCTCACACATTGCTCGTAGGAGTAGGAATTCGTGCAGCCACTTGGTAAAGTTTTTTGGCAGGATCTATCTGTTAAAGCTGGAGACACACATGCAACATGACCAGCAATTCTACTCTTAGATGTGCACTCAACTCAAATGCAAACATACCTGACCCTAGAGAAAGTAGCAAGAATGATTACAGCAGTATTCCCCATCATTCCTCCAAAGTAGAAAGTACTCAAATATCCATCTACAATAGAATGGATAAATGAATTGTGGTATCTAATTTGCAGTGCCTTTAAAAATTGGCCACAGATTTTGGGACACACATCCCATAAAGACGTGAGGTGATTAGAGGACTGCAAATTCAGACAGCCAGAAAGTAGAATAGTGGTTTCCAGGCATTGGGGGTTAGGGGAGAATGGAGAATTATTTTTTAATGGATACAGAGTTTCAGTTTTTTAATATTTAAAGAGTTTTACAGATGGATGGTGGTGATGGTTGCACAACAATGTGAATGCGCTATCACAGAGCTATACACTAAAAAACGGTTGAGATCATAAATGTTATGTCACGTGAATTTTACTACAATTTTTTAAAAGTAATAAGGAGAAAAAATACAAAACAGAGAGGGACTTCTGCTTCTGTCCATGATGAAATAACAAGGATACAATATCCTCTTGCTGTGAACCAGAAAACTGGTAGAAAAACATATATGAACAACCACTTTCCAATTTCAGACCTTGGACAACAGGCTGCATAAGATTGTGCTAAGAATAAACTCTATTATTGCGCTTTCTTAGTGAAAGCATTTTCTAGAGAGCATCGGAAGTTGGGGAACCCAGGCAGAACACCAGACTACAGAGTGGGTGAAATCTATCGGAGCCCACGGAGGCTGAAGGAGCTGGAGATAGTGAAGAGGAGATATGTGAGAGGGCTCTGAAGAGAAGAGAGCTACATACAAAGAGCTCTAAAGTTCTGCATGAGGGTCCCTTTCATCTGTTGCCAAATTCTAGGCAACACATGAAACTCAATGAGGTGAGGTAAAAACTGACCAGGGAGTTATAAGTTGAACAACTTCCACTGCTTAACAGAGAGTTGGGAGACATTTAGAGCTTTGACTGGTCAGAGAGGAGTCCCATTTGAACCACCAAGACAAGAAATAGGAGACAGCAAAAAGGTTGTACCTAAGTAGTGAGGCTAAGTTAGCTCTAGAGTAATGATGCTCTACACCTCACCTAAAAATCTTAAAATAAAAGCTTGAAAATTACCAAGCTCATCCACAAGCAACTTACCTTCCTGAAAAACCAAGTGGAACCCTCTTAAAAATAATGACAAAAAACAGACATTTACTGTAATCGTCACAATGTCTACCATCCAACTAAAAGTTACTGAACCTGCAAAGAAACAAGAAAATATGATCAAAACCAGGGAAAATGTAGTCAATAGGAACAGATCCTGAAAGGCAGAGATGAGGAACTGCCCAAATAAGGATTTTAAGACAACTATGATAAACACTTACAAGTATTTAAAACACAGCATGAATACAGTAGGAGACAAACAGAAGATTTAAAGAAGAACCAGATGGAACTTCTAGAGGTGAAATACAAACATATATGGTGGAAATGAAAAACTCAATAAATGAGATTAACAGCTGATTAAATGTGCAGAAGGAAAGGAACTGGGCAACACAAAAATAGGAATACCCAAATTGAAACACAGAGAGATGAAAGACTGCAATAACAAGGCTCGGTGACCTGTGGGACAATATCAAGTAGTATAACATGCCCAGAAGTTCCAGAAGAAGAGGAGAGGAAGGTGATGGAAAATATATTTAAAGAAATAGTGGCAGAAAAGTTTCCAAATGTGATAAAAACAGTATATCTTCAGATTGAAGAAGTTTGATGAAACACAAAAAAAGTAAACACAAAGAAAACCATACTGAAGCACCAAAGAGATGAAAACCTTAAAGACAGACAAAGAAACAGAAGAATGAGCCCAGATTTCTCATCCGAAATTATACAGCCAAAACACAGTGGACCAGAAGGTTTTAAGTGCTGAAAGAAAAACTGTCGAACTAAAATTTTATTTCAAGAATTTTTCTTTAAAATTAAAGAGAAATAAGGACTTTTCCGGATAAACAAAAGGTGAAATAATTAGTCACCAGCAAACTGAAGCAACAAAAGACGTCAGAGGAATTTCTTCAGGAGGAATTAAAATAATACCAGGTGAATAACCACCAAAACATTAACAAAAAAACAAACCTCCCTACTAAAATAGATCGGGACAATACAGTGATGTTGTCAGTGATGGAGATAAAATGGAATGCTGAAAAATACAGAACTAATAAGAAAGAAAGAACAACAAAGAAGAGATAAGTAAAACAAGTAGCAAGACAGTACATTAAACCCAACAATATCAATAATCACAAGAAATGTAAACAGTCAAACTATTCTAATTAAAAGGCAAAGGCAAGGTAAAAAGAAGACCTAACCATATACTGCCAACAATAAAACCACTTTAAATATACAGACAAAAATAGCTTAAAAGAAAAAGAATGGAAAAAGACAAACCATGCAAACACTAACCAGAAATAAGGAAGGTTATTTTATAATGATAAAATATCAATTTATTAAGACATACCAATCCTGCATGTGTGTGCACACCAAATGTGACTGAATTAAAAGTAGAAATAAGACGACACCCCTCTCTCTGTACTGAAAAATCAAGTAGACATGAAATCAGTAAGAGAATAGAAAACTTGAATAACACTATCAATTTGTCCTAAATGAAACTTTTAGAACATTCTAGCAAATAACTGAAGAATACAAACTAATTTCAAGCAAACATGGAAAGGTTTAAAATTATACAAAATATTTTCTGACTACAAAAAATTAAATTTTAAATCGGCAACAGAGAGGTACCTAGAAAAACTCTAAATATTACTAAATAAAAAGCCATATTTTTAAGAGACTCATGGGGCAAAGAACATATCATAAGGAATTTTAGAAAATATTTTAAACTGACTGAAAATGAACACAAAAGATAGCAAAACATGTGGGATGGTCATAAATTTCCAGAGGCAATGTAAAATAATACAGCCAATCTAGAAAATCATTTGGCAGTTTCTAGTTAAATTCACAAGTACCGCACAACCCAGAAGTTGTACTCATAGGCATCTGTCCTAGTGAATGAAATTTCAGGTTCACAGAACCCCCTGTACATGATTGCTAAAAGCGGCTTTATTCCTAGTAGCAGAACTGGAAACAGTCCAGACGCCCTTCAACGAGTGAATGGTTGAGCCAATCCTGGTTCATCCATACAAGGGAAGACCACTCAGCAATACTCAGGAATGGACTACTGATGCACGCAGCAACCTGGGGGGACCTCAGGAATACTATGTTTAGGGAATAAAAGCTAATCCCCAAAGGCTGCATACTCTATGATTCCACTTATATAATGTTCTCAACATGAGAAAACTAGAGAGATGGAGAACAGATTAGCAGTTCTCAAGGGTCAGGGAGAGCGGGTGGGATGGAGAATGGGTGTGATTACAAAGAGGTATCTCACGGAGCTCTTTTGTGGTGATGAAACAATTTGCATCTTGACCATTCTGGTTACACAAGTCTATAACTGGAATACAACTGCACAGAACTGTACACACACACATACACACAGAAATATGCAAATTAAAGTATGATGAAAGCTGAATATTGCCTGTGTTCTAGTTAACAGTATATCAATATCAACATATCAATGCTGATTCCCTGAATTTGATATGATGCTACAATTATATAAGATGTTGCCACTGGAGGATAGTGGGTGGACAGTACCCAGTATGCTTTATGTTATGTTTGCAACTTCCTGTGACTCTATAATTATTTCAAAATAAAAAGTTTAAAATATATGTGGGATACACCTAAAGCAGGGCTTAGAGGGAAACCTATAGGTCTAAATGCTAATATCAGAGGAGGAAAAAATTCCAGAATCAATTATCTTAGCTTCCACCTTAAGAAATTAGGGGGAAAAAAAAAACAACAGCGAAAATATCCTAATTAAGAAGAAGGAAGAAAACACTAAAGTTAGCAATAAAAACCAATAATAGGAAAAACAGACAAAACAATAGAGAAAAATCAATGAAAGCAAAATCTATACACTTAAAAAAGTCAATAAAATTGATCAACCAGTAGCTAGGCTGATAAAGAAAAGAGAAAAAGACAGGTTACAAATCTCATTAGTGAAAGGAGAGATATCATTATAGATCTTATCATAATGAAAAGGATAATGATGCAATATAAAGAGAAACTTTATATCACTGAACCTTATAACTGAGGAAAACATCAGTATCTTACAAAACATACATTACTAAAATTGACTCATCACAAAAATATGAAAAGTTTTAAAAATTTAAATTCTTAATTAAAAATCTTCCCACAAAGAACACTGGAGGCCTCAATGAATTCTATCAAAAATTTAGTGAAAAAAGAAATACGCAAACTCTTTCAGAAAATGTTGGAAGCAGCACTGCCTGATACATTTATTTCATCACAAAACCAAGCAACGATACTACAAGAAAAGAAAACTACTGAACAATTTCCCTCATGATCATAGATAAAAAGTCCTTTAAAGAATAACAGCAAATCAAACTCAGGATGATATAGATAGATTTAAAAAGATAATCCATTGTGACCAAGTGAGGTTAAACCTAGGAATGCAAGGTTGGTTTAACATTCAAAATTCAATAAATGCAAATCAAAATATTAACAGAACAAAGGAAAAATAACCTATGATTATCTCAATAAGTGCAGAAAATCATTTTACAAAATTCAACAAACATTCATGATAAATTTAAAATTTAGGAAACAAGGAAAAGAAGGACATTTCCTCAAGCTGATAAAGGGGTCTATGAAAAACCTACAGTTAACACTATAATTAATGACATATGACTGAACACTACCCCCCTAAGATAAAGAACAAGGCAAGAAGATCCACTCTCACCACTTCTATTCAATAGCATACTGAAGATCCTAGACAATAGGTGGGAAAAATAAATTAAAGGCATCCATGTTGGAAAGGAGTAAGTAAAACTATCTTTACTTTCATGGGGAAAAAAGTTTATTGAAACTACTAATTGACTTTAGCTAAGTTGAAGGCATAAATTCAATATGCAAAACCAAACTGGATTTCTATATACTAGCTAACAATTAGAAATGAAATCTTTTAAAGCTACCATTTATCATAACACACAAAAACATTAAACATGTGAGGGGATAAATTTAAAAAAATATGGGTAAGATATGTGATTCCACTCCAAGGAGCTAAAAAATAGCAAGCAAATCCAAAAGACGTTGAAGGAAAGAAATAAGGAGCAGAAATCAACAAAATTTTAAACAGACATAGAGAAAAATAACCAAGCTAAAAGCTAGTTCATTGAAAAGATCAACAAGATGTGTATATGAACAAACTCATAGTTAGAAATGCAAGATAAAAAAAATAAGTCAATAAAGACAGCATAAGTCATCAGTGTGAAGAAGGAAAGAGGAACTATCTCTTCAGGTCCTAGACACAACAAAAGGATAAGAGAGTCTCAACAACGTTAGCCAACCAATTCAACAGCAGAAGAACTGGTAAAATTCCTTGAAAGTCAACCCCCAAATCTCCTTCAAGAAGAGGCAGACAACCTGCATAGGCCCACATCTATTACAGAAATTGAATTCCTACTTAAAAACTGAGCTCAGAGGGTGGCACTGGTCAGTTCTGCCAAACGTTTGAGAGAGAAGTTAATACCATTCTACAAAATGAGGTGTCATTTTATGGTTTTCGACAGCAATACCACACACAAGAAAACAAACCTACAGACATTATTCTTCATGTAACTAGACCTTAAAATCCTTAAAACATGCTCATATCAAATCCAGAAATATTTTAAAAGGATAAACATCACAACCAAATAAGGTTTATCACAAGAATGCAAGGTTGGTTTAACCCTCAAGCTTGTTCAACATAATTAACCATATTAACAGAATGAAACAGAAAAACCAGACGATCTTGCCCACAGTAGTGAGAAATGGCTGACAAAATCCAGCACCCACTGCTGGTACAAATCCTCAGCAAGCTGCACACAGACAGGAGCCTCCTCAGCCCAACCCAGGGCCCCCAGAGCCCTCCCGCTCCCTCCTTCTGATGGGGGAACCACACATGGTGCACAGGGCCCTGGGTGCAGGCGCTCAGCTCTGTGCTGCCACAGCAGGATGAGGCTCAGTTCACCATGCGGGGCAGAGGCTGGCAGATGGAGTGCACGGGGTGGCTGTGCCTGGCCAGGCTGAGCGGGGCGGTGCAGGTGTGGAGCTGGCAGATGGAGCGCTGGCTGGCGGCCGAACATGACTGTCGCAGCCATCAAGGCCACACCTCAAATGCTGCAGTCCTTCCATGCACTCATTCCTCAGTTTAGTAAGGAAAAGCAATGCATAGGTTTAAAGACAGGAAGGAGGAAATCAACTGATGAGAAGGTGAAGGACTTCAACAGTCTGGGGTCGGCAGGTAACCCAGGGAGCCTGACTGAGACCATCTGAAGAGCTGGGCTATTCTAAGGAGACAGGGAATGTCTCTGGTGCTTCCTTTCATTATCCTTGTTTTGTTCCTCTTCTGATTATTCCCGAGGAACTGAATCCTCCTGTCTTATCTGTGCATAGTGGTCTATTCTCCCTGTGTCCCAGAGTGACTGTTCTCTTTGAGAAGAGAAGGCTCTGATTAACAAATCAGTCTTGTGTGACTACATGTACATATAAAATCATTTAATCTCTACAGAAAACATTTTATATATGAGGAACAAGGATATGGAGGCACAAGGATGTTAATCAAGCTTGCTAACATAGGAAACGGCAAACCCACAGTTCCAGGAGGCGTTCTGTCTCCATGTCTCCTGCTCTAAGCGCCTAGGCATATTGACAGAGCTGTATACTGGTCCTTGATGCCCTGCTGTTTCATACATTGCCCATCCTGGTACCATAATATTTTTGGCTGGTGTATAGGATTCTCAGACTCTTACTGCTTTTGATCATCCTTTCATTTTATTTTTTAAAGATTGGCCACCTGAGCTAACATCTGTGGCCAATATATTTTTCTTCTTCTTCTCCCCAAAGCCCCCCAGTACGCAGTTGTATCTTCTAGCTGTGAGTGCATCTGGTTGTGCTATGCCGGATGCTGCCCCAGCATGGCCTGACAAATGGTGCCACGTCCATACCCAGGATCCGAACCAGTGAAACCCTGGGCCACCAAAGCAGAGCACACAAACTCAACCACTCGGCCATGGGATCAGCCCCAATCATCCTTTGATTTTTAACAACATACTTTCTCAATTTACATGACAAATAAAAATGGCAAGCAATAGGATATATTGGAGTATATGAGGAAGCCATTTGGTATAAACCTAATTCGGCCTGACTTTTTTTTTTTTCAAAAGGGCCTGACTGTGGCTATTGAGCACGCATTGCATATCTACTTAGACATTTCCTATGGCCAGAACAAAGGCCCTTGAGATAAAGGTGCAACTTTCCCCCACATTAGCATTTCCTTAGGGATAAGCATTTTTCCTTAGGCTAGGAACTGATTGCTGCACTCACCTCCCAGCTCACCTGTGACCACCCAGCTGGAGACAACAGACTGCCACCCTGCTGTGTTCACAGAGACAGCAGACCTACCTGCTATTTCCATCAATCGCTGTGCCGACAGAGCAGTCTCTCGACTATTGTAAAAGGGACATTTCAATCCTATGTGAAACATCCTCTTTGAGGGTATATAACCACCCTTATACCCCGACTTCTTTGGAGTGCTCTGTTCCTTTGTGGAAAGACTCTCCCGGGTTATAATCCTCAGATTTAAGCTCAGAATAAACTCACCCAAATTTTCACTTATAGATTGGATATGGATTATTTTCGTCGACATACAACACACTGTACAAACACGTGGAGGGAGTCTTTCTTGATACTAAAACTTGACCCCTCTTTCTTTTGTGCACCTATTGTACTCTATATGCACTTTTTTCACAGCAAGTAGCAGGTACAGGCTTTGGAAACACACCAGTGTGGACATGGGATGGCAGCTAAATCAGTGCTTAGAGGGAAATTTAGCCTTCCATGAATAAATTAGAATAGAGGAAAGACTATTAGCATCAATCTCAGCTTCCTTCCCCAGCACTAAAAACAGAACTATCAAACTGGAAGAATATAAGAGTAAGGCAACAAGAAATCAAAGAGCAGAAATCAATGACATAGAAAAATACAATAGAAGCAAATCAACAAGCCTAAAATTTGTGTTTTGTTGATATTAATAAAATTAGTAAGCCCCTAGCAAAACAGATGGAAAAACAAAAAGAAAAAGAAGAAACCAAATTACCAATATCAGGAATCAAAGCATAGGCGTCCTCTACGGGCCCCAGAGACATTAACAAGATACTAACAAGATTTTTAAGAAATATTTTGGATAAAAAGTTGACATCAGAGATCAAAATGGACCACATTTTAAAAATCAGCTAATCAGGGGCTGGCCCTGTGCCCAAGTGGTTAAGTTCGCACACTCCGCTGCAGGTGGCCCAGTGTCTCCTTGGTTCGAATCCTGGGCGCGGACATGGCACTGCTCATCAAACCACGCTGAGGCAGCGTCCCACGTGCCACAACTAGAACGACCCACAATGAAGAATATACAAGTATGTACTGGGGGGCATTGGGGAGAAAAATAAAAAAATAAATTATTTAAAAAAAAACTTATCAAAGCTGACACACACACAGAAAAACATGAAATGAGAAAACTTCTCTATTGGCTAAAGTGGATCAATTATTTAAAAATCAAATCAAACAACCAATCAACAGTGACACCAGAAAACATTGGCAAGGAAAACTCCAGACCCAGACTATTAAAAGACTTCAAACCTAAGGAAGGAAAAAAAAAAACACCTAAATTTTCCAAACTCTCCCAAAGAGGAGGAAAAGAGGAAATATTTTTCAATTTATTTTATGAGACCAGCATTAAATTGATACCACAATGTGACCAGATCATTAGGAGAAAATAAAATTATAGATCATCTCTTTCATATACTTAGATATAAACATTCTAGGCAAAATATTATTCTATGAATTCAGCCACCTATGAAAATAGAATATACCAGTGCTAAGTGAGATACACTAAAAAATTCAGGGTTGATTTAGCATTCAAAATTAAATCACAGAAACCATTCCATTAGCAGAAAAGTAAAAGAGAAAATTATATCATCACCTAGAATCAATGTAAAACATAATTTAATAAAATTCAATATTGTTCATTAAAAAAACCTCTTAGGCCAGCCCTGGTGGCCTAGTGGTTAAGTTTGGTGTGCTCCATTCGGTGGCCTGGGTTCAGTTCCCTGGCACACACCTACACCACTCAAGTGTGGCCATGCATTGGTGGCAGCTCACATAAAAAAAAAAAAATCTGATTGTTGGTTTAAAATGAACCTATAGCAAACATCATACTTAATACACAATAATTGAAAGCTTTTTCCCCTGGATGAAAGCCAGACAAAGATGCCTCCTATTACTCATTTGTTCAACATGCTGCTGGAAGGTGAGCCAGAGCATTAACACAGTGGAAAGAAATAAGGCATAAGGATGAACAAGCAAGAAATCAAACCACCAGTAGACACGGATGGTACCATTGAGTGAAGTGGAAATTCACCATAATCTACAATTATTACAACAAACAGGTAGATTTTAGTAAAGTCACTGGATATAAGCTTGATATCCAGAATTAATTTATTGGCATATGTCAGCAAGCTAAAAATAGAAAGTAATGTACAGGGGCCAGAATAGAAGGCAATAGATACAAAACAATAAAGGATTACTTTATAGAATATCTAAAAAAATAATTCTTCAAATCAGTAAGAAAACGCAAATGACCCAACAGAAAAGTGAGCAGAGAGTGAGTACAAAGAAACAGAAGGTGCTGCTGCCTGTCCTATTTGGGAAACTGTAGCTCAACGGAAGTAGGGAATTGCACCGTCCAGGAGACAGGATCCACACAGGGATTCTAGTCTCATTGGAAAGACACTGTGTGTCAGAAGGTAGGAAATAAACCCCACAAAAGTTCAGGGGCCACCCCCCTCACTGAAACTTCTAGGAGTCCAGTGGCGTTGGGCTTGTTAAGATATTGCTTTTAAGATGAAGGATAAGTGGTGCAATCTTGTCCCTTCCCTCCTATGAACAAAAAGGAGGCATAATGCCTAGTGGGCCTCTGTGCATTTTGGAGGCAACAGAATCCTTATCAGGGTGGATGACTCAAGCTCAATGACTGAAGGACTCGAAAGGCTACCAGTCTTGAGTAGGGCCCAGAACAAGAGAAGGCCCTGCAACAGGTCCAGGCTGCCGTGGAAGCTGCTTTGCCACTGGGGCCACATGATCCAGCAGACCCAATGGTTCTGCATGTGCAGATGTTGTGTGGTGCCATCAGCAGGCCCCAGTGGAGGAATCACAACACAAACCATTATGATTGGGAGCAAATCCCTGAGATCCACTGCAGATAACACCCTCCTTTGGAGAAACAGTACTGCTTGCTACTAGGCCTTAGTGAAGACTCAAGCATAACTATAGCCACCAAGTGACCACGTGATCTTGGCTGTCCATTTTGAACAGGTCTTACCTACCTTTGGTAGGTAAGGAGACCAGAACATTTGGTGCACACAGCAGCACTCCATCCTCAAAAGGAAGTGGTGCCTACGAGATGAGGCTGGAGCAGGCACTGAAGGGCACAATTAAGTTACTTGAGGGTATGGCCAAAACGTCCATCACTTCCACTCGGGCTTTCATTCTCCCAGACTGTGCCTGTGGCCTCATGGAGAAAATCCTACAAGTTGACTGAGGGAGAGAAATTTCTGCCCAAAAAGAGTTGTAGAAGGAAGTGCAGGGATTCCACAAATCCGAGTTCACAGTCCCTGCCGCCCTCAGTCCACCTGCAAATGACATTCCGCTGGCCTTGTCCTCTCCACATGCATTTTGTAATTTTTTTATACGTTTTTCCCCACTTAGTGCTGCTGCACTTCAGAGATTGATTAGAAAACTACAAGTTCCACTATTTGGTCAAAAGAACCCTCAACAAGAGGAGCAGAAAACATTCCTTCCTTCTCCAAAGCAGTAGAAAGTCAGCCACTGTCCTTTGGCAGGACGTGGTCCCGGCTAGGGCTATTTGAAAGATGCCCACATTTCAGTGGTTGCTGCTCTGCCTGTAAAAGCTCCTCTGGCTTCTAAACCCCGGGAGTTCTGAGGGGCTGTCTGTGCTCCAGGCCCAGGTGAACCACACTGCAGTGAACCTGTCCTCTGAGGAAGGGGGTTTGGAGGTGTCCTTCAGTAGCCAGGGAGGGGGCTGACCCTTCTCTCTTCTTGCACAAAAATAAGCCATGACCCTGAAAGATTCCTTCATTCAAGGAGGAATGTGGGATTCTGTGTCCCATTTACATAGCACAGGAAGTGAAAGAACCACACCACTACTGCCAGGCTGTAAAAGAAACAGGATTTTAATATAACATTGAAATCTAATGCTTACTATTAACCACAAATAACTATCGACCCTCCCAAATAGGTAAATAGGTGCTGGGGTAGAGGTGTCAGGGAGTTGGGTTGGGCTCATCCCCTCTCTGCTGGGCTTCAGGGACCCCAGGGAAAGGCTTACAATGTTCTCCTTCCCATGCTGAGTGTCTGTGCTATGTCCTCACTGCTCACAAAGAGGCTGTGTCTGCCCTGGCCTCAGGAGTATGACCTGCCTCTGGGACAGGCTCTGTGCTGAGGGCCTGGAGACTGAATGGAAGAGACTGATTATCAAGGGGCCTCCCCAGTATTGCAGTGCATCTCCCTTCCCACACTGCACTCTGTGCTCCAAACCATATGCTGACTGCTTAGTCAGCAGCACCCCATTTGTCCCTGACCGGGGAGCTGTCATTTGGCACCATCCATTTCCCAGGGGAGGAAGTGGAGTCTCAGAAAGGTGAGGGGAACTGCCCATTGCAGCAATGCTCAGTACTGCAGCTGGGATGCCACTGCTGGCTATCTGACTCCGCAGGCCAGCGCTTAGCCCAATGGTCTACTCAGACCCTGGGCTCAGTCACTGCCAGGGCGGATGCTCACACAGCCCTGAGCTTGAAGAGAATGGGTTCTTCTTGGCCTTGAAAAACATTTGAATCTTGCTGGCCCACTGGAATGGGGGCTGGAGGTGGCAGGACAGGATGGAGCTATAGGGCAGAGTGGACCTGTGAGTTACCAGGAGCCACGCCTCAAGTGACCCTCTTGTACCCTGCCAGCAGCTGAGTCCCAGTGCCCCAGGGGTCACCATGTAACAAAGTCTGGGGCCGACCAGGGAGCCATGGCCACAGGCTCTGGAGCTGGTCCTAAGAGCGAGTCCACTTTGCCTTCACCCAACTCCTGTCCCCCCACCTCTCATCCTCACTAGGGGCTCTATGGCATGGAGGCAGGCCACAAATTTCCCTCAGACTATACTGAATTGAAGCGTCCTGGAGCAGCAAGATAGTTTTAATTAGTTTGAATTGCTGGGACAGAGAAAGGACAGGATGTAGACAGAGCCTGGGTGAGGGACACTGTAGGGGCCTTGTGGAGGGTGGGGAAAGGGGCATAGAGCCAGTATGGAGTCTTTACTCACATGGGAGCCCTCCTTCCTTCCAATTCCATCCAGAACTTGCCTGTTCTCATGGTTGGGTTGAAACAGCTTCTCATCCAGGGAGGTAGGCATCCTTGGTGTCAGTCCCTTCCCCCACATCCCAATGTGATGGGACCCTCAGTTCTGTGTATTTATCTTTCCCAATAAATGTAGGATGCAAGGGATGGAGCCAGGGAGGTTCTTGTCTGAGGGAGTCTCTGAATTCCACAACCCCACTCCCCCCACAGTGAGGCCGCAGCTGCTTTCCTCATTCCATTTCCCACAGTTCAGCACATTGCCCTGGAAGGCAGACAGCCAAAGTCCTTCAGAAACAACTCCCTTAGACCAGAACTAGCCCCATCCACACCTCTTCCAATGTTGCACTGCTGCCAGTGGGCCAGCCTTTCCAGAGACAGGACTTGGACCTGGGCCAGTCTCTGGGCTCCAGACCAGGGGGCACAGAGCAACTGAGGCAAGAGACTTTGTAACCCAACCCTCTCTGATGACACATGGGGAGACTGAGACCTGAGGCAGGAAGGGACAGCTCAGCCACTGATGTGCTCCCTGACTTGGAGGGGCCCGACTTCTCTCCCTGCTGGGCAGGGCCTGAAGGAGAGGCTGAGGCCAGCTCAGAAGTAAGCTCCTGCAGCTACACAGTCAGGCAGCTCTGAGCGTTACCAGCCCAGGGAATGTGGGCAACCTGGATCCTCAGTTTACTCATCACTAAGTTGGGCCTGTTGCCCTGGCTCCCAGGGGAAGCTGGGAGGCTCTCCGGAGAGGACCTTTGCCAAATGCAGACAGCTCAGGGCTCAGGTCTCAGGGCAGGACTCTCTCCTCCCCAACCTCAGGAGCCTGAGCCCCCAGGGCCCTGCCTCCAGGCTCACTAATCTCCAGATAATCCTCCATCACACATTCCAGCAGCTGCAGGGAACTGAAGTATGTGCCAAGGAAGGAGACAACACCCTGTGCCATCAGGTGGTGATGAGCCCCGCTCTAAGGTGCCCTCAGTTCCCCTCTCTGGAAACTCCTTTTGGCAGGCTTTTAGTTAATACCTGCCTTGATATGGGTTCCCCTACATTGAACCCAGCATATATGGGGTTAAAACCAAAAGCTCTCATCCCCTTCCCCTGCTTCTTTAGTTAACACTCATATGTAAATATCTGTTTCTTTAACCTTTGAGGCCTGGAGCTTCACTACCAAATAGAAGTTAGAACTTGTTAAAGCCCAGGTGGCCTCCCGCTGGGCTCCCACTAAAGTTGTAGCTGATCCAGGGTCCTTGAAGTCTATCACAGGGAAACTGATGGCCAGAAAATGTCAGGAAGCTCCAGCTTCTGAGGCCCCAGCTCCTGGGCTTCCTGGAGTCAGAATCCACCATCCACCATGAAGGCAGACCACCAAGGACTCCCCATGCGGATTCCCTTCTCTCACCCCCTACCTACCTGCAAACAGCCTCACAAGGCCAAACTCAGGCCAGTGGGAAAGCACTGACCAGCCAGGCCACAGGCTGCCCCCTCCCTACAAGTAGCCACATTCCTTTCAAATTTTAAAACACTTTACCTGCTTCTTAAGGGGAGCCAGTTCTCAGGCATTAGGAGGCTCTGATTCTAGACCAGTCTCAGCTGAAACACTCAGTCTTGTGTGACCTTGGGCCTGTGTGGGCCTCCCTGAGCCTCTTTCCTTAGCTGGAAAGTGTGAGGAGAACTCCACCTGCACGCAGGGTCTCCTGAGGACTCCATTTCATCTGTCATCATTGCTCTCCCCTCACCTCTCGAGGAGGAGCCTGCACACATCCCCTGTACATTCCTCACCTCCCTTGAATCTCATCATACCCCTGTGAAGCCTGCACCACACATCTTCTCCCTCAATTTATGAAAGAAGGAGACTGTGGCCCACAGAAGGACAGTGACTTGCTAAGGGACCGACCAAGGAGAGACTGTTCCCCCCACCAGACAGAGGCCCTGTGCCCCCTGCCTTCACCTCACTGCCAGCCCCACCAGTGACCAAGGCTCTGACCTGGACTCTCAGGGTGTGTCCAGGCACCCAGCTGGGGCAAGCCCTGGATGGAGAGGGTCAAGGTGTCCTGGGGCCTGGTCAGTGGTTCCTGCCTGCCCCACCCACACAGAGTTTCGGACCCCCAGGCTGGGCCCGTGGCCTTGCCATAGGACTAACCTCCTGGGATCCCCTCAAGATATTCCCTTCCCTTCCCTCCCTCCCCTCTTTCCAGATCTCCAGCCTCAGGTGACTTCCATGTGCAGCTTCCTGCCCACCTGCTGGTCCTTGTTGCACAGCTTCTCAAATTATCATGAGCTCTTCCTGAAGGGAGGGGAAAGAAAGAAACAAGAACTGCAGGATGGTGTAAAGGCAAATCCCTTTTATTTGAGAACCCAGAAGATTCAAATAGCCTGGGCTCTTGATGAGAGTTTTCACTGGATTCCTCTGAGCCCTGAATTCTCTGATGGCCTGGGTAAGGGGCTCTCCTGTTGTCACTGGGGTCTCCATTCCCATATGTACTGAGCAGGTCTGTTTTAAATAGTTTTGGTTTCAGTTGGATAGAGTTTTGTTGCTGCAAAATAAACACTTGAAAATCTCCAATTTGGCTCAAGCCAGCATCTGACACTTAAGGAAACTAATTTCTGAAGAAGAACGACTTGCCTAAGGTCCCAGAGACTCAGAGACTGCCCCCACCTGAACCAGGTCAGTCCCTATCACTGGGGTTTACGGTTTCCCAGGTGGTCCCAGCTGACCAAGGAGACAATGCCAACACTATGCAGGCCGTCTGGAACACTCTGGTGATGCTCAGATGGAGAGTGGCATACCCACCTGGAAGCTTGTCTCCATGTCTTCTTCAGGTGGTGAATTGAGTGACTCTACAGAAGAGAGGATGTTGTGCAGTGAGGAGAGATTCTTGAGGACTTGGTTTTGTTGGGGAAGGGAATAGAGTGTGCTGAAGGGGGAGCTGGAGCCCTGCTTCCTTCGGCTTCTTTTCCCTCATGGACTTCTCCTGTCCTGGATGAGACAGGTGCTCAGGGAACCCAGTAAGGGCATACCTGGGACTTCATAGGTGACACTACCAGCTGTGCCCTCAGTGAACAGAGACAAAAGCCAGGGATACCCACAAGCCTCAGCCACATCCTCAGCCTCCAGAGCTCCAGCTTTGACCACTGACCCTGCCTGGCACTGTGGGAGACTGTGGATGCTGAGCTTGGGTGTGGCAGGGCAGGTGACACTCTCCACCCTCCTCAAGAGCTGCCCAGGCTCGCTTCCTCCAACTGCCAGAATGTGGTTCTCACCTGCCCACCTCAGGGGTCATCTTCCAGCCATTCTGACCGCCCTCAGTCTGACTCCCCATTCAGATGCACACTCTCTGGGGCAGCAACAATCACAGGCTTTGTTTGTTTGTCTCCCATGTAGTCTAGTGCCTAGGCACATATCATGTGCCTAACAAGTGCTGAGGCTGTTGAGGCCTCTTGGGAAAGTGAGTGATCCACACAAGGACCTGGCAGCACTTCAGTGAGCACCCCTCCCCCACCAAAGGCCAGACTCTGCCCAGTTTCCTCCCTGTGCCACCTCATTCCTCTGCACAGACACGGTGAACAGTGAGCATTTGGTCATAGAGTTGGTAAGACAGGAAGCTGGGATTTGGACACAAATCATTGGTTTCCAGGTCAGGGAACAGCAAGTCAGGGGTAGCTGACAGTGTGTGGAAGGCTGGCTCCACTCGCCCTCAGAGCCCCACTGCTTACTGCATACAGCAGAGTCAACTGCACTGCCACTGCCAGGTGAGGGAAATCCAAGAGGTTAGGCCTCTTCTCCCCTCAGCAGGTTCTTGGAGGTCAAAGTGCAGAGGCAGGAAGGTTCTAGGGCTGGATCTGGATTTACTGTTATTTCCTCAGCTGGAGCTGGGCCACAGAGTCAGAGGCCTGGCCTTTCCTTCCACACTGCACTCCCAAGGCAGTCTTGTTTGGGGTCCTGCCCCTTCCCATACAGGAACCCTGAGTGACAGTCCTGGCAGTGGCAGGACAGCTAATGAGCAGGTTGAACACAGAGTCTGTGTTAGTGACTGATTCCACTGACATTCTTCTTCTGAAGGAGCAAAGCTTGGCCAAAGCAGGCAACTCCTATTGTTCTCCTTCCCTCTGCCCCACATATGTGCACTCAGGGAGAGGACCAAGGCAGGGCCTTTCTCGGTCCTTATTCATGGATTTCTCCAAAGATGAGTTCCCTAAGAGGCAGGAAAGCAAGGTTTTCCTGACTCCAGAGCAGAGGGTGAGACAGGGCAATGGAAGAGCATGCTTCACGGGTTCCCCATTCCCTGGGTGGCCTGCCTTGAGTGGCGAACTCCTTTGGCAAGTCTTTCTCAGCCTGCTGACTTGACAAAGTCTTTCCTCCACCTGGAGTATAACAGTAAGTTCAAGATTTGCTTTGAGGCCATGTTTTTCAAGGAAGAAATGAGAACTGAGAGGAACCAGCTGTCAGAGAGATAGCCTTGAACTCCTCCCCAGTCCAGTGTTGACAAACAAGGCCCAACCACAACTTACAAAAAAATGGACGCAATGAACTGAGCAGGAGGGCTTAAGAGGAGGTGAGAAACAGCTGAAGGAAAAGTGAACCCAGTGATATACAACATGTGTACCCTCAAGAAGGAGGAGAGAATCATGAAAAATATGAGGACCAAAATAAGGAAGAGAACGGAAACATCAAGATGGGTACGTGCGGATTTGGGATCCAGGAAGGAAAGATGGAGAGAGAGAGTCTGAGTGTTTCTGAGGCAGTATTTCCAGTTTCCAAGACCGACAGCAGCCCAAGGCCATACTTTGGACCAGAAGAAGAACTCCAATAGGCAGCACCATCAAGAATATCTGATCTGAGACCGGAACAAGAAGTGTGCTGATCATTACCCCCAACGTCTGAGACGTGTGCAGAGAGGGTGAATTGAAAGAATGCGCAGAGAGAGTGCTCCTTTGAAGGAATGCTCCTCAACATGAAGAGCTTCCACCATCACCCACACCCCCCAGGGAACTTCTTCTCAGTCAAAACAATGGAAGCAGAGAGATGAAGTTTTGGAAGGACAGAAGAGAGAGCTAAACTTCAAGTGGATCGATAATGAATTTCCCATCCAGTATGCAGCTGAGTGTGTCCAGTCACCCTAAGTGAACGTTCCTCTCCTTGATCATGGCACCACGGAGAGGTCAGATTTGACCGCTGGGGAATGGGGCTGGGGAAGCACAGTGCCATAAGCACCTGCTGGGACCTATTCGTGCAACTTTCCTGCAAGTGTCAAATGTGTGCCTGATAAGGCCCTCTGGCATACTCGTGTTTGAAAAGTTATCTCTCAGGATGGAGAGGGGCTTCTTCCAACTGCCAGTCCTAAGCCTTGGCCACGTCTGGCACACCTTCAGGACACCCAGGAAAGACAAGGGGGGAAAAAAGGAATCACACTCAGCCACAAGGCAGAACACAGCCACTCAACCACAAGGTCACCTGGAGGGATAGGGGCTGCAGGGAGGCCAAAGCCATGCAGCCAAGCCCAATCCCTTTACTCACAGGGGCAGCCCCATGACCTCAGGCTGTGACTCCAGGAGCTGAAGCCCCTGAGGGTACAAAGCTTTCCAAAAGCACACAAGCAGTCCTATCTCGGGGTCCCAGGGCAGACCCCATCCTCCACTGTCCAAGGCAATCTTAGGAAGGGATATCAGTGCTAGGCTCTGGATCCTACTTGGTCAGCTGGCCCTGCCCTCCACGTTCCACCCTCCAGAGTCAGAATCATCCTTCCTTTCCTCCCTCCTTCCTTCTCCATTCATCCATTCATCCAGTCGTTCATCTGCAGGACTCACTGACAGAAGCAGGTCATAGGATGAAGCTGCACATGCTCCAGGCTACCACCAGAGGGCGCTCCCACTCACTGAGAGCCCCCTGGACCCTCCCTTGGCAACCATGGGTATCATTGTGATGCCAGAGGTGCTGATTGCCAGGCATGTGCAGTTGGAATGCTGGCTTCAACTTCAGGGTGCTGGGCTCTTGGAGGATTGAGTGACAAGAGGACCCATGGGAGAGGTGACAGGAGGTGGGGAGGGCGCATGTACCTTCCTCTCCTCAGGTCCCTGAGAACCCAGATCTCTGGGTTGCTGCTGCTGCCACAGTCGCCTCCCCACCTCCACTGCCATTTCTACTTCTGCTGCTTGTGTCTGATGAATGGCTGAACGGATGCATGGATGAAAGCACCAAATGAGAAGAAAGAATGGTTTTGGATCCTGAGGATAGACCACAGCCATGCACAGCTGGGCTGACCAAGCAGGATCTGAAGCCTCTGACCTCACCATGGGACTATTATCAAAAGGAGAGAAATCCCTTTTCGAGGATGGGATGGACTCAGCTGAGACTGGATGGCCAATTCATCACTGAGCCACTTGCTGCTTAGCTGTCCATTTTCACCTTCCAGTGCTTCCTATTCTGGCTTCCTTTCTTTCGATTGGGAAGTAGCTCCCCAGGATGGTGGGATATGTGTGGTGTCGTCCAGTGGAGGGGTGCTCCTTGGAATGTACCCTCTCACTCTTTTTTCTTCTTTTCACCCAGTCTACAAGCGTCCAAGACCTTGGATTGGCAACTGGTACGTTTCCTCTTTTTCCCAGAGATGATGTTTTCGATAATGACCCCTCTGGTGTCTCTTCTTGTGGTCCAAATCATGGCTTGGGGTCTTTTTAAGCCTTGGAATCTCCAAATACTGCCTCAGAAATACTCAGGCTCTCTCTCTCCATCTCTCCTTGCTGGGTCCCAAATCCACACGTGCCCGTCTTGCTGTCTTTCTTCTCTGTGGTTGTGTTTGTTCCTCACTCTTTTCTATGAGTCTCTCCTCCTACTTGAGGTTGGATGTGTTGTATGGCTCTGGATTCACTTTTTCTTCAACTGTGCCTCATCTCCTCTAATCCCTTCTGCTCAGGCCATTGCTTCCATCTTTAGAAATCAGGGTGTTGCCCTGCTTGCTAACACTGTTATGGGGAGGATATCAAGGCTATCTCTCTGCCAGTTGGTTCCATCCAGGCCTCATTTGCTCCTTGATAAAACATGGCTTCACAGGATGATTCAAACCTTTCAACTCCAGGGAGAGGAAAACCCTTTTCAAGTCAGAAGGTTGAGAAAGACTTGCCAAAGGAGTTTTCCACACTAGGCAGGCCTAGGGAATGGGAACCCACTGGGCAAGCTCTACGATAAGCAGGCCCCACCCTCTTTTCTGGAATCAGGAAAGCCATACTTTATGCTGCTTATGACACTCATCTTTAGAGAAATCCATGATGAAGGGCTTAGAAAGGCCCTCACCTGGCCCCACCTTGAGTGCACAGGTGGGAGGAATAGGGAGAGAAGCATTGTATGGCTTACCACTTTGTCCAAAGCAGCCTGGTCACCACTGCCTCCTGTGCCAAGACTCAGTCAACAGGACAAGTATGGAGGAAAGTGGTGGGAGTCCTGACACTTTTCTGGGAACTGTCATCACTCCTGTCTGAGATGGGGACACTGCTGGGCTACTAGTTTGCCTGACCAGGGAGGCAGCACATTCCAAACCCAGGTCCTTGCTCACCATACCCATGTATCTGAAAGAGGATTATGGTGTTGGTTTTGGTGGGTGGAGAGGCACCATTGGTCAGGAGGCATTGAACAGATTCCCGAATGGCACTCAGAGAGGCAGGAGCCCCTGGGTTGTGGTGCCAGTGAATGGACCTCCTCTGTCCACATCTAGGGGAGGGATAAGGCTCAGGGTCAACAGATTGAGGATTGCCACGACTGTCACTCGGAGTGAGACTCAGAGATCTTCATCACCCTGTCTCATCGGATTTCATCCTGCCCCCCCCACCTGAACCATTATCAACCCTCCAAGGTCCTGATTTCAGAGCACAGAAGTGGCCTGTGTGTCCACTTCTCTCCAGCGAGTCCAGCCCATTCTGCATTGGTGTTGGTGGTGGCAGGCAAAATGGTGGCCGTGGCAGCAGCAGCCCAGAGATCCA
This sequence comes from Equus caballus, assembly GCF_041296265.1. NCBI lineage: Eukaryota > Metazoa > Chordata > Mammalia > Perissodactyla > Equidae > Equus > Equus caballus. The sequence goes on from NC_091707.1 coordinate 13,219,769, forward strand.
CAGGGATCTTGGGGACCTTAAGAGAGGATGTTTTGTGGAACCGTCTCGCATCCCCCCACCTCAGCCTTGTGTCCTCTTCTTCCTCTGCCCTCAAGAAGCCCAGTTTCTTTTTGTTGTTGAACCTGGACCTTCAATGTGCAAGCACAGACAAACCTCGCCTCTGGCCCCCCGATGACCTATGCTGTTGCTAAGTGATGGGTACAGCAGGCTCTGAGGGAGTGGGAGTGCCCTTTGCTGATGGTCATATCCAGGTGCAGCTATATCCTGTGGCCAGTGTCTGTCAGTGGGCCCTGCAGATGAATGAATGAATGGACAAATGGATAAGTGGATGAATGTATGAGTGGATAAGGAAGGCTGGATGCTTCTGCCTCCCGACGTTGGAGCTTGGCTGGGCACCACTAAGCTTTCTAAGCAGGACCACGAGCTTAGAGGTGCTATCCTTTCCTCAGTTCTGTTTTAATGGTGTGTCCTGGACTGTCCCTCAACTGTTCTACCCTGTGACCCTGAGAGAGCACTGCCTGTGAGCTCCTCAGCTTTCCATAATAAAGAGTATTTCCTGAGAGTGAATGATTGTTGTAAATTCAAATACCTGGAAAGTTCTCAAAGAACAAAGCTTTAGAAAAAATTCTATGATGAAAAAAATAGCAAGATCCCTGAGCTCATAAGTCTTCCTTGATGTTCTCACCTTGAACACAAGCTTCTTAAAAGATAATAATGTTTAGACAGGCTGAATGTGCCCTTCCTAGAGAACCCGGGATCACTTTATGTATTTGGGTTTTCAATCAACTCTGATTTTCTCTTTTGGCTTCTTAACCTTTGAAAATTACTTTTAATCCTCCACTGTTTTACCTCCTATTCTTGTTTTGTTCATAAAGCATTCTTGTTTATTTCTTTTGCTTCTTAATTCTCTTATAAGCTTTTCTATTATAAAATTTAGTTTTCTTTATATCTTTTGACTTAGTTTTTTCTCCTGAATTAAAAAAAGATATAGCCAGGTCTGTAGATTTCTTTGATGCAAAGCCTTACAAATAACAATGAGGCAGATTTACTGTCATTTTGTAGATTTTTAGCTAGGTAAATACACGGAGAATTGTATGAAAAATTCTGACTGGTATATAATTGACAGAGTCAAATGCATAATAAAAGTTTCCTTTAAAAAGCCTCTGCAGACTTGTAGGATGTAATGGAAACAGGAAGTAAATAATCCTCAAGACAGTGTTCTTAGCCATTATACATAAAGGTTCCTGCTTCAACCATTGCATAATATTCAAAATCAATTAATGACAAATATAAAAGAATACGCATAGGAAGAATGATGAAGGAATTCATAATCTATTTTTCAAAAGGGAGCCTTTCCAATCAAATTGATCTTTCTAACCAGCTAAATTGTCAATGTTTTATTACCATGTTCTTTGAAAACACTGACTGATAGCAGATGGATAAAATTACCTAATTCAAGTATTAGATGTTCTTCAGGGTCACATGATGGGTCAAGTTCTACCTCTCACTTCACAATTAGTCTGACGTCTCCCAGCTCCCTTGCTTCTTTCCTGAAATGTTTCTCCTGCAGGTGCTTTGGGGTCTCTGATTTTCTCAGTCTCAGAGCTACATTCACTTTTGGCCTCCTCAGCTTCCCAAAGGATACCTACTTGCATCACATGTCTGCCTTTCAGGTGTTCTCCACCGGGCTCAGCATTGTTAGTCTGGGAAGGAATACTCAGGAGACAGAAACTCCAAGAGGAGCTCCAGGTGATCATCAGTCAGCTTGTTAGCTTAAGGAGCTCCAGGATTATTATTCAGAATTTTAATTTTCAAAAAGTTTTATTAATCTCGCTTTGTGTTTTCAGTCTCTATCTGAGTAGTGCATAGTGTTTTTACTATGCCCAGTGAGGGGTGAGAGATACATGCTCTGACCTCAAATTGTCTATGTGATTTCAGGACTGGAATAACACAGCCAAGGTGGAAGATTCCTAAGTGGCGCCTAAGAAGAAAACATTTGTTAGTGACTCAATTGGATTTATTTAGAAAATAAAAATCTGCTTTCACCTGTTTCACGTTACTGTCCATTGGGAGGCATGCTGCCCAAGGATACTGAAGTGTGGTGATTATCAGGCCAGTTCAAACATTCAGGTTGTTCATACAACTGGTGTTATCAGTAACTAAAAGGCATATCCGATGAGAAGGTCTTTGTATCAGACGAGTGCAGTATTTCCACAGCAGGGAAAACAGGCCTCAGGAAACACATTCAGCTAAAAGCAGCGCGGTAAATTCATTTCTAGGTGAGGCATCTATCAGCTCCAAGAAAAACAAAAAAATATATATAAACTTCATTAATAGTTACAGAGTTTGGAGAGTCCCCTAAATTGATCAGCAAGACCACTTTCATGAGGCTTATCTTCAAGTGTAAAGTTTTATTTGATTATTAAAACTCTTATTGTACTAAATAAAGCAATAAATCTTATCCCAAATTATCATGCTTCCATTGGTATTTATTATGTATGATTTTTGCGGGACTCCAAGGACTTGAATCAAATTAAATTCCAATTATTACATAGGATTTGAATGTACCGGTAACAGGGATTCCTAGTGGTGGAAGCTCAGATTCGTGCTTCCTGAGCTGCACTTCCACTAGGGAGCAGAGCGTTTACACTGACACCTGCACGAGGTATCTCCTGGAGGAACAAGTCTCAAAGTAGAATACAAATACACATAACTCCTCTATACCATTCCTTCTGCTGACGTGTTTGCTGTGCAGGGTTTCCTCACAGTCTGATTTTCTCCTCCAATCAATAAAAATCATTTGTTACTACTGCTTTGATATGCAATATCCAATGATCTTTCATCTTTTTACTGCACCCATGCTTTCATCTACAGTACTTTTAATTTCTACCTCTAAAGTAAAATTTTATCCTTCACTGCTATGTACTTCACTTGCTCTGAGGAGTGGGAATTCACAGGGGACAGCATTTATACTCAACTAGTAAGTACTAATGTGAATAACCCAATTAACTATAGAATAACGAGAATACTAGATTGTAAATAGTTGCTACCCCTTCAAATGCTACCTAAAATCCTTGACTCTTGACCATGACCTCCCTTACCATAGAGAGGAATCTCCACCACCCTACTCCCTGCTACTGCCATTGTCCATTCTGATTTTCAGGGTCTGTGCCAATCAGTCCTCCAGAAGTCCTGCCTCCTCGTGGTACCACCGGCTCTCCCAAAGACATCAGGAGGCTTCAGCACTGCAGTGCCAGTCCATCAAGCCATCAGCCCAGCCACCACTGCTCCTGTGTGCGAGGCACCATCCATGGATGTCCCCTGGGCAGAGGTGTCCTGAGATCTAGAATCAAGGTGGGTATATGGTTATTTCACAGGTGAGTCAACACAACAGCTCACAAATATCTCATGCTCTATAGCAATGATGCAGTGGCTGACCTATGGTCCCCTCGGTTAATCCTTTTGCCATCCTTTGTGGGAACTGTAGCCTTCATGGAACTTAGGCTCTGAGACACAGAGTAAGAAAACTAGAGCAGAGAAATGTGCGTTAATGAAGAGGCTCCAGGAAGGCACCGACCAGGCTCTGTGGTCTCTGCTGGCACAGGGTAACTCGTGGACACAAGGAAAGCTCTTTGGATGAAAATGGCCCATAACCATGACTTGGAACAGGGGATGCAGATCTTTATTTGCACTGACTCTATAGGATTTTACTTATATTTAATGGTGGAAGTTTATTAAATTCAACAGTGACTGATTATCGTTGGCAAAAACATTAATTGCATCAATTAACAATGAAAACTAACAAAACTATAACACTTGATTTGTGCCAGACACATTCTTAACCTAAATTTAACTCATTAGTGTACTAAATTGTATATCATAATCTTCAGTTTGTTGAAGAGAAAATGGAAGCACATATGGGTTATTTGTAATTTAGGTGCAAAGCTAGGTTTTAAATCAAAGCGGCCTGCTGACTGAGCCCACACGATGTCAGGGTTGAGATGTTATGCTTCACTTAATTAAATATGACATTAAAATAAGCAATTATGACTAAGTGGCTAATAAACATAATGAGAATATAAAGTGCTCAACCAAAATTATAAGGGTGAGAAATATGCTGCATGTAGTTTTTCTAAATTCAGTAGCAAATGCAATTGAATTTGGCATCATGAACAAGTTTGTTGATATTAGAGACATTATATAGTTTTTTAATCTAGAGTCACCTAACAAATAAGAATTTAATGAGAAAGTCATTGATGGTGCTTGATACAATTTCCAAAGTTAAACAGATCCAAGAGAGGATTTATTTAGCTGTGGATAGACACAACAAATGAAATACCACACCAGGATTTTAAAATAATCTGGAAAGTCTTACAAATCATTTGTTGAATAACTTTAACTACAGTTTTATTATTAATAGTTAGATACGTACTAAGATTTTACAAAACCAAAGGGTGTGGGTGTGTAACTTTATCTTGAGTTGAATATTGATTTGTATTATTGTAGCGGCTGTCATTTTTAAAAATGTTTACTCTTGATTGGATTAAGTTCTATCACCTGACAACTCTCTTTTTCAAACTAGTTAATAATGTCTCTGCTTATCGAATATGCAATACTAACCCTGTGATTAACGTAAGAATAAAGAATATTCAGAAGATAGTTACGTTGACTAACTCTGAACAAAGAGATAAATTCATCATTAAAGCGATGAAATGATCTCTGTAAATTACAAGTCAAGTAGACAAAAATAATTAGAACACAATAGAGTTAGACAATTCATTTTTTTCAGAATTCGCAAGAATTTTCTCAATTTTATTAGGTTTTTTCAAAAAAGTAATATTTGGTATACTATCTTAGGTATGTTTGGCTTTTCATAAATTCCCATTCATTTTTTGTATTTCTGTCCTTCTACTTTCTTTACAATTACTCTGATTTTGTTTTTCTCTTTTTAAAAAATAGATACATAGTGTGCCATCATAAATTTTTTCACTAATTTTCACATGTAGTGTTTTTCTTTTAATTTAGTTATATTTTCTAATTTCCACTAAGATACTCTTTGACCTATGTCTTACCTAGAATTTTTCATTTTAATTTCCAAATATGTATTTTTCTAATTATATTTTAGTTAATTTCTAGCTTAATATTATTGTGTTCAGAGAGTATGGTCTTTATGATATAAAATATCTGGCATGTTTGATGCTTTCCCGTGGCAAAGTAAACAGTCAAATTTTTGTAAAAATTATGTGTCTTTTTCAGTTCTTAGGAAAATATATATACATGATACATATGCTACACATACATGTTATATATGTCATAGGTGTTACATATATGTGTGATACAGTTTTTCAAGTGATCATAAACATTTACTACCACTGAACATATGTCAGCCTGTAAAGTAATTCACAGCACATTCCCAAAAGCCATTATGTACATAGTGTGGTAAATTAATATAGAAATCATTAACAAACGATAAATTGAAAATCCTGCTATATTTGGAAATTAACCATTTGAATTCTAAGTAACTCATCTATAAGTAAAGAAATGACAATGGAACTTTAAAACTATTTTGAACTGAGTAACAATACAATTTTAATTTATTAAAACATGATGAAATTATTGCAGCCAAGTTGAGAGAGAAAGACAGATAGATAGACAGATAGTCAGTATCCCAGTATCATCTACCTGATGTTGGTTGTATGTGGATGGATTCAGATAAAGGCACACTAAAGAAAACTTCGTAGCCTCTAAATGCATCTATTAAAAAGAAGAAACCATTATAGGTCTTCCATAATTGAGGCAGCATGGTATTTAGGCAAGGATAATAAAAAATACTAAAAGAATAGAATAGAAATACCAGAAAAACATCTACACTTCATTTATTTGAAAGACAATACTGCAGACCAGTTCAATAAATGATGCTATAAAAAAGCAAACTTTACCTCTGTTTCATACTATGCAAAAGAATTTATGATTCCAGCTATATTGTAAAACTTAATGTGAAATTTAAAATAAACTTACACAAACTATCATAGGATAATCATTTCTTGATTACATTTAGGCCTAAATGTTGTAAACAGGACACAGAAAGTACTAACCATAAAAAGAATATATTGATCAATTGGATTACAGAAAAATAAGAACCATTTTCATTAAAAGACACCACGAGAAAATGAAATAGCAAGTCACATAGTAAAGAAAGATATTTGCAAATAATAATATTAGTAACAAAGTGGTCATATTAAGAATAAATAAATAACTTTTAGAAATCATTAAGAAAATTCAAATAACCCAGTAGAGAATATGAGCAAGAAACTTCAACAGGCATTTCAAATCAGAGAACAGTACCCTGGCCAATAAACCTATGTAAAAGTTTTAAATTTCTTTGGAAATCAGGAAGTACAAACTAAACCCACAATATGACACCACTGCCACTGCACACATACACTAACACGCATGCATACATGCACACACTTACACATGCATACACATACGCCCCAGAATAGATAAATTCAAATGAAGGATAATGCTAAGTGTTGATGAGAATTTAGATTAGTAGAAACTCATTTGTGGTGCGGTTAAATGTCTAACACAGCTTTGGGGAAGGTCGCCACAGTAAAAATTCAATTTAAATAAAGGAAAGATGGAAGATGCACTGTGGGCTCTGATATATAGCAGGGATGGCAGATTCCTGGGTAGAGAGAAGCGTGTTACTCTGGATGATGTGAGAAATTCTTTGATTAGGCCATGGAGATTACATATTGTAATATTTATATTGTAATTAATATTACATATTGTTATATTTATTTATACATATTTAGGATGTTTCCTAAATTTTAACAATACATTATAAACACATACCAATTTAATTTTAATCACCTATAAAAGCTCTGCTTGTTTACAGCTCTGCTCCCACATGTTATGTCATTGATGTCACAAATTGCATCTTTATATATCATGTACCCATTAACATAGACTTACAATTATGCTTTTGTCTTTTAAATTTCGTGGAAGAATAAAAACTGGAACTATCAGCAAAAATTAGAAAATGAGTGGTTTTTTTATATTTATGCATATATTTCCCTTTACTGGAGAAGTTCTTATTTTTGCATGGCTTTGAAATACTGCCTAGCATCCTTTCTTGTAGGGCATATCTAGTGGTAATGGACTCCCTCAGGTTTTGTTTATCTGGCAATGTCTTTATTTTTCCATGACTTTGAAAGGCAGTTCTACTATATGTAGAATTCTCAATTGGCAGTTGTTCTCTTTCAGTAAGTATTTTAAATATGTCATGACTTTGCCTTTTGGCCTGCAAGATTTCTGCTGAGAAATTTAATGATAACCTTTTTGAGATTCCCTTTCACACAATGAGTTTTTTTTCTCTTGCTATTTTCAAGATTCTCTGTCTTTCAAATGTTCAATTAAATGTATCTCTGTGTATATTTCCTGAGTTCATTGAATTTCTTGGATGTACATATCCATGTTTTTACTCAAATATGGGAAAATTTTGGCCATTATTTCTTCAAATAGGTCTCTGGCCCTTTCTCACAGATATCAAATAAACATTTGGGATGCTCCATAAATCACGTCATCAGGAAAATGCAAATTAAAACAATGATATTAAAAAAAATCTGTTAGAATGGCCAAAGTCCAGAACACAAAGCAACAGAAACTCTAGTACATTACTTGTGAGAATAATAGAGGAGTACAGCCATTTTGAGGAAAATTTGGTGGTTTCCTACAAATATGAATAAACTCTTACCATATTATCCAGCAATCATGCTCCTAGGTATTTACCCAAAGGAAATTAGGACTTATTTACATATATAAAACTGCACAAGGATGTCCATAGAAGCTTCATTCTTGATTGACGATTTAGAGGAAACCTAGCTGTCTCTGAGAAGCTGGATGAATAAGTGAATCAGTGAATACACCGATAAAAGGAAATAAGATATCTAGCCATGAAAAGACATGGAGGAAGCTTAAATGTACAGTACCAAGTAAAAGAAGCTGGTCTAAAATTGTATATTGTGTGATTCTGGAAAAGCCAAGACTATGGAGGCAGTAAAAAAATGGGTGGTTGCCAGAGGTAGATGGAGAAGAGGGAAATAAATAGGCAGAACACAGAGGATTTGGGGGGTACTAAAAATACTGTGTGGTGTTATAATAATAAATATATGCAATTATACATTTGTCCAAACCCATAGAATGTACAACACTACGAGAGAAGCCCTAGTGTAAACTACAGACTTTGGGTAATTGTGAGATAATATAAATCTTTCTTGGTAAAACATGAATGATTCTGGTGGGCTATGGCTAATGGGGGAGGCTATGCATGTGTAGGGGTACAGGTTATGTGGAAAATCTCTATACTTTCCTCTCAATTTTGTTGTAAACCTAAAAATGCTCTAAAAATTGTCTTAAAAAGATTTGAAGTAAAAATATCAAGAAATAATGTGTGTATAATTGTAGATGGCATCTATTATTGCAACAAAAGAAGAGCTAGCTTTTACTTTTTGGTAAAAATTTCCTTTAATAATATCCCCAGAGACATTTTCATGGCATTATTTCTTAGACTATAACAGATGAGATTAAATGTTCAGGTCACCACAGTGTAGAACATAGAAATCATAGGGTCTGAAATAAAAGTCACTGAAGCAGGTTTCAGATAAGCAAAGAATCCACTGGAGATAATTAATACAACCAGCATCAGATGAGGAAGGCAGGTGGAGAAGCCTTTTGACGCTTCTGTTGATGGGATCTTCCTGACAGTGGAGAAGATGCAGACGTAGGAAGCGATGATGAAAACAAAACAGCAGATACTCAACACCACTCTAACGAGGATAGGAAAAATTTCTCTCATTCAATTTTCTGAGCAAGAAATAGCCAATAACTGCAAGATGTCACAAAAGAACTTATGGAATATATTAGACCCACAATAGGATAAGGAGAAGGTACCTGCTGTGTGCATCACAGCACTCAGAGCCCCACTCGGCCAAGACACAGTGGTTGACTGAACACATGCATCCCTGTTCATGATGACTTCATAGTGCAGGGGATGGAAGGTGACACCATAGTGGTCAAAGCACAGCACTGTGAGGAGTGCAGCTCTGTGGCTATTGAAAAAGCATGAGAAAGACCTGGGCAACACAGCTAAGGAACGAGACGTAGTTAATGTGAATCAAAGAGTTGGCAGTGGATGTAGAAATTGTGATTGATATTAGGCAGAGATGCAAGAAGGATAAATTCTTCAAGAAGAAGTACACGGAGATGTGGAGATGCTGGTCCAAAGTTGTGATCATGATGATGGAGACATTTCCCATCAGGGCATAGAATTAAATCAAGGAGAAGAGCACTCAATGCAAAATGTACATATTTTTATTGGTCGAAAATCCTGTGAGGATATATTCTGTCACAAACGTGAGATTTGTCATTACTGGAGGCATAATCTGTATAAAAAGAAGGATGGAGGATTAAAACAACAATATCAAGACTTTAAATATTGAGCATATACTGTGTATCTCCATATGGCAATCACACAGCATATTTACCATAAACATTACTTCCATCTAATTCCTAGCCAGCGTATTAATCGCCAAGCATTCTGTGAGTAATATTGCTTTATTGAACCACTTTATTTTCAGTTAAAATACATGTCATTATTGTTTTGTTTAAATGCGTCCTGTGAAAGATGACAAAACACTGAAAATTTCAACTTCCCTTAAGAAAACTCGAACAACAGAGTATCCTCCCCGTGTTTCTCAATAAACCCAAATTGACAAACCAACGACCGCTAAGTTGTGTTCCGGTCTTCCTGTCCGTACATCCTATCCCATGACTGACACAACCTCAGTTTAAGCACACCTTCCAAGAAGTTGAACAACCCTTAGAAAGAATGAACTCTTACAGACCTTCCTCAATCTATCCCATAAAATCTTTAACCTACTTATTCTCTGCCAAAGACTCAGCTTAGAGATGTTCTCATATTTAACATTTTAGTAAGAGATTGAGCTAACTGCACTTTTTCCTCATTCACAATACTCAAATTATTTACCGTGAAATGGTAGTTCCATTTGACACATAGCCTGGTGACTGCAGGCATCAGAAATCCTACTTCATATGAGCTAAGATTGTTGGCTTCCTATTCACCAATTTATTCACTTTTCTTCATTATTCCCCCTTTCATGTGACTTCTTCCCCCATAACGAGTAAGTTTAAAATGATGTTTTTCCCACAAGCTCTTTTTTCTCTTCATAATTTCCATACTCCCATGCCTACAATTCATGACCTTGCAACTAGAACAGCTTTAAATCCGTCCCTACCCAATCCCCTGCCACATCTCCTTCTCTCCCTCGCAGAAGATTAATGCAATTCTGTGGCAGGTATAAGGGACCACATATATTTGGAGTTATGTCATAGGCAGCCTTTAAAATTTCATATGTTCAGATAGTCTTAGTCTGATGAAAGCATGTGGGTGTCCATTCCTTTTGCAATGACGTGTTAGTGTCTTCTGTTTGTACAGATTTTACTCAGCAACGTTCATGTAAATTTAGCAAAATATTAAGACTGTACTATAGAATATTTCCCCCCACACCCTGTCTTTATTCTCATGCCCCTAAATTTTATGCTCAATCTCTCTCCATGGTGATGGATAATGGAAAAATCCTGAGTAAATATTAGTGTTGGATTTGTAAAAGTAGTAATATAAAATAATTTTAATATATTAGAGAAACAAGTCCAGATATTCTAATGAAAATACCAACAAAAAAGTTTGGAATGTATCGCAGCTAAAATGTAAAAATCTTTTGGGTTATTTAAAATATACATTTATAATGACAAAATTAGTTTTAATATATCTATGCTGCTATCTCTCTAAAAATACTGTGAATTCTTCTCATATAGTATCACAGCCCTTCGGTGAATAATTAAAAAATCCCAAATTTGGGGCTGGCCTGGTGGCGTAGTGATTAAATTCACATGCTCTGCTTCGGTGGCCCAGGTTTCACGGGTTCAATCCTGGGTATGGACCTACACACTGCTCATCAAGCCATCCTGCGGTGGCATCCCTTATACAAAATAGAGGAAGATTGGCAATGGATGTTAGCTCAGGGCCAATCTTCCTCACCAAAAAAAAAAAGTTTAAGGCCCAAAATAGACATTATCATATCTGTCACTTCTAGCATGAGAGAGATAAAATGAGCAGGAAGTATTGCCTCAAAGATAGAGTTGTTAAAGATTCTATCTGTCTAATATTTATGCCACTAATATTTTAGAGGCTGAAAAGTATTGCATGCCTTTGTTTTAAACACTTACCATTGTTACTTTTAATTACATCTTGAGTTTCATCCTTCGTTACTTACTATCTACTTCCATTGATTGTTGTGATTTTATTTAACATTTAACACACTTTCAGCTTAATGCACTGTGATAAAATACATTGTTAACAGTTATAAAATCTGATAGTCATCATATATACTCTCAAAATGTTATAATTAAATTACTGAAAATCATACTTGGTAGGTCATGATTCTTTAATTCTAAAGTAAAGAACAAATTATATGTTTTCCCATTGAGACTCACCCCAGAAAGCTGGCATTGTTAAACTGAACAATCTGTGAAACAGAGAATAAAAAGATCTCTTTAGATTTGATAGTTTTCATACTTTTTAAATGAGTATTTTAACTACTGTTTTTTCTTAAATCCAAAAAAAAATTTTAAGTCTAAAATCTTTTAAAGCTAAAATGAATTTTCTTCTGAAGATTATTGAAGAATATACCACCAATTCTGGTACACAAAAGTTGCAGCAGTCTTCTGAAGTTTGCTTCTAGTGAAAATACTGCTCATCATGAGGACAGAAGGATATTATAAAATCTCATTTCAATGGGAGATGATTACAGGTGTTGATTCCTCTGAAAATTCAATTGAATCTCAAAACTCTGACTTTACTGACGTCTTGCTAGGGAGAAACGGGGGACCTGAATAGCTTGTCTATTTTACCTCTGCTGATAGTCCCTCATGTGCTTGCATGTTGTCCAAGAACTATAATGTATCAATCTACTTTATTCTAGAGGGAAAGTAGTGTTACATTTGTCTTCATTGACTTGTTTAATTGGAATCAGCCTATGATAAATCTGAGTAATTAGTGCAATCAGTACATCATGCATTTATTTTTTAGTGTTTATACATCTATGGACAGGATTATAATTAATTCTAGCATTAAAATGTTTCATTCATCATTTATTGAGTACCTATTATGGGCTAGACCCATTCACTGGTACCACTTCATTAAAAGCAATGCAGTGAGTCAACCTCAAAGGTAAGCTGGAACGCCATTTTCTTTCACCAAGAGACAGGGACATTGGAGAGAGACTTGGGTGTGTGAGGAGCAGAGAGAGCAGTCCCAGGGAGAGTCTGACTCACAGAGGGCGTATAAAGAGCACTCAGTGGGGATGTGATGGGCGAGCTTCAGAGTCTAGGGCAGAGGAGTCAGTAAACAAGAGACTATAAAATGGGTGAACAAGACAGTGACTGCTGAATCAGAGGAGACTGTAGTTCGTGAGAAGTGATTGATTTTTAGTGTGAGTGACAGGAAAAGCACGGATGGTTTAGAGTAGAGAAGTGGCATGATTAACTTGTATTGGAACATGGCCACTCTGTAGAGAGAGCTGACTGTGAAGGACAGGTTGCCATGTCACTATTCCTGATGGAGGTTCGTGACAATTTTGACAAAGCAGGTAGTATAAGTGAGAGAGGTATTTGGTTTATATTTGTATTCTAAAGCCTAAATTTCCTTCTTTAATTTAGCACCTTAATCGGTTTTTGTTTATGCTAACCTTTATCATGTGTTCCTGGGTTAAATTATTTTTTAGATAAAGATATTGTATTTGAGCTGTAATATTTCAGAGACAAAAATTTTAAATTTATAGTAGTATAACCAGCAACATTTCATTGCATGTTGGAGAGCCAAACACAAACAATAAAGCAATACATTTTCCAGATATGCAAGTATTCTGCATTCAACAGGATTGCCACTTTGATCTGGTAAAGAATCTGAATCAGAAATTTGATTTCCTTAAAATTTGAGGATGTTTCTCTTTCTTCCCTCCTCCTTACTGATTAAAATTTGCCATAATTTTATGTTCATATTATTATTTATTTTCTGTCTGAATGATCTGAAGGTAGTCTCTTTGTTTCTCGAGTTCAAAGATTTCACAAAAATGTACCATGGTGTAATGTTTTCATTTATAACTTATTGTTATGAGAAAATAATAGATCCTTTCACTTTTTAAACTCATTTCCTTCATTCTGATGAGTTATCTTACAGTTTTTTATTTGACACTATCCTTCACTTTTCTTCCTCTTTGCTCTCTCAGAAAATTTATTCCTTGGAATTTCTGAATTGGTATTATTTCCTAATCATTTCCCTCTGACCTTAAATCTGTTACTTATTTTAACTTTTGATGAAAGTTGTCACAACTGACAACTGTTCTTCCATCTTTTTTATGACAATGTTTTTTTCTCTGCTATTATACTTTCAAATATTAATAACTTTTTATGCAGTTGTCTTTGGATGAATTATCCTTTTGCCTTTTCAATCAGAATTTTTACTATGTGTTTCAATTTTTCCTTTCCTTTCTGCAATGTTTCTGGTTTTTAATTCTTTTCCCTCTGTTAATATTACTGTGATTTTGTTCCCCATCTTTCAAATTAGAGACTTAGCACACCCACCTGATGATCCTATTCTCTAATTTCATTATTAAGAGCAAGGAATTTTATTCGCAGTGTCAAGTGCATAGGCTGATTTTATCTACAGCTGAGCTTCATTGAGAAGGAATACAGAGATTTCAAAAGGTTACAAATATCAATTTTTCAATCAGTTTCTCCAGAAGTAGAACATACCCACTATTCTTTCATCTTAGTGTAAGACAGGTTACCTGAATTCTAGAGAGTAAATTAAGGGCTTAAAAATGAGTAACGTCTATAATAAATAAAGACACCCATTTATGTATATCTTTCATCCTTATGTCCCTCTTTCCAGTGCCTGATGTTTCCAGGGCTAATCTCTCCTTCAAATTCTTCAGACTCTACAATCTACTACTTTTGCCAGGAATTGCTGTAGTTTCCAGACTCTTCAAGTGGAGAGTAGACTTATAGTTTTAACTCTCTTTTGAAGAAACTCTCCCATTATACCTAATAACTGTTTTTTCCCATTTACAGTTCCTTCTTCTCCTCTGTTGTAGTTTCTGTGAAAGTGAACATTTTTCATAACTTCACTATCATTTAATCATTTGGGGTAGGAAGCATAGAAAAATGTCTGTTTTAAATCTGTCATTTTAACCAAAATATGGTTTGCTTAATTTTAGTTGCATGCCTTTTTTTCTATTGTGAACAAAACATTTTAATATCAAAACAGAAAATTGCACATCTAGTCATGTCAAAGCAAATAGTACCATAATGCTAGACTAGTCTTCCAATACAAGTCAGGAAATAAATAAAATATAGAAGACAGTTATTTTCAGGCACTGGACATCAGACAGAATGCAAGAATATTAATCTTGAATTCTGAGTCCTGAATCTACAAATGATGGAAAAAATTCTTTGCAACTATTTTTGACTGGAAAGAAAATGCTAAACACACATCTTGTTTTGAAGATTTGGAATCTGAGGAGAGAGAGAACGCAAAGTAAGTTATAGCATGTCCCTTCTTGAAAACCCAGTAATAAGACACAACTATGCCAGCATATCCTGCAAATGAATTAAAGCAAATGGCATAAACAGGAATGAAATAGTATTCATATGGTTCTAAGATGCAATTAATCAGCTTGATAAAAGAACTAACAAAATTAAACAAAATTTCAAATACAGACTAGATCTGCATAAACAAAATCTCATATTACATACTCTGTATTACATTCTATAATCTCTGTACCCTATGCAATTGTTGTCAAATGTCTTAACAATGCCTTTTGTGTCTATATTATTTTATCTTTGGTGGGTATGTCTATACTACATCTATAATGGTGTCTATGTCTACAGCTATTTTATTATAAGATACAAAATGATTTCACAGTATGTTTAACCATCATGACCTTTTATCTCCATTAATCTTTAACAGTTTCTCAACGTTTCTATTCTTCTGAGTTTGACATTTTCAAGAGTGAAGACCAGTTAATTGTGTAGACTGTCCATTCATTTAGATTCCCCTGAGGTTTTCTCATGATTAGAACCAGGTTATAAGCTTTTAACTAAAACACTAGGAAAGTGTTTGGAGTAAAGAGGCACACATGGCACTTCTTGAGCAATGTCAGCAAAATAGCTCCACGGGAATTTCTACCACTTATTCCCCCCACAAAAAAAACACATAAATTTGAACTATCTGCATATGAAAATACTTTCACAAGAGCCAAAATTCCAGATAAGGAATAACAGCACTTGGGTAAAGCACAGACATAACGAAAGATGTATTGAGGAGAGGAGGAAAGATAGGTTCCCATGACCCCCATTACCCTTCCTGCAAGCCAAAGTAGCCCAGCACAGACAGAGGTACCCTCCCCATAAGAGAAGGAGGATGAAGTGACTGCCCAATTTCACTGTGGACCCAAGAGCCAACCACCCCCAGAACCTGGCCAACACCTGCAGCCATAGGTGACTCTTTGCAGGCCTGTATGAAACTGGGTGCAACTTCCTGGCACACACCGTGTCCAGTGGCTCCAAACAATGTCTGTGGCACCAAGTTCCTTGTGGCATCCCTTGAACCCAGACTCCAGAACAAGCCAGTACCTACCGAGTCCAAGAGCTACAGGCAGCTCCTATGGCTGCAGATGGCTTCATTGGCTCTAGCCTCTCAGAGATCCCATTGAACTCAGGTGCTGGCTACCTCCAGCAGCCCCAGATGTCTCAAAAGTGGCTCCAAAAGATGGCCAAAAGTGGCTCCTGTAGCTCCAGGCTGCTTCTTGCTTCAAGTCCCCTTGAAGGCTCCCATGAACCCAGGCTTCCAATCTGTTGCAGCATCTGCCAGCTCCCACAGCCACAGCTTTCTCCAGTGGCCCCAGAATCCCAGCACTGTCTCTCTCCCATAGCTCCAGGAGGATCCCAGCAGGCTTCAGCAAACCCAGGATCCTGACATATCACAGCACTAGCTGATCTCCATGGCCCTGACTGACTACTGTGGCTTCAGGCTCCTAATCAACATCATAAACCTAGGCTCCAAAAAGGCACCTGCTGACCCAGGGTCTTGGTGGGCCATAGTGCCATGCTGAGTTCCATAATTCCAACTTTTTGACCTACTCCAGCACCAAGCAGCTCAAGGACTCCAACAGTAGTGCTGCCTATGGGCACCATCAATCTGCCAACCCAGAAAACTAATTTGTAACAGTAAAACATAAAAACATAAAAGATGTTGGGGCAGGCCTGGTGATGCAGCGGTTAAGTTTGCACTTTCTGCTTCTCGGCTGCCCGGGGTTTGCCAGTTCAGATCCTGGGCGTGGACATGGCACCTCTTGGCAAGCCATGCTGTGGTAGGTATCCCACATATAAAGTAGAGGAAGATGGGTATGGATGTTAGCTCAGGGCCAGGCTTCCTCAGCAAAAAAGTGGAGGACCGGCAGTAGTTAGCTCAGGGTTAATCTTCCTCAAAAAAAAAAAAACATAAAAGATGCTAATAAATTTAAGTATATAATCAAATTCAGATTATGTTAACACTGTAATATTGTGTTGTTTTAATCAATTAACTCTGGTATAAGGCTTAAAGAAAAAATGTATTAAGAATAATTATAGCTATCATAATTTGTTAATGGATACACAATATAAAAAGAGGTATGCAAACATAATTTATGGGGCATAAAAGGGTACGGATTTTGTGTGTGATCCAATCAAAATTTTTCTAAGTCTAAAATAGACTGTTCTGTCTATAAGATGATTTGTGTAAGCCTCAAAGTAACTACAAAGCAGAAACCTGTAGTAGATACAAAAAGATAAAGAGAAGGAAATCAAATAATACCACTATGGAAAATTATCTATCCACAATGAAAGACGAAAAAATAAAAGAAAAAGGGAACCACATAACAGCCAGACAAAATTAATAAGATGGCATTAGTAAGTCTCCATTTATCTATAATTACCTTAAATGTAAATGAATTAAATTTTCCAAGCAAAAGGCATAGAGTACCTGAACAGATTTTAAAAAAAAGAACCAACTCTATGCTGCCTACAAGAGACTCACTTCAGCTTTGAGTTCACACAAAGGATCAAAGTCATGGGATGACAAAATATGTTCCATGCAACTGGAAAGAGAGCAGGGGTAGCTATACATATATCAGACAAAATAGACTTTAAGACAAAAACTGTAACAAGAGAGAAAGATCATTATACAATGGTAAAGAAGTCAACTCATCAAGAGATATAACAATTGTAAATATATATGCAACAAATATTGGAACACCTAAGAATATGAAGCAAAGACTAACAGATCTGAAGGTAGAAATAGACAATGATATAATAGTAGTAGCTACTTCAATACCCAACTTTCAACAATGGATAAATTATTCAGGCAGAAAATCAACAAGGAAACATTGGACTTTAATGAAACCTTAGACAAAATTGATATAAGAAATATTTGCAGAACATTCCACTCAACCATAATAGAATACGCCTTGTTCTCAAGCATACATGGAACATTCTCCAAGACATGTCAAATATTAAGTCACAGAAGATGCAAATATAAGAAGGTTTAAATCATACCAAGTATCTTTTCCAACCACAGTAGCATAAAACTAGAAGTCAACAAAAGGAGGAAACTAGAAAATTCACAAAAATGTGAACAGTAAACAGCACACTCCTGAACAAGTAATGGTTCAAACAAGAAAATCAAATTGAAAATTTAAAAAGATCTTGAAACAAAAGTGGAAACAGCATACCAAAATTTATGAGATGCAGCCAAAGAAGTTCTAAGAGGAACGTTTATAATGAAAAGTGCCTATATTAAAAAAGAAGAAAAATCACCAGTAAACAACTTAACCTCACACTTCAAGGAACAAGAACAACAAAAATGAACAAAATCAGCCCAAAGTTAGCAGAAGAAAGGAAATAATAAAGATCAGAGCAGAAATAAATATAATAGAGTAGAGAAAAACAATAGAAACGAACAATAAAAATAGGAGCATATTTTGATAAGATAAACAAAATTGACAAACTCTTAGCTATGCTAAGAAAAAAGAGAGATCAATGAGTTAAACAAACTCAGATGTACAAAATGATGCATTACAACTAATATCACAGAAATACAAAGGATCATAAGACACTACTATGAAAAATTATACACCAGCATTGGATACCCCAGAAGAAATGGATACATTCATAGAAGCGTACACCTATCAAGACTAAAATGAACAAACTGAAAATATGAACAGAACAAAAAAGAGTGAAGAAATTGTTTTAGTAATCAAATACCTCCCAACAAGAAAAAAAGCCCAAGACCATATGTTTCACTGGTGAATTCTTCCAAATATCTGAAGAAGAATTAACATCAATCCTTCTCAAACTCTTCCGAAAGATAGAAGAGGAGGGAATATTTCCAAACTCATTTTATGAGGCCAGCATTACCCTAATACCAAAGAAAGACAAGGGCACTACAAGAAAATAAAACTACAGGCCCATATCCCTGATGAATATAGAGGCAAAAATTCTCAACAAATACTAGGAAACTGAATTGAAAGTACATTAAAAGTATCAAAAACCATGATCAAGTAAGATTTACCTCTGTGATCTGAGGATGATTCAACATACACAAATCAATAAATGTGATATACCACATTAATAAAATAAAGGACAAAAATCAAATGTTCATCTCAATAGATGTAGAAAAAGCATTTGATAAAAGTCAATATGCTTTCGTGTAAAATCTCTCAACAAATTGAGTATAGAAGGAATGAACTTCAACATAATCAAAGACCATATATGACAATCTTACAACAAACATAAAACTCACTTGTGAAAGATTTTTGCTAAGATCAGAAACAAGACAAGGGTGTGCACTCTTACTGCTTCTATTCAATCCAATACTAGGAGACTTAGCCAGAGCAATTCAGAAGAAAAAGAAATACAATGCATCAGAATTGAAAAGGAAGAAGAAAATTGTCTCTGTTTGCAGATGATATAATCTCATATATAGAAAACCCCAAAGACTCCACCAAAAACTATTAGATCTAACAAAAAAATTCAATAAAGTTGCAGGATACAAAATAAACATACAAAAATTTGTTCCATTTCTATACACTAACAATAAATTATCTGAAAAATAAATAAAGAAAACAATCCATTTCCCCCCAAAATATCATATTCAGGAACCAATTTATCCAAGGATAGGGAAAACCTGTAAACTGAAAATTATAAGAGAGTGTTGAAATAAAATGAAGAAGACACAAATAAGTGGAAAGAAAATGTGTTCATAGATTGGAAGATTTAAAATTGTTAAAATGTTTATACTACACAAAACCTACTATGGGCTCACTTCAATCCCCATCAAAATTTGAATAACACTTTTCAGAGAAATAGAAAAAAACATCCTCAAGTTAGTATGGTGCCACAAAAGAACCCGAATAGAAACAGCAATCCTGAGAACGAAGAATAAAGCTAGAGACATCCCATTTTCCTTATTTTAAATTTTATTACAAAGCTATAGTAATCAAAACAGTATGATACTGGCATAAAAATAGAAACACAGTCCACTGGCACAGACTGATGGCAACAAAATAAACCTATTCATATAGACAACTAATATTCATCAAGGGAGAAAAAAAGATGAAATGGGGAAATGAATGGTAATGAGAAAACTGTATAACCACAGGCAGAAAAATGACACAATCTTACACCATTCACAGAAAAATTAATTCAAAATGGATTAAAAATATAAACGTAAGATGGGATATAGTAAAACTCTTAGAAGAAAACAGATGAAAAACGTTTCTTGAGTTTAGTCTTTGGCAAAGATTTTTTTGAAGAAAAAGCAAAAATAAACAAATGAGACTACATCAAATTAAAGAACTTCTGCAAAGCAAAGGAAACAATCAATAAATTGGAAAAGGCACCCGACAGAATGAGAGGCAGTACTTGCAAACTATTTATCTGATAAGGGATTGATATCTAAAATATATGAGAAACTCAAACAACTCAATAGCCAAAAAGAAATCTGATATGAAAGTAGGCAAAACACTGAATAAACATTTTTTCCAAAGAACATATACAAATAGCCGATAAGTACATGAAAAAATTGCTCAACATCACTAATCATCAGGGAAATGTAAATCAAAACCCCAATGAGATGTCACCTCACACCTGTTAGAATGGCTACTATCAGAAAGACAAGCGAGGCCAATTACATATGCTTTATGTCAATTGTATCTCAAGAAGATGGAAAAAATAATGAAACAGCAAGAAAAATGGAAACCCACCATGTCAATTTCTTCTACTGCTACTGATGTTAATTTTAATTACTTGGTTAACGTAATGCCTGTCAAGGTCTCCATAGTGAAGTTACTCTATTTCCTTTTGTCATAATAAGTACTATGTGGGAAATTATCTTGAGACTATATCTCTGATTAGACACATCATTGGTTCTCATTCTGTCTTTGTATTCTTCAACTTTTTTTTCATATATTATATACTTTCCTGAAATTTTGTTCAATATGCTTGACAGTTAAGATCACTGTAAAGTTCACTTACAGTCTCTTGAATTTTGTGTATTGTTTTATGATACTATCACACTGAAAATCTTATCTTAATAATTTTAAATATTTTCAACTTCATATGGTATGACTGACTTTGTACTTCATTAAGATGGCTGACTGTGTGATTGCCATTTATACTTTTCTAACTTTTGTGAGCTGCTAAAGTACATGTTTAACACTTTAACAGGCATATGTCTTGGCCCTATTTGAACATTGACCAGTTGATATAGGTGTCCTGTGTGTAATTTGTAGTTTAAATATGTTTTTCTCCCTTGGATGTGAGTGCAAAGTGGTCTTGGAATGTGAGCATAGATATTTACAAGCAGGTACTTGTGAATATCTGAACTCATAATTTTAGGTATTTACATGGCACCATTATATGCCTTCTTTGGCCTGAAATCATTAAAGGAAGGAGTAAAATTAAAAAAAAAGAGTGAGACGGACAAAAGAGATGCCTAGCCAAGCTGTGAGCTTCAGCCAGAGTTTGGAAAAAACCCAAGGGACCTGTACAAAAGAGAGCTGGAAGTGTGCAATCCTGACGGCATAATCCCCTCATCTGCTCTACTGCAGACTCTGCGTTGGTCAGATCCAACCCAGTCAAGACAGGTGAGCTTGTTGGTGTAGTCCAGGAAGTCTAGACTCCAGGACACAGAGTAGGCTGCAGAAGGGCATGGGGAAGCTGTAGGCAGGTAATGTGTGCATATTTGACATGTTCTCTTTTTTGAGATATTGCCTCACTTTGGTGTAAGGTTGCATGCTAAATGTTTGGAAAAATTTTCAGTTGTGCGAAAAATTTGTATAAAGTGAGTATCTGTATCTCAAGAAAAAGCGTTTGATAAAACTCTGCCAAAAGACTGGTACTGCTGACTTGACTGGAGGTGTGGAATAGCTTTGATTACGAATTGATGTCTTTGATTGCTATAGATTATTCATATTTTTATTTCTTATTGAGTTGAATATGGATTTTTCCAAAGTGTATTTTACATTTCAAATTTATTATCAGATCATTTTTGTAGTATTCTATGAATTTGGATCTACTTTTTTTTTTTTAAAGATTTTATTTTTTCCTTTTTCTCCCCAAAGCCCCCCGGTACATAGTTGTGTATTCTTCGCTGTGGGTTCTTCTAGTTGTGGCACGTGGGACGCTGCCTCACCGTGGTCTGATGAGCAGTGCCATGTCCGCGCCCAGGATTCGAACTAACGAAGCACTGGGCCGCCTGCAGCGGAGCGCGCGATCTTAACCACTCGGCCACGGGGCCAGCCCCTGGATCTACTTTTGACATATAATTTGCTTATTTTTAAGTTTTCATAAATAAATGTTTCTTTTATTTTCATATATAATTTTAGTAAAGTAATTAAAATAATTATTTTAAATATATAAAGCATCAATTTAAATATTTTACTTTTTATCATATTTTTGAGCTACTTCATTGTTTGAAATACAAATGTAAAATAATATGAGAGACTTAATTACAGTTAATGGCCAGGTCATATGTAAAATAGAGCTCTGACCCACAATCTAGAGTAACCAGGCCAAGAAGCCAGCCTTTTGTAAGTCAAATTTGTAGTAAATTAGACCACTATCTCTAGTAATCCAGGAAGCCAAACAGTAACTCCCAGTAACAATCGGTCACAAATATCCAGGATTATTTTAATAACTGGCAGCTTCTAAAGTTTTGTTCCTGCTTCCAAATTAGGACCAATCAGAAAAAGTCAAATATGCACCCTTGGGCTGCCTACAGCTCTCTCATTCCAACAGCCTCCAATAAGGGCACACCTGGAGACTTCCCTTTTCCCACTATAAAGAGATCCAGTCCCCTGCCTACCTTTGAGGCTCTGCCAAAACCCAAGTGTCATTGGCTGACTCCTTCCCATCGACTGTGACAATCTGAATAAACAGTTCTTGTTTTCCTTTGGAGGCTTTTGTTTTATTTTCTCAAATAATAACACTGATGAATTAAAATAAGCAACGCCCTTTCTTTGTGAAACCTATAGGTGCTGTTTACCCTACAACAAAATTTCCCGTGAAAAATATTTTTGGAACAGCATTGAATTTGTGAAGGACGTTTTGAATCCACCATTTGCATCCATTCATGTCCACTTCCATTGCTTTGAAATTATTATCCATGTCAGTGAATCATTTGGTGTAATCATCAGGTAAGAATAGAAAGTTTTTGAGAAATCTTGGTACAAGTATCTAAAATTCTTTTTTTTAAATTTGATTTTCAGAGATAATTCCTGACTTCTCAGGAGATTAGGCTAATCACCTGCCCCAGGGCAGAGACAGCACCTTTGAAACCCTGGGGTGCAGCAAGACCCCAACCAGTATTTCACAGTGCAGGTGATGGCCAGAGCACTGGGTCCTTGCTGGAGCCCTGTTTATGCAAAAAGGGTTGGGATGGTTCCTCAGAACATGACATAGACAAGAGTAGGGGGTGGGAATGGGGATATCCTGGATGATGGTATGTACGTGTTCATCCAGCAGCTCTAGGCTCAACTCGTCCACCCATAGTTGCTGTGTTGTCACTTCTTCAGGGTGTTTGTTTGCAACTTCTCTCTTGCTCTCTCTCTTTCTGTTCCAGTATGCTATAGGGTTTTAAAATTATAATATTTTTTAAGTTAAGAGCTTTCATTATTGTGAATTCTTACTATTCGTGGTTCTCAGTTTCATTCTTTTTATTAATTCATTCTTTCATTTCTTTATATATATATACACACAACATATAGATATGATCAGAATACACAGTCATAGCTATATATTTTCTTTTATATTTAGCTCATAAAGCATATATAATCAGATACTTTAGGTTTATTCAGCTGTTCTTTATCTTTGGGAGCAGTGCTGCCCAATATGGTGACCACTATCTACAAGTGGCTATTGGGCACTTGAAAAGTGGCTTCTCCAAATTGAGATATGCTTAAGTATAAAATAGTCCACATTGAATTTAGACGACTTAATATGAAGGAAATGTAAAATATCTCATTAATGATTATTCTATTGAATTGCAATGATGCCATATAGGTAAGGCTGATTAGTAAAGTGTATTATTAAAATTAATTTTGGCTATAAGAATGTTATGTTTAAACTTAGTCACTAGTCAATTAAAATGAATCATGTGGCTGGATTTTCACATTTAACTCACTTATTTTCCAGTATACTTTTTGTTTTTAAACTTTTTTCTTTACTGAGGTACAATTGACAAATAAAATTGTATATAAACTGCACAAGGTAATGATTTAATATATTTATACATTGTGAAAGGACTACCAGTATAAAGCTAATCATCACATTTATGTCCTTCATAGTAATTGTTTTGTGATGAGGACTGTTAGTATTTTTTAAGGACACATTTATCTCTGACTTTAGCTCACTTGGATCTCACAATTTTGATAGGTGTTGTCACAGTAATTTAGGTGCAGATATTTGTAAATTTTCTTGTAATTCCAATAAATTCACCAGATGGGATCTTAAATATCCCAACGCAAGATTGTTATCCAAAGTGTTACTGGTAATTACTTTGACATGGTCTTTGTTAAGAAAACATGCTGCATACATTATCTTTTTTTTCTGGTTGATAAAATTTGTAAAAGTGGTAAACATATCTATATACAGACAAAGAGTGAGAGAGAGAGAAAGATGCCGTTTGGGGTCAATTATCAATTTCTAATAAAATATATCACACATAACTTTTATAAATTTCAAATATTATCTTACTTCATTGTCAAGATTTTTCTGTATAATTTTTCTTTATATGTGTATATTTTATGTTATAGATTCAATCTTCTTTTTTCTAACATATTTATGTAAGTTTACTTATTAATATTTATTTAAAAATTAACATTAATTTTAAAATCTAAATTTTATTTTTTAGCATTGATTTTAATTACTCATTTTTTCTTGACATTCTATTGAGTTGATGAGACACAATTTTCACCTTTTTCCCTTGCAGTTTTGAAAACACAAGAGCTATTCTTTCAAAGATAAACAACAGTTTTAACATACATATTTTTTAAATCTTTTCTAAAAAAATCTATCCAGTATTTATTCCTTCATTCCATAAAGAGGGCAATAACTTTAGCACACTTTACCCAGCCATTTAGTGCCACAAAACCTCTTTTTATTAAATTTATTTTAAGTACTAAGCTTTGTTGTTTTACATACACAAAAATTTGTATCATCACTACCATCTTCAGCATCATCATCTTTGTTAGTATCATTATTAATATCCTCTGTTTAACTTACCATTATCTATGACAAGTTATTTTGCCACCAGTGTTTTTATATTGTGAGCATTCAACTTGATTTTTAAATCAATTAATCTTTAAATTATGTAATTAATTTCTGCTATGTTATATGATTTCAGTTATTTTAGTGATACCTGAGGAGTCTTAAAATCTCTTTATATGCCACAAGATGTGTTGATTTGCCATCAATATTGATAGATTCTTTGACTATAAAAGTCTATGTTTTAGATGACTCACAGTCTCTTCCCTCAGTACACACTCTTTCTCTTAGTACAGTCGGATTTTCCTTCTGCTACGTGCTACTATATCCCCATTCTGATAGGAATCTTCTTATTACATCTATTCTCTAGAGATGATCTCAATTTTTTGGATGTATTTAAATGTATGCTTTGTCTCTGATGTATTCTAAAAGTAGATACGGGAATGGCCCCATGGGCTGGTGGTTAAGCTCAGCATGCTCTGCTTCAGCTGCCCAGGTTCATGGGTTCAGATCCTGGGTGCAGACATACACCACTTGTCTGCCATACTAAGGCAGGTGACCCACATAGAAAATGGAGGAAGATTGGCACAGATGTTAGCTCAGGGAAAATCTTCCTCAAGCAAAAAGAGAAAGATTGGCAATGGATGTTAGCTCAGGGCGAATATTCCTGAAGCAAAAGGAGGAAGATAAATTGGCAATGGATGTTAGCTCAGGGCGAATCTTCCTCACAACAAAAAAATTAGATAGAGTTAGGGAGAAAACATTTAGATATAAATATCTGTCTATCTACATTCCACAGCTTTTCAAATTCTTACCAATTGACTCTTTAAATATTGTTTAACTAACATGATGTCCATTCTCTTACATATGCCTAAAAAGTTTTATCTACGTACAAATACACAAAAAAGGCATGTAATTACATAAAACTAAAATACATTTTTACCAATATTTTTATTGCAAACTGTATTTTTATGTGCTTATAAGTATTAGAAAACTATTTCTTATATGACAAGCTCTTCACAAAATATCAGGAATTTTAGAGAATATGCTAAGTGAAACTTCAGTAATTAATTAATCTTATAGATTTATGACTTTTAGACATACTTTTTTTTTAAAAAAAGAAATATATAAAATTAAATCCACATATTTCAAGTCAAGAAAGTTGACCATGTTTGAAAAAGTGTCACCTAAGGGAGTTAGGAAGAAGATGAAAATTAAAAGAATATGTGAATAAACTGAGATAAATAGGAAAGTTATTAAGAAAGCTAAGATATTCTTGGAATTTTCTAATAATATGTATTTTTAGAAAGTATCTGATGATTGGTGACATCAGCAAGACGCCAGGCTAATAAGTGCCCGCACTGACCTATTGACCAAAAATAACAATAAAACAACTACCTACCAACAAAAATATCTCTGGGAGAGCTCTGGAGTACGATGAAGCAGCTACAGCAAACAAACGGAGCATAAAACCTGAGGATAAAAGCATAAGAAGCCTTTCACTTGTGTTACTCAATCTCTTAATTTGGTATAGCTCATCACCAAAAGAGATTTCCATATTAATGACTTCCCTTTATGTAGAAAAAGATAAGGAGGACCCCGGCAGCCTTTGCAGCCAAGGACCTCAGCAGCACTAACCACTTTCTTAGACACCTGAAGCTTGGGCTAATGAGGTCCCCTCACTCGGCTATGTTGACCTCAGCTGAGTGAGCTGCATAGAGTCTATGGTACTGTGGCCCCAAAGGCAGAATCACCACAACTCAACCAACCAGTGCCCTTCTGCTCACCCTCAGGAGAGGGCCTTTCCCATAGCAGACATTCTGCAAAATCTGGAAGAGGCTATTACTCTTCTTCAAATGAGCAGACACAAACACAAGTCAACAAGGAACACAAAAAATTTAGGAAACATGAAACCTCCTAAGAAACACAATAATTTTACAATAACTGATCCCAAAGAAATGGAGACAAATTATCTATCAAAATGTCCAAATACATTTTATTATTGCTGTTGTTGAGGAAGTTTCACCCTGAGCCAAGATCTGTGCCAGTCCTCCTCTACTTTGCATGTGGGATGCTTACACAGCATGGCCACAGATGAGTTGTGCAGGTCCACACCCAGGGGCTGAACCCAGGCAGGCAAAGTGGAGTGCACTGAACTTAACCACTAGGCCACAGGGCTGGCCCCCTAAAATACATTTTTTAAGGAAACTCAGTGAGGAACAAGAGAACACAGATACTCAAATCAAAGAAATCAGGAAAATGATAGATAAACAAAATGAGATCAATAAAGAGTTACAAATCACAAATAAGAACCATACAGAATTTCCAGAGTTGAAGAATACAATGAATGAAATAAAAAATGCAATAGAGAGTTCAAACACTTAAGATTCAATTAAGCAGAAGAAGGTGTCTGTGAACTTAAAGACAAGTCATGTGAAATTATAAATTCAGAAGAAAAACATTTTTAAAAAATGAAAAAGTGAAGAAAGTTTATAGGATGTATGTGATGCCATCAAGAGAATTAACATTGGCATTGTGGTAATCCCATAAAGAGAAGGGAGATAAAAAGAGGAAGAACTCTTTAAAAAAGAAAAGAATGACTGAAAAGTTTGCAAATCTTTGAAAGGAAATGGATATCCAGTTTCATAAAGATCAAAGGCCACCAAAAAAGATCAAAAAAAGAAGAAATCAAGACACACTATAATCACATTGTCTGATGTCAACAACAAAGAGAAAACTTTGAAAATGGCCAAAAAAGGTAACACATCACAAATAAAGGAACCCCCATAAGGCTATCAGCAGATTTCTTAGCATAATCCTTGGAGGCAGAGGAGAGAGTTAGATGGTATTTTTAAAGTACTGAAGAAAAGAAAAACCCTGCCAAACTAAATACTACGTTTGCCAGAATTATTCAGAATTATTACAGAAACATAAGAAAGATAAAGTCTTTCTTGACAAACATAAGTGACGGCAGTCTGTCACCAGTACACTTGATTTACAAGACATTCTTTAGGGATCTCTTCAACTTAAAGCAAAAGAAGGCTAAAGAGCAATGTGAAACTATATGAAAGCACAAATCTCACTGATAAAGTTAAATATATAGAAAATATAGAATAATGTATATATTTTATTCCATTTCCATCATATTCTTCGTCACTCATTAGAAATTTGAGTGAATTTAGGGGTTCCAGACTCAATATTCTAAGCTTTTCAATACTGAATAATCAAAGAATAGGTTGATGAAAGTAAATATATTTGGTTAAAGGTGATAAATGTAATAGTTGACCATCATATATTTCTATTCTTGGAACTTAAATATGAGTTGATAGTATAATATATAAAATTCCTTTTTCTTTATTTTTTATTACTGATATCCTTTGGTGAATAACAATGTTCAACTATATCATTTATAGAAATAATAAATTATTAAATAATATAAAGCCAGTATGTGCAAGCAAAGGTAAAACATTATTTCCTATACTTTGAAATTCCACGTAAAAATTTAAAAGGAGATATTTAAAATGTGTTGTTGAATGGTTCATATGCCTACTAGAGGCAGCCTAAATTAGGGTGATGATGATGAATTTAGGTAAGATTCTATTTAAATTTTGTGATATTCACAGTCAAGAGAAGTGACATCACTGTAGAAGGTAGAGGAAACTAGCATAGCAATGACACTTTCAGATAAAGCTGAAGGAAATTTACAGTAAACTTAGAAAATAATAAATAAATAAAATATTCTGAGTAAACATCATTAATTCCTGAGACTCAGAATACTACTTCTAATTTAGGCTGAAATTTTGAACGAGAAAAAAAATCCATGTTACCTCCAAGTATTCAGCAATATATTAAATTTGTACTTGGGACATCCAAATGGCCAACAGGTATGTCAAAAGATCAGCATCACTAATCATCAGGGAAATACAAATCAAAACCACAATGAGATGTTACCTCATATCTATTAGATTGGCCATCATCAAGAAGACAAGACATAAGTGTTGGAGAGGATGTGGAAAAAAGGAAGTCTCTGCGAAATGCTGATGAGAATTCAAATTGGTTTATCCCCTATGGAAAACAGTATAGAGGTTCCTCAAAAAATTAAAAAATAGAGCTACCATATGATCCAGTAATCTTACTTCTGGGTATATATCCAAAGGAAATAAAAATAAGATATAAAAGAAAATCCTCTGCACTGCCCTGTTTATTGAAGCATTATTCACAATAGCCAAGCTATAAGATATAGAAACAACCTAAGTGTTCATCAATGGATGAACAGATTAAGAAGATATGGTGTCACACACAATGAAATATTATTCAGACATGAGAAGGAATGAAATCCTGCCATCTCAATCAATATGGATGGACCTTGAGAGCATTATGCTAAGTGAGATAAGTTGGAGAGAAAAAAAACAAATATTTTATGATCTCACTTATATGTACAAACTAAAAAAGCTGAACTAGTAGAAACTGACAATAGAATGGTGGTTACCAGGGGCTGGCGGGTAGGGGGGCCAGGACAATATCAAAGAGTGCAAACTTACAACTAGACCCACAAGTCTGCCCTCTTTGTAACCTACAAAAGAAGAATTTAGCGATCCTATAATTTATTTATCCAGTCAGCTAATCTCAGATGGTCAAACTAATTGTTTAATGACTCAGTCTCTTGTTTCAACTTCTGAATATGTAGTGATCGTTTGTGCATGTGAGAGTGTGATAAACCAAAATGAAGAAACTTCTTTCCCTATCGGGATCTCATCAAAATATCTGGGAGGGCTGGCCCTATGGCCGAGTGGTTGGGTTCTCGCACTCCACTGCAGGTGGCCCAGTGTTTCGTTGGTTCGAATCCTGGGCATGGATATAGCACTGCTCATAAAACCATGCTGAGGCAGCGTCCCATATGCCACAACTAGAAGGACCCACAACGAAGAATATACAACTGTGTACTGGGGGGGCTTTGGGGAGAAAAAGGAAAAAATTAAAATCTTAAAAAAAAAAACAGATGTCTGGGTAGCCTGTGCTGTGGTTATTTGTGTCGAGAGTTTCTCATAGTTTATCCTCAGGGAAATTGACTTTGCTCCACACCATCTTCCCGTAACTGCAATTCCTTGGCCATTTATATCCTTGCCTATGATTTCCAATAATAGATTTGTTTGCCAAATGTTGCAAATACCTATATCCACATATTATCAAAAACTATTCCAAATCTATTTTTGGTATGGGAGCAAAAACCATGTCAACAAAGGTAGAAATAAATTAATCAGATAATTACCTGATTAAGTGGAAACTTCAATCAAAGACAGTTTGTTTCCCAGAGGGTTTTTAAAGGAGTCTACACTTCAATAAATGAAACCAATACATTTTGGGTCTCCTATATTAGCCTAGAACAGTAACAATAGGGGTCTCTAGAAATAGATAAATTTTATGATCTCAGAGAGTTTTCACTTAGAGTTAGATAATCACTGCACACAGGATATAAAGGGGAGGGTATTTGTAAGGCCTCTCTGAAAAACATCTCTCTTTAACATGGCTATTTGTTAAAAAATAATTTATCTGATTCTATTTTCAAATAATTCTACTAAATATCTTGTTAATTTTGACTAACATAAAATACACCAGTTTATTGCATGTATGTTGGTTCTAGATTCAGTTGATCACTACTACAACTCGCACAGTACTCCTGTGTGGCTTGCTGACTGTAAGCATGAAAGGAAGCTTCCTTAGAACAAAAGAAACACTGGGGCTGGCCAGTGGCATAGTGGTTAAGTTCACACACTCCACTTCCATGCCCCTGGGGTTCGCAGGTGCAGATCCTGGACGCAGACCTAACATCACACTCATCAATGTTACACATATACAACTAAGAGGTATTCTTTAGTGTCCATCTATTTTATTCATTGTGAGTAAAACCATTCTCCTCCTGGAATGTAATTCCTCTCACAAACACACAGATACTTGTCATGACATGAAACTTGTCCTGCAAAGGTCATATGGCTAAAGCTAGATAATCAAATTGTTTCCCTGAGACATTTCAAATTTGAAATGAGCCAAGCTCTCTTTATTGATGGACATAAATACAAAATTCAGGAGCTGAATTTGGCTGTGTTGTCTACAAGTGGGAAAAGGTTAGTTGGCCAGGATTCTGAAAATGGTCTCATGCAAAGAAAAAGCAGCAAAAGATGGCAAAAACATTTCTGGCCACGGTTGTTTTCCTTTTAGATTCTTATCTAGTACTGATTTAAGTCTTTTATAAGAAAAGCGATGTTTTTGAAGACGTGGATAATATTTTTCTTGGAAGAGATAAATAAATTACTAATATTAAAGTAAAATAAAATTTAAAAGGAACAACGGCACAGAGATTGATGAGGTCTATTTAATTTTAGTTATCTTTTACATCTGTGAAGTAGTAAATTTTTTACTGAAAATATATGTCAAGTTCATTGGGGAGGAAAATCTTTTTAAACATAAAATAATAATGATTTCTCATAGAAGAAAATGCTTTAACTAACATAAAAGAAAAATGCAAATGATAAAAGGCAAATCTGTGGAAGAGTGATACACAAATATAACTAAAGTTAAAAGCAAAAACCAGCATTCTAAATGTTCATCATTTCTAGGTAACTTTTGAAGTTTAAAACCTCAGAATTTAGTCCTTGATTGTTTACAATGCATTGTATTGGTGTTTGTGTGTGTCTATCCTACTAGAACACAGAGCTGAACAGTTTTTTTTTTTTCCTCAATTTGGAAAATATAAACTTGATCAAGTAATAAACACACATATAGGCCTTCAGTACTACACTACTATTACTTTATCCTTAAGCAAAAGCACTGCCGCCACGATAATGATAAACTACTACACAGAGTACTACAAGTGTCACTATTCCCACTGTCAAATTTCTGTTTTTCGTATGTATTCAATCATCTTAAAAGATAAGACGTATATGAATCCAGTTTAACTGTTATTATCATTGTAAATAAGAAGAAGACATAGAATAGCCTTCCTCCACTTACAGTGCCAATTTCTGAACTCACTCTCTGTAAGGCTAGGAATGCCCAGGTTTGGGATCATTCAAACACACCATCACTTGGATCTCATTGCCTTGAGGAAGTTCTGGCCCTTAGCCAAGATGACCTTCAATCCATCTTTCACGGATTCATTCTGTAGACGGAAGATGAAGGAATTCAGGAATGATGTGATGACACTGGAGAGGATAAAACGATCTTGTTAAGATGCAGGCTGCTCTTCTGTGAGGGCCAGACATAGACAAGGATGGAGATCCCATAGTCCATGGAGACCACAGGGAAGTGAGAGGCACAGGTGCCAAAGGCTTTATGTTGACCTTGGCCTGAGGGTATCTTCACAATGGTACAGATGATGTAAACAAAGGAGACCACTGTGAGGTAAAGAAGCTGACGAGTAGGACAAAGGAGCTGAGGAAGTCCAACAGCTCGATGACAGGGATGTCAGCACAGGCCTAGAGGAGCAAGTGGGCCCTGTTACAGAAAAAATAATCAATCACACTGGGTCCACAGAATGGCAGTCCTGCCTTAAGGACAGTAGATGGGAGGATGAAGAAAAAGTCATCCATCCAGGAGAGGATGACAAGACAGACACCAAATGAGCTGGTCATAATCACCTGGTACTACAGGAGGCTGCAAATGGCCACATAGCAGTCATAGAACCTCACAGAAAAAAGGACAAACTCAGTGCATCGAGAGAGGAAGTAGAAAAATGACTGCACGAAGCATTCATCAAATGAGATGCTCTTCCTCTCTGAGAGGAAGCCTGTCAGCATCTTGGGAATAGCACAGGTCGTGAATAACATTTCAATGAAAGACAGGACAGCTGGCTAAGGAAGAAATATATGGGTGAGTGAAGCCTATAATCCACAAGAATCATGGTAAAGATGAGGGCATTTTCAAGGACAGTCATCACATAGGACAATACGAAATCAAGAAAAGGAGGCCCCAAAGGGCTCTGGTGGCTGTCTCCCTGTCAGAAGGCTCTCCGTCACCATGGTCCAGTTCTCCTTCTCCATGCTGGCTGGGGAATCTCTGCTCTTAATTTTGTCCAGGAAGGAAAAGAAGCAATGTGTTACTGATTAAAGCACACTATTCTAAGATATATTAAATTGGGCATTATTTTTTTCCTATCAAAGTGAGCAACATGATTGAAAAATATGGTTGGATTTAATTTTTCTTATAATTTCCATATATGAAAATCAGTGTTCCAAACAATTAGGATGTGTAAAATTTATCTTCCCTAATACAGGTTGTTTAAACCCCTATATCCCTATGCCATAACCTAAATTGACAAAAAGATGGTACCTACAATTTACATATATCCTGTCTACATATACCTATCATTAATATTATTTGTAAAAAATGCTTTTGATCTATGTAAGCAATAAATAAATCTTTCTAATACATTTATTAAAATAATAATTTAATACTTAAATTAAAAATTTAATTTTGTAACTGATTTTTGCATTACCTGTTTGAAATATTATATAGTTTACACAGATACTTAAAGAGGTCAACTGCACTGAAGCAAAGCCTACCTGATATCTTCTCTAATTTTTACTGTAGTCAATAGACGCTCTGTTAAGGAAGACTTTGTAAACGGCAAATGAGGGAACAGCTAAGAGAAACAGAATAAGGAGAGGTACTAAACTTTAAAAAGATTGTTTTTTAAGCACAATTTTTGGAACAAACTAATAACTTTTTGATAATATTTTTGTAACTCCTCGGTAAATATTTGTGGTTGCATTATTAATCAGCCTGAAATGTTTGAAAATACACTTCTCTCTATATAAGCAGGTGCCAGGATTGGTCTCACTTTATATATTTAAAATAATTTGGTAAAATGAGGGTACAGAGAAAAAGGTGAATTCAGATTTGATAATAATTAAACACTTTTTCACTTATAGGGAACAAATTAACAATAATGTATAATTTTAGTAAGACAAAAAATCAAAGAAGATCCTCAAATGAAAGATAATATGGGAAATTCAATAAGCAAATTTCTAAAAACTAAAGTAAAAATAGGAAAAAACAAAAAACATTAAAAAATAATGAAGCACATCATGGGAAGCCAATATGCCAATTGTATAAAAAAAGTGAATGGATTAAGTTCACCTAGCATAAATAACAGAAGGAATTGAAAAGAAAGCATGACGGTACTCATTTTCTAAAAAACAAAAAAATAAAATGGATCAAAAAGTAAAACAGAAAAAAATTCAGTCTGACTATGTAAGAGAATTTAAAAAATAAGAAAAGTAAATATTCTCCAAACAAATAACAGACAACTTAAAATTCAAGAGAAAATAAACATTTCACAGGACAAAATACAAGGAAGGTAAGTTGATGTGTAGAATAAATAATAAGTTTCCACTGAAGATACAAAAATCCGTGAATTAATGAGATAGGTGAGATTGTAACATGATTTTCAAAGCAGACGTTGGAAACAGAGAGTATTAGAAAATAATAGAGTAATAATAAAAAGATTTGACATATTTTTCAAGTATTATGATCAATAGGGCAGAAAATTAACATTATTAAGATATTTGATTATTATTAGAAGTATTATTATTACTAGAAGTGAAACATTTATAATTAAATTACAAAAATACATACAATGCTGTGAGTGAGCATATCTTAATGAATAAATAGAAAGGAGGATTCTATTCCTTGATTTGGAATCAATATTGCAAAACCAATTTATTCAAAATATGTGAGTATGTATATTGCAATCCCAGTCAATTGCGAGCATGATTTTTATTGAAACTGATCAAAATAAGTTAAATGCAATCTTGTAGAATAATAAATACTGCTATAAAATACTCTAGCTATGGCGACATGCTATTAAACTACATGAATTTAGGACAAATATTGCAATCTACATGAGAACATTTGTATATTTTATTTATTCTATTTGTGTTGGAAACTGAAAGAAGAAAAAATTGAACTCACACAAAATGAGGATCCAGTGGTGCATATCCTGCCATGCACCAGCTGCCTTAAGAAACAGGGTTTTGTGATCACAACCATGGAGGTACTGTAATGAAAGGTAAAACGGAAAGAAGAGACCAAACTCTCCAGTATTTCCCATGGTGTTACTGCCACAGTACTGAATAAGTCAATGTCCTTGATAATGTTACAAGTTTGGGGGGTGCTTGGGGAGAGAGAAAGGAGACTTATTCGTTCAGGGAAAATATGTAAAATAAAAGCTTTAGACAAAAGGGGGGTTAAAGAAATTAACAAGGAGAGTGACTGCTACAGAAACCAAGTAGTGGGTTGATATCATGAAGCAAAATCTGGTAAGATTCTATATGTTATTTTATCACTATTATAATTTCCTTATGGATTATTTAAATTAAATATTCAAATAAATTTATCAGACTTGCAAAACTATATAACTTTCCCTAGTATCCAGCCCTCAAAGAATTCTCAGACATTTACTACGGGTCGAGACCATCTTCTCTTCAAGGCTAAGTTCCTGCTGTGACTTAGGAAATATTACAAATAAGCTTCCAGTCTCCTTTTCTAGGACGTTCAACTTTGTAACAATCACTGACCTTACTTGATGTCTCTCCTACCATTGGTAATTTCTTAGGTCAGGAAAAAGCTAGAGCATGCCCCAAATTTGATTTTTTTTTCTTTTGGATTCAGGCTCCAGAGCTGGGATTTGGTGTTTCCATAGGAACTGCTGAGCCCAGATCTCTTCTGAGGCTGGGCTATTGCCAGATTACCACAGGACGACTCCACAGCTCTCACCCGGGAGAAGGTCTAACTGAGAACAGCAAAGCTTTACAGTCAGCCTAGGCTCCCACAGGGTGAATGTTATAGGGTGGGCAAAAATAGTCTCATTTCTTTTCAGCCTGAAAATTTGCTTCTGTAAACTCATTAGTAACTCTACTCCAGGGAGCCTTTAGTAAGTGTAAGAACCTTTACTTGCCCAAGAGACTTTTTAAAGCTAAAAACGAAGAATTTCAAATAAAACTTTTTCTGGTCTATATGGACATGGAGAAAATATAGTTGCATTCATGTAGGTATGTATATACAGTTGGATTGGGCTACGCATGTTTAGGTTTAATGTATAATCATGAAGTACGTCAGAGCTACATTCAGCTGCCCTCCAGTTTTGGGGAGAAACGAGCTCATACCCTGCTCATCTTCATTTGGTAATACTAATGAATGGGAAGGATTATTTCAGACAGAAATTCATGGATGTGAAATCCTAAGACCTACCATTAAGGCTACCACTTATGGTTGAGCATGTTGTGTCCTGCACAGACACCTCATCCAGGGAAGTATAAACAAAAACAAAGAGAAAGTTGTTTATATGTTATAAGTAAATTTTGATGAATTAATATTAAAGTGTATGATGCGCTATGATTGGGAATAGAACTTTGAAGGAAAGTAAAAAAAGAAGAACCTTATTACATGTTAGGAAGTGCTACTGATAGTATAATGTTTTGTAGAAATTAGAGAAAATGTGAACTGTGTAAGAAAAAAATAAAAAGTATGCTTTTCCATAAGTTCTTTAACAAAAGCTCTCCAATGCCCTAATTCTGAGGCGTCAACTGCCCTGCTGGAGATGGAAGGGATAACAGGTCTCAGTGCCCACTCCTCATCAGATTTTCAATTTTATACCAATGCATCCATTCTCCATCAGATTATCTCCCAATATTGTAGCAGTGCTCATTTTTATTATAATAATTTATCCAATATTAAACAGTACCCCCACTTTTCATTGGAAATTTCGCAATGTTGTACATCTACTTTCATTCCTCACCAGAAGTTTTAGGGTTTGATACCGTTGCCCCCATTCTTTATTAGTTTTCCAAAATTATAATCACACTTCCATTTCTTATCAGAATTTCTTCATATAAGTTCAGTGACCCTACTCCTCATCAGAAACGTTCAAACTAAACACTATAATGACTCCATTCCTTACCAGAATTTTGTCATATTATGAGAAATGGGACATTGCTATAATATGGGAAAACTTCTGATTAAGGTTAGATGCAATGGTATAATATGGGAAAATTTCTGATGAGAAATGGAGCACTGGTATACCATTGGGAAAACTTCATGCTTCCTAATATGTTCCATTGCCCCAATTCTTTATAAAAATGTTCCCATTAGAATACCCAGGCCCCCATTCCTAAGAGAAGATTTCCAATATTCTACCACTGGCCTATTAACTGATGGAAGTTCCTCCTTGTTTGCTACTTCAGTCATTCCTATCAGAAGTTTCCCCATATGATACAATTGTGCCTTTCCTCCTTAGAAGGTTCCTCTTAGTATACCATTGTCCCTAATCCTCATCAGATATTCTCCAGTATTATTGCATCAGAATCTTCCAATATTATATGATTTCCACCACTCCTAAACATGTTTCCTCAGTCCTACATGACTCATCAGAAGATTTCCAAAATTGAAGCGGAGACCCTACTCCTCATCAGAATTTCCCTGAATGATATCACTGCCTCCATTGCTCATCAGAAGGGTCCCAATAATCTAGCAGATCCCACTCCTCATCACGATGTTCTCATAAAAGTGTCCCAATTCTTCATCAAAACTGGCTCGGGAATATACTCATGCTGCACTTATTATTTAAAGTTTCCCAGTATTATATCAGCAAGATCATTACTTATCAGAGGTTTCTGCATATTATACCATTGTGCTTAATACTAATCATAAGTTTTCAAATATTACTGCAGAACTCTATTCCTCATAGTAAGTTTCCAAATATTATATTAATGCTTCCATTCCTCATTGGAAGTTATCCCATTTTATACCAGAGAATCCATTTCCCTTTGCATATTTCCCAACATTTCAGCAGTGCCCACATTTCTCATATTGTTTTCAATATTAAACCATCGTCCCCAATATTCATCAGAAGTTTTCAGTGTTATAATACTGACTCCATTCTTCTCGCGAAATTTTCCAAAATATGCTAGTGTTTCCATTCCTCACTGGAATTCCCAATATTATGTTGCTAATTAAATTTCACCCATATTTCCCCATATTATACAAATGCCTTCATTCCACATCAAATTTATATTAGTTTGTATCAAAATTATGTCAGGGCCTCCATTCTTCATCCAGCTTCCCAATACTATAGAGTCTCCCATTCATGCAGGATTATGAGTGTGCCCCTTCCTCATTGGATGTTTCCCAATGTTACAGTAGTGCTTCTACTCTTCATTGGGACTTTCTTAATATAATACCACTGTCCTCATTATTATCAGGTTTACCAAGATTATACCTCTGCCTCATCCCCGTGAGTTGTTTTCCAATACTATGCCAGTGTTCCTGTATGTCATCAAAATTTCCCAATGTTTTACCCTTACCAACATTTCTCATCAGAATGTATCTAAAATTATGCTATACATCTATCGTTCATAACACTTTTCTCCCTTATGCCAGTCTGCATTCTCCTCAACAGTTTCTCAATATCATACTTTTGCCCTCATTACTCTTTAGATAGTTCCTCCTTTTATTTCAAGGTTTCTATACTCACAAGACATTTTTAAATATTATTTTAATGTTCTTTTTCTTCATTAGAATTTTCTCAATAACACACTGATATCCATTTCCCTCTTTAGACTATCTAAATAACCAGAGCTCATTCCTCTTCTGAAATGATCTCATATTATACCACCACCCCTATTTCTCATCAGAGGTTTCTATTTATCATACCAAACTATTAATTTCTCATCAGATTTCTCCCAATATCATATCAATGCCCCCATTCATCATTAGAAGCTTCCTATTTTATTTTTATGCCCCCGTATTCAGGAGATATTTGTTAATATTATTACTGTGTAGCCCTTCCTGAGTGTAGTTTTTCAATATGAAGTCACTGTTCTCATTCCTCTTTGAATGTTCCCCAACATCATAGCAATATCCATTCCTCTTTAGAAACCACCCCTACTCCTCCTCTATGTGATACAAATGTCTTCTTCCCCATAAAATTTTACTATTACCATCCCAGTGCTGCTTTTGTTTATGGATGTTTTCTCATAATATACCAACACCTAGATCATTCATAGTATATTTATAAACACTTTCGTTGGTCACAGAAATTTCCAATTATTATACCATTGCCCCTATTCCTCATCAGTATTTTTTACGTATGACACCAGTGCCCCTGTTCCTCTTCAAAAGTTTCTCAATATTATTGTTGAGCTCTTATTCCTTATCAGGAATTTTACTATTACGCCGAGGTATTAATTCCTCATCTCGTTTTCCCATAGTATACCTCTGCCCCAGTGTTTATCAGAATTAAGCCAGCATCCCTATAACTCTTAAAATAGTTTGGAATGATACGAGGGCCTCTGTTCCTCATCAAGATTTCCAAGTTTATAGCAGCATGTCTGTGCCTCATTAGATTTATGTATATCTTCCTAGTGATCCTGTCCCCCCTCAGAATCCTCTCATTATTATATAAACAATATGAAAAATAATAAATTAATAAATAGTATAATATTATATTATTTAATAAACAAATGTCTCAGTCTTTACCTGAAATATGCAAATATTACTCCATTACCCCCCTCTTCTGCAGAAATTTCCCAATTTTAAACCAGTGGCCCAATTCCTCAGCCAAAATTTCACCTGTATTTTACTATTGTAAAATCTTAGCAGTACCTAACAGTAGTGCCTCCATTCCTCACAGGAGCTTTGCTCTCATTTCTAAATAGACCTTTTCTATTATACTAAAAATCCATTCCCCATCAAAAACTTCCTGTTATCATATGTGGCTCCATTCCTCAAATGCAGTTGCTCTTATAATATCACAGTCCCTATCTTCATCAGATATTTCTAATTTCATTCCAGCACACCTATTCTTAATCAGAAGATTTCAATATCATCACAGGGTCCTGGACCATCATCAGATATACCCTTAATATCCTTATACCCTCATCCCTCAATGGATCCTTTTTGATATGATATTAGTGACTTATTCTTCATTGGAAGTTTCAAATATTAAACAGTGCCAGCATTTCTATCAGAAAATTTTCCGTAATGGCCCAGTGTCCTCATTCCACATAGGAAGTTGTCCCTATTAATCTAGTGTTCTTCCACTTGTCATTCAAAGATTCCAAATACTGTATTAGTGCCCTACTCCTCATTCTTCATCAGGGGTTCTCCAATATTGTACACAATGCCTCATTCCACATAAATTAGCCAATATAATGTTAGTGCTCCCATTTCTCATCATATTTTCTCCGTATTACACCATTGCTCTAAATTTCCTTACACTAATTTTTACTCAATGCTTCTCGTATTATTAGAACCTGAAAAGTCTTCTCCAATATTTTGTCAGTGCCTATTTCATAAAAAATTCCCAATATGGGGATTTCATCAGCAAGATGGCAGAATAGGAAGCTCCAGACTTTGTTTCCCCATGGAGAAATGATCTTAATAATATGCAGTTCCAAAATGCTTTTTGATAACTTCAGAAACAAGTTATGAAGTTTCAGCTCCTCAGCCAAACACAAAGTCAATAATATCAGCATTGAAATGAGAAATAAAATCCTTGCCATATCAACCATGACGGCCCTTTCCCCAAACCAGCACATTTGCCTAGGTTTGGGAAGAACATCCTAACTTGTTGCTTACCCCTTGGGAAGAGTTGAATGTATGTCCAATATTATAGCTTTTCAATATTCTGCCTGAAGGACTTGTTTCTGTCCCACCTCACTTGGAGTGCTGACAGGGAACCAGAATACTTTAGATACCTGGGAACCACAGAGATAAAAAGAGCTCTCAGCATCTTGTCACTCTCCAGAGAACAGGCAGTGCTGAAGACAGAGGCAGGAGCAGAACTCAGAGAAGGCACCCAGCTGATAGCTGCTCCCTTAGCAGAGAAAGAGAAGAATGGATGTGCATCCAAAATTCCAGCTTATTGAGATGTTGCTTGAGATATTATTTTCCATCTTGCCTGACTCAGAATGCTGGTGGAACTATCTTATTTTTAAGGCCTGTGGGCTATGGAGAAGAAAATAAAGCTCAATGTCTTGTTGTAGCACCAGAGAACTGGTAGTGCCACAGATGGATGCTGATATAGCTCAGCAGTTTTGGGAGAAGGCCCTCAACTTAAGGCATC
The DNA here is from genome assembly GCF_041296265.1 of Equus caballus. Taxonomy (NCBI): domain Eukaryota; kingdom Metazoa; phylum Chordata; class Mammalia; order Perissodactyla; family Equidae; genus Equus; species Equus caballus. The sequence continues at coordinate 13,260,834 of NC_091707.1, forward strand.
TCCCTCAGGAAGAAAAGAGAAGAGTGAAATGTGTATCCAATATCCTGGCATTTGGAGAACCAGTTCCTATCACACCTGGCTCAGAGAACTGATGCAAGCGGTATACTTTGGATGCTCATGGACTGCAGATAGGATAAGAGAGCACAGAAGCTCACTGAAGAGTTAGACAACCTGCAGCATTATAGACAGACATCAGAAGGAGCAAGAGCTCCTAAGCTTCTGAGAAAGAAACCAGAAAACCTTTATAAATAGGAAATGACAGACTCAAGCTCAGAGCAGATGCATCCCCAGAAAAAACTCGAGGGACCCCCAGAATATTTAGATGGTTTGAGTGGTGAAGCTCTCCCTCTGAACAAACCCAGTCAGTAGAGATAGAGAGAGGTGACTGTTTCATCAACTGCACAAAACATAGCAAAAATATCAAGGCACAAGAAGAAGCAGGGAAATAAGGCCCAATAAAATAAACAAAATAAATCTTCAGAAATTGATCCTAAAGAAATGAAGATTTGTGATTAACCTGACAGAGAATTCAAAATAAGCATGTTAAAGGAGATCAAATGGCTACAAGAGGGCACATGTAGACAAACAAATGAAATCAGGAAAATCAGTTGTGAACACACAGATAATATCAAAGAAATAGAAACTATTAAAAAACTCAAATTGTCAAGCTGACAAAAACAGTGATTGAACTAAAAAACTCAACAGAGGGATTCATCAGCAGACGTGATCAAAACTGAACATGAGGTATTGGAAATTATAGAGTCCAAGGTACAAAAAGAAAAATGACTGAGGAAAACTCAAGTCTAAGAACATGTTAGGAATCGTGAAGTGGACCGATATACGAAATATGGGAGTCAGAGAAAAAGAATAGAAAGTTAAAGAGGTTGTGCATCCAAAATTCCAGCTTATTGAGATGTTGCTTGAGATATTATTTTCCATCTTGCCTGACTCAGAATGCTGGTGGAACTATCTTATTTTTAAGGCCTGTGGGCTATGGAGAAGAAAATAAAGCTCAATGTCTTGTTGTAGCACCAGAGAACTGGTAGTGCCACAGATGGATGCTGATATAGCTCAGCAGTTTTGGGAGAAGGCCCTCAACTTAAGGCATCTCCCTCAGGAAGAAAAGAGAAGAGTGAAATGTGTATCCAATATCCTGGCATTTGGAGAACCAGTTCCTATCACACCTGGCTCAGAGAACTGATGCAAGCGGTATACTTTGGATGCTCATGGACTGCAGATAGCAGTTAAAGAGGCAGAGAAATCATTTGAAGAAATAATGGCCAATGTCTTCCCAAATCTAAGGAAGAAAAGGGGCATTCAAGTCTCAGAAACGCAAAGAACTTCAACTGGGAGGATTCCAAAGATACTACACCAAGACATGATATAACCAAACTGTCAAGTTTAAAGACAAAGAAGGGATATTAAAAGCAGCAAGAAAAAAATGACTCATCATGAACAAGGGAGCTCCCATGGGATTATCATCAGTTTCTCACAAAAAAACAAAGGCTTAAAAGGGATGGGATAATATACTGAAAGAACTGAAAGCAAAAAACCTACTACCAAGAATATCATATCGGACAAAACTGTCCTTCACAAACGAAGGAGAAATAAAGACATGCCAGGATAAACAAAGGCTGAGGGAGTTCATCACCACTGCATCTGCCTTACAAGAACTGCAAAAGGGAGTTCTTCAGGTCAAAATAAAAGGGTGATAAACAGCAAAACGAAAGTACATGAAAATATGAAGCTCTGTTTTAAAGAAATATATATACACAAACAAAGAATTCTGTAATAACATAAACAATGGTGTGTAAATCATTTTTAATTCTGATATTCAATTTAAAAGTTAAAAGCATAAATATCTATAAATATAAAACTATGTTTGGGCTGGCCCTCTGGCTGAGTGGTTAAAGTTCCACACACTCAGCTTTGGCAGCCAGGGTTCACGGGTCCAGATCTCGGGTGTGGACCTCCTCCACCCATCAACCATGCTGTGGAGGCATCCCACATGCAAAATAGAGGAAGACCGGCATGAATGTTAGCTCATGGCGAATCTTCCTCAAGCAAAAAAAAAAAGAGAAAGACTGGCACTGGATCTTAGCTCAGGGCTAATCTCCCTCACACACACAATATATATATGTACTTACAAACCTATGTTAGTATATACACAATATAAAAAGGTGATATTTCTGACATTGATAACATAAAGTAGTGAGAGAGAAGTAAAGGAGAATAGTTGTTTAATGAGATTAAAGTTAAATTGTTATCTTTAAATAGATTGTTATAGCTACAACATATTTTGTGTAATCTACATGGTAACCAGAAACACAATACCTACAAAAGTGTACAAAAGAAAATGAGACAGGAATAAAAAAATGCCATTACAAAAAATCAATGAAACACAAAAGAAGGCACTAAGAGAGGAAAACAGGGACAGATTTTTTTAAAAGATGTACAGAAAACAACTGATGGAATGGCAATAATAAATCCCTCTCTATCTAATATCTAAGTATTTTAAATGCAAATATATTAAACTCTCCAATCAAAACACAAAGAAGAGCTAAATGGGTTAAAAGACAGGTTCCACCTACAGGCTGGTTAGAAGAGACACACACTCACAGATCCCTCCCACCAATTTGCCATGGGATGATCGGGAGGAAAGGCCCAGCTCCCAGCATCCCCCTGGGGAGGGAAAGATGAGTCCATTGTTGACCAGAACGTTGTGTGGCACCTGACTGCATTTATATATTCTGGATACAAACTCCTTTTCAGATATTCTATTTGCAAATATTTTTTCCCATTCTGTGAGTTGCCTTTTCACACTCTTGGCAGCATTCTTTAATACACAAAATTCTGGTGTCTTATCCAAGAAATAACTATCAAATCCAAAGTCAAGAAGCTTTCCATTTATGTTCTCCTCTAAGACTTTTATAGTTTTAGCTCTTACATTTAGGTCTTTTATCCAGTTTGAGTTAACTTTTGAATATGGAATAAGGTATGGGTACAATTTCTTCCTTTTGCACATGGATACGCAGTTGTACCAACACCAATTATTAAAAAAAAAAAAAAAAAACTATCCTTACTGTCCTTATTTTGAAACTATCCAATAAATAGTTTTGAATTCCTTGTCAAAAACCATTTGGCCATAGATAAAAAGTTTCATTATGGGCTCTTTATTCTACTCTATTTTTCCGTATGTCTGTCTTTATGCAGTATCACAGTTTGATTACTGCAGCTTTGGAGTATGTTTTGAAATCAAGCAGTGTGAATCCTTAAAGTTTGTTCTTTTTCAAGACTATTGGAGCTACTTAAGGTCCCCCCACATTCTTTATATGTTTTAGGATGGATTTTCTATTTCTACAAATTGCATTGAAAATGTAAATTGCCTTGGGAAGTACATGCATCTTAACAAAACTAAGTCTTGCAACCCATGAACAAAGGATACCTGTCCTTTTATTTATTTTTTAATACCCTCTGTCTCTATTTATAGCAACATATTGTAGTTTTCGGTATGTAAGTCTTTTGCATTCTTAAAGTTTATTCTTAAGTCTCTGATTCTTTTGATGCTATTATAAATGGAGTCGCTTTCATAATTTCCTTTTTGAGTTTATTATTTGTGTATAGAAATGCATGTGCTTTTTGTATGTAGATTTGTATCCTGCAATTTTGATAAATTCAATTATTAGTTCCGTTTTTTTTTTCTAGGATCCTAATGAATTTCACGGATAATAACTTGTCTTCTGCAAATGGAAATAATTTTGCTTCTTCCTTTTCAACTCATATCCTCTATTTCTTTTTCTTGGCTAACTGCACAGGCTAGGACTTTCAGCAATATGTTGAACAGAAATGGTGAAAGCAGGCATTCTTGTGTCATTTCTGATCTCAGGGGGAAGCTTTTAATCTTCAACCAGAGAGCATGTTATCAGCTGTGAGGTTTTCACAGATGGCTTATTTATTGTCGAGGACAGCTGCCTCTATTCCTAGTTTGCTGAATGTTTCTTACCATGAAAGAGTGATGCATTTTGTCATTTTTTGCATCAACTGAGATGAACATGTGGGTTTTTTCCCTTCATTTTGTTACCATGATGTATTACAATGATTGATTTTCATATGTTGAACAGTTATTGCATTACAGGAATAAAGCAGAATTGGTCATAATGTACAATCCTTTTAATATACAGCTGAATTCAGTTTTCTATCATTTTGTTGAGGATTTTTTGCCCAATATTTATAAGAGATATTTCTGTAGTTTTCTTTCCATGCAGTGTATTTGTTATCAGGGCTGCAAGAAATGAGTTAGGAGGTGTTCTCTCCTCTTCAATTTTTGGGAATAGTTTCAGAAGGATTTATGCTAAGCATTCTATGAATTTTTGGTATAATTCACCAGGGACATGATCTCCAAGGCTTTTTCTTTGTTGGGAGCTTTTGATTACTGATTCAGTCTCTTTATTTTTAGAAGTCTATTCAGCTATTTTATTCATGATTGTGTATTGCCTGGTTTTTAAGAAATTTTTGCTGTCTCTAGGAATTTTTCCATTTCATATAATTTTCCAATTTTGGGGTGTATAATTGTTCGGAGCACTCATTATTTATCATTATTTTTTATTTTTTTCATTCTATTTCTGTAAAATCAGCCATGATGGTTCCTGATTTTGTAACTTGAATCTTCTCTCATTTTCTCTTGGTCAATCCAGCTAATTTTTTTTTTCAATTTTGTTAATATTTTCAAAGAACCAGTTTTTGATGATTTTCCCTGTTGTTTTCTCAATTTTGTTTCTCTCTGCTCTAATCTTTCATATTTCCTTCTATCTGGGAGCTTTGAGTTTAGTTTGCTCTTCTTATTCCTTAAGTTTAAAATTTAGGTTTTTTAAAATTTAAAATTATTGCTTTTTCATGTAAATGTTTACAGGTATAAATTTCCCTTTTAGCACTGTTTCCACTGCATCCCACAAATTTTGCTATGTTGTGTCTTTGTTTACATTTATCACTAAATATTTTGTAACTTGCCTTGTTATTTCTTCTTTGACCCATTTTTTGTTTCAAAGTATACTGTTAAATTCCACAAATGTGTGAATTTTCCTGTATTTCTTCTATTAAGAATTTCTGACTACATCTGTTTGTAGTTAGCGAAGATATTTGTATGATATCGGTCTTTTAACATCTATTGAGACATTTTCAATAGCCTAAAATAATGGCCTGCTGTAGAGAATGTAACAGGGGCACTTGAGAAAGATGTGTATTCCTTAGTTGTTGAGCAGAGTGGCCTGCATATGTGTCAGCTCTAGTTGGTTGATAAAGTTGTTCAAGTCCTTTTTTTCCTATTAATCTTCTTTCTAGTTGTTCTATCCATTATTTAAAGTGGGGTACTGAAGTTACCTAATATTGTTGGGGAGCTGTCTATTTCTCCCTTCAGTCTTTCAATTTGTGCTTCATATATTTCAAAGTTTTGCTGTTTGGTATGTCAAATATATCCAAAACATCAAAACAATAATATATCTTAATATAATGTAAATTCATATGCATACATATGTAATATGTATATCTTTATACATTGTCTTTTCCTTCCTTTTGCTTTCAGCATATGCATCTCCTTAGATATAAAGTTAGCCTATTTTAGGTAGCACATAGCTGGGGCCAGTTTTTTTTCCATTCTATCCATGTTCTGATTGGGGAATTTAGCCTATATACATTTAAAATAATTACTAATAGGGACTGATTTAGTTTTGTCATTTTTTAATTTGTATTCTATATGTTTTGCATCCTTTTTGCTTGTCATATGCTCCCATACTCTCTTCTTTTGTACTTAGCTGATCTTTTGTTGGGACATGTATCAATTCTTTTCTCATTTTATTTTATGTATAGATATTTTCTCTGTTTTTACCATGGGGATTACATATAATATACTAATTTATAGCAATTTATTTTGATTTAGTATCAATTTATATTGAATTACGTACAGCAGTTTTACTTCTTTACAGATATACTCATATGATTTATGCTATTGATGTCATAAATTACATGTTTATATTTTGTATACCCACTAAACATAGACTTATAATTCTTTTTGTTATATTATTAAGATTATGATTATTTTAGTGTATTCTGCATATGTCTATTAGATCTCGTTGGTTCATTGAGTTGTTTGAGTCACCTGTTTTCTTATTGATCTTCAGTATCATTGCTATGTTCATTATTTAAAGTGTTGTATTGAAGTATCCAATTATTATTTTTAGTGCTGTCTATTTCTCTCCATTCTTGTCTGTATTATTGTAATATATTTTGATGGGTTCTTATCAGATACATAAGTCTTTATAATTGTTATGTCTTCTGGCTCTATTAAATTTTTCAATAATTCATCTTGTATTTGTCTCTTGTAATCTTAGATTTAAAATCTCTCTTGTCTCATATTAGTATAGCTACTTCAGCAATCTGCTCATTACTATTCATATGGAATTTCTGTCTCCATTACTCTCAACTTATATGTGTCTTTCAAATTAAGTTAGTGTCTTGCAGACAGCATATAGCTATATCAACTTTTTCTAATCCATTCTGCCTATCTTTGTCTTTTGATTGGATAATTTCTCCATTTACAGTTAAAGTTATTACTAATTAGAAAGAATTTACTTTTGTGATTTTATTATTTGTTTTTTAATAAGACTTACAGATTTTTCTCACTCATTTCCTGCAGTACTGTCTTCTTTGTCCTAGTTCATTTTCTGTAATGAAATATTTTTTTCCCTTCTCATTTCTTTTTGTGTATATTCTATAAGCATTTTCTTTGAGGTTACTGTATTAGTTTGTTAGGGTTGCCATAACAAAAAAATCAGAGACTGATTGCTTAAACAATATATTTTTCTTTCTCAAAATTCTGGGGGCTAAAAGTCTAAGACCAAGATTTCAATAAGCCTGGTTTCCTCTGAGGTCTCTCTCCTTGGCTTCCAGATGGCTGCCTTCTCACTACGTCCTCACATGGTCTTTCCTCTGTGTGTGCACATCCCTGGTGTCTTTTCCTCTTTTTCTCAGGACACCAATTATACTTGATAAGGACCCCACATTTATGATCTCATTTAACCTAAATTACCATTTTAAAGGCCTTATATCCAAATACCATCACATTGAGGATTAGGGTTTCAGCATTGTAGTTTGGGGGGAGGGTCCAAAATTCAGTCTATAAAATTTACCATGAGGCTTACATTTGCTATTTAAAGGTTAAAACACTCTGTTGTATTTATACCAACCTACTTTCAATAGCATACAAAACTGCTCCTAAACAGTTCGGTTACCACCCAATTTTACTTACTGATGTCACAAATTGCATCGTTTTAAACTGTGTGCCCCAAACCATAGATAAATAACTTTCCACAATGCATTTGGCTTTTACATCAGTGTAAAGTAGAAACTAGAGTTACAAATCAAAAGCTCTTATAATGACCCGTGGATTTACCTTTACCCAAGATCATGATTTCTTCATATCACTTTGAGTTACTGTCTTCTGTCCTTTAGTTTTAACCTAAAGTACTCTACTTTTTCTTGAAAAATATGAACAGTGATAACAAACTCCCTCACATTCTGTTTATCTAGGAATATCTTAAATTCACTGTCATTTTTTAAAGACAGTTTTGCTGAATAAAGCATTCTCCGTTGGTTTGTTTGCTTTTCCCATCTGCATATCAACCCCCTGCCTTCTGGCCTCCACGGTTTACCTGCTGATGTTCTTATTGAGGAGTCCTCATCTATGGCCCTCACTTCTCTGTTGTTACTGTCAAGATTCTCTTTGTCTTTGGCATTCATCAGTTTGATTATAATGTGTCTCTGTTAGATTTCTTTGAGTTTATCCTACTTAAAGTTCATTGAGACTTTGAGATTTGTAGATTCATAGTTTGTATCAAATTTGAGAAGATTTTAGACATTATTTCTTCAGATAATCTTTCTACTCCTTTCTCTCTCTTCTCCTTCTGGGACTGCCATAATGTGTATGTATCACTGGTGGTGTCACATAGATCCCTTAGGCTTTGTTGATTTTCATTTCATCTTTCTTCTTTCTGTTGATCAGACTCAGTAACTTCAATTGCCCAATTTTCAAGTTTATTATTTTTTCTGCCTACTCAAATCTGCTTCTGAATCCCTCTAGTGAATTTTAAAATTTGATTTATTGTACTTTCCAGCTGCAGAATTTCTTTTTTGTAATTTATATATATTTTTTTCTGCTTTTCCTCCTCGAATCCCCCCAGTACATAGTTGTATATTATAGTTGTGGGTCCTTCTAGTTGTGGCATGTGGGATGCCACCTCAATGTGGCCTGATGAGCGATGCCATGTCCACACCCAGGATCTGAACCAGCAAAACCCCAGGCCACCAAAGCGGAGCATGCAAACTTAACCACTCGGCCATGGGGGCTGCCCCCTATAATTTATATATCTTTATTGATATTTTATTTGTTCATACATTATTTTCCTGACTTAATCCATTTCTTTTAGCTCCTGAGAATCTTTAAAATGTTGTTTTAAAGTCTTTGTCTAATAAAACAGTTGTTTTAAGGTCTTTGTCTAGTAAGTCCATGATCTGGACTCCCTCAGTGATTATTAAACTTATTTGTTTCCTTAAAGTGGGTCATATTCTTCTGTCTCTTTGTATGACTTGTGATTTTTCTTTGTTGAAATTTGGACATTTGAATCTCATAATAGTATAACTCTGGAAATTAGATCCCCTCATTTCCCAGGTTGTTTTTGTTTGCTTTGCTTTGCTTTTTTTCATAGGCGCTCTGGGCCGAGAGTCAGCTTGAGGTATAAACTTCAGGTCTTCTCAGGTCTTTTATGAGCCTACATCTTTCCTTATATGTGCACAATGACTTTTTAAATTGCACCTTATATGTCATTGCTTTTGATTTTCTAATCCTTATGTAGCTGGCTTGCATCAGAGAAAAAAATGAAGAGATGAAATGAGATACTCTTTTTTAGAGTTCTCTGGAAGCAACTTCAGCCAGTAGTGGTGTAAAAATGGTGGCCTGCCTTTGTGTCTGCATTTCTGCTATAAGAAGACTCCTTCAATAATCAGAACACAGATTTCTACCTCTTTACCTGATCAAAAAGTTTGGATTAACTCAAGTGAAACTGCTTGACATCTCTCTCCCATTGTACTTCAGGGTCATTTGTGAACATGATATACTCCTTGCTCTTTAATGCTGCCAAGAATATTGTTCTCCTATTCCATTTTGAAAATATCTTTTAAGTATCATGCTAAATAACTCAGTCATCCCTCTTTGGGAATGCTTACTTTACTATTGGCCACCTTCTCTCAATTATAGATAACACCAGGATAATGACTATATTTAGAATCTAAATCTTTCCCTCAGCCATTTGGCACCTCATTCTCAGGTATTTGACTTTGTTCTGTAACATCCTGTTTATCTCACTTGTTCCTAGCCATATTTGGGGCTTTTTTGTCACCCATAATGGAGCCGTGTCTTAAATTACTAACTTGAGCAACCAAACTTCTAAATATATCATCACATCAATCCCCATAGCTCAAATAGCTATTACAACTGAATTTCTTAGAACTTTTAATGTTTATCTCAAGGTTTGCTCTTTACATTCTGAGACTAACATTCATCACTCTCTTACCCCTATTTCCATCTCTACTGACAGAGCTAACCCTCTACCCAAAATAAACCCTGCACTTCAACATATGTGTCTGAGTCCAAAAAACGACTGAGTTATTTTCAACTAAAGTATGTAAACAGGTGGGACAATATTACAATAAATCAATGATGTCCTACTCCAACTAGATGCTTAATTTTGCTCCAAAATTCACTTTTAAGTCTTTAGCCAGTTGTCAATTCAGTTTACAAAAGGAGTATGACATGCCGTTGCCATTTTCTTCAAACCTCATTCTCAGTTTTCTATGGTAAAAAAAAAAAAAAAAGCTGATAACATTATCTCAGAATTGAGAGATAAAACATAATCCATGTGAGTTCCCAGTTGCTATCTTCCACGTTATGTTGTCTCCTTTTGTGTAATCCCGCATCAGATTGCAATGATCATCTATTTTCCCCTCCTACAGTAAATGCAATTCTTTTCCTACTGAATGTTAATATGTCTACATTTGTCCTAGATCCCCTCTTTTTCAATCTCAGCTACCAGTTATTTCTCCGTATGTTGCATTCTGAGTTTTGCTCACTATTGGATCCTCCTTACGAGTGTTCAAACTTAGACAGTAAAATCATCCATTTAACAAAACTACACATAGCCCTTTAACATCAGCACCTTTTCTCATCTCCTCACAGATTTATTTCTCAAGGTAATTCTTTGCACACACAGTTGCTTCCATTTCGTTGTACACCCTTACCCCTCCACCGTCACTAGTCTGGGGAGCAGTCTCCCCAGGTGAAGACACTGCCCTTCCCGGGATCAACAGTAACTTCTGTGCTAAAAACTTTGATGAAAATTCTTAATGCTCACAGTCCATGCTCACTGTCTCTCCCTTCTGAGAACCCTCTCATCCCTTAGAAAAGTCTGTTTAACCACCTTATGAATGCCATCGTACCTTTGTGGTTGTTCTTTCTTATTCTCTTCTTTTGGTTCCTCTTCCATCACTTAAAATTTGTGTTTTGAAATGCCTCTGTTCGTTAGTGTCTTATTATGTTTTCCTATTTACACTCTCTGTTTGAGAAATTTAATTATTCCCATAGTTTCAAATATCACCTATATGTTGAAAATAATAAAATCACCTTGATAACATCTAGTAACCAGAGAATATTCAAATTTCTCTTACTTTTCCTAAAAATATTCTTTGTGGTTACCATTTTTTTGTAACAAAATTCGATCAAGTTTTATGAATTGCATTTGGATGTTGTGACATTTTGGTTTCTATTAAGTTACAGTATATTTCATTACTACATTACTCAAACTGAACTCTAGCTTCAACAACATGAACTGTGACAGAGATCATTTCCTTAATCAGACTTTCTTCATGCTCTTGAAACTTCTCCTAGGCCCCTCTGTGTACTGTTTTATAAAGTCTAGTATTAGCAAGAACCCTGATAAGTCAGTTCAACCAGTATCGTGACCCGCAATGTCTGATCATCTTTGATATCTGATTGCATTTCTCATCCTTTACCATCCTCCAGGTAATGTTGACCACTCTGACCTATTTTCAATAAAAATCCTGATAGATTGGTTTAGCTACAGTCTCCCTTATATTTCTTCCTAGTAATTTTTCATTCACTTACCCCACCCTGCTCCTTGGCTGTAAATTCCCATTTTCCCATGCTAGATTCAAACTTGAACCCAGTTCTGAAAAGATACCAAGGTATCTTTACCCCTATTGCAGTAGTCCTGAATAAAATCTATTTTTATTGCTTTAACTGCTGTCCAGTTCTGGTTTTACTTTGACAACTACTTCTTCCTCATGTTGTCCATCTCAATAAATAGCAAAATGAATCCTTGAAGACTTGCTTGTCTCCTTTCATTTGCTATTAGCAAATCATTTCAATTTTGCCTTAAAATATATACTTTAAGCAGCTCACAATTATTTTCTTAGTAGAAAATAGTCTCTTCTGAAACTTTCTTGGATCATTTATGGTATCTGTTGACATTTTCATTTAACTGTTGACTTCATATAATTGTGAAACTATCATATTTCAATATTATATTTTTAAATGAAGCATAATTGCCATATAATATCCTATTAGCTTCCAGTGTATATCATAGTGATTCAGTATTTATATACAGTACAAAATGATCACCACAATAATTACAGTTACGATCCATCACCTGATATGGGTTCAACCTCTTCAGTTATTTAGTTTTGAATGCTGAAATCCTGCATATGTAAATCATATTTTGTTCCACGCCATATTAATAAAGCTATTCATTTTCCTCTTGTTGCAACCTATTTAAAAACAATGTTGTATTTCTTGACCTGTGAATAGGCCTTTAGCCTAAGTGCTATAATTTTATTACAGCATTGTTTATTAAGGTCACATGTTCTGGAATTGTTTTGCATGTGCCGCCTGACTCTGTGCTTAATCTTTGACAGGGCTCCTGAGTGCTAATTTTTATAGCTCTCTTTCTCATTCAAATAGATGTTGCTCTTTTAGTCTTGTGTTGCTTTATAATTGGAGTGAGGGGAAAGAAACTTTCAAATAGGTCTTGGAATTTAGTGATAGAAGAAAGGGAACACCACACAGCCTGTGCCTAATGCAAACCCTGACACAAAACCTAAGTCATTTAACGTATTCTGGGTTAATACAATTCATAAGCAAAGAATCTGTACTAATGTAATGGATGAAATTGGTACTTTTAAAGGTAAAATTCACCACTAAAATCATATAGCCTATTCTATGTCAATGTTATGCATGTCCATTTAATGTCCAATTATAACATTTATCTTTTATGAAAATTTATTATTTAATATCTTGATGCTTCCATTTTATGGCTTTTGAATGGTAGCCATATTTGGATTGTCTTATTTTATAAGTGGTTTTTAAATATTAATTAACCTCAAAACTTATTTGGCTAAAGAAGGACTTAAAAAATATAAATTGTAAGGGAATATTGTTTTGGGGTAGACAAAATAGGTGAAGGAGATTAAGAGATATAAACTTCCTGTTGTAAAATAAATGTCACGAGGGTGTAATGTACAACGTAGGAAATACAGTCAATAATATTGTAATAACTTTGGTGATGTAAAATACCCAAGTATTAAGTGATTTCACTAATTTTGAAAAATGTTTATATTCAGGTAACTAACAATCTGATAAAATATAGAATATATCAACGACCACAGAAAGATCCCTTGTGCCCCATTCTAGAAAGTTCCCTCAGTCCTACAAACAAGACAATATTCTTCCTATTTTAGTCATCCTGAATTAGTTGGCTTGTTTTGGAATATGTGTGTGTGTGTGTCTGTGTGTGTGTGTAGACATTATATGTATATAAAGTATAAACATGCAGTTTGTACTTTTTGTGTCTGCCTTCTTTTGCTAGATGTAATTTTTGAAGATATATGCATGTTGTCACATGTATCTATAGATTATTGTTTTTATTACATAAGAGTATTTCATTGTATGACTATTTTACAATATTTACCTCTTCTCTAAACACATTTGAGTGGTTTCTAGTTTTTACCAATATAAAGTTTCTATATACATTGTTATACATCTTTTTTTGGAAATATATTTTCATTTCACATGAGTAAATACCCAGCAGCAATTGCAGGTGATAGCACTGAGCAGCTTCCCACCATGTGAGTTGCACATTTTACCTTTATCTACAAGGCTTGAGAGCTCATATTGCTCCCCACACTCACCATTATTTGATGTTGCCAATATTTTAAGTTTTAACCTTTCTAGAGTTGTATAGCTCTACACCATTTTTTAATTTGCACTTCCCTAAAGAATGATGAAGTTGATTACGTACTGATTGGTCTTTCATATATCTTCTGTTATGAAGCATATCTTCAAGTCTTTTTCCAAATTTTCTCTGGATTTATATCATTGAATTGTAAAACATTATTATGTATTCTAGACCAAAGCACGTCAGAATATGTTTTTTAAATATTTTCTCCTAATCTGCGTCTTGCCTATTTGTTTCCCCACTAGTGCATCTTGCTGAACAGAGGTTTTAATTTTGATGAAGTACAACTTATCATTTTAAATATTATCGTCAGTGGCTTTTTGTATGTGTGCTAAGAAATGATTGTGTTCTTTAAGGATACAAAAACAATATCCTATGTATTTCAAAGTGTAATAACTTCAATGTTTATGTTAGTCCATATATCAATTGAGGGAGATTTATAATGTTGAAATGTGTCATGTTTCAGTCAATACATTATGCATATGTACGTTATTTTTTTTAGGATCTCTAAACTCTATTTTGTGGGTTTGAGTATAAACATCTAGCATAGATTTTCTTACATTTATTTCTATGTTTTCAGAATATTTTTATTTTATCAAAAATTTCATTTAAAATATTTAATTAATTGCATATAAAAACAAAACATATTCTATTTACTCAGTATTATGTGACTTTTCTATATCCGCTTACTTATTCCAGTAAACTGGAATTTTACAAAACAGATTGTAGCAGACTGCTGCCTGCGCGCCCCGGGCCGCGGCGCCGCACACCCTGCAGGCGCTGCTCAAGCACGGCTCCCCGACGTGTGGCCCGACGCGTGGCCCGACGCCTTCCCGAAGGTGCTGAAGACCTGCACATCCGCGCCTGAAGTCGTCGAGGTCCTTTTCAACTCTTACCCTCAGCTCCGCGTGTTGGAGTCCTGGAAGGAGGCGATTACTGAAGAAGTGTTTGAGATGCACCAGTCTTTCTACAAGTCCTTCTTTGCGTTGGCCCACACCCCGCGCTGTCTGCAGCATCTCTGCCGCTGTGCCATCTGGAAACTGTTTGGCAAAAATTGCTTTTACTTCATACCCCTGCTCCCATTGCCGAAGTCCCTGCAAAATTATCTCCTTTTGGAGCCAGGAGGTGTTTTGCATTGAAAACCAGACCATTTGGACTAAGGCTCGAGTCCTCATCTTTTCGTTCCGTGGGGGGCTGCATGGCGAAGAGAGCGCTGAGGGTGGGACGTCCCACTCTGCCTGGCAGATGCACAGACCTCGCCAAGCTTCAGGTTCACCTCGGGATGGAACTGGTAATAAAAGCCCTTCTGCCTCTCCACGTTGCTCGTGAGGATGGAAACTGTGACTATCCTAGTCTTGTATCAGAAAGTACCTTCCAACAAAAGTTGAACTAAAAGGTAGACGTATTCTTTTCAATGTTTTTCTCCCACCCCCAATGAGTTAGCAAAGTGCATGCTGCCCCCCAGCCTCAGACCCTCTGCCTCATGGGAAACGTCCCACCCCTCCTGGAGCTCGGCCACCTGGAAAGACTGTCCCCAACACATGACAGATGTACACGTTTAGAGAGGGCACCTGCTTCCATAACAAGAGCGCCTCCCCAGGAGCCCACTGGTGCTTCCAGCACAGGACCGTCCAGAGCTCCTAGAGGATGATGGCGGGGTGATGAGACGGACATTCTGATCCTACATGAGTCTGCTGTCTGACGCCCTCAGCAGACCCCAGCTGATCCAGCTCCGGCAAATAGTCCAGGCGGCCAGATGCCAGGAGCAGACACAAGTTGACAGAGGTTGCCATTGGCTCAGCCGAGCATCCATAACAAGAGAGAAGTTTCTAAAGGTCTAGGACTGTATAAACCGCATCTTCTATTTTCTCTCTTCTGGTGCTTTGACTCTGGGGCCTTGCTGATGCTGGAGGGCCTGCCCCTCCCAGGATGAGCCAATCCCTGGGGATAGTCAACAACTAGCCCCCAGTCGTGCTTTTCAACCAATCAATGCAGAGCTCATCCCAGCCACCTCCTTTGTTGGGCTTTCACACTCTGGGTGACAGTCCAACCCAGGGCCACGTGCCAGACACTGGGGACAACCCCTCTGCCCCAGACCCCCCTGAAATTATTCAAACTAGCCAACCCTAAGCCTGTCTACCCTGCCTCGCCCGTTCCTCCCACGGAAACCATGGTAAAGCTCCTGCCCATATCCCCTCCTCCACCTCCCGACCAACCCTTGTGCTTCCCCACGTGGCCCCCGAGGTGTGGCGTGTCCCTTCTCTCAGGAATGGTGAGTAATAAACTCTCTTTTCAATGGCAAAAAAAAAAAATCAGACTGTATACTTGACCACAAAAAAAAGTAAAAGAAAGCATCAAACAAAAATGAATGACAATGAACATGCAACTAATGCAAACATGTTTTAACAACAACAGAAAATCAAGTTCTGGATGATTTTAGTGGTGTACCCATGGAAATATTTAAGGGAAAAATAAAATTACTAATATTCACTATTGCACTAGTAATATTGCGTTATTAATATGACAAACTATTTCAGAAAATAGAAAAGCAGAATGCATGTCCTAACTCATGCTATTTGACTAACATGACTTTAATATCACAACATAAAAAATTACACTAAGAAAGACACAGATATTAGCATCCCTCATTAACATACATTTTTGTCCCTGCAGGGTAGTTGTAAGTAAAGATCATTTAGGGTAATATTAGTGGTGTTCCCCTTTCCCAAGGTATCAAAGGAAGCCAAATGGAAATCCTGGACTTCCATCCCACCATGCAGTAACAATTTAATGCCGCTCTCCCTCCACCTGTGTGTCTGTGTGATGTCAGAAGAAACTTAGTAAAACAAGATTTAAACAAGATCCAAAGTCTCAAAGCATAATACCCCAAATGCCCAGGTGGCATTTGAAAATCACTTGTAAAAAGAAACAGGAAAATCACAACTTGACAAGCACAATTCACAGATGTTGACACTGAGATAACACAAATGTTGGATTTATTTGACAAGGATTTTAAAACACCTATCATAAAATTGACTCAGTGAGCAATTCCAAACAGTTGGAATAAAAAAAAAAATCATCAACCAATAAAGAAAACGTCTCTGTAAACAAATAGAACACAGAAAAACAACTATCTTTTTATGACTCAGTAGTATTCCATGATGTATGTACACTACATCTTGTTCATGCTTTCACCTGGCAATGGGCACATAGGTTGTTTCCAAGTTTTGGCTATTGTACATGATGCTGCAATAATTATAAAGGTGTATACATATTTTCAAATGAGCATTATTTTGCCCTTTGGAAAAATACCCAGGAGTGGAATAGCTAGATCATATGGTATTTCTATTTTTAATTTTTGGAGGAAACTCCATATTGTTTTCCATAGTTTCTACACCAATTTACGTTCCCACCAGCAGTGTATGAGGGTTCTCTTTTCTCCACACACTCTGTAGCACTTATTATTTCTTGTCTTTTTGACAGTAGCTGTTCTGATAGATGTGAGGTGATATCTCATTGTGGTTTTGATTTTCAATTCCCTGATCATTAGTGATATGGAACATCTATTCATGCGACTGTTGACCATCCATATATTTTCTTTAGAAAAATGTTTAGTCTCTCTGGCCATTTTGTTAAAAGGGTTTTATTGTTGTTGCTGTTGTTGAGTGGTATGAGTTCTTTGTATATTTTCAATATTAACCCCTTAATGGATGTATGATTTGCAAGTACCTTCTAATTGCTAGGTGGCCTTTTCATTTTCTTGATGGTTTCCTTTCTTCTGAAGAAGATTTTTAGTTTGACGTAGTCCCATTTGTTTACTTTTTCTTTTGCTTCCCTTGATTGAGGAGATATGTACAAAAAGATATTGTGAAGACTGTTGTCAAAGAGCATGTTGCTCATATTTTCTTCTAGGAGTTTTACGGTTTTACTTTCAATTCTTTCTTCCATTTTGAGTTAATTTTAGTGCATGGCATAAAATAGCAGTCTGGTTTCATTCTTTTGCATATAACTCTGCAGTTTTTCCAACACCATTTATTGAAAAGACATTTATTTCCTTATTGTATGTTCTTGGTTCCATTGTCAAAAATTAGCTTCCCATAAATGTTTTTGGCACCGCTCATCAACCCATGTTGAGGTGGCCTCCCATGTACCACAACTAGAGGGACCACAACTAAAAAGTATACAGCTATATACTGGGGGGATTTGGGGAGAAAGAGCAGAAAAAAAAGATTGACAACAGTTGCTAGTTCAGGTGCCAATCTTTAAAAAAATAATTCATAGGGATTTTGATAGGGATTGCATTGAATCTGTAGATTGCTTTAGGTAATATGGACATTTTAATTTTGTTAATTTTTCTAGTCCATGAGCAAAAAACATATTTCCATTTCTTTCTGTCTTCAATTTCTTTCAACAATATTTTATAGTTTCCAGTGTGAATGTCTTTCACTTACTTGGTTACATTTCTTTTTAGATATTTTATTCCTTTGTTTGCAGTTATAAATGGAGTTACATTCTTAATTTCTCTTTCTTCTAGTTTGTTGTTAGTGCATAGAAATGTAACTGATTTTTCTATGTTGATTTTTAACCCTGCAGCTTTACTTTCTTTGTTTATTATTTCTAATAGTTTTTCTGGTGGATTCCTTAGGATTTTCTATATATAAAATCATATTATTTTCAAATGGTGATACTTGTACATCTTTCTTTCCAATTTGGATACATTTTTTAAATTTAATTGCTCTAGCTAAGACTTCCAATACTATGTTGAATAAGAGTGGTGAGAGTGGTCATCCTTTTTTTTCCTATTCTTAGGGGGCTAGCTTTCAGTTTTTCACCCTTGAGTATGATGTTAGCTGTGGTTTTGTCATATACAGCTTTTACTTTGCTCAAGTATTTTTATTCTATGCCCATTTAATTGAGAGATTCTATAAATCAATGCTGAATCTGGTCAAATTATTTTTTTGCATCTATTTAGATGACTGTAAAATTTTTATTCTTCATTTTGTTAATGTAGTTTATCATGTTGGTTGATTTATGAATGCTGAACCATCCTTACACCCCTGGAATAAATCCCATTTGATGGAATCTTGCCATTTTCAACAGCATGGATGGACCTTGAAGATATTATGCTAAGTGAAATATCAGATAAAGACAAATAGCACACGACTTAATTCATTTGTGTAGGATAAGAAAACATTAAAAAGTAAATACATAGATACAGAGAATAGATTGATAGTTACCAGAGGGGAAGCCGGGTTGAGAGGGCAAAGGGGGTAAAGGAATACATTTCCTATGATGATGCAACTGGACTTTTGGGGGCGAATATGATGTAGTCTATACACAATTTTAAATATAGTGAATGTACACCTAACATTTATATAATGTTATAAACCAATGTCACCTCAAAAAAGAAATAAAAATGAAATTAAAATTTTAGAACTGAAAAATATAAGATCAAAATAAAAATAAATAGTTAAATGGTTTAAATAGTAGAATGGAAAGGATGAAGGAATCAGTGAACATGAAGATAAAGCAATAGAGTATACTTAAGCTGAAAAAGAGAAAAAAACTGAAGTCAATACAGACTCAGGGACCTACAGGACTAATACAGTCATGAACCACCTAACACTGTGGCTATGTTCTGAGAAATGCATCGTTAGATACTTTTGTCCTTGTCTGAACATCAAATAGTTTACTAAAGGGGAACAAAATTTGCCATCCCAAAATGTGTCTTTAACATGAGGATGATTTTACATTGATTTTTTTTTTAAACAAAATGCTCAAAAATGTTTTCTTATTACCTCCCCTTCAAGTACCTAAAATAATTCAGATAGAAAAATCTGCCTCAGAAAGTGGGCTATCACCTTAGCATAACATGAACTAGGTGGTAGATACTGAGAAACTTGTTTGGTGGGCTGCCTTCTGTGTTCTTCTGTTTCTGTGTAGCCCCAAAAAATGACTTTTTTCAATTGCTTGCTCCTTTTCACCTACCTGTGACTCGCCTTCCTTCCCTGTGAAGTCTCCAACTCTCCCAAACCCCAAAATCTTCTTTGGTCTTTAGCTGAGGATGGTATTTAAGGTAAGAGCTTTGGCCATTTTGGTGAGTTGTTTGATTTTCATAGGTGTCTCCAATGTATAGATATTATAACTTTTTTTCTACACCCTCATACCAAAGCCAGACAAGGACAACACAAGGAAGGAAAATTGCAGGCTAATGTCACTGATAAACATAGATGCAAAAATTCTCAACAAAATATGGGCATCCCGAATACAGCAATACATTAAAAGAATCTTACACCATGATAGATTGGGATTTGTACCAGGGACACAGGAATGGTTCAACATCCACAAATCATTGTGCTACCACATTAAAAAAAGAGTAAAAAAATCACATGATCATCTCAATAAATGCAGAGAAAGCATTTGACAATATCCAACATCCATTTATGATAAAAACTCTCAACAAAATGGGGATAGAAGCAAAGCAGTTCAACATGATAAAGGCCATATATAACAAACCAACAGCCAACATCATACGCAATGGGGGAAAACTGAACACCATCCCTCTGAGAACAGGGACAAGACAATGGTGCCCACTCTGACCACTCTTATTCAACATACTACTGGAGGCTTTGGACAGAGCAATTGGGCAAGAGAAAGGAATAAAAGGAATCCAAATAGGCAATGAAGATGTGAAACCCTTGCTGTTTGCAGATGACATGATTTTATATATAGAAAGCCCTAAAGAATCATAAGAAAACTATTAGAAATAATCAACAATTACAGAAAAGTTGCAGGGCACTAAATAAAGTTACAAAAATCACTTGCATTTCTATACTCTTTAATGAACTAACATAAAGAGCCCTCAAGAACAGAAGCCCATTTACAATTGCAACAAAACAAAACAAAACTCTTAGAATGAATTTAACCAAGGAGGTGAAAGACCTATTTAATGAAAGCTATAAGATATTAGTGAAATAAATTGCATACATTGGAAGAATAAACATAGTTGAAATGTCCACACTACCTAAAGCAATCTACTTAGGTACATTGGGATTCAATCCAATCCTAATCAGAATCCCAATGACATTCTTCATGGAAATAGAATAAACAATCTTAAAATTCTTGTGGGGCAACAAAAGACTCCAAATAGCTAAAGCAATGTTGAAAAAAAGAATAGAGTTGTAGGCATCACAATCCCTTACTTCAAAGTATACTAGAAAGCTATAGTAATCAAAACAACATGTTACTGCATGAAAACAGGCACACAGATCTATGGAACAGAATTGAAATCTCAGAAATAAAACTACACGTCTATGAAGAGCTAATATTCAACAAAAGAGCTAAGAACATACAATGGAGAAAGGACAGTCTCTTCAATAAATAGTTTTGGGAAAACTGGACAACCACATTTAAAAGAATGAAATTAGATCATTATCTTATGCCATTCACAAAAATAAACTCAAAAAGGATCAAAGACTTGAAGTTAAGACCAGAAACCATAAAACTTCCAGTAGCAAATATATGTGGTACACTCTTTGGCTTCAGTCTTAAAAGGATCTTTTTGCATACCATGTCTACTCAGACAAGGGAAACAAAAGAAAGAATAAACAAGTGGGACTTCATCAGACTAAAGAACTTCTACAAGGCAAGGGAAAATAGGAACAAAACAAAAAGACAACCTATCAGTTTGGAGAAAATATTTGCAAATCATATATCTGACAAGGGATTAATCTCCCTAATATATAAAGAACTCACACAACTCAACAACAAAAAAAATACAACCCGATCAAAAAATGGGCAGAGGATATGAACAGACATTTTTGCAAAGAAGATATACAGATGGCCAACAGGCACATGAAAAGATGCTCACCATCACTGATCATCATGGAAATGCAAATTGAAACTGCACTCTGATATCACCTTACATCCATTAGAATGGCTATAATCACCAAGACAAAAAATAGGAAATGTTGGAGAGCATGTGGAGAAAAGGGAACCCTCATACACTGCTGGCAGGAATGCAAACTGGTGCAGTCACCATGGAAAATAGTATGGGGATTTCTCAAAAAATTAAAAATAGAAATAGCATATAAACCAGCTATCCCACTCTTGGATATTTATCCAAAGAACATGAAATCAACAATTCAAAGAGAGGTATGTACCCCTATGTTCACTGCAGCATTATTCACAATCCCCAAGATGTGGAAGTAAACCAAGTGCCCATCAACTGATTATTGGATAAAGAAGACGTGGTATATATATACAATGGAATACTACTCAGCCATAAAAAGACAAAATCATTCCATTTGCAACAACATGGATGGACCTTGAGGGTATTATGTTAAGTTAAATAAGCCAGGCAGAGAAAGACAAACACTATATGATTTCACTCATATGTGGAAAATAAATAAACACATGGGAAAAGAGAACAGATTACTGGTTACCAGGGGAAGGATGTGGGGGAGTGGACACAAGGGGTAAAGAGGCACATATATATGGGGACCGACAAATGATAATAATGTACACCTGAAATTTCACAATGTTGTAAACTATCATAACCTCAATAAAATAAATTTTAAAATAATAATAATTTTAATTAACCCACAGGAAAGCAGTAAAATAAACAGAATCAACAAACAAAAACCAAACAAAAGTGGCAGACACAAGCTCTAACTTAATAATTACATTAAATTTAAGAGTCTAAAACACCTACTAAATTACACAGCCTGGTAGAATGGATTTAAAAAAGTGATCCAACTTTTTACATCTATAATAAATCCAGTTCAAATATAATGACACATAGAGGTTTAAAATATATACAACACATAATGTATGCACTCAACAACATAGCTGCCAAATATGTGAAGCAAAAACTGCTGAAACTGAATGGAGAAATAGATAAACAATACAGTTCGAACATCAAAAAACATCTCTCCTCGAAGGATGAGACCACTATACAGGAAACCAACAGTGATGTAGGAGAACTCACCATTGTTACAGGTAGATTTGCATCCTCTGCCTTCTTTTCCAGCCCCTAAAAGAAGATGTTGAAGTCCTAACATCTAATATCTGTGCATGTGACCTTATTTAAAATTAAGGTCTTCGCAGATGATCAAGTTTAGATAAGGTCATTATGGTGTGCCTAATTCAGTGTGACTCTTTTCTAATAAAAAGGGAAAATTTAGACACAGACTCAGGTGCACACAGGGAGAATGTTATATGGAGGTAAAGGCAGAGATCAGGGTGATGCATATGTAAGTCAAAGAAGCCAAATATTGCCAGCAAACCACCAGAAGTTGAGAAAGACATGTAACAGATTCTCTCTCAAAGCCTTCAGGAGAAATAAACTCTGCCCAGCACCTTGATCTCAGAATCACAGCCTCCAGAACCATGAGATGATGGATTTTTGTTAGGTAAGCCACTCAACTTGTGGTACTTAGTTATAACAGCCCTAGGAAACTAATACAAACATCAAAAATATTTAATTTAAATTTATAGATCACTTCACCTACCAACAGCATAATGTGCATTCTTTTCACGTGCCCACTTAATATTAACTTTAATATATCGTATCCTAAGCTATAAAAAAAGAGAAAACCTGAACTTTTTTTTGGTGAGGAAAGTTGTCCCTGAGCTGACATCCATTGCCAATCTTCCTCTTTTTGCTTGAGGAAGATTGTCCCCGACCTAACATCTGTGCCAGTCTTCCTCTATTTTATATGTGGGATGCTGCCAGCATGGCTTCCTCAACGGTACATAGATCCATGCCCAGGATATGAACCCACAAACCCCAGGCTGCCAAAGCAAGCAGGTAAATGGAACCATCATGCCGACTGGGAAGGTCAGATCATGTAGAATTGTTCTCCAACTATAATAGAATCAAACTAGAAATTAACATAACATGAAAACCTCAAAACATTGAACTATTATATTACTATATAAGCGGCAAGTCAAAGTCCAAAGAAATTTTTTTTTAAAACCTCATATTGAAAGCAAGTGAAAATACAACTTCACAACATTGTGGAATCAGTTAAAGAAATAGTGAAAGATAAATTTATAACTAAAGGTATATATTAGAAAAGAGGAAAACTCTCAAATAACCTAAAAACACACCCTAAAGTAGAAAAGTAAGGGCAAAATAGGCTCAAAAAAAGCAGAAAGAAAGTAAAAGCAGAAATCAAAAACATAAAATGACAAATACCAGAAATGAATCAGAGATATCACTACATAGCTTTCAGATGTCAGAAGAATCATAAATGCATACTGCAATAATCTTTGAAAATATAAATTAGACAACTTAGATATAATTGATCGATCCTTCAAAACATTCACACTAATATAAAATAGGTAACCTGAATAGCTCTATAATTATTAAAAAATTGAATTCAGAATTAAATTCTTCCTCCCCCAAAACTCTTCAGTCCAAGATGGTTTCAGTAGAAATTTCAATCAAATATTTAAAGAAAATTAGCACTAATTCTACACAATCTTTTCCAGCAAAAAAATCGAAATGAAGAAATACTTCCAAGCTCATTTTGTGTAACCAATATTACCATAATACCAAAACCAGATTAATTAATATACAAATAATGCTATTCTTATCAAAACCACAGAAAGATTTCTTCTAGATATAGAAAATATTATTCTAACATTTATATAAAAAAGGCAAAGGATTATAATGGCTGAAATAATTTTGTAAAAGTAAAGTAAAGTGGAAGGAATCACCACACCTGACTCAAAGCCTGCTGTATAGACGTAGTAATCCCAATGCCCGGGTATGGTGGAGGGGTCAACACATAGGTAAATGGAACAAAACAGAGAACCTAGAAATATATCACATAAGAACAGAAACCTGATTTTTGACAAAAACGCAGTAGAAAAATGGTAGTTTTTCAACACATGAAACTTAGCACTTAGTTATTAATATTAAAAAATGAAATTAGACTTAAATATCACGCCTAATACAAAAATTAACTCAAAATAAGGCTGGTCCGGGTGGCCTAGAGGTTAGGTTTGGTGTGCTTTACTTCAGTAGTCTGAATTTGGTTCCCAGGCTCAGAACTACACCACTTGTCTGTCAGAGGCTAAGCTGTGGCAGCAGCTCAAATACAAAATGAGAGAGATTGGCTGCAGATGTTAGCTCAGGCTGAATCTTCCTCAGCAAAACCCATAAATAAATAACTCAAAAGATATTATAGATTTGAATGTGAAACAAAATTATAGAACATCCAGAAGAAAACAGAAAAACTCAAACTCATAGAGAAGAAATCTTAAATATAATACCATAAGCATGACTCATATAGAAAAATAATTGATAAATTGGCTTTTACACATGTATTCGTAGCAAAATTTTTTTGAGGTCAAATCCCAGAAACAACCCAAATATCTATCATCAGGTGGATACACAAATTGAGTTTTATCTGTACAATGAAATAATTTTTAGCCATAATAGGAACAATTTTTGATAGATTCAATAAAATGTATCAGTGAAATAGTGCAAAAAAATTAATGAGAGCCTTACTAGTTAGAAAGGTGGAAGTAAATTTTTATTATTTTATTCTTTTTATTGTTATTATTTACTATGTTTATTAATGGAAGACATAATTATCTACATTAAATAATCTTTGTGATTTTAGCGGTTTCAATATTAAAATTTAGTACTCAAAATAGATTGTTTTACAGATTAGCAGTAAAAAATATAAAATTAAATTTTAATTATATCATTTATAATTGAATCACCAATATATGAAATACTTATGAGTAAGTTTTTACAAGCTGTACATAATCACTATGCTAAAACAGTACAAAAAAATTGCTGATAGAATTTTAAGAGAACCATGCATTGGAAGAGAATTTCAATTTAACCATAATCAATGTATATACTTGACACAATCACAGTCTTAATCTCAGTATACTACTTTTAACAGAAATTAACAAAGTAACTTTCATATTTGTTTCACACACACTCAGCAACTCCATCATGAAAATTAGTTTTTTCAACAAATGATGAAATAATGATAGTATAGTCAGATGGAAAGTTGAACCTTTACCTAATATACACAAAATTTAATTTGAAGTGAATCATGCAGCTAAATCCAAGAGTTAAACTGTAAACCTTTTGTAAAAGAATAGGAGAATAACATAGAGTAAGAATATATTGCATAAACAGTTAACAGAAAATAGAACCATAAAAAGGTGATAAATTCATCATTATTAGTATTTAAAAAATTATAATCCTCAAAAATTCCAATAGGCCGTAGCCTGGAAGAAAATTTTTTCAGTGCAAATATCTGAAAAAGAATCTACTTTGAGAATATAGAAATAAACTTTTCAAACTTAATGGAAGACAAACTGTTGTATGAAAAATGAGTGAATGTCTTAGAAAGTCACTTAACCAATGAGATGAAGATATATGGATTGCCAGAAACCACATGTAAAACGTACTTTACACTATTAGTCATTGGGGAGATACAAATTGAAACCATATTGAGACATCAGTCCACATCAAATACTGAGTCTATTACGAAAAAAGATAAAAAGATTGTCAAAATGTGGAACAACAAGGGCTTTCATGAATTTCTTTGATAAAGTTAAATATACAACCACTTTGAGAAATATTTCCCAATTTATTATAAAGTTAAATATACTCTTCCCTGTTGAGGAAGCAATATTACTCCTAGATATCCAAGAAAAATTAAATGAAAACATGTCCACGAACTAACTACAAAAAAATCTTCATAGCAGATTCACTCACTAAACCCAACAAATGGAAAGAGCTCATCAACATGACAATGGATCAACTAATGTATTTATATGATAGAATATTGCTGACAAATAGGAAAAATTTGAGATTACACAACAAATTTTTCCTGTTCCCTTCCTCTCAGTAAATTCCTTCTCTATAGGTCACAGTCAATTTATTTTACTTCTATCACCAACAATTAATTTTTTATAGAGATATTAAAGAAGCCATGAAATGTCAAAGACTAGAAGAACAGTAAGGAAGCTGTTGGAGTAGCTCAAAGAGGAAATGAAGCTCCAAACTAAGCAGTCCTTATAGTACCTAAAAAAAGAGACTGATGGAGTACATATCATCAAGTGCTGGCTAATGCCTGAGTGAGCTCGACACAGGAAAGATAGGTTCCCGCCAGGATTTCTACCCCTAAAACATCACAAAAGAATCTTGATGTTATCTAATATTTCCTGTTAGCACCACATGTTCTTTTGAGTTGTTACTTAAGAGCCCTTTACTCTGCCTTTTTCTTTGTTCACAAAGATCATGTACAGTGGCTAAGGAAGGTGAGATCAAGAAGGAAATTTTAGGCAAGAGATAAACTCTACCTGACATACAAATTCCTCTTACCAGATTATAGGCTGGTGATTAAAATAACATGACTTTGGAGATCTCAAGATGGTGGGATAGGAACTTATTCCCTCCCATGAACACAACCAGGTTACAACTATTTTTGGAAAAATTACCCTGGATAGAAGACTGGAAACTGGATAAGAAGAACCCCCAGAACAAGGGGCAGTCCTGACTAAGGTGGAAGGGGCAGAATTTCCTCTGGAGAGAAAAAGTCACCCTTGGAGCCAGCCGAGTTTCTCAGCTGGCCAGGTGGGAGTCACCCTAAGGTATGCAGCCCTCCCTGGAGGAGTGAGGCCTGGAGCAGGGGCTGATACTACTATAAGCATCCTTCAGACTGAGCAAAACTGAGATGAGGGTCTTACTGCCTGGCTTCTAACTGCAGTGGGGGATACCCCAGAAAACCTATTGGACAAAAGCCAAAATGGCCCAGGTCTTAAAGGGTCCGTGCACAAATTCACCCATCTCAGCAACCTAAAATCACCAGATAGAAGGCTGACAGGCCTTTGGTGAAAAGAGATTCACCTGGCAGGCTCTGGGGGCATCTCAGTGAAAGGAGGGACCTCTCTGGAGATGGAGACATTGGTGGGGTCCATTGTTCTGACCTGGTCCAGGCATGTTGACACAGACCTTGGCAGGTGCCATTGAGGTTCTTCCCCTGGCCTGTTAGCCCAGGGGGCTGCCACACTCACTAGAGTGAAGATTTAACCAGTTCAGCCAGGGCAGGCAGCCCGCTACTCATTGGCTTGCATCGAATGGGTGCCTTGAACCTCTACAGGTAGGTGAATGTGTTCACCTCAGTGGGGCAGTGACTGTGTGAGGACCTGGGCAAAGTGGAAGGCATTGGTGGAGAGGTGGGGGCCTCAGCAGTTGGGCATCAGGGGAAACTGCAGAGGGTAGGGAAATGTGCAGAGACTAGGACTGTCTTGACGTGACAGTGGTCCTGTGGAGAGTGAGGCTTACCAGGGGCAGAAGACCCGTGCTTCACAAATAGCCATAAAAAGGATCAACCCCACCTTCCAAAGCCTGAAAAAATTGAGTGCCCTCACACAGAGGGCCAGCCCCACTCAGCTGCACTCCTAAGAGTGCTGACAACAGCCTTGTAGGCCTGAGGCCTATAGCAACTGTAAGGCCCAGAGGATAGCAGCCAGCTACACTGGGTATCTACCAAATTAACAGGAAATCTGCAATAGGAGTGTGCTGTTAGACCTTGTAGCCAATGGTGCTAAGGCTCCCCAAACCAGATTTACAAACAGCTGGCCAGGGAAGGAAAGACTAGTCTCTCTGAGTACCTGCAGTAAGAGCAACCCTGCCACAGCAGGAGGACACAAGTAGCCCACAAAGGGGTCATTCCTGGATTTTTTTGGACTGGTGACAAGAGGGAAGCACACTACTGGGCCTCACAAGGCATCTCTCACATAAGGGCATTTCTCCAAGATCAGGAGAGATAGCTGACTCACCTAATACATAAAAATAAACACAGAGAAAGAGGCATAATGAAGAGATAAAGTAATACATTCCAAGCAAGGGAACAGGACAAAACCCCAGAAAAAGGACTAAAACAGAAATAAGCAACCTACCCAACAAAGAGTACAAACAAAATCTCATAAGGATGCTCACACATATTAGGAGAAGACTAGATGAACACAGTGAGCTCATCAACAAAGTACTGGAAAATATAAAAAAGAACCAATCAGAAATGAAGAATACAATACTGGAAATGAGAAATTCACTAGAGGGACTCAATAGCAGAGTAGAGGATACAGAAGAACATATCAGTGCACTAGATGAAAGACTAGAGGAAATCACCCAAGCAGAACAGAAAAAAGAAAAAAGAATGAGATAGAATGAGAACAGTGTAAGGGAACTCTGGGACAATATCACGCATGCTAACATTTGCATTATAGGTGTCTCAGAAGGAGAAGAGAGAGACAAAGGGGCAGAAAATTTATTTGAAGAAATAATAGATGAAAATTTTCCTAATCTAAGGAAGGAAATACACATTCAAGTACAGGAAGCACAGAGAGCTCCAAACAAGATAAACCCAAAGAGGCCCACACCAAGACACATTATAATTAAATTGTCCAAAATTAAAGATAAAGAGAGAATCTTAAAAGTGGCAAGAGAAAGGCCACAAGTGACATATAAAGGGAAGCCAATAAGGCTATCAGCAGACTTCTCAGCCAAAACTGTACAGGCCAGAAGAGAATGGCATGACATATTTAAAGTGTTAAAAAGAAAAATCCTACAGCCAAGAATATGCTATCCATCACGGTTGTCATTCAGAATGGAAGGAGCGATAAAGAGCTTCTCAGACAAGCAAAAATTAAAGGAGTTTATCACCAAGAAACCAGTTCTATAAGAAATGCTGAAGGGACTTATTTAAGTGGGGAAGCAATGGGCACAAATAGGGATTAAATTTTTTAAAAAAAAAACCCACCAGAAAGAAAAACAGGCAATAAAATCACTGGTAAAGGTAAAAATATAGTAAAAGTAACAGATAAACCATTCATGAAGATAAGATGAAGGTTAAAAGACAAAAGTACTAAAATGACCTATTTTAATGAGAATAGGGTAACGAATAGACACACACAAAAAAAGAGATTATATAATATTTCAAAAACATAAAATGTAGGAGGAGGGGAGTAAAAAAGTAGAGCTGCTAGAAGGAGCTTAAGCTAAAGAGTCTATCAACTTCATATAGGCTGTTATAAACATAGAATATTATATAGGTTCCTCATGGTAATCACAAATCAGAAACCTATAATAAGTAAGCAAATAAGTAAGACCAACACATTACTAAAGAAAGCGATCAAACCACAAGGGAAGAGAGCAAGAGAAAAAGAAAGGAACAGAGAAGAACTACTAAAACACCCAGAAAAAAAAGTAACAAAATAAAATGCCGGTAAATATATATATATGTCTCAATAGATACTTTGAATGTCAATGGACTAAATGCTCCAATAAAATGCCATAGGGTTGCCAAGTGGATAAAAAACCAAGACCCATGCATATGCTCCATACAAGAGACACACTTCAGACCTAAAGACACTAACAAACTGAAAGTGAAAGGATAGAAAAAGATATTCCATGCAAATTGCAAAGAAAAGAAAGTGAGCGTAACACTACTTATATCACACAAAATAGATTTTAAAACAAAAACTGAAACAAGAGACAAGGAAGGGCAGTATATAATGATAAAGGGAACAATCCAACAAAGAGATATAACACTTGTAAATATCTGTTCACCTAACATAGGAGTACATAAATATATAAAGCAATTATTAAGAGATCTAAAACGAGAAATAGACAGTAACACAATAATAGAAGGGGAATTTAACACTCCACTTGCACCATTGGATAGAGCATCCAAACAGAAGATCAATAAGGAAACACTGGTCTTAAATGGCACATTGGACCAGATGGACTTAGTGGGCACATATAGAACATTCCATCCAAAAGCCACAGAATATACATTCTTTTCAAATGCACATGACACATTCTCCAGGATTGATTACATATTAGCTCACAAACAAGTCTCAATAAATTTAAAAAGATAGAAATAATACCATGCATCTTTTCTGACTACAAAGGTATTAAACTAGAAATCAACTACCGGGAGAAAACCAGAAAAGCCACAAAAATGTGGAGATTAACTAAAATGCTAATGAACAACGATTGGGTCAATGAAGAAATCAAGGGAGAAATAAAAAAATCCCTGGAAACAAATGAAAATGAAAATACAACATGACAAAATCTATGGGCTGCAGCAAGAGCCATTCTAAGAGGAAAGTTTATAGAAGTTCAGGCCTGGCTCAACAAAGGAGAAAAACCCTAAATAAACACTCTAACAGCTTATCTAAGAGTACTGGAAAAAGAAGAATATGCAAATCTCAAAATCAGCAGAAGGAAGAAATAATACAAATCATCAAACAAATAAACAAAATAGAGAGTAAAAATACAATAGAAAAAATTAAGGAAACCAAGAGCTGGTTCTTTGCAAAGATAAGCAGAATTGATAAACCTGTAGCTAGAATCACCAAGAAAAAAACAGAGAAGGCTCAAATAAATACAATCATAAATGAAAGAGGAGAAACTACAACCACCACCTCAGAAATACAAAAGATAATAAGAGAATTCTATGAAAAGCTATGCACCAACAAATTGGATAATAGAAGAAATGGATAAATTCTTAGAAAGGTACAACCTTCCAAAACTGGACCATGAAGGAATAGAGAATTTGAATAGACCAATCAGCAGTAAGGAGATCAAAACTGTCATCAAAAACCTCCCAAAAATAAAAGTCCAGAACCAGATAGCATCCCTGGTGAATTCTACTAAACATTCAACAACTAAATACCCATCCTTCTCAAACTCTTCCAAAAAATTGAAGAGGAGGGGAGGCTTCCTAACTCATTCTAGAAAGCCAACATTCTCCTGATACCAAAACCAGGCAAAGCCAACACAAAAAAAGAAGTTACAAGGCAATGTCACTGATAAACATTGATGCAAAAATCCTTAACAAAATACTATCAAATCGAATACAACAAGACATTAAAAAGAACATACATCATGATCAAGTGGGTTTCATTCCAGGGATACGGGGATGGCTCAACGTCTGCAAATCTATGAATGTGATACACCACATTAACAAAATGAAGAATAAAAATCACATGATCATCTCAATAGATGCTGAGAAACCATTTGACAAGATACAGCAAAAATACATTTATGATAAAAACTGAATAAAATGAGTAGAGAAGGAAAACACCTCAACATAATAAAGGCCATATATGACAAACCCACAGCAAATGTCATTCTAAGGGAGAAAAAGTGAAAGCTATCCCTCTAAGAACAGGAACCAGACAAGGATGCCCACTGTCACCACTCTTATTTAACGTGGTATTGGAAGTCCTAGTCAGAGCAATCAGGCAAGAAAAAGAAATAAAATTGATCCATATTGGAAAAGAAGTGAAACTGTCACTATTTGCAGATGACATGATTTTATATATAGAAAACCCTAACGAATCCACTAAAAAGTTTTAGAAATAAATGAATACAGGCAAGTCACAAGATACAAAAATCAACAGACAAAAATTGGTGGCATTTCTATACACTAACGATGATGTCATAGAAAGAGAAATTAAGAATATAATCTCATTTACAATTGCAACAAAAATAATAAAATACCTAGGAATAAACTTAACCAAAGAGGTGAAAGATCTGTACACTGAAAACTATAAAACATTGTTGAAAGAAATCCAAGAAGACACAAATAAATGGAAAGATATCCCATGCTCTTGGATTGGAAGAATTAACATTGTTAACGTGTCCATACTTCCTAAAGCAATCTATAGATTCAACGCAATCCCTACTAACGTTCCAACAACATTTTTCACAGAAATAGAACAAAGAATCCTAAAATTTATATGGAACAAGAAAAGACCCCAAATAGCCAAAGGATTCCTGAGAAAAAACAACAAAGCTGGAGGTATCATACTGCCTGATTTCAAAATATACTACAAAGCTATAGTAACCAAAACAGCATGGTACTGGAACAAAAACAGACACACAGATCATTGGAACAGAATTGAGAGCCCAGCAATGAACCCACACGTTTATGGACAGCTAATATTCGACAAGGGAGCCAAGAGCATACAATGGAGAAAGGAGAATCTCTTCAATAAATGGTGTTGGAAAACTGGACAGCCACATGCGAAAGAATGAAAGTAGACCATTCCCTGATACCATGTACAAAAATCAACTCAAAATGGATTAAAGACTTGAATGTAAGATCCAAAAACATGAAACTTCTAGAAGAAACCATCAGCAGTACACTCTTTGACATTGGTCTTAGCAGCATGTTTTCAAGTACCATGTCTGACCAGGCAAGGGAAACAAAAGAACAAATGAACAAATGGGACTGCATCAAACTAAAAAGCTTCTGCACAGCAAAGGAAACCATCAAAAAAATGAAAAGACAGCCTAACAATTGGAAGAAGATATTTGCAAATCATATATCAGATAAGGAGTTAATATCCAAAATATGCAAAGAACTCATACAGCTCAACAACAAAAAATCCAACAACCCAATTAAAAAATGGGTAAAAGATCTGAACAGAGATTTCTCCAAAGAAGATATACGGATGGCCAACAGGCATATGAAAAAATGCTCAAAATCTTTACCTCTCTTGGAAATGCAAATCAAAACTACAATGAGGTATCACCTCCCTCTGGTCAGAATGGCTATAATTAACAAGACAGGAAACAACAAGTGTTGGAGAGGATGTGGAGAGAAGGGAACCTTTGTTCACTGCTGGTGGGAGTGCAAACTGGTGCAGCCACTAGGGAAAGTGGTAAGCAGTATCCTCAGAAAATTAAGAATAGATCTACCATATGATCCAGCTATCCCACTGCTGGGTATTTATCCAAAGAACTTGAAAATACAAAGACATAAACATACTTGCACCCCTATGTTCATTGCAACATTATTCACAATAGCTACAACTTGGAAGCACCCAGGTGCCCATCAAGGGACCTAATGGATAAAGAAGAAGTGCTATTTATACACAATGGAATACTACTCTGCCATAAAAAAGTGATGAAATCTGGCCATTTGTGACAACATGGATGGACCTTGAGGGTATTATGGGAAGTGAAATCAGTCAGAGGGAGGAAGTCAAATACTGTATCATCTCACTCCTAAGTAGAAGATAATTAGAAGGACAAACAAACACATAGCAATGGAGACTGGATTGGTGGTTACCATAGGCGAAGGGTGGGGAGGACAAAAGGGGTGATTAGGCTCACATATGAGGTGATGCACTATAATTAGTTTTTGGGTGGTGAACAAGATTAAATCTACACATAATTCGAAATATATTATGATGTACATCTGAAAGATATATGATGTTATAATCCAATATTACTGCAATAAAATAAAACAAGAAAAAAATAGCATGGTTTTGTGGAAATTGCAAAAATTATTCAATTTATTTTCACTTTTTAGAACTACATAATGAGAACTCAGTATGTATTTTAACATCAGATGGAATTCCTAAGGGCTGAAAGAAGTAATTCCTTACTGCTAGTGTTCAGAAAGTAAATCAGTTTCTCTTTGAGGAGGTGACATTTGAATAGAGACTTAGTAAGTGAGAAAATAACACACACTACTGGGAGCATTTCAGGTAGATAAGAGAACAAATAGAAGTTCCTTGAGACATAATTTTGTTCTTTTGAGGAAACTCCAGAAGCCAGTGTGGTAAGACAGGAGCATGCCGAAAGGAGAGCAGCTCTGCATGGAGGTAAAAAGGAAGCCAGAATACCAGCCATTTGTGGCATAATGGCTAGGGGAATAACCTTGGAGTTTTTCCCCAATGTGGTCGAAATGCACTGGACAGTAAGTAGCAAGGAAGTATGAAATCTGCATCAAAGGGAAGGCTCACCCACGTTTTTAATCTTTCTCTTGTAAGACTAGGAAGTGATGCTGGATTTTAGTAAACCAGTCTAGGAAATGCTCTTCTTAGTTGGGATTCTACTTCTCCTACATAAGAGATGTCTTTTTCTTTGTTCCTAGGCAGAAACAAAATCTTCATGTGTGTATGTTACTTCACTTTGATTTTATAAAATATAGTCAGAATTTGTTCTTGAATTCACGGTTGCCATTGGATAAATATATGTTTTCCAGAATGTCATACAATTGGAATCATACAGGAAATAGAATTTTTATGTTGGTTTCTTTCACTTACCAATATTATTTACGTTTTATCCACATCTTTCCAAGCCTTAATAGCTCATTTATTTTTATCACTGAATAATATTCCATTGTATAGATATACCGCAGTTAATTTATCCATTCCTTTCTTGAAGGATATCTTGGCTGCTTCCAAGTTTTGGTAAATATAAAAAAATGCCATATATATGTGTATTCAGGTTTTTGTGTAGGCATAATTTTTCACTTGATTTGAATAAATACAAAGGAATCTGATTGCTGGATCATGTGATAAGATTACGTTTAGTTTGGTAAGGAACTGACAAACTGTCTTCCAAAGTGGCTGTACCATGTTGCATTTTCTCCAAGAATGAATGAGAGTTCCTATTGCTACACATCCTCACCAGCCTTTGTTGTATTTTGAATACTAACCATTCTGATATGTGTATAGTGAAATCTCATTGTTGTTTTAATTTGAAATTCTTTTTTTTTTTTTTTTGAGGAAGATTAGCCCTGAGCTAACATCTGCGGCTAATCCTCCTCTTTTTGCTGAGGAAGACTGGCCCTGAGATAACATCCTTGCCTATCTTCTTCTACTGTATATGTGGGATGGCTACCACAACATGACTTGCCAAGCAGTGCCGTGTCCACACCCGCGATCCAAACTGGTGAACCCCAGGCTGCCAAAGCAGAACGTGCGCACTTAACTGCTGTGACACTGGGCCAGCCTCTAATTTGAAATTCTTTAAAGACATCATGTTGAACATCTTTTCATATGGTTACTTGTCATCTGTATATCTTTTTTGGTGAGGTGTGTGTTCAGATCATGTGCCCATTTTTAACTGTATTTTTTTTTTCTTATTGTTGAGTTTTAAGCGTTCTTTGTATATTTTGTTTTCCAGTCCATTGTAAGATACATGTTTTGGAAAGTTTTTCTCTGATCCTGTAGTTTGTCTTTTCATTCTCTTAGCATTATCATTTGCATAGCAGAAGTTCTTAATTTTAACGTTCAATTTGTCTATTTTTTTCATGAATTGAGCTCTTGATTTTGTATCAAAAATGTGATTACCAGATCAAGATTTTATCCGAGATCACCTAGATTTTATCCTATGTTATCTTCTAAGTTTTTTGTAGTTTTGTGTTTTACATTTAGATGTGTGATTCATTTTAAGGTAGTTTCTGTGAAGCATGTGCGGTCTGTCTATATAGACACTTGAAGCTGGATTTTTGGTTTTATTAGTAGTAGTAGTAGTAATATTTCAATTTTATAGCTAAACAAACTATACTAATAAGCTATAAACTATATATAACCTTATAAACTAATGGAGTCTATCACATTCTGGAGAAAATAAAACTATGGAGACAGTAAACAGGTGAGTGGTTGGCAAGGACTGGGGGGAGATATGGAGGGGTGAGAAGGTTCAGCAGGGGAGATTTGCAGGGTAATTAAACTATTCTTTATGACACGGTGATGACAGACACATACTATTACACATTTTTCAAAACCCATAGAACGTACAACACAAACAGTGAACTCTAATGTAAACTATGGACTTTAGTTAACAATAACGTATCAATATGTGTTCAGTAATTGTAATAAATAACCACAATATTATAAGACGTAAATAAGAGGACAAATTGTGTGTGGGAGCAAAGGAAGTTCATGGTAACTCTTTGTGCTTTCCAATTGATTTTTCTGTAAACCTATAACTTCCATAAAATAAAATCTATTAATTTACTTTTTTTTTGAGGAAAATTATCCCTGAGCTAACTGCTGCCAATCCTCCTCTTTTTGCTGAGGAAGACTGGCCCTCAGCTAACATCCATACCCATCTTCCTCTACTTTATATGTGGGATGCCTACGACAGCATGGCTTTTGCCAAGAGTGCCATGTCCACCCCCGGGACCTGAACCAGCGAACCCCAGGCTGCCAAAGCGGAATGTGCACACTTAACTGCTGCACCACCGGGCTGGCCCCTATTAATTTTTTAAAGTAAAGGAAAGATTCAGAGGAAAGTGTGAAAATATATATAGCTTTATGTGAGTATAAATGAGATTATTTTTTATTAATGTTATGATAGATTACAACCTTGTGAAATTTCAGTTGTACATTTTTTTAGTCATGTTGTGGGTACACAACTTCCCCCTTTGTGCCCTCCCCCACCCCCCCTTCTCCCTGGTAACCACCGATCAGATCTCCTTATCAATATACTAACTTCCACCTATGAGTGGGGTCATATAGAGTTCGTCTTTCTCTGAGTGGCTTATTTCGCTTAACATAATACCCTCGAGGTCCATCCACGTTGCTGTGAATGGGCCAATTTTGTCTTTTTTATGGCTGAGTAGTATTCCATTGTGTATATATACCACATCTTCGTTATCCAATCATCAGTTTCTGGGCATGTAGGTTGGTTCCACATCTTGGCTATTGTAAATAATGCTGCGATGAACATAGGGGTGCAAGGGATTCTTGGGATTTCTGATTTCAGGTTCTTAGGATAGATACCCAGTAATGGGATGGCTGGGTCATAGGGTATTTCTATTTTTAACTTTTTGAGAAATCTCCATACTGTTTTCCATAGTGGCTGTACCAGTTTGCATTCCCACCAACAGTGTATGAGGGTTCCTTTTTCTCCACAACCTCTCCAACATTTGTCGCTCTTGGTTTTGGATGTTTTTGCCAATCTAACGGGGGTAAGGTGATATCTTAGTGTAGTTTTGATTTGCATTTCCCTGATGATTAGCGATGATGAACATCTTTTCATGTGTCTATTGGCCATATTCATATCTTCTTTTGAGAAATGTCTGTTCATGTCTTCTGCCCATTTTTGATTGGGTTGTTTGGGTTTTTTTTTGTTAAGCAGTGTGAGTTCTTTGTATATTATGGAGATTAACCCTTTGTCGGATAAGTGGCTTGTAAATATTTTTTCCCAATTAGTGAGCTGTTTTTTTGTTTCAATCCTGTTTTCCCTTGCCTTGAAGAAGCTCTTTAGTTTGATGAAGTCCCATTTATTTATTCTTTCTATTGTTTCCCTCAACTGAGGAGTTATAGTGTCCGAAAAGATTCTTTTGAAACTGATGTCAAAGAGTGTACTGCCTATATTCTCTTCTAGAAGACTTATTGTTTCAGGCCTAATCTTTAGGTCTTTGATCCATTTTGAGTTTATTTTGGTGTGTGGTGAAAAAGAATGGTCAATTTTCAATCGTTTGCATGTGGCTGTCCAGTTTTCCCAGCACCATTTGTTGAAGAGACTTTCTTTTCTCCATTGTAGGTCCTCTACTCCTTTGTCGAAGATTAGCTGTCCATAGATGTGTGGTTTTATCTCTGGGCTTTCAATTCTGTTCCATTGATCTGTGGACCTGTTTTTGTACCAGTACCATGCTGTTTTGATCACTGTAGCTTTGTAGTATGTTTTGAAATCGGGGATTGTGATTCCGCTGGCTTTGTTTTTCTTGCTCAGGATTGCTTTAGCAATTCGCGGTCTTTCATTGCCCCATATGAATTTTAGGATTCTTTGTTCAATTTCTGTGAAGAATGTTCTTGGGATTCTGATTGGGATACCATTGAATCTGTAGATTGCTTTAGGTAGTATGGACATTTTAACTATGTTTATTCTTCCAATCCATGTGCATGGAATGTCTTTCCATGTCTTTATGTCGTCGTCAATTTCTTTCAAGAAAGTCTTGTAGTTTTCATTGTATAGATCCTTCACTTCCTTGGTTAAGTTTATCCCAAGGTATTTTATTCTTTTCGTTGCGATTGTGAATGGGATTGAGTTCTTGAGTTCTTTTTCTGTTAGTTCATTGTTAGTGTATAGAAATGCTACTGATTTATGTACGTTAATTTTATACCCTGCTACTTTGCTGTAGTTGTTGATTATTTCTAATAGTTTTTCTATGGATTCTTTGGGGTTTTCTATGTATAAGATCATGTCGTCTGCAAACAGCGAGAGTTTTACTTCTTCGTTATCTATTTGGATTCCTTTTATTTCTTTTTCCTGCCGAATTGCTCTGGCCAACACCTCCAGTACTATGTTGAATAGGAGTGGTGAAAGTGGGCACCCTTGTCTTGTTCCTGTCCTCAGAGGGATGGCTTTCAGTTTTTGTCCATTGAGTATGATGTTGGCTGTGGGTCTATCATATATGGCCTTTATTATGTTGAGGTACTTTCCTTCTATACCCATTTTATTGAGGGTTTTTATCATAAATGGGTGTTGGATCTTGTCGAATGCTTTCTCTGCAGCTATTGAGATGATCATGTGGTTTTTGTTTTTCATTTTGTTGATGTAGTGTATCACGTTGATTGACTTGCGGATGTTGAACCATCCCTGTGTCCCTGGTATAAATCCCACTTGATCACGGTGTATAATCTTTTTGATGTATTGCTGTATTCGGTTTGCCAAAATTTTGTTGAGGATTTTTGCATCTATGTTCATCAGTGATATCTGCCTGTAGTTCTCCTTCTTTGTATTGTCCTTGTCAGGTTTGGGGATCAGAGTGATGTTGGCTTCATAGAATATGTTAGGAAGTACTCCATCTTTCTCAATTTTCTGGAACAGTTTGAGAAGAACAGGTATTAAGTCTTCTTTGAATGTTTGGTAGAATTCTCCAGAGAAGCCGTCTGGTCCTGGACTCTTATTTTTGGGGAGGTTTTCGATTACCGTTTCTATTTCCTTACTTGTGATTGGCCTATTCAGATTCTCCATTTCTTCCTGATTCAGTTTGGGGAGATTGTAGGAGTCTAGGAATTTGTCCATTTCTTCCAGGTTGTTCAATTTGTTGGCATATAGTTTTTCATAGTATTCTCTTATGATCTCTTGTATTTCATTGGTATCTGTTGTGATTTCTCCTCTCTCATTCCTAATTTTATTTATTTGCGATTTCTCTCTTATTTTCTTGGTGAGTCTGGCTAAAGGTTTGTCAATTTTGTTAATTCTTTCAAAGAACCAACTCTTTGTTTCATTGATCCTTTCTATTGTCTTTTTTGTTTGAATATCGTTTATTTCTGCTCTTATTTTTATTATTTCCCTCCTTCTACTGACTCTGGGCTTTGTTTGTTCTTCTTTTCCTAGTTCTGTTAGGTGTCGTTTGAGGTTGCTTCTGTGAGCTTTTTCTTGTTTAGTGAGGTGAGCCTGTATTGCGATGAATTTCCCTCTTAGGACTGCTTTTGCTGCATCCCAAATGATTTGGTATGTCGTGTTCTCATTTTCATTTGTCTCCAGATAATATTTGATTTCTTCTTTAATTTCTTCAATGATCCATTGTTTGTTCAGAAGCGTGTTGTTTAGTCTCCACAATTTTTGCACCTTTCTCTGCTTTTTTCTTGTAGTTGATTTCTAGTTTCATAGCATTATGATCAGAAAAGATGCTTGATATTATTTCAACTCTCTTGTATTTATTGATATTTGCTTTGTTTCCAAAAATATGGTCAATCCTTGAGAATGTTCCATGTGCACTTGAGAAGAATGTGTAACCTGCTGTTTTTGGATGTAGTGTTCTATATATATCTATTAAGTCCATCTGGTCTAATTTTTCATTTAATTCTATTATTTCCTTGTTGATTTTCTCTCTGTATGTTCTGTCCATTGGTGTTAATGGTGTGTTGAGGTCCCCTACTATTATTGTATTGTTGATGTCTTCTTTTAGTTCTATTAAGAGTTGCTTTACAAATTTTGGTGCTCCTGTGTTGGGTGCGTATATATTTATAAGTGTTATGTCTTCTTGGTGGAGAGTCCCTTTTATCATTATATACTGTCCCTCTTTGTCTTTCTTTATCTGTTTTGCTTTGAAATCTACCTTGTCTGATATTAGTATAGTGACACCTGCTTCCTTTTGTTCATTATTAGCTTGGAGTATTGTTCTCCATCCCTTCACTCTGAGTCTGTGTTTGTCTTTGGGGCTGAGGTGTGTGTCCTGGAGGCAGCATATTGTCGGGTCTTGTTCTTTGATCCATCCTGCCACTCTGTGTCTTTTGATTGGGGAGTTCAATCCATTTACATTGAGAGTGATTATTGGGATGTGGGGGCCTACCACTACCATCTTGTGTCTTGTTTTCCGGTTTTCTTCAATTTCCTTTGTTTCTCGTCCCATGGTTTAATCTGTTCTGATAAAGAGCTGCTACTCTCTGTTGTTGTCCTTCTACTTATCTCCTCTGCTCTTGGTTTTGTAGCCCCTTTCCTTTTTTGGATTTTTCAGGAATGAGGGTTTTCCTGAGGATTTCCTGAAGAGGGGGTTTTGTGGCAATGAACTCCCTTAATTTTTGTTTATCTGGGAAAGTTTGTATTTCTCCATCGTATTTGAAGGATATTTTTGCTGGGTAGAGAATTCTCAGCTGTAGATTTTTGTCTTTCAGATTTTTGAATATATCATTCCACTCTCTTCTAGCCTGTAAAGTTTCTGCTGAGAAATCTGCTGATAGCCTGATGGGGGTTCCTTTGTAGGTTAGTTTCTTTTGCCTGGCTGTCCTTAGTATTTTCTCCTTGTTGACTTTTGCTAGCTTCACTACTATATGCCGTGGAGTTGGTCTTCTTGCATTGATAAAGTTTGGAGATCTATTGGCTTCTGTCACCTGAAGATCCATCTCTCTCACCAGATTTGGGAAGTTCTCAGCCATTATTTCTTTGAATAGGCTTTCTGCCCCTTTCTCCTTCTCTTCTCCCTCTGGCATACCTATAATCCTTATGTTGCGTCTCCTAATTGTGTCTGATAATTCTCGGAGAGTTTCTTCATTTCTTTTTACTCTTACTTCTCTCTCCTCCTCTGCCTGCAGCAATTCTATATTGCCATCTTCCAAGTTGCTAATTCTTTCCTCCATATTATTGGCCTTACTGTTCAGTGCATCTAGATTTTTCTTAATCTCCTCTATTGTGTTCTTCATTTCCAATATTTCTGTTTGGTTCTTCTTTATCGTATCAAACTCTTTTGTGACATAGCTCCTGAACTCGTTGAGTTGTCAGTCAGAATTCTCTCTTAACTCTCTGAGTATTTTAATGATGGCTGTATTGAAGTCATCATCATTTAGGTTATATATCTCATTTTCTTTGGGATTGTTTTCTGTGTATTTGTTATTTTCCTTCTGTTCTGGAGATTTAATGTATTTTTTCATATTGCTTGATGTTTTTGGTTTGTGCCTCCACATAGAGATAGAGTTTAGTTGCTCCTTTCACTTGTTTCTGCTGCTGCGGTGGGGGAGCAGCTGTTTATACTGCACCAACCAGGAACCCTGTCCGCAGTTGCTAACTGGGCCTGGGCCCCTCCTCGTAGTCACAGTGGTCCTTTGGATTCCCTCCTCTGCCGTGGGGGCCATCACAGGGGGGCTTCAGGCTGCGGTGCCTACTGTTGCAGCCCACCTAGACGTGCTCCCTCCTTGGGGTCTGCAATGGTGTTATGGGCTTTTCCAGTGGCCAGGGGTAGGATCACTTATATTTGTCACTCCATCACTGTCGGCACCCAGAAAATCTCACTTGTCCACTATGGGTCGCAGAAGAGCTATTGGCATCTTCTACAGTCTGTGGTTAGTTCACCTAGCTATGCTACTTTTGTCCCGGGGTCTTCCAGCCTTGTGGCTGCCAGATGGGTGCTTTCTACTAGTGCTGTGCAGAGGCTTTCCCTGAGGCTGCTGTGAGCCTGTAGGGTTTCCCCCTAGGCTACAGAGCTGGGTCACTGGAACTCCACCCAGCCCCAGTCCTGTTCCCCAGGAACTCGGGGAGCCCTTTGCCCTGTCTTGGGGGATAGCTGGAGATCCTGATTTCAGTGGTAGCTGGTCAGCTGCTGCCCTGCCTGATATTCTCCTCTCCAGGACCCTCCCGGTGTTGTGGATGCTGGGTGTAGCTCCTCCGCTAATAGCAGACAGAGAGTTTTGTCTGCTGCCTGGGCAGAACTCTGGAGCTTCCCCTCCAGGTCGCAGGGCCGGCCTCTGGAACTCCCCCTAGCCCCAGTCCTCTCTAAGATCTCCAGCAATCCCTTACCCCACGGGGCAGGCAACGGCAGCTGCGGGTCACCTCGCCCTCTGGAGTTCTCTCCAGGACTTTCCCAGAGTTGTGAATGCTGGGAGTGGCCCCCCTGCTAATGGCAGACAGAGAGTTTTGTCTGCTGCCTGGGCGGAACTCTGGAGCTTCCCCTCCGGGCTGCGGAGCCAGCCTCTGGAGCTTCACCCAGCCCCAGTCCTCTCCGAGATCTCCGAGATCTCCAGCAATCCCTAGCCCCACGGGGCGGGCAACGGCAGCTGGGGGTCACCTCACCCTCTGGGATTCTCTCCGGGACTTTCCCAGAGTCGTGAATGCTGGGCGTAGCCCCTCCGCT
The DNA here is from genome assembly GCF_041296265.1 of Equus caballus. Taxonomy (NCBI): domain Eukaryota; kingdom Metazoa; phylum Chordata; class Mammalia; order Perissodactyla; family Equidae; genus Equus; species Equus caballus. The sequence continues at coordinate 13,303,564 of NC_091707.1, forward strand.
AATGGCAGACAGAGAGTTTTTTCTGCGGCCTGGGAAGAATTCTGGAGCTTCACCCAGCCCCAGTCCTATCCGTGATCTCCAGCAATCCCTAGTCCCACAGGGTGGGCAATGGCAGCTGGGGGTCGCCCCACCCTCTGGGATTCTCTCTGGGACTTTCCTGGAGTTGTGCATGCTGGGAGTGGCCCCTCCGCTAATGGCAGACAGAGAGTTTTGTCTGCTGCCCAGGTGGAACTCTGGAGCTTCCCCTCTGGGGCACGGAGCCGGCCTCTGGAGCTTCACCCAGCCCCAGTCTGCTCCGAGATCTCTGGCAATCCCTAGCCCCACCGTGCAGGCAGTGGTAGCCGGGGGACCTCCGTGCCCTCAGTGATTCTCTCTGGGACCCTCCGGGTGCCATGAACACTAGGCGGGATCTCCCCGCCAATGGTGGGGCGAGACTCTCCCCATGGGCTCAGGTGTGTAACTCTAGAGTTTCCCTCTGTGTTTAGGAGTAATTGCGGGGGGTTTAGGTAGGCTTCTGGTCACCTGTTTCCACCATCGTTCCTCTGTTGTGTGCTTGCTCCTGCCCCAGATGTGTGTTGATCTTCTGGGGGTGTCCATTGGAAGAAAGCCGCTTGCAGGTACTAGGCTGTTCGGTTGGGGTCAGAGAGTTTTCACCTATTTCCACATCCTCCCAGAGGAAAGTCCATCCGCCTTCCGATGTATAGTCACGTGGGTCTCTCAGACGTCCTGAGATGCTGTCTGGATATCCTTTGTTAAGCGATAAGTGTCCAAATAATTGTAGACTCGAAGGGGGAGAGACAAAGAGGACTACTCATGGCACCATCTTGGATCCCTGGGCCTAAATGAGATTTTTTTTATCACGCTCTTAGCCCAGTGCCTAGCACTTAATGTATATCAATATTGGAGCTCTATGGTAGGAGTTTTGATGATGAATATAATAACAATGATAAAACAAAGAAGGATGTCCGTCAATCAGTGTGATAAATGCCAATTTATAAGCAAAGAACTTCCCCCAAATCAGAAGAATAAATGAATTCTTCTATCAGGGTGGGGGACCGAGGACAACTATGTAAAAAGTTTCTACAGAAATACGTCATTTAATCTGAGATTTGAAGAATAAGGAAATCTTATTAGACAGAGCAGAAGATAAAGTGCTTTCGTAGAGAAGAGATGGCATTTGCAAAGCTATGGATATATTATGTAAACTGACAGATTTCAGAAACAGACTAGTAAATATGCCCAAAGCACTGGATACATGGCAAAAATAGGGATAAATTTGAAATCCAGTAGTTTTTTAATGGCAAGTTACAAATTATTACTTGATTTACATACTAAAAGTTTAAACAAGGAGCATTGGATTTCTTTTACGCCAGTTAGCTATTTGCTTTACACATTCAGATGAATAAGTTATTGAAGACTATTTCCAAATTGTTTATTTAGTATATTGTAGGTTCATGAAAATCCATGATTGTAGATGTGATTTAGGATTAAGAAATTTAGGACTAATAGCAGCTACAGATAAATTACTTTATAACTATTTAGCTAAGAACTTTAGGAAATTTTTATTAATTGCTTGAACACAAAAAGTAGTCAAATATTATACTTTGCCCATTTTCTCCATCAAGAATTTTTCTGAGTGAGGATGAATGAGCTAAATTTTATTTTACTATTGTTGTTAATGTTTATTTATAGCATAATCACTGAAGAGGCAAAAATGGGCATATTTTGGATGGGTGAATGCAAACCACTTACCAGAAAAATAACTTCCAAGGTTTACATAACAAAAACACTTTCTATGTATACATGTGTAATCAGAAACATTGAATAGCTTTTTTTCTGTATTACATCAAATATTTTCTTATATTTTCTACATGAATAACCTTTCTTAATTATATTTTATGAACTCTGTGACATACAAATTTCTGACTACAAAAATGAATGTCGATCTAAGAAATCACTTTATAAAACTGAAATATGTTATAAATTTTTACTATGCTATTTAAAATGTATTTGCTTGACCTCATACTTTGTTATTAAAATGTATTTCTCATTTACTTGACTCTTGTTGATAGTTTCTTTATTATAATATATTTCTCTAAGTAAAATGTCATCAACTTCCAAAAAGAAGAATGAGGATTTCTTAGTTTGAACAATGTTATGTATTAAAATTAATTGCAGGTATTATCCCTAACAAATTAGTTGGTTATCCTATAAATTAGAACACATAAAAGATGTTTATTATTCCCACTATATTTAATATACTGGATAGAATGTTCAATGCTTTCAGGAAAGTAACTGAAATGATTTTAAAGATTAGAAGAATAAAGAAAATAATGTTCACTTAGTTGTGGTTGCCATAATTATTTATTTATTAAAAAACAAGTGAAATCACGAAAATTATTCAAGTTGGTGAAGGATTTCAGGAAGATTATTGGATCTACTTACAAAGATTTACTTTCATCAACAAATGACCATGGAAAACATTCAAAATAAGATAATATTCTCAAGAGCAAAAACAAACAAAATAACTGAAAAACTATAAGTTAAGCTAAACCTTTTTTTTAATAGAATGTGAAACAATTAAATCATAAAATATGGAGAGATACTGCTTACTCTTGGTAAAGATATCAATTCTAACGCAAATTAGTACATAAATTTAATGAAAAACATTAAAATTTAGATTCAGAATCTTTGGTAAACTTGTTTGAACTTTGTGCAAAATTTATATAGTAAAAAATGATGACTATATAAATAAATGAAGGGTAGAGTGTAAAGAAATACTAGATACTAAGATTTTCTAACACATATTTGTAAACAAATTGAGGAAGTGATGTATCGGTGAAATCAGTCAACTTGAGTAGTGGAACATAGGAAAGAATTTAGAGAGAGATCAGTATAGAGAAAGATTTAAAATGTAATGTGTAAGCCACAAATCAATGGTTAAGGCTCAGTTTCTTAGTGGTTGGTGTAAATATAAAGGAACAGCATGAGGAGGATCTTTGTAATAATGTAATAATTGTGTATTTTGACTGCAGTAGCTGTTCTAGAAATCTGCACATGTAACAAAATTATTTTGAACTAGAGAACACACACACCCAGTAACACTGTTAATTTTCTGGTTTTGATAGGGTGCTATGTTTATGTAACATGAAACCACTGGAATTTTCAGTTTTGGCATGACTGTGTGAGGAATTTCACAGACCTGCTCCCCATTGAACCTGGTGAAAATTATCAAAAATGACAAAACAGTCAGAGTTTCTGGAAGTGGCTCTGAAGGAATACAGCAAATAAGAAATATTTAGTAGGAAATTTACTAAAACTCAGTAAAAAGTTCAAAAGTCTGTGGTATTTAACCAAGATGTGTGTCCTCTTGTCCCACTTCCAGTTTAGTGAGACAGAATCTCTGCTGCAGACAGGCACAGCTAAAAACGTGGGACTTCCTCTCTCTCCAGCTCTTTGTCAGACAGATATCTTCCTGGGAGAAGGAGGAAGTCAGAAACCCTCATCCCACCCATCAAGAAAAGTGTAAAAGGGGTTGGAGACTCTCCTCTTTCACCCCCACACACAAGCATGGGAAGGGGACTCTGCTGAAAATACTCAGGTCCCAATTTTCCTTGTCCAAGCTCATTAAGCAGAGGTTTCACACTGAGAGAGGCAAAATGAGCAGAACTGCTGTTTCCGCCATCAAAAGAATGCTCAGTTTCTAAAGTAATGACGTCATAGAGAAGTGTACTATTGTCCGCACACCAACTCCAGAGCATTTTTTCAGAGATTTTTTCCCAGAGAAAGGAGCAGGAAATAGAACAGAGAGTTTCAAACCCCTCCCTGAAGGAACTGACAGCACTTGTAGCAGAATCTGGAGATGTTCAAGCATAAGGGCACTCTCAAGAACAATGAAAGTTATGATGAATGGCAGTTGGAATGATAGTGATAGAATTATTGCAGATATAAGCTAAACTGTAGAAAAGTCATGGTAAAAATTCTAAAAACAAGAGAGAAGGCAAAAAGTTTAAAAGCAACAGGAGAAAAATGGCCTGTCATTTACAAGTGAACCTCAATATGATTAACAGCTGAGGTCTCAACAGAAGTAATGGAGACCAAAAAGCTATATGATAACATATTCAAAGTGCTCAAAGAAAAATATCAACCAAGAATCCTATATCCAGCAAAGTTACTTTTCAAAAACAAGGTGAAATGAAGACATTCTTGGGTTAAAAAAAATAAATTAAAAGAGGTTGTTCCTAGGAGATATGTTTTAAGTGAAAAAGTAAAGGAAGTTTTGAGATAAAAGCAAGTGACTACATCTTTTGAATCCCCGAGAGAACTGGTAAAAAACAGTGGTAAATGAAAGTATTTAATTATAAAAGACAGTGTGAATACCCATCTTGTGTTTTCTCCTCTTAACTGATATAAAAATGAATTTTATAATACACTATGTATATATAAACTATTATTGGGCAAATATCATATTTAAATGTAACATATTTGACAACACCAGTGCAGCAGAGGTGACAGGTAACAAAGCTGTATGGGCTAAACAAATGACTCTAGATGCTAACCACAATAGACAGGAACAAAGAAAAAATGAGAAACTAGAAAATTAATATAAAAAAGCTTTAAATATATGCTTGTTCTCCGTTCTTATCTTAACTTCTTTAAAATACATAAATCTATGTGAAATAATAATTATAACTATGTATTCTTGGGTCTTTAATAGTCAAGATGTACTATATGTGAAAATAATTCCACCACAAAGGAGAAGAGAGAATAAAGGAATAATATTTCTACACCACACTAGAATTAAGTTAGTATAAATCTGAAGCTATTTTGTAAAAGTAAAGATTAAAGGAACTAGAAAGCTACTTTAGAATATATTCACTTAATGCAAAAGAAAGGAGTAAATGAAAAATAGTGGTACATGGGCAATATAGAAAAAAACCCTGAAAGTTGCAAACATAAACCTATTTATATTCATTAATAGCAGTAAACGTGAATTTATTGAGGAATCCAATCAAAAGGCAGAGAATCCCAGCTGGGATTTTAAAAGGAAATCTAAATTTACTCTGTATACTACAGACACAATTTAAATTTGAGATACACCTATGTTTTGCTTCAAATTATGGAAAATAATTTATCACAGCAACCACAAGAAAGTTGAAGCAGATGTACTAATGTCAGACAAAATAGATTTTATTTTTATTTATTTGTTTTGTGAGGAAGATTGGCCCTGAGCTAACATCTGTTGCCAATCTTCCTCTTTTCGCTGAGGAAGATTGTTGCTGAGCTAACATTTGTGCCAATCTTCCTCTACTTTGTGTGGAATGCCACCACAGCATGGCTGGACAAGCAGTGCTTGGTCCACACCTGGGATGTGAATCTATGAACCCAGGGCTGCAGGAACAGATGCATGAACTTAACCACTATGCCACTGGGCAGGCTTCCTAAAAAGTCTTTAAAACATAAAATAGGGGCCAGCCCTGTGGCAGAGTGGTTAAGTTCACACTCTCCACTTCAGCTGCCCAGGGTTTTGCTGTTTTGGATCCTGAGCATGGACTCAGCATCACTCATCAGGCCATGCTGAGGTGGTGTCCCACATAGCACAACTAGAAGGACCTGTAAGTAGAATATACAAGTATGTACTGCGGTGGGGGGCTTTGGGGACAAGAAGAAGAAGAAAAGGAAGAGGAAGAGGAAGAAGAGGAAGAAAGGTAGATTGGCAACAGATGTTAGCTCAGGTGTCAATCTTTAAAAAAAATTAAAAAACAGAAAAGAAATGATTAGATATAAAAGGTACATTGTATAGTTATAAAAGGGTATATCCATGAGAAATATATAAAAAGTTATAAACATATATGCACCTAACCTAACATAATAGAACCCAAATATATGAAGCAAAAATATATACTAATTAATTTAAAAAGACAATTCAAACAAAAACAATTGAAGACCCAATGATCTTAATTCAAAGGTGAATATAACAACAAGGCAGAAGGTCAAAAGAAAATAGAAGGCTGGAACACTATAAACCGACTATACCTAACAGATTAAACAAGAATAAAAAGCATCCAAATCAGATAGGAAGAAACAAATCTGCTCTTGTTTGCAGATGACATGTTTTCATATATAGAAAACCCTAAATATGCCACAAAATAATCCATTGGAACTGATAAAATCAACACAGTTGCAGAATACAATACCAATATGGAAAAATCAGTGGCATTTTTATACACCAACAATAAACTCTCTGAAAAGAAATTAAGAAAATAATCCCATTTAGAGTACCATAGTGAAAATAAAATTCTTAGGAGTAAATACATCCTTGAATGTGAAATTTCTGTACACCAAAACTATAAGATATTGATTAAAGAAATTGAAAAAGACACAAAGAAATGGAAAGTTTTTCCATGTTCATGGATCGGAAGAATTAATATTGTTAAAATGTCCATACAACTCAAAGGAATCTACAGGTTCAATGCGATCGCTATCAAAATTCAAATGGACTTTTTCTCAACAAGAGAAAAAATACTAAAATTTTTGTGAAACTTAGAAAATACCTCAAATAGCCAGAGCAATCCTGAGAAAGAAGAACAATTCTTTAATTTCAAGCTATATTACAAAGTTATAGAAATCATAACATGATGATACTGCTATGAAAACAGACACATATTCCAATGGAACAGAATAGAGAGCCAAAAATAAACCCAGGCATATAAGGTCAACTAATCTTTGACGAGGATATCAAGAATACCAAATGGGGAACAGACAGTCTCTTCAATAAGTGGTACAGGGAAAACTGGTTATCCATATGTAAAAGAATGAAATCAGATACTTATCTTATACTATAAAAAAAAATAATTCAAAGCAGATTAAAGTATTAAATGAAAGACGTGAAACCATAAAACCCCTAGAAGAAAATATGGGGAAAATCTCCATGACACTGTTCTTGGCAATTGTTTTACATAGAGGGAACTAAAAGCAAAGGTAACAAAAGCAGAAATCAACAAGTGGGACTACATCATCCCCAAAAGCTTCTGCATAATATACAGTCAAAAACATGGGCAGGCAACCTATGGGAGAGAAGAAAATATTTGCAAAACATATGGCTTTGATAAGGGGTTAATATCCAAAATATATAAGGAACTCCTCCAACTCAATAGCAAAAATCAAAAAACCCAATTAAAAAATTGTCAAAGTGTCTGAATAGACATTTTTCAAAATGAGACACATATATATCCCCCAGGCATGAAAAAGTTGTTCAACGCCGGCGCCATGGCCAAATGTTTAAGTTCACATGCTCCATTTCAGCGGCCCAAGGTTTCACTGATTCAGATCCTGGGCAGACCTAGGACGACTCATCAAACCATGCTCAGGTGGCCTCCCACATAGCAAAACCAGAATGACCTACAACGAGAATATATGACTAGGTCCTGGGGGGCTTTGGGGAGGAGAAAGAAAGAAAAGAAATGATTGGCAACAAATGATAGCTCAGATTCCAATCTTTAAAAAAAAGACAACAGCTGTCCAATATCACTAATAATCAGAGAAATAAAAATGAAAACAATGAGATTTTTATCTTACTCCTATTAGGATGGCTATTATCAAAAAAACCCCAAGACTTGTGTTAAAAATGATGTGGAGAAAAGAATATTCTTGTATACTGTTGGTGGGAATGTAAAGTGGTACAGTCATTATGGAAAACAGTATGGAGGTTCCTCACAAAATTAAAAATAGGGTGCGCTCATGGCCCAGCAATTCCACTTCTGGGTATATATCAAAAGGAAAAAAAATCAAGATTTCAAAGAGATATCTGTAGATCCATATTCACTGCAACATTATTCACTATAGCCAAAATATGGAAACAACTTAAGCATCCATCAGTGGATGATTATGTCAAGAAAATGGGACATACAAATATACAGTGGAATATTATTCAGTCATAACAACAATAGAATATTGTCATTTGGAACAAAATGGAAAAACCTGGAGGACATTCTCCTAAGTGGAATAATTAAGATAAAGAAAGACAAATATTGTAATACCTCATATCAGGATTCTAAAACAAGTAAAAATTGCAGAAGTAGAGTCCATAAACTATAAAACTAGAATTATATAAAATTTATAATATATGAGAATATTTGAACACAGAAAAAGTGTATAAAAACAAAATTGTTGCAAAAGGGTGTTAATAGAAACAAACCATGGTGGAAGAAATTTTCCTAAAATATTATTAATCATCTTACATGTAAGCAAATTCAAACATTGTTAACAAATGTACAGATTTTTAAAACACTCCAATCTAACAATATGTTGTTCACAAGAGTTGTGTTTCTAAACAAAAACACATAAAACTATTTAATTATAAAAGATATGCACATTACATGTATTTTATGAAAAGTAACTGTTGTATGAAATTAATTTGAGAAAAAGGTATAAAATAGACAACTAATGGGGCCAGCCCCATAGCAGAGTGGTTAAGGTCACATGCTCTGCTTTGGCGGCCTGGGCCTCACTGGTTCAGATCCTGGGCACAGACCTAGCACTGCTCATCAAGCAATGCTGTGGCAGCATCTCACATAAAACAAGTAGAATGATCTATGACTAGGAATACTGATATGTACTTTATATATCTTTACATACATATAGGGGCTGTAGGGAGAAAGAAAAAAATGAGGAAAAGTGAGACCAGTTGTTAGCTCAGGGCCAATCTTCCATACTCCCCCCCAACAAAACACAATTAAAAATAAATCCAGGTAGTATTCAAGAAGATATGAAAATCAAGAATTTATGTATATCCACAGTAACCTTCAAAGTTTTATTTTAAAAATTCTCAATAATTAAAAAATATAATTAGGGCTGGCCTCATAGTGTAGTGCTTAAAGTTTGGCATGCTCCATTTTGGCAGCCTGGGTTCATAGGTTTAGATCCTGGGCACAGACCTACACAGCTCATTGAACATGCTGTTCCAGTGACCCATATACAAAATAGAGGAATACTGGAACATAGGTTAGCTTAGGGTGAATATTCCTCTGCAAAAAGTTTTTATATATATAATTAAAAAATTCACATGGATGGAAAATTTGACAGGTTAGGTGGACACAAAATAGTAAACATATTTTAGAAGTGCATGGTGAAGTAACAATGTTAGCAAAAATATATAAAATGAATAAGCAGAGTACATTTAAATTATTTTATGTTAAAAATTCAAATATCCAAAATTTGTAGAAGTACTAAATAGCTAATAAGAACATTTCAGAAATTTTGAAATAATTGATAGCATACAATCACTTTCTGATGACAATGTATTTAAAATCTACAATGAAAATGCTTAAACAGAAAAACTAAGAATTTGAAATTCAAAGTACAATGCTTTATCATTCACATTTTTAAAAGAAAAACGGATTTATGAAGCACTTAAATATAAATAAAAACTAAACAAAGTATTTAGAAGTAACGGCAAAATGCATGTAAAAATAAAAGTTAATAAAATAGAAAACAGTAGATGGACTCAAGACTGTTAAAATATGGTTCTGGAAAATCTTAACCATAGAAGCAACTAGAAAAACTGACCTATAAATAAAAGGAAGACAAAAATATATATTAGGTGCAAGAAAAATGTCAAAATACAAAGGCTATAACACTTCAGAGAGAACATATCTTTAAAATTTTTCAGACAGTGTGACAAAATTTTTGTCCAAGAACTTAACACTAAGAAATGGTTAACTTAGAGCAGTGACATCAGCAACATGGCAGAGTGAGATGTTCTCTTGATCTCTCTCCCTTTGAACTACGACTAAATAGACATTCTTTAATCAGCTGAAGATACCCACACAGCACAACAGGAGGCCTGAGAGACCCACAAAGCTATACATCTGAAGGGGGATGGACTGGGCCTCTGGGAAGTAGTGGAGCTAGGTGAGCACTCTCTAACTCTTCCTTGAAGCTCTGTGAAAACGCTGTGAACACCATCTCAGCAGGGAGCACCCATGGTACCGCTGTGGAACAACAAGTGGGAATGCACCTCAATGCAACTGTAAGAAGAAGTACCAGTATCCCTGAGACCATGTGCAAACAATTTCCCAGCCAACAGGAGAGCTCTCCATGCCACTATGGTCCCAACAAGTTCCCCAGGCTTGGATGCCATGAGGAAGCCCTATCCACCAAGCACATTGACCAGCATGACTGTAATAAGAGGAGGCAGCAGATCTACATTCATACAAACTCTCTCTTGGCCAGTGGGGTTGCCCATAGTGCCACTGCAGCACCACAAGTGGGAACACATCTCAGCGTGATTGTAAGAAGAGGCAGCAGTAGCCCTGAGCCTCAGTGCAAACACTTTCCCAGCTGAGGGACTGCCCACCATATCCCCACAACATCCAGCAGATGCTGTAGGATCAGAAACACAGCTCCTGCTTCTCCTCAGCAGTAGCAGGTGGAATCTGCAACCTGATACTACCACAACTATGCTGCCAAAGGATTTTTTCACCAAACACCATGAGAAACTACAGCAACAATTCAGAGCAGAAGGATAATAAAAAGTCTCCAGAATCCAACCCTGACGTCACAGAAATTTACAATCTGAATGACAGAGAATTCAAAATAGCTATCATAAAGAAACTCAACAGGTTACAAGAAAACTCAGAACGACAGTTCAATGAGCTCAGGACTAAAAATAATCAGAAGAAGGAATACTTCACCAAAGAGACTGGAACTTTAAAAAAATCAAAGCAGAAATTCTAGATATGAAGAACACAATTAATGGGTTAAAAAATAATCTAGAATACTTAAAAAAGAGACATTATGAAGTAAAGAATTAGTGACTTGGAGGCTAAAAATATAAAAATGTGTCAGGTGGAGAAGGAGAAATAAGTAAGTGTTTTTTTAAATGAAGGAACTCTTTGAGAAATATCCAGCTCAATTAGGAAAAGCAACATAAGGATTAAAGGCATTCCAGAGGAAGAAGAGGGGGAGAAAGGAGCAGAGAGCTTCTTCAAAGAAATAATAGCTAGACCTTCCCAAACCTGGGGAAAGAACCAGACTTACAAATACATGAAGCCAATAGAACTCCTAATTACATTAATACTAAAAGACCTTGTCCAAGGCACATAACAGTAAAACTGATAAAAGTAAATGACAGAGAAAAAATATTAAGGGCAGCAAGGCAGAAGAAAATAACCTAGAAAGGAACCCAGATAGGATCAGGCTATCAGCAGATTTCTTGGCAGAACCTTTACAGGCTAGAGGAGAAAGAAATGATATATTCAAAATACTGAAAGACAAAAATTTTCAGCAAAGAATACTCTATCCAGTGAAAATATCCTTAAGATATGATGGAGAAATATAAGCTTTTCCATATAAACAAAAGTTGTGGGAATTCACTCCCACTAGTCCTCCCCTAAAAGAAATCGTCAAGGATGCCTTCATACCTGAAACAGAAAGGCAAAAGTCCATAAAGATTTGAGCAAGGAGATAAATAAACAGACAAGGTCAGAAAATTGCAGCTTTCTTTCAGAACATGATAGCAAATAATTATAACGGGAAAGATAAAGGGGAGGAAAGCATCAAAAGTAACTATAAACACTTCGAATTACTCACAAACTGACAACACAAAATAGAATAATTTGTGACAACAATAACTCAGAAGAAGAAGGGGATAGGGATGGAACCTGCTTCAGCTAGTGGAGATAAGATGCTATCAGAAAATGGACTATCTCATCTATGAGATCTTTTATACAAACCTCATAGTAACCACTGAACAAAAAATCAGAGCAGAGCCACAATTCATAAGAAAAGAGAAACCGCCACATAAAACCACAAAATGAAATGGAAGTCAGAAATACAAGGGAAGAGAAATAATGGAAATATAGAACAACCAGAAAACAAAAGATAAATGGCAGTATTAAGCCCTAGTATATAAATAACCATTCTAAATGTAAACGGACTGAATTCTCCAATCAAAAGACACAGAGTAGGGGCCAGCCTGGTGGTGCAGTGGTTAAGTTCACATGTTCCACCTCTCGGCGGCCCTGGGTGTCCTGGTTCAGATCCCGGGTGAGGACATGGCACTGCTTGGCAAAAGCCATACTGTGGTAGGCGTCCTACATATAAAGCAGAGGAAGATGGGCATGGATGTTAGCTCAGGGCCAGTCTTCCTCAGCAAAAAGAGGAGGATTGGCAGCAGTTAGCTCAGGGCTAATCTTCCTCAAAAAAAAGACACAGAGTAGCTGGATGAATTAAAAAACAAGATATAACAATATGTTGCCTCCGGGAAACGCATCTCAGCTATAAAGGTAAACATAGGCACAGCATGAAGGGATGGAAGACAGTACTCCAAGAAAATGGCAGTCAAAAGAAAGGAGGTGTTGCCATACTAGTATCACACAAAGCAGACTTCAGGATAAAAAAGACAATGAGAGACAAAGAGGGGCAATATATAATGATAAAGGGGCCTTTCCACCAAGAGGACATAATACTTATGAATATATATACACTTAACATAGGAGTACCAAAATATATAAAGCAACTATTAAAAGACCTAAAGGGGAAAATTAACACACATATTATTTTGTTCAGCATTCTGTTCTCATCATACCACTCTCTCCACAGCCCCGTGAAGACATCCTTACAATATGCCAGTATCTCTCACCTCTTCTGGAATGGCTGACCTGTCCTCCTGACCTTCTTGGTCAGACTCTCCCATCCTCCAGGACTGACTCGAGTCCCACCATCTACAGGCATCCTCCCTGGGTGCTCCAGCCATTGTGGGTTGCTGTCTTTTCCAAGTTTTGAGATTATAGCAAATCTACAGAACACTGGCAAGCATTTCAGTGTTGCTTCATGTACTTACCTCCACAGCGAAGCATAAACTCCTTGAGCAGCAGAACCATGTATAATATTCCGTGGGAGTTCTCACCCACCCTCCTCACAGTCGTTAGCCCTGAGTACATGGAAACAAATCTTTTTCTATTGATCTAAAATTTTAAAAAATGGATTGAGTTCTTAATCAGCTACTGATGTCAGCTGCTGGTGAGAGACCAGAAACAAGTAGCCTCAATAAGGTAGAAATTCATTCCTGTGCATTTAACAAAGATCATCAAGTTCAAGCACCTGCAGTAGGGTGGCAGCTCTATTTGTCGTCGAGGTCCCAAGTCCTGCCTCTCTGTTTCCCAGCCACAGCAGGTGGCTTACATCCTCATGGCTTCTTTGTGGGGCCAGGCAGCAGCTGGAGGTCCAACAATTTATCCAGGCAGGAAGCAGAAAGGAAGGTGTGACCTGCATAAATGACACATGCCCCCGTCTGCCCCTCCCCCAAGAGGTTTTCCAGGACCTCCCACCTCACAGTTTCTACTAACATTTCTTTATTCTCAGTGGCTGGCAAACGTGGTCTTTTAATTGGGCACTTTAAATCCCCAAATGAGATGAGAAGTCGTTCTAAGGAAGAGAAGTTGAGCGACTGTTAGGTAGGCACTTCAGGGTCTCTGCCACAGTGGTCATCATGTGCTCAGTATTTTAACGTGTTTTTTTTTTCATTGAACCCAAAGAGCACTGTGCTGTGAGTCACGGCTCTAGAGCAAGACTGCCTGAACCCATATCCCAGCTCCAGCTGTGACGAGCTGTGTGAACTCAGGCGAGTTATTTATCCACTCTGTGTCTCAGTGTCTCCATCTGTAAAATGGGGATAACAACAGTACCTACATCATGAGCGGTTTTAAGGATTAAATGAGTTAATGCATGAACTCACTTAAAACAGTGTTTGACTGACTTTGTAAGGATTTACTTTTTGTTATGTATGTTCTGTGAGGGTAGGCCTAATTGTTATTTTGAGTGGCAAGATGCAAAGCTGACTCTTCTAACTCCAAGCTCAGTGATCTTTCTCCCACACCACTGATTTATGGGGCACCAAGAGAGGGCTGCAAGGAAGGACTGCAGGAAAAAATGTGGTAACACCCGAATATGAGCTTCACTCCTTTGCAGTTTTGCTTAGGGCTAGTGCTTTCCATAGCTCGGTAGTCTGTGGCTTTAACTGTTTAATAAAGCTTCCTGCAGCTTCTGGATCTTGCATACCTACAAGAAAGTATGTAAAACATCATTTGCCAAGATAAGACCAGCTATGTTTTTGAAACTGCACTGCAAGCATTTAATAATAAAAATGTTTGTTTTCCTTGATGTATAGAGTAACTTTCAAAGATTCAAATGGTTTCACGTATTAATCATAATAAAGTGGCTTTAGTCCCAGACAACTGCAGCATTCTCTGTTCCCTCTCAGAGTGACCTGGCATCACTAGCTGTTTTGATTGCTCCTTATCTGATTGGAGCTTCCTTAGGAATTCCCACTTCTTACACCTGCCAGTGAAGGTAATGCCACCTCAGCTCATGGCACTGGAAGGAAACCAACACTAGGCATGAAACAAGAGCCTTAGTGACAGCAATGGCATTGTAGACTTGTGAACCAGACCTATGGCTTCATGTTGATCACAAGTCGTGGCTAGAACCTTTCCTTGTATTTAAATTGCTGAGACATTTCTTTCTTGAATCAGAGCAACAACCCATATTTAAAGCATGCATCTCTGAAAGTCCTCTAGCCAAGTCTGTGAGTACAAAATTACATTAAAAACATTGTGGCTGGGTATTCCAGACAAGTTGCTACAACCACAGTAGAATGTGTTTTTTGTCAAAAGTGAAACATCAATTATCTTAGTCTATTGTGAAAACAAAGAAACTACAGAGTAAAACAAAATCTATAGACCAGTCCAAGTGCCCTTAGGAAGGAAGGCAGTCATGCTGCAAAGACGTACAAGCATGTGGCAGAGGAGACCGGTGACCCTCCTCCTGTCTCTGGCCACAATCATGTAACAGGTGCAGCCATGAACAACCTAACAGAATCTCACACATCATCCAACACCATCCCTTTTTCACTTGTTTGTTTGAAAGTCTGGGCAAGACACATCACTACTTTGTATTCCTTTTTCCTTTACTACATCATGGAGATGCTAAAAAATGTAATACTATTTGAATCTAGTTACTTCTAATTGATCTGACTAGTAATAAAATGCTCTGTAATAATGATAAGTGCACTATGAATTATGAACAAAAAGCAGTTATCTGGCAGATTGCACTATTGTGGAAACATTCATGGTCTTTCTCAAATTGTTGATAGTAGTATTTGTCAAGCTGGCATTGTGCCCAAGGGTGGAACAGGTGGAGATGCCCTTCATCCAGAGGAAGTGAGAGCCAAGCGAGTCCAGGCAGATGCTCCAGAAGTTGAAGTCCTGTCACCGGTGCTCATTGACTGGGACTCTCTCTCCCATGCTCACACACATGATTTAGCATCCTTACCTTAGCAGCCACGTATTCAGTTCCACCACCTGACAGCGCTGTATCTGCTCCACTGCTTTGTCAGGCTCATGAGTCCATAACCCACAGAGTGGGAGAGGGTCTTGGGGTCCTCCATGGCCCAGCCCCTGAAAGCTGTGATGACAGCACCAACATGGAATTAATTTTAGTAGTAAATGTCACATGAAAAATAAGAACACATATTGTCATGGCAACCTAAGCAGCGCACAGTGTCTGGCACTAGTAAGCATTCAAGAAAAATGTGTTTATTCAGTGAATGAAAAGTTCTGGACAAGAATTCATGGAATACAGACTTAGTGCTTATGGCTTAGGTGCTGTAACTATGTATGTAAATCAATCATTATATAAATTAATGAAAATATGCACACAAAGAGAGTAATTTCTATGGAAACTAAGTTGAATGCTTTGGCAAGACTCCATAAATGTAAATCTATCAAAATTCTTTATCAATTCAGGTGTATGAAGAAAACTAAAAATTTGGGGGGAAAACCATAAAATATATCAAAGAAATTTGTACTCTACTGGCTTCACAAATATCTTTAAATTCTTGCTCCTCTTGAAAAAAACTAAATCTGGAAATTGTGTATGATGAATTTTAGATGTGCATTAGGAATTCAAAGCAGGGAATCAAGTATAAAGGAAAAGACCCTGGCACAATATCAAAATGTTGCCAAATTAATGTGGATTTTATAAACCACTTAAATGAAAATAAAGTTAAGCATGTATTATTTTTAAGCTTCCTCAGTGAAAACTTCCTCATTTTTTTCCAACTAACCAACCAATCATTGGACCTGAGAACATCAGAAAACAGGGCTTTATCTCAAAAATGTATGAAACGATTTTACAGGTCTTCAAGCCTAATAGAAATCTAACTTATGTGCACTTATATCTGTTTTACCAATAATTCACAAGGCCAGTCGATGAAGAATACAGTGAGAAGTGACGAACTGACTGATGTCTAGTTGATTCTGAAGCCGTGAAGATACCTATTGCGGCTTAAAAGGAGACGACACAAAATTTCAGTGCTCATCAATTGGAAGTGTGACCCAATGAGCCTTCCTTAACCTCAGTGGCTATACCAGGAATAACTAACTCCCTCCCCGACAACCTTGGTATAGATGATTTTGTACATCTACACCATATATACTTGTGCACACATGATATACATATCTATGCCTATACATGTATAAATACACAGTTACACATACATCCACAGAACACTGAACACTCCACTCTTGCCATAATCCTATTCCTATAAACTCAATTTCCAGCCAACGATCTGAAGTTTCAGAAACAAAATTACTTAAAAAGAAACTTTACACCTAGCTTGCACCTTCTTAGGGATTTTCTGTGGTAGCAGGTTCTTAAAACTTATTCCTGACATTTAAAAAGACTTATTACTGATCTTAGGCAATAGAACTTAACACCTAAACAATCTGTCCTGCATTTTCCAAATGCTTTCCTGTATAACATCCTTGTGAAGCAAATAATTAGAATTTTCACAAGTTTTTTCAGATGATGCAACTTAGACTTGGTTAAATTATCTAACAACACAGGCACTAATGAAATTTATTTCAACACTATTATTTACAGAGAGAAAATGACATAGGAAAGATGAAATGGTAGTTCAATAAAGAATTATTTGGCACAGATTATGTGCATTGCAAATGAGGAAGAAAAAGAAATTGTCTCTGCCCTTAATATGATTATAGTACAATGTGATGTGCGTGAAGCGAGACTTTTTTAAAGCACAAAGTGCAGGGGCAAGAACAACTGACTGTTGTTGGTGGAGGGTGGCAGGAAATGTGTTGCTAAAATAACA
Organism: Equus caballus; assembly: GCF_041296265.1. Classification (NCBI taxonomy): domain Eukaryota; kingdom Metazoa; phylum Chordata; class Mammalia; order Perissodactyla; family Equidae; genus Equus; species Equus caballus. The sequence continues at coordinate 13,320,737 of NC_091707.1, forward strand.
GAGTATCTTGAAGAGTAAGATTTCATTTAGCAGACAGAGGAGAAGGATGTTCTTATGAGAGCATCATGATGTATCAAGGTGCAAAATGCTTTTTTGAGCCAAATAAAATCATAACAGTACAGAATGGTCCCCAAGGTTTCTGTTGGAAATTGTAGAACATACAAAAATCACTAGGTGAATAGTCTGTGTTCCACGCATGGGAATTTTAAATCTATTTTGGGCCACAAAGAGCTACTGAAGTTTATATAGGGGAGTGAATGACATGACCCACTGCATTCTAGAAGATTTTCTCTGTCAGTCTGGCTCAATTCATTAATCTGAATGACAAAGAGAAGAAATTGAAGAGAAGAAAGACCAGGATTAAGCTGTTGCACTGAGAATGAGGAGATGACAGTTCCAGTTTTTATTTTGGTAGAATTAACAACACTCAGTGCCTTTAAACATAATTGATGACTTTCCTTTGTGAGTGGAGTCTAGGGTTAAATGAAATTTACGCCATCAATGTCTACTTCTCTCCCAGATTAGGCCCAGAACATGACAGATGGGCCAAAGAACCTGCAGAGGGAACTGCCGAGGTGCAGCATGTGGGTCTCCACTTCTCCTGAGTTCAGAGGAGAGAAGGTCCTGGAGAGTCAGGAAGAGCATTTAATTGCTTCTAACCTTGTGGTTCCATAAAAGCAGCTAGAGAGGCCAGCAAATTACTCCATGTCTTTCTGAAAACTTTTCCATTTTTGTTTGAAATGAACAATTACTGCTTTGGGGGCAAAAATGTAGAGACCAATGTATAATTTGTATTTTATCTTATAATGTAAAATATCAGAACGTTGAAAAAGAGGTCCAAGGTAATTTTAAAAATGGAATGCTTTTAACCAATCATGTCTCTGATTATTGAACAGACAAATAAGCATGTGCACACATAAAATGGCAGCCTTTTAAGTCTTGTCAATGGAAGTCAGCTTAAAAATTAGGCTTGGCCAAAGAGATACCCACTGTTACTAACGGGATTGTGCCCAAATTTTATGCACCATATGGGAAGCTATTAACTCATAAATTAAAGGCCAAATAATTTTGAAATATTCTATTTTAATACTATGTGTATTCAAATCTATTATGGATGAGGTTTGATATAGAAATGTATAACAGTGACTTTCTTCTCCTTAGTCCTACAGTTAGGCTAAGGTAGAAGTCTTGGGCGAGAGTAATGCTCACCAAGACATGAGTGCAATGATGAGGAAGAGGGTCGGTTCACTGGCTTTATACGTGCTTTCAATGCACTTTATATCTCTTCATAGAAGGACTTCATATTTCCCCTAGAGTTCTCCATGGGGAAAACAGATGCTTATTTCTTAGTTTGGCTTCTCAAAATTTTCCTCCTTATGAGATTCAAAGTCCCCACTATAAAAATAAAAATAAAAATAAGAGTTTTTAGACGTCTGGGAACCCCTGGAGTGGATGCTACAAGCACAGGGGCAGGAAGACTGCTCACTGGTATCAGGCACAGAGAAGCTATTGTGTACCTCATGTCTTGGTCAATTCTTCACCTTCTGATGCGTGAGCTTAGGCATACGACTTAACCCAGATGCATCTCCATTTCTCCTGTGTAAAAAGTGTGAGAATTATAATTACTTACCTCTTAGGGGTGTTATGACACTAATTAATACCTCAAAACTCTGTGAATAGGAATCATTCTGCACAGATACTAATTACCATTATTTAAAGAACAGCCATAAAGCCAGATGCAGTAGAAGAAGGTGGTGGGCAGGGCTTCAATCTCCTTAATGAAGGCCAAATAACAGTTAGTAGGAAGAACAGTGAAGAAAAATAAGGCAATTAACGAAGGACTGCAAATTAAGGCATTGCATTGGTAGAGCTTAATCAACAGGGCATCTGCTGAAAATGAATGTGGGGTGCACATTCCGTGATGAAAAATCCCTGAAAATTTATTAGCCTATGGCACTATTTCATGAAAGAGAAAATGCTTCTAACACTTGCAACCTAATGGTATGAACAAATTTTGAGGGATATTGCCATACTTTGTACAATCAAAATAAGACTAATTCACTTAAAAGATACCATGTGAATCCACCTGACACTGTCCTTTTATTATGTTTAGTATTTCAAGATGTGAAAACAAATAAATTCCTAGGAATTACAGAAGAGACAGTGGTCAAATTAGAATTCCAGAATCTCCCTCATATGTTATTTTATAATTGAGGAAGATAAGATATTGTGTCTTAATGATGTTTGAAAGGCTGATATCTTTTCAAGATGTCATAGTTGTTTCCTGTGATTTCCACAACCATATCCTTCAGGATTCTGCCATGGTTACTCTCTGGCTGCACCAAGGGGAGCCTGAGGAAGACAGGTGCCCAGTCTTCCTTGACCAAGTTCACATACCATGACCTAGTAAATCTCTTGGGGTGATTTCTGTGAGTTTTCTGGGTCAAGAAATAGTCTGAGAAGAAAACAAGGGAATTCTAAAGTTCTTCCTATCCTAAGACCACACAATTCCTAGCACCCACATATTGCAGAATTCACATTTTGCACTTTCTCCTAAGACTTCTGCACAATGACTTACGCGTTCTCAATGTTACAAGCAGCTACAATTGTCTAAGGGCAGAAATGTTATGAGCATGCACTTGTGTTGTGTGTGGGTGAGCTAAGCAATGGGTGGCCCCACTGGGAGGCCAGAAAACATGCTGCCAGGCTCAGGTTTGGAGAGCCCCACTTATTATCTTACATATCTGAACTGTATCTGACAACCACTTATTTTTTATAGGGATCAGATACAACATGAATTGAATTTGTACTATATGCCAGGCATACCCACGGCTGTTTTCCCATTCCAGATTCAAAAATCCCTAAGTAAAATAGGCATTTTCATCCCATTTCTTTTCGTTGAGGAAACAGGTTCGAGAGGTGAACTAGCATCCTAAGATAGATTAGCACCATGAGACGTCTTTGGCCTCCAGTCTAGCGATCTTCCTTCTACACTCATGGCTTCCTCTGATGTCATAATTATTTCAATATCTGAAAGGGCTCTATGAAACATGAGTGTGCCACTTCCTGATGGGCCCAACCCCAGATCACAAGTCTAGACACGACACTAGATCCTTTCCCTCAAGGACTAACCGCCTGTGGGGCAGAGAGTCACAAAACAAATTCCCAAACAAGCGTTTTGTTATAAGTGTGAGTAGTGCTAAAAGGAACTTAAAGGTTATTTATTATAATATCCACTATGCATAAAACAAGCTGCAATTTTTTTTCAGAGTAGTAGTATTACTTTTAATGTAAAAACATCTAACCTCAATTATAGGCATGTGTCACTTAACGATAGGGATACATTCGGAGAAATGCATTGTTAGATGATTTTGTCATTGTGCAAACATCATAGTGTGAACTTACACAAACCTAGAGGTAAAGCCTACTACACACCTAGGCAGATGATATAGCCTATTGCTCCTGGGCTACAAACCTATACAGCATGTTACTGTACTGAATTCTGTAGGTATTTGTGTATCTAAATATCTTAATATAGAAAAGGTACAGTAAGAATGCAGTGTAAGAGATAAAACTGGTGCACCTGGTATAGGGCACTTACCATGAACGGAGCTTGCAGGACTGGAAGTTGCTCTGGGGGAGTCAGTGAGTGGCGAGTGAATGTGAAGGCCTAGGATAGGACAGCACTGTCACTATTGCAGACGATATGAGCACTGTACACTTAGGCTACATGAAGTTTAGAAAAAAAATATTTTTCTTTCTTCAATAATAAAGTAACCCTGGTTTACTGTTACCTTTTTACTTTATAAAATTTCAATTTTTTTTAACTTTTTGACTCTTTTGTAACAATACTTAGGACACAAGCACATTGTACAGCTGTGAAAAACATTTTCTTTCTTTATATCATTATTCTATAAGCTTTTTTCTATTTTTAAATTTTTCTATTTTTTTTTTTACTTTTTAAACTTTTTTGTTGAAAACTAAGACACAAACACACATTGGCCTAGGCCACACAGGGTCAGGATCATCAATGTCACTGTCTTCCACCTTTACACCTTGTCCTACCAGAAGGTCTTCAGAGGCCATCACGTGTATGGAGCTGTCATTCCCATGATAACAATGCCTTCTTCTGGATCACCTCCTGAAGGACCTGCCTGAGGCTCTTCTTGAGGAGGTGTCACTCTTTTCAGAAGTATGTCCATGTTGGTTTGCTTGGTTTGTTTCTTTTTTCATCATAGACTTGCTTGTAAGCAGATAATGCACCATGAACAGTCCTCTCTACTCATGAAAACTTTTTGGTGTTAGGGGTCCGTGTTTTCAAATTTTTTAAGGAGCTTCTCGAGGTCTGCAACAGCTTCTGCTAAACCTTTCACTGTGAATTTTCTTGGGGGTTCTTCTTCTTTTTCTTCCGTAGTTTCCTTTTTTCTTGCCTTTTCTTCAACTACATGCTCCTGTTCCAGTTACATTAACTCCTCATTAGTCACTTCCTCAGGAACCATGTCTAGGAGCTCCTCAATGTCATTCTTATCCACACTGAGGTTAAGGTTATAATCTTATGGGACCACCATCTTATATGCAGCCAGTAGTTGACTGAAATGTCATCATGTGATGCATGACTGTAATGCTCTACACCCCTATATCCAAGGGAACTGCCTGCTGCCTTTCCCCTGGATTTTCACAGCTCCCAAGACTTCCAGTGCATCTTAAGACTCTGCATTGAAGGATGACAAGAGTTGAGTGTATAGTTACCATGAGGGAAAGTAAATGGATGCCAGGAAAGCAGCCTGAGAGGTTGAGTCAAGAATAAGAGGACTATGGACACTTCCATGTGGCCTGGCTCAATCCTCCAGGGAATTAAGAGGTCTAGTGTCAGGTCCCTGACAGCTCTGACCAAGAACCAAGAGGCTTCTCCTCCTGAGCCTATTGGTGGAATGAAATCCGCAGGTCAGTCTCAATGAGAACTGTCCTTCAAAATGCTCACTGTGACCACAAGAGTCTCTTGACCACTCTCTCACCTTGAATTGAACCCTGGAACTGTGCCTCAGTGTTTGGAGATAGCCAGTGTGTAGCAGCTGAGACCTCTTCATTTATTAATACATGTGGCTTGATTTCTAGAATATTCTCTCTGTGAGCTGTTGAAGGTCTCTGAATTAAGCTATCTCTTCCTGCACTACAGAACAGCATTATATCAAGCACACTTCCCTAGGGCACCTTGGATAATGGGGCAGAACGGCAACATAATGTGATGTCATAGCAATTCCTAACCATTCCAAATCTGACTCATCCCAGTAATGAGTCAATAAGGTCTGTGGCTCAGCAACGGGAGCTTACACAGTGGAAAATTGAGGCAAGATGTTGCAAAAGAAAACCTAGGAGCTGTACTGGAGCAGCTACACCAGCTCCTAATATTTATTATAGGCCAGCTCAATCTGTAATCTGATCCCTGTGTGGTACCCAGAGCCTTCCTTGCTTCCTTTTCTGAATCACTTCTCCTTTTCAAGTTCCTTATACAAAAGAAAGATTGAGGTCTCCTTGCTAAAATGAGACATACAAGATTTACAACTTTGAGGTTTTAAAAGGAGGAAGCAGAATGAATGAGAATAAGTCTCATCATACAAGATTTAGTCTCCTCTGCTGCTGACATCTCATCCTAAACTTGTATTTCTAAGATATGTGTTCCTCAGGGTGATAAAGCAGGATTATTGCCTTCCCTCTTTCATTCTACCAATACATTTGATTATTGTAATTCTTCAACAGTTTGTAAGGGTATCCATCTCTTATTTTTTTATTTTTATTTTTTAAATGTTGCTTGGCACATAGTGAACATTTATTGATACAATAATAAGGAACTTGGAAGACAACATAGGGTAATTCACTAGTTTCCAAAATTGCCATTCTTTTTTATTGTGGTAACATTGGTTTATAACGTTATATAAATTTCAGGTGTACATCTTTGCATTTCAATTCCCTCCTCCCTCCCTCCCTTCCCCTCTGGTAACCACCAATCCAATCTCTGTTTCTATGTGATTGTTTGTTGCTGTTTTTATCTTCTACGTATGAGTGAGATCACATGGTATTTGACTTTCTCCCAGTGAATTATTTCACTTAGTATAGTACCCTCAAGGTCCATCCATGTTGTCACAAATGGCCGGATTTCATAATTTCTTATGGCTGAGTAGTATTCCATTGTGTATATACACCACATCTTCTTTATCCATTCGTCCCTTGATGGGCACCTAGGTTGCTTCCAAGTCTTTGCCATGTGAATAATGCTGCAATGAACCTAGGGGTGCATGTATCTTTACGCATTTGTGTTTTGATGTTCTTTGGATAAATATCCAGCAGTGCAATAGCTAGATTGTACAGTAATTCTTAATTTTTTGAGGAATCTCCATACTGTTTTCCATAGTGGCTGCACCAGTTTGCATTCCAACCAGCAATGTACAAGGGTTCCCTTTTCTCCACAAGGGTTCCCATCCTCTCCAACACTTACTGTTTCTTATCTTGTTCATTATAGCCATTCTGATGAGAGTGAGGTGATATCTCATTGTAGTTTTGATTTGCATTTCCCTGATAGTTAATGATGTTGAACATTCTTTCATGTGCCTGGTGGCCATCTGTATATCTTCTTTGGAGAGATGTCTGTTCAGATCTTTTGCCCATTTCTTAATTGGGTTGTTAGGTTTTTGTTGTTGAGATGCATGAGGTCTTCCTATATTTTGGATATTAATTCTTTATCAAATATATGGTTTGCAAATATCTTTTCCCAATTCTTAGGTTGTCTTTTCATTTTGTTGATGGTTTCCTTTGCTGTGCAGAAGCTTTTTAGTTTGATGTAGTCCCATTTGTTTATTTTTTTCTATTGTTTCTCTTGCCCAGTCAGACGTGGTACTTGAAAATATGCTGCTAAGACTGATGTCAAAGAGCATATTGCCTATGTTTTCTTCTAGAAGTTTCATGGTTTCGGGTCTTACACTCAAGTCTTTAATCCATTTTGTGTTCATTTTTGTGTATGGTGTAAGGTAATGGTCTACTTTCATTCTTTTGCATGTGGCTGCCCAGTTTTCCCAACACCATTTATTGAAGAGACTTTCTTTTCTCCACTGTATATTCTTGGCTCCCTTGTTGAAAATTAGTTGTCCATAGATGTGTGGGTTTATTTCTGGGCTTTTGATTCTGTTCCATTGAACTTTGTGTCTCTTTTTTTGCCAATACAATGCTGTTTGGTTACTATAGCTTTGTAGTATATTTTGAAATCAGGGAGTATGATACCTCCAGGCTTGTTCTTTTTTCTCAGGATTCCTTTGCTTCTTTGGGGTCTTTTGTTGTTCCATATAATTTTAGGATTCTTTGTTCTATTTCTGTGAAAAATGTTGTTGGAACTTTCATAGGGGTTGTGTTGAATCTGTAGATTGCCTTAGGAAGTATGGAGATTTTAACTATGTTAATTCTTCCAATCCACGAGCACAGAATATCTTTCCATTTCTTTGTGTCTGTTTCAATTTCTTTCAACAATGTTTTATAGTTTTCAGTGTACAGATCTTTCCCCTCTTTAGTTAAATTTATCCCTAGGCATTTTATTCTTTTTGTTACTGTTACCAATATTTTTGATTATTGTAACTCTTTAACAGTTTCTAATGGTATCCACCTCTTTTAAACCTAATAAGCATACGAGGAATCTCAAGGTTGTATGCTTTGAACACCTGCCCCATAAACTCAAAATGATTAACTATGAAAAGTTCAGCATGCACCTCTTAAGACCTAAATGTTATTGTAATTTGATGGAGAATAGCATTGCTGTGGACTGAATTACGGCCCCCACCAATTTATATGTTGAAGCCTTAATCCTCAATATGACTGTATCTTGAGATAGGGCTTTTAGGAGATAATTAAGGTTAAACGAGGTCATAAGGGTGCGGTCCTAATCTGATAGGATTGCAGGCCTTATAAGAAGAGAGAGATCTCTCTCTTTCCAGTATACACACAAAGGAAAGGCTATGTGAGCACACAGTGAGAAGGCGGCCATCTGCAAGCCAGGAAGGGACCTTCATCAGGACTTGACCATGTTGGCACCTTGATCTAAGACTTCCAGTGCCCAGAACTGTGGGGAAAAAAATTTACATTGTTTAAGTCCCCCAGCCTTGGTATTTTGTGACGGTAGCCCCAGCTGACTAATAGAAGCATATTCAGTAATATACTGAACACTCTTTTCTACAATGCTTCTACATGGTGTCTAGTAGAAAAGTGGGACAGATGGAGTTACTCATCCCAGGAGGCTTGGCACAGAGAGAAGACTCACAGACACTGATAATGTTTGTATCAAGAAATAGGAACCCCTATGCCTCAACTATCCTTCAAAAGAAATCCATTCACACAGGAGCTATCAAGATACATAGGAACTCAATCATACCTTCTGTGACTCTCAGATCTTCAGTAAAGTTTCTAAATTTTGGGCTATTTTTGCTTTGAAAACTGATGTAGAGTGGAGCTGAGATAGCAGAGAGGAAACTGAACCAGAAGAAGAACTATGAAGACGCAAAGAGGAATTTTCAAAAAGTGTTTGGAGGACTTTGAATGGCCTCCGGCCATGGAAGTGAGGTCAGGCCAAGGACGAGTTCAATAGGCTTTTTGGAGGCAAGAATCTTCACTTAAAATTAGAGCAACAGGAAAAACACAGAATATGAGCTTATGTCAGAGTTGAACCATACTAATAGAAACTCGGGGGTTTTTCCCACTGGCTTATATAAGAGAAAATGTACTTCTGCACTTTCCTAAGGATTGAATGAGGGGAAGGAAAGGATCTTCAAGATGCAGAGTAGATGAGGTAGAGGATAGAGACAAAAATAACTCTTCTTACGTTGCTGAACTCTGCTTACGATCTGACTTAATGAGATTGTTCTCCTCAAAAAAGGGTAAATGTACACTTTTTTATCCTTTAACATTAGTGTGGATAATCTCACTTAACTTGCTCCCCAACACTTTCTCTGAAGATTTAATTTGTTACTGTGTATTTTTTGAATAATAAAATTACAAATTTAGTAATATACAATAAGGAAATGAGGTAAGTCAAAGTGCAGTTAAAGGACAGATAAAAATAAAGAGGAGACAGACTAAGGAATGCAATATTTATTAAAAAAGCAAACAATCTGATTAAAAAATGGGCCAAAGACCTTAACAGATACCTCACCATGAAGATATATAGATGGCAAATAAGCACATGAAAAGATATTCCACATCATATGTCATAATGGAAATGCAAATTAAAACAATGAGATACCACTATACACTTATTAGAATGGCCAAAACCTGGAACACTGATGACATCAAATGCTGACAAGGATAAGAAGCAACAGAAACTCTCATATATCATTGGTGGGAATACAAAATGGAAGAGCCACTTTGGGAGATAGGAATTTTCTTACAAAACTAAACATACTCTTACCATGTGATCCAACAATCACACTCCTTGGTATTTACCCAAAGGAACTGAAGACATATGTCCACACAAAAACCTGCACACGGATGTTTACAGCAGCTTTGTTCATAATTGCTAAAACTTGGAAGCAACCAGGATGTCCTCCAGTAGGTAAATGGATAAATGCAGCACATCTAGACAATGGAATATTATTCAGCACTAAAAAGAAATGCTCTATCAAGTCATGATAAGATATGGAGGAACCTTAAATGCATATTAATAAGCAAAAGAACCAAATCTGAAAAGGCTACATATACTGCATGATTCCAACTATTTGACATTCTGGAGAAGGCAAACCTATGGAAAAACTAAAAAGATTGGTGGTAGCCAGCAGTTGGGATTGGGGGGCAAGAATGAATAGATGAAGCACAGAGAATTTTTAGGGCAATGGAACTACTCTGTATAAAACCATAACGATAGATATTTGTCATTAAACATCTGTCCAAACCCATATAATTTATAACATCAAAAGTGAACCATAGTGTGAACTATGGCCTTTCGGTGATAACAACTTCAATGTAGGCTCATCAATTGTAACAAACATACCACTCTGTTGCAGGATGTGGATAGTTGGGGAGGCTGTGCATGTGTGGGGGCAGGGAGTATATGGAAAATCTCTGTGCTTTCCCCTCAGCTTTGCTATGAACCTATAACTACTCTAAAAAAATAAAGTCAATATTAAAAAAAAGTGAATGAGAAAGGATAGTTGCAAAAGAGTAATGAGCAACTGTAGAGCAGAGAAAAAGAACTGAGCAGCAGAAACCTTGGGGATTCACAAAATATCAAGTTCCCAGAATCTCTTGATGTTAGGTTTGAGCCACATGACTAGTTTTGGGCAATTAAATATGAATAAAAGTGATATGTTCATTTACAGGCTAGACAGTTAACAGCTGTTGTATTCCATTCTTAACAGCCACGTGTTGCTAGATTAGTGATGTGCAATAAATATTATGCAGGCCACATATGTAACTTTAAAATTTCTAATAGCCCCATTAAGATAAATAGATGAAATTAATTCAATAATACATTTTACTGAATCCAATACATCCATGATATCCTTTCTTTTTTTTTTTTTTTTGAGGAAGATTAGCCCTGAGCTAGCATCCGTGCCCATCTTCCTCTACTTTATATGTGGGACACCTACCACAGCATGGCTTGCCAAGCAGTGCCATGTCTGCACCCGGGATCCAAACCGGTGAACCCTGGGCTGCCAAAGTGGAACATGACAACTTAACCGCTGCACCACCAGGCTGGCCCCATGATATCCTTTCAACTTCTAATCAACACGCAAATAATTATTGAGATATTTTACATTTTTTTCTTACTAAGTCTGATAAATCCAATGTCTATTTTATACTTATAGAACATTTCAATTCAGACTAGACACATTTTAACTGTTCGATAGCCTCATGTGGCTAGTGGCTACTCTGTCAAATAGCAAAGTTCTGGAAGGCCTTGCTACTGGATGAAAGAAGCCTACTGCATCTACATCAAACTGTCGAAGCAAGAAATAATCTTCTGTTGTACTAAGCAAGCCACTGAGATCTGAGGGCTTATTTGTTACTATAGCGTAGTTTACTGCTACTCTGACTATTATAAAAACTGTTATAAATTCAGGGCCAATCAACAGACTTTCCCTCTACCTCTGAAGTTTAAAGAAATTGGATGTGTCTAAACAAAAATAAAATCTTTGACCAGGAAATTAGGTGAGGGATTGATGCACTAATGGTTTTTACCAGTGGAGGCAAACTTACTGAAGAGTGGAAGAGATGGAGTTGACTGTCTAACCAGTCACTATCAGTTGTGTGCACAAAACTGAGTTCTATTCACAAGTCAAACAGATTAGGAGACTCCTTTCCTGCTTGATTGTTAAAAATCTATCTTTTTTGGAGGATATCATTCAAACACTAAGGTTATTATTAAATATGATAAATAAACATGGCAAGCAACAGGATATTTTGGAGGATATGACAAAGCCATTTTGTGTAAACCTAATTCAGTCTGACTTTGTTTTTCCAAAAAGGCCAGACGTAGCCATTGAGTGTGCATTGTATATCTGCTTTAAGCATTTGCTGAGTCCCAAAGACAGGAACAAATGGCCTTAAGATAAAGATGCAACTTCCCCCATATTGGCATTTCCTTAAGGATAAGCATCTCTCCCTAGGCTAGGAACTGATTGCTCTGCTCGCCTGTGACCACCCAGCTTGAGACAAAAGATCTGCCACCCTGCTGTGTCCATCAATCTCTGTGCTGAAAGGGCAGTCGTGTGACTATTGTAAAAGGGACATTTCAATCCTATGTGAAACATTCTCTTAGAGGGTATATAACCACTCTGCAGACCCCACATCTTTGGTGCTCTTCCTTCCTTGGAGAAGGAAGGCCTTGGGCTATATGGTCCTCACATTTGGCTCAGAATAAACTCACCCCAAATATTCATTTATAGATTGGTTATGGATTATTCGCGTTGGCACATACATCTTTCCAAGCTTTCTTCTTTCTTCTTTTTTTTTTTTTTTTGATATACCAGGCATTTATTGTACCTGATTTTATCTATGTATTTATATCATATATATTTGTTTTTTTTATTAATGTTATGATAGATTACAAGCTTGTGAGATTTCAGTTGTACATTTTTGTTAGTCATGTTGTGGGTACACCACTTCCCCCTTCGTACCCTCCCCCCACCACCCCTTTTCCCTGGTAACCACCGATCAGATCTCCTTCTCAATATACTAATTTCCACCTATGAGTGGAGTCATATAGAGATCGTCTTTCTCTGACTGACTTATTTCGCTTAACATAATGCCCTCGAGGTCCATCCACGTTGTTGTGAATGGGCCAATTTCGTCTTTTTTTATGGCTGAGTAGTATTCCATTGTGTATATATACCACATCTTCTTTATCCAGTCATCAGTTTCTGGGCATGTAGGCTGGTTCCACGTCTTGGCTATTGTAAATAATGCTGCAATGAACATAGGGGTGCAACGGACTCTTGAGATATCTGTTATCAGGTTCTTAGGATAGATACCCAGTAATGGGATGGCTGGGTCATAGGGTATTTCTATTTTTAACTTTTTGAGAAATCTCCATACTGTTTTCCATAGTGGCTGTACCAGTTTGCATTCCCACCAACAGTGTATGAGGGTTCCTTTTTCTCCACAACCTCTCCAACATTTGTCGCTCTTGGTTTTGGATGTTTTTGCCAATCTAACGGGTGTAAGGTGATATCTTAGTGTAGTTTTGATTTGCATTTCCCTGATGATTAGCGATGATGAACATCTTTTCATGTGTCTATTGGCCATATTCATATCTTCTTTTGAGAAATGTCTGTTCATGTCCTCTGCCCATTTTTTGATCGGGTTGTTTGTTTTTTTGTTGTTAAGCAGTGTGAGTTCTTTGTATATTATGGAGATTAACCCTTTGTCGGATAAGTGGCTTGTAAATATTTTTTCCCAATTAGCTGTTTTTTTGTTTCAATCCTGTTTTCCCTTGCCTTGAAGAAGCTCTTTAGTCTGATGAAGTCCCATTTGTTTATTCTTTCTATTGTTTCCCTCAACTGAGGAGTTACAGTGTCCGAAAAGATTCTTTTGAAACTGATGTCAAAGAGTGTACTGCCTATATTCTCTTCCAAAAGACTTATTGTCTCAGGCCTAATCTTTAGGTCTTTGATCCATTTTGAGTTTATTTTGGTGTGTGGTGAAAAAGAATGGTCAATTTTCAATCTTTTGCATGTGGCTGTCCAGTTTTCCCAGCACCATTTGTTGAAGAGACTTTCTTTTCTCCATTGTAGGCCCTCTGCTCCTTTGTCGAAGATTAGCTGTCCATAGATGTGTGGTTTTATCTCTGGGCTTTCAATTCTGTTCCATTGATCTGTGGACCTGTTTTTGTACCAGTACCATGCTGTTTTGATCACTGTAGCTTTGTAGTTTGTTTTGAAATCGGGGATTGTGATTCCGCCGGCTTTGTTTTTCTTGCTCAGGATTGCTTTAGCAATTCGCGGTCTTTTGTTCCCCCATATGAATTTTAGGATTGTTTGTTCAATTTCTGTGAAGAATGTTCTTGGGATTCTGATTGGGATAGCATTGAATCTGTATATTGCTTTAGGTAGTATGGACATTTTAACTATGTTTATTCTTCCAATCCATGTACAAGGAATGTTTTTCCATCTCTTTATGTCATCGCCTATTTCTTTCAAGAAAGTCTTGTAGTTTTCATTGTATAGATCCTTCACTTCCTTGGTTAAGTTTATCCCAAGGTATTTTATTCTTTTCGTTGCGATTGTGAATGGGATTGAGTTCTTGAGTTCTTTTTCTGTTAGTTTATTGTTAGTGTATAGAAATGCTACTGATTTATGCACGTTAATTTTATACCCTGCTACTTTGCTGTAGTTGTTGATTATTTCTAATAGTTTTTCTGTGGATTCTTTGGGGTTTTCTATGTATAAGATCATGTCGTCTGCAAACAACGAGAGTTTTACTTCTTCGTTACCTATTTGGATTCCTTTTATTTCTTTTTCCTGCCGAATTGCTCTGGCCAGCACCTCCAGTACTATGTTGAATAGGAGTGGTGAAAGTGGGCACCCTTGTCTTGTTCCTGTCCTCAGAGGGATGGCTTTCAGTTTTTGTCCATTGAGTATGATGTTGGCTGTGGGTCTATCATATATGGCCTTTATTATGTTGAGGTACTTTCCTTCTATACCCATTTTACTGAGGGTTTTTATCATAAATGGGTGTTGGATCTTGTCGAATGCTTTCTCTGCATCTATTGAGATGATCATGTGGTTTTTGTTTTTCATTTTGTTGATGTAGTGTATCACGTTGATTGACTTGCGGATGTTGAACCATCCCTGTGTCCCTGGTATAAATCCCACTTGATCATGGTGTATAATCTTTTTGATGTATTGCTGTAATCGGTTTGCCAAAATTTTGTTGAGGATTTTTGCATCTATGTTCATCAGTGATATCGGCCTGTAGTTCTCCTTCTTTGTGTTGTCCTTGTCAGGTTTGGGGATCAGAGTGATGTTGGCTTCATAGAATGTGTTAGGGAGTTCTCCATCTTTCTCAATTTTCTGGAACAGTTTGAGGAGAATAGGTATTAAGTCTTCTTTGAATGTTTGGTAGAATTCTCCAGAGAAGCCGTCTGGTCCTGGACTCTTGTTTTTGGGGAGGTTTTTGATTACCGTTTCTATTTCCTTACTTGTGATTGGTCTATTCGGATTCTCCATTTCTTCCTGATTCAGTTTGGGGAGATTGTAGGAGTCTAGGAATTTGTCCATTTCTTCCAGGTTGTTCAATTTGTTGGCATATAGTTTTTCATAGTATTCTCTTATGATCTCTTGTATTTCATTGGTATCTGTTGTGATTTCTCCTCTGTCACTCCTGATTTTATTAATTTGCGATTTCTCTCTTCTTTTCTTGGTGAGTCTGGCTAGGGGTTTGTCAATTTTGTTAATTCTTTCGAAGAACCAACTCTTTGTTTCATTCATCCTTTCTATTGTCTTTTTTGTTTCAATATCGTTTATTTCTGCTCTTATTTTTATTATTTCCCTCCTTCTACTGACTCTGGGCTTTGTTTGTTCTTCTTTTTCTAGTTCTGTTAGGTGTCGTTTGAGGTTGCTTCTGTGAGCTTTTTCTTGTTTAGTGAGGTGAGCCTGTATTGCGATGAATTTCCCTCTTAGGACTGCTTTTGCTGCATCCCAAATGATTTGGTATGTCGTGTTCTCATTTTCATTTGTCTCCAGATAAAATTTGATTTCTTCTTTAATTTCTTCAATGATCCATTGTTTGTTGAGAAGCGTGTTGTTTAGTCTCCACATTTTTGCACCTTTCTCTGCTTTTTTCTTGTAGTTGATTTCTAGTTTAATAGCGTTATGATCAGAAAAGATGCTTGATATTATTTCAACTCTCTTGTATTTATTGATGTTTGCTTTGGTTCCCAAAATATGGTCAATCCTTGAGAATGTTCCATGTGCACTTGAGAAGAATGTGTAACCTGCTGTTTTTGGATGAAGTGTTCTATATATATCTATTAAGTCCATCTGGTCTAATTTTTCATTTAATTCTATTATTTCCTTGTTGATTTTCTGTCTGGATGTTCTGTCCATTGGTGTTAATGGTGTGTTGAGCTCCCCTACTATTATTGTACTGTTGTTGATGTCTTCTTTTAGTTCTATTAAGAGTTGCTTTACAAATTTTGGTGCTCCTGTGTTGGGTGCGTATATATTTATAAGTGTTATGTCTTCTTGGTGGAGAGTCCCTTTTATCATTATATACTGTCCCTCTTTATCTTTCTTTATCTGTTTTGCTTTGAAATCTGCCTTGTCTGATATTAGTATAGCGACACCTGCTTTCTTTTGTTCATTATTAGCTTGGAGTATTGTTCTCCATCCCTTCACTCTGAGTCTGTGTTTGTCTTTGGGGCTGAGGTGTGTTTCCTGGAGGCAGCATATTGTGGGATCTTGTTCTTTGATCCATCCTGCCACTCTGTGTCTTTTGATTGGGGAGTTCAATCCATTTACATTTAGAGTGATTATTGAGATGTGGGGGCCTACCACTACCATTTTGTGTCTTGTTTTCCGGTTTTCTTCAGTTTCCTTTGTTTCTCATCCCATGGTTTAATCTGTTCTGATGAAGAGCTGCTACTCTCTGTTGTTGTCCTTCTACTTATCTCCTCTGCTCTTGGTTTTGTAGCCCCTTTCCTTTTTTGGATTTTTCAGGAATGAGGGTTTTCCTGAGGATTTCCTGAAGAGGTGGTTTTGTGGCAATGAACTCCCTTAATTTTTGTTTATCTGGGAAAGTTTTTATTTCTGCATCGTATTTGAAGGATATTTTCGCTGGGTAGAGAATTCTCGGCTGTAGATTTTTGTCCTTCAGATTTTTGAATATATCATTCCACTCTCTTCTAGCCTGTAAAGTTTCTGCTGAGAAATCTGCTGATAGCCTGATGGGGGTTCCTTTGTAGGTTAGTTTCTTTTGCCTGGCTGTCCTTAATATTTTCTCCTTGTCGTTGACTTTTGCTAGCTTCACTACTATATGCCGTGGAGTTGGTCTTCTTGCATTGATAAAGTTTGGAGATCTATTGGCTTCTGTCACCTGAAGATCCATCTCCCTCACCAGATTTGGGAAGTTCTCAGCCATTATTTCTTTGAATAGGTTTTCTGCCCCTTTCTCCTTCTCTTCTCCCTCTGGTATACCTATAATCCTTACGTTGCATCTCCTAATTTTGTCTGATAATTCTCGGAGAGTTTCTTCATTTCTTTTAAGTCTTGCTTCTCTCTCCTCCTCTGCCTGCAACAATTCTATATTGCCATCTTCCAAATTGCTAATTCTTTCCTCCATATTATCGGCCCTACTGTTCAGAGCATCTAGATTTTTCTTAATCTCCTCTATTGTGTTCTTCATTTCCAATATTTCTGTTTGGTTCTTCTTTATCGTATCAAACTCTTTTGTGACATAGCTCCTGAACTCGTTGAGTTGACGGTCAGAATTCTCTCTTAACTCATTGAGAATCTTAATGATGGCTGTATTGAAGTCATCATCATTTAGGTTATATATCTCATTTTCTTTGGGATTGTTTTCTGTGTATTTGTTACTTTCTTTCTGTTCTGGAGATTTAATGTATTTTTTCATATTGCTTGATGTTGTTGATTTGTGCCTCCGCATGGAGATAGAGTTTAGTTGCTCCTTTCACTTGTTTCAGCTGCTGTGGTGGGGGGAGCAGCTGTTTATACTTCACCAACCAGGAACCCTGTCCGTAGTTGCTAAGTGGGCCTGGGCCCCTCTTCGTAGCCACAGTGGCCCTTTGGATTCCCTCCTCTGCCGTGGGGGCCGTCACAGGGGGGCTTCAGGCTGCAGGTGCCTACTGTTGCAGCCCACCTAGATGTGCTCTCTCCTTGGGGTCTGCAACGGTGTTATGGGCTTTTCCAGCAGCCAGGGGTGGGATCACTTATATTTGTCGCTCCGTTGCTGTCGGCACCCACCGAATCTCACTTGTCCTCTATGGGTCGCAGGAGAGCTATTGGCATCTTCTACAGTCTGTGGTTAGTACACCTAGCTATGCTGCTTTTGCCCTGGGGTCTTCCAGCCTTGTGGCTGGCGGCTGGGTGCCTTCTACTGGTGCTGTGCAGAGGCTTTCCCTAAGGCTGCTGTGAGCCTGTAGGGTTTCCCCCTAGGCTACTAAGCTGGGTCTCTGGAACTCTCTCCAGCCCCAGTCCTCTCCGAGATCTCCGGCAATCCCTAGTCTCACGGGGCGGGCAACGGCAGCTGGGGGTCGCCCCGCCGTCTGGGCTTCTCTCCGGGCCTCTCCCGGGAGCCCTGAATGCTGGGCGTGGCCCCTCTGCTAATGGCAGACAGAGGGTTTTTTCTGCTGCCTGGCGGAACTCTGGCTCTTCCCCTCCGGGTCGCAGGACCAGCCTTTGAAAGTTCCCCCCGCCCCGGTCCTCTCTGAGATCTCTGGCAATCTCTAGCCCCACGGGGCAGACAACGGCAGCTGGGGGTCGCCCCGCCCTCTGGGATTCTCTCCAGGCCTCTCCTGGAGCTGTGAATGCTCGGCGTGGCCCCTCTGCTAACGGCAGACAGAGAGTTTTGTCTGCTGCCCGGGCGGAGCTCCCGCGCTTCCCCTCCGGGTCGCAGAACCGGCCTTTGAAAGTTCCCCCCGCCCCGGTCCTCTCCGAGATCTCTGGCAATCCCTAGTCCCACGGGGCGGGCAACGGCAGCTGGGAGACCTCCTTACCCTCCGTGACTCTCTCTGGGACCCTCCGGGCGCCCCGAGCACCAGGCTGGGTCTCCCCGCCAATGGCGGGGAGAGACTCTCCCCGCGGGCTCAGGTGTGCAACTCCAAAGTTTCCCTCTGCGTTTAGGAGTAATTGCGGGGGGTTTAGGTAGGGTTCTGGTCACCTGTTTCCACCGTCGCTCCTCTGTTGTGTTCTCGCTCCTGCCCTAGATGTGTGTGGATCCTCTGGGGGCGTCTGTTGGAAGAAAGCCGCTTGCAGGTACTAGGCTGCCCGTCGGGGTCGGAGAGTTTTCACCTATTTCCACATCCTCCCGGAGGAAAGTCCGTCCGCCTTCCGATGTATAGTCGCGTGGGTGTCTCAGACGTCCTGAGGTGCTGTCTGGATATCCTTTGTCAAGCGATAAGTGTCCAAATAATTGTAGACTCGAAGGGCGAGAGACAAAGAGGACTACTCATGGCGCCATCTTGGATCTTCCTCCGTGCACAGCACTATTAAATAAAATTGCACACACGTAACAATGGTTATAATCTGAGGTATCTTCTAAATATGACCATTTTGGCCTGAACCATTCCCTTCCTCACCTCCTCCTCTCCACAGCCAATCCAGTGGACAAGTACAGGCATGAGTAATGCTTAGAGGTGGTTGCACAAATTCATATCTGAAAGTCATTTACAGAAGGTAACACAAAGTGAATTTCAACACGAAGTGTACAAAATGTGCCAGTTTTACTAACTACTTTGTCATACACTGGCAACCTCTTTTAACATCTAGAGACTAGATGCTGTAAAATTAGGACTCATTTGTCCATTATATACACAGCAAAACAAAATGCACATAACATACAAAAAATGGTTTTGTCTGAAAATGTCCAAGTATGCACACACTAGTGTATTACCAATTGCAATTCTTTCCCTCCCACCTCCTGCAAACCACTGAGCAAGTATAAACAATAATATACTGTTCACAGAGAGGGTTTAACAATTCCATTTCCAAAAAGCAACATTTCCAATGAATTTTAGCAAAAAAATATTTACAAAGTGATATTTTGCTACCTCTACATTTAACATACGGGCACTTCTAAACATCTAGATGGACTAGATGTTTCAAATGAGGACTTAATTTGTGCACTATATACACAGCAGTCTTGAGTAAACTGCACACATGGAACAGAATCTGAAAGTCTTTGGAATGTGAACATTCTAGCCTAAGACCAACCTTCCCCTTTTCTCCCTCTTCCACCAAAACAGTGGGCTAGAATGCTCAGGTTTTCAGGAGACAATCTTTCCTAGGAATTTTAACACAAAGTGTATAAAATGTATTAGTTTACTAACTCTATTTTTGTCATACACTGGCAACCTCTTTAACATCTAGAAAGACTAGATGTTGTAAATTAGGACTCATTTGTCCGTTATATACATTATATTCACAGCAAAGTAAAACAAAATGCAGGAACATCAGGGACAATGGTTAATCCTGCTCACTATCAACACACTGGCATAGAGCTCTTTGCACTTCCCTCTCCCCTGGAACCAGCGCACAAACACAACGTGCACTGTTCAAATGGGTGGTCTGGCCATTCCCCCCAAAGAAACAGTATTTCATAAGAATCTTAAAAAGATATGTACAAAAATGTCTTTTTAATACCTCTACTTTTAACATATATCAGGCACTTCAGAACATCTAGAAAGACTAGATATTGCAAAAAAGTACTTAGCACTGTCAACTACATATACAGTAGCGAGGAATAAAATGTACACACAAAACAATGGTTATAAAATGAAAACGTGTTCCAAATATGACCACTCTGGCACCGAGCCTTCGTCTCTTCTTCCTCAAGGTCTTCCATGCCACTCCTCTAACCCACTGCACAACCATGGACGTGCGTCGCTCCTGCTGTCGTTTCCAGCAGTGGTCTAACAATTCCATTTCAAAAAGACATTTCCAGAAGACATTTCTATGATGTTTTTGAAAACAAACGGGCATTTTACAAGACGTGTGATTTTCTAACTCTACTTTATCATACGTCGGCAACCTCTTTACATCTAGAAGGCCTAGATGTAGCAAAAGTTTTCTTCTGAAAGGTTGAGGGGAAAGTTGAGAGCAGCTTTTTCATATTATATACACAGGCCTTCCATAAACGGCCAGTAAATCTTCCCAAAGGGTGGCGGTCACTTCCTGTGGGCCAAACGTGGTCTTTTCCTACCATTTCTGTCTTCCAAGGTCAAGGTCTGACAGAACCGAGACCGAAAGCCCGAGGGACCGCCGACCCTTCCACCGTCATGACCGGGACGCCTCACCTTCAGGGCCCCTAAAGCCTTTGTCCGGCGTCCTCCAGATGAGGGGAGATCTCGTCCCACTGGGACAGAGTGGTCACCGCCATGTCCCAGATCTGCGCGGCTCCAAGGCCTACGGGTGGCCCAGCCCGAGTCCAGCAGAGCCACCTAACGGCCCTCCTCTGCGTTCGAGCCACCGCCATTCGTCTGCCCCGCCATGCCCGACGCCCAAAGGCACCGCGTCCTCGGCGGCTCGGCGGGGGCTTCGCCGTGGCCCAGCAAGGTTGGGCAGGGAGATAGGGGTCGGCAGAGTCTGGCCCATGAGAGGCTGCCACCATTACGATGTGGAGGTGGGGCTGGGGTGAGAGGGTCGCTCCTGCTTTAAGGTCGGCCCGGCCCGCGGGCAGCCGCGGCGAAGGCTCTGGGTCTCTGCAGGACAGAGCCCGCTACGGTCTGGCCCCGGGCCCCACAGCCCACCCACTGGCCTGAGGCCGGAGGGCCTGGAGGGCCCCCGGTGACAAGGCCGTGGTCCGCTTCTCACCGTGCTCTCTGACGGAACTTGAAATGATTTTTGAATGTTGATTTTGTACCCTGTAGCTTTACTGTATTTGTTGATTATTTCTAATAGTTTTTTGTTGGAGTCTTTACAGTTTTCCATATATGGAATCATGTCAACCGCAAATAGTGACAGTTTTAATTGTTCCTTTCCTTTTTGCATACCTATTATTTCTTTTTCTTGCCTTACTGCTTTGGCTAAAATTTCCAGTACTATGTTGAAGAAGAGTGGCAAGAGTGGGCACCCTTGTCTTGTTCCTGTTCTCAGACGAATGGCTTTCACTTTTTGACTATTGCATATGATCTTGGCGGTGGGTTGGTGATATATGGCCTTTGTAATGGTGAGGTACTTTCCTTCTATACCCATTTTATTGAGAGTTTTTATCAAAAATGGATGTTAGAAATTGTCAGATGTTTTCTCTCCATCTATTGAGATGATCATGTGATTTTCAGTCTTCATTTTGTTAATGTGATACATCACATTGATGGATTTGCTAATGTTGAACCATTTCTGTACCCCTAGAGTAAATCCCACCTGATCGTGGTGTATGATCCTTTTAATGTATTGTTGTATTCAATTTCCTAATATTTTGTTGAGTACTTTTGCGTCTATGTTCATCACTGATACTGGCCTGTAATTTTCCTTTTTTGTGTTGTCCTTGTCTGGTTTTCATATCAGGATAATGTTTGCCTCAGAAAATGAATTCAGAAGTGTCCCATCCTCCCAATTGTTCAGAATAGTTTGAGAAGCATAGGAATTAAATCTTCTTTGAATGTTTGGTAGAATTCACCAGAGAAGCTGTGTGGTCCTGGACTTTTTCTTTGGGAGGCTTTTGATAACAGTTTCAAGCTCTGCTTGTGATTGGTGTATTCAGATTCTTTATTTCTTCGTGATTCAGTTTTGGGAGGTCATATGGTTCTAAGAATTTATCCATTTCTTCAAGGCTATTCAGTTTGTTGACATATAGTGTTTCATAGTATTCTTCTGTAATCCAATGTGTTTCTGCAGTGTCCATTGTAGTTACTGCTCTTTCATTTCTGA
Source organism: Equus caballus (assembly GCF_041296265.1). Classification (NCBI taxonomy): domain Eukaryota; kingdom Metazoa; phylum Chordata; class Mammalia; order Perissodactyla; family Equidae; genus Equus; species Equus caballus. The sequence continues at coordinate 13,342,813 of NC_091707.1, forward strand.
TTGTATTTATTCGAGTCTTCTCTCTTTTTTTCTGAGTCTGGCTGAGAAATTGTCAATTTTGTTTATCTTCTCAGAGAACCACTTCTTAGTTTCATTGATCCTTTCTATTTTTTTCTACTTTCTGTTTCATTTATTTATGCTCTGATTTTTATTATTTCCTTCCTTCTCCTGACTTTGGGCTTTGTTTGTTCTTTTTCTAGGTCTTCCAGGTATAGAGAAGCTGGTTTATTTGAGACCCCACTGGCTTTCTGTTGGCTCCCATAGGCGTGGGTGCTGCTGCCCCATCATGACCGATGATGCTTGTCCTGGGTTGTCTGAAGGTGCTGGTTGCACTGCTGCCAGGGGTGCTGGTTTCACAGATGTCACTATCCCTGCCAGGGACCTGGAGAATTATATGTATCTCCTGCTGCTGCTGAGCTGGTGTTGGGCGGGATGCCACCAATGGGGGCTGGGTCAGCAGTTCTGCTGTGTTTCCTGAAGCCTCTGGTCACAGGTTCCACCTGCCAGTGCTGGGGCAAAGGGGCTATTTGTTCTGCCCCCACCCCGTTTGCTCACAGTTGTGTGGGCCAGGCCACCTCCACTGTGCCAGCAGTCACACAGGCCAGGGTACCACCATCCGTGCTCCACCGGCAGTCATGTGAGCTGGGCTGTCCTCACCACTTGTGCAAGCCACTGTGTGAAGATCCACGACCTACATTGCTGCCACTCAGGGAGGGTGGTGGGGGCTTCTCCCCTAGTTCCACTGCTTACTGGGGGTTGAGTCCACCCACCTTCAGATGTATAAATGCATGGATATCTTAGGCATCCTCTAGTGCTGTATAGGAAATCCTCTGTTGGTCAGTGCATGTCCATTTGGCTGTAACTTAGAGGGGAGAGACAAGGGGGGAAATTCCACCATGATGTTGACGTCACTCATGTTGTCTCACTTTTTTGGAACTTTACAAAAAACTAATTTTAAAAAAATTATTGTGGTCTAAATAGTTTATAACATTGTGAAATTTCAGTTTTGATCAGTAGTTATCAAACACCATATCAATGTGCCACTGCACCCCTTGTACCCACTCTCCTGCTGCCACAGTAACCACTAAATTGTTCTCTTTGTTCATAAGTTTGTTTATATTCCACATATGAGTGAAATCATATGGTCTTTTCTCTCTCTGTGTGGCTGATTTCTCTCAACATGATGCCCTCAAGTTCCATCCATATGGTTGTGAATGAGACAATTATGTCCTTTTTATGGTGGAGTAGTATTCCATAGTATATATATACCACATCATCTTTATACAATCATCAGTCATTGGGCACTTGGGTTGCTTCCACATCTTGGCTATTGTGAATAATGCTGCAGTGAACATAGGGGTGCATACGTCTCTTTGTATTGTTTATTTCAAGGTCTTTGGATAAATACCCAGTAGTGGGATAGCTTGGTCATATGGTAATTCTATTTTTAATTTTTTGAGAAATCTCCATACTGTTTTCCAAAGTGGCTGCACCAGTTTGCATTCCAACCTGCAGTAGATGAGGGTCCTCTATTCTCCACAACCTCTCCAACATTTGTTATTTTTTTGTCTTGGTGATTGTAACTGTTCTAACAGGCGTAAGATGATATCTAACTGTAGCTTTGATTTGTCTCTCCCTGATGATTAGTGATGTTTAGCACCTTGTCATCTGCCTATTGACCATCTGTATATCTTCCTTGGAAAAATGCCTGTTCATATCCTCTGCCCACTTATTGATTGGGTCATTTATTCTTTCATAGTTCAGTTGTGTGAGCTCTTTATATATTACGGAGATTAATCCCTTATCGTATGTATGATTTGCAAATATTTTCTCTCAGTTCCTGGGTTGTTTTTTCATTTTGATCTTGGTTTCTTTTGCCTTCCAGAAGCTCTTTAGTCTGATGAAGTCGTGGCCACTTGTTTATTGTTTCTTTTGTTTCCCTTGTGTGAGTGGACACTATGTAAAGATCCTTTTAAGGCTGATGACAAAGAGTGTACTGCCTATATTTTCTTCCAGAAGTTTTATAATTTCTGGTCTTACACTCAAGTCTTTGATCCATTTTGGGTCTATTTTTGTCTATGGAGAAAGATAATGGTCTGCTTTCATTATTTTAGATGTGGCTCCTTAGTTTTCTCAGCACCACTTATTGAAGAGGCTTTCCTTACTCCATTCTATGTTCTTGGTTCCTTTATTTTTTATTTATTTGTTTGTTTTTGAGGAAAATTAGCCCTGAGCTGAAGTCTGCTGCTAATTCTCCTCTTTTTGCTGAGGAAGACTGGCCCTGAGCTAACATCTGTGCCCATCCTCCTCTACTTTATATGTGGGATGCCTACCACAGCATGACTTGCCAAGTGGTGCCATCTGCACACCCAGGATCCAAACTGGCCAACCCTGGGCCACCAAAGAGGAATGTGCAAACTTAACCACGGCACCACTAGGCCAGCTTCCTTTATTGAGGATTAGCTGTCCATATATGTGTGGTTTTATTTCAGGGCTTTCAGTTCTGTTCCATTTACCTGTGTGCCTGTTTTTGTACTGGTACCATGCTGTTATGATTACTATAGCTTTGTAAGATGTTTTGAAATCAGGGATTTCAATGCCATCAGTTTTCTTCTTGTTTCTCAGTATTGCTTTAGCAATTTGGGGTCTTTTGTTGCCCCATATGAATTTTAGGATTCTTTGTTCTAATTCTGTAAAGAATGTCATTGGGATTCTGATTGGGATATCATTGAATCTGTAGATTGCTTTAGGTAGAACAGACATTTTAACTATGTTTATTATTCCAATCCATGTACATGGAATGTCTTTCCATCTCCTTATGTCATCATCCAATTCTCTCAAAAAGGCCTTTTAATTTTCATTGTATAGGTCTTTCACTTCCTTAGTTAAATTCACCCCAACATATTGTATTCTTTTTGTGGCGATTGTGAATGGTATTGTGTTCTTGAGTTCTTTTTCTGTTAGTTCGTTATTAGAATATAGAAATGCTACTGATTTATGCAAATTAACTTTATACGCTGAAACTTTGCTGTAGTTATTGATTACTTCTAAGACTTTTCCAATGGATTCTTTGGGGTTTTCTATATATAAGATCATGTCATCTGCAAAGAGCGAGAGTTTCACTTCTTCCCTCCCTATTTGGATTCCTCTTATTCCATTTTCTTGCCTGATTGCTCTGGCCAGGACCTCTAGTACTTTGTTAACATAAGAGTGGTGATAGAGGCCATTCTTGTCTCATTCCTGATTTGAGGGGGATGGCGCTCAGTTTTTCCCCATTGAGTATGATGTTGGCTGTGGGTTTGTCACATATGGCCTCTATTATTTTGAGGTCGTCCCCTTCAATGCACATTTTATTCAGAGTTTTTATCATAAATGACTTTTGAATCTTGTCAAATGCTTTCTGTGTATCTATTGATATGATCATGTGGTTTTTATTGCTCAGTTTGTAGATGTGATGTATCACATTGATTGATTTGTGGATGTTGAACCATCCCTGTGTCCCTGGTATGAATCCCACTTGATCATGATGTATGATCCTTTTAATGAATTGTTCAATTCTGGTTGCCAAACATTTGTTTAGAATTTTTGCATCGATGTTCATCAGCAATATTGGCCTCTAGTTCTCTTTTTTGTGGTGTCCTTGTCAGGCTTTGGTATCAGCGTGATGTTGGCCTCATAGAATGTGTTAGGAAGTGTTCCATCCTCCATAATTTTTTGGAATAGCTTGAAAAGGATAGGTATTAAATCCTCTCTGAAAGTTTGGTAGAATTCCCCAGGAAAGCCATTTGGTCCTGGGATTTTATTCTTTGGGATGTTTTTGATTGCTGTTTCAATCTCTTTCCTTGTGATTGCTCTGTTCAAATTGTCTGCTTCTTCTTGAGTGAGCTTTGGGAGATTGTAGGAGTCCAAAAATTTATCCATTTCCTCTAGGTTATCCATTTTGTTGGCATATAATTTTTCATAGTAGTCTCTTATAATCTCTTGTATTTCTGTGGAGTCTGTTGTTATTTCTCTTCTTAGATTTCTGATTTTGTTTATTTGAGCTTTCTCCCTTTTTTTCTTTGTAAGTCTGGCTAGGGGTTTGTCAATTTTATTTATCTTCTCAAAGAACCACCTGTTTGTTTCATTGATCCTTTCTACTGCCTTTTTCATTTCAATAGCATTTGTCTCTGCTCTGATTTTTATTATTACTCTCCTTCTGCTCACTTTGGGCTGTGTTTGTTCTTCTTTCTCTAATTTGCTTAGGTGTAGTTTAAGATTGCTTATTTGGGATTTTTCTTGTCTTTTAAGATGTGTCTGTATTGTGATGAATTTTCCTCTTAATACAGCTTTTGCTGTATCCCATATGAGTTGGCATGGCATGTTATTTCCATTTGTCTCCAGGTATTTTTTTATTTCTTCTTTAGTTTCTGCAATGATCCATTGCTTGTTCAGTAGCATATTGTTTAGTCTCCACATCCTTGTGCCTTTCTCAGCTTTTTTCTTGTAATTAATTTCTAGCCTTATAGCATTATGATTGGAGAAGATGCTTGTTATTATTTCAATTTTTTAAAATTTGTAGAGGCTTCCCTTGTTTCCCAACATATGGTCTACACTTTAGAATGTTCCACACGCACTTGAGAAGAATGTGTGTCTGCTGTTTTTGCATGAAGTGTTCTATATATGTCTATTAAGTCCAATTGTTTTAGTTTTTCATTTAGCTCCACTATTTCCTTGTTGATTTTCTATCTGGATGATCTGTCCATTGATGTGAGTGGGGTGTTGAGGTCCCCTACTATTATTGTGTTGTTTCTAACATCTTCCTTTAGGTCTGTTAATAGTTGCTTTACGAACTTTGGTGCTCCTGTGTTGGGTGGGTAGATATTTATAAGCATTATTTCTTCTTGATGAAGTGTCCCTTTGATCATTATATATTGTCCCTCTGTGTCTGTCTTTACCTGCCTTATTTTGAAATCCCTTTTCTCTAAGTACTGCAACACCTGCTTTCTTTTGCTTGCTATTAGCTTGAAGTATTGTCTTCCACCCCTTCACTCTGAGCCTGTGTTTGTCCTTGGGTCTGAGGTGTGTTTCCTGGAGGCAACAAAGTGTTGGATCTTGTTCTTTAATCCATTTTGCCACTCTGTGTCTTTTTATTGGAGAGTTCAATCCGTTTACATTGAGGGTGATTATTGATGCATATGGACTTAATGCTGTCATTCTGTCGCTCATTATCTGGTTTCCCTGCACTACCTTTGTTTCTCGTCCTGTGTGTTTTAGCCTACCCATTGACTTCTGCAATTTCTTATGCTGGGTTTCTTGGATTTTTCCTTATTTATATTTTGTGGCTCTGTTCTGTTTTTTACTTTAGTGGCTACCCTCAAATTTGTATTTAGAGTCTCATGTATAATATAGTCTATTCTCTGGTGGTCTCTTACTTGGCCTAGACTGATTTAGTCCCTTTCCTCTTCCCCTCCTAAATTATTATTTTCATCTCTTATTCCAACTCGTGTTATGAGTTTGTAGTCAGAGTGATAAGATCCTCTTTACTTTGGTGGTTTCCTTACCTTTATCCTAATGCTATAGTTGAATATTTGCTATCCTATTCTGGTTCCATCTATCTGTCTCCTTTCTCTGTGGTTTGTGATGCCTTTTTTCCTTTTTTTTCTTTTTTCAGGTATGAGAGCCTTCTTGAGGATTTCTTGTAGTGGAGGACTTTTGGTTACAAATTCCCTTAACTTTTGTTTGTCTGGAAAAGGTTTAATTTCTCCCTCATATCTGAAGGATATTTTTGCTGGATAGAGTATTCTTGGCTGAAGATTTTTATCTTTTAAAGTTTTGAATATGTCACTCCATTTTCTCCTACCTTGTAAGGTTTCTGTACAGAAATCTGCTGAAAGTCTGATAGGAGTTGTTTTGTAGGTTATTTTCTTCTTGCTTGCTGCCCTGAGTATTCTTTCTTTGTGTTTCATTTTTGTCATTTTTATTACTATATGCCTTGCAGTAGGTCTTTCTACATTGACAAATGTAGGAGATCTGAAAGCTTCCTCCAGACACATTTCTCCCTCAATCCCTGGATTTGGGAAGTTCTCTTCTATAATTTCATTAAGCACACTTTCTACTCCATTTTCCTTTTCCATGCCCTCAGGAATTCCGATGATTCTTAAATTCGTTCTCCTCATTGAATCTGCTATCTCTCTGATATTTTCCTCACTCTTTTTAATCCTTAGTTCTCTTTCTTCCTCTGTCTGGATCCATTCAGCCTATCTATCTTCGATTATGCTAATTTTCTCCTCTATGGTGTCTACACGGGCATTCAGGGAATCCGTATTCTGTTTTATCTGATCCATTGTGTTTTTCATCTCTAGTATTTCTGTTTGATTCTTCTTTATAGTTTCAATCTCTTTTGTGAAGTAACTCCAGAATTCATTGACTTGTTTCTCTTTCTTTCCCTCTAACTCGTTGAGCATTTTGATGATAGCTACTCTGAACTCATTTTCACTTAGTTTACCTATTTCCAAGTCCTCAGGACTTAATTATGTGTTTTTATTGTTTTCCTTCTGTTCTGGAGCTTTTATAAATTGCTGGATGTTAGAGCAGCAGTTTTTGCACATGATGGTAGTATTTGTTTGCAGTTACAGCCTGTCACCACTAGATGGGGGTTCGGAGCTGCATATTCTGAGCTCCCCGCGTTCAGGCAAGATGGCGGCACCCAGCGCAGGTTGGGGAGGAGGGGCCCTTTCTCTCGCGGGCCGATCTGGATTCCGATCAGCTCTCGTTCTCTGGTCTCCCGGTGCCCTGGCTTGATAGGGTCCCCAGGCACGGAAGCTTTCCCCTGTCAGTGGGTTTCCACTGTACCAGTGGTGAGAGTCCTGGACAATCCCCGGTTGCGTGGCCCCTTCCCCGCTCCTTCCCTCACCCGCGGCAGCAATCCCAGTCTCTAGAGGAGGGAGTGAAGTTCTCTCCTACCCCGTTCCAGCTCCTCCAAGGCCATCTGCAGCCTCTCCGTCCTCCGTGGTCTGGTTTCTGTAGTTCTCTGATGGTCTGCCATTAGGATTATTGGCTGAAGTTCAGTTTTTCCAATCCTTTGTTGTAGTTTGGAGGGGAGAGAGTCCCAGGTCAGCTCACCCCGCCATTTTGCTCTGCTCCTCTCCCTGTCTTCTTTTTTCTTGATCATTTCCTTCCTTCTGCTTGCTTTTGGTTTTTTTGCTCTTCTTTTATATCTTCTTAAGGTGAACAATTAGGTATTTATTTAAAATGATTTTTGCTAATATAGGTGTTACAGCTATAAACTTTCCTCTGCATCCTCATTTTCTTATCAGTTGTGGGATGTTGTTTTTGTTTCATTCATTCAAATTAGTTTTAGTTTCCATTGTGATTTCTTCTTTGACATACAGGCGGTTTAGAAGCATGTAGTTTAATTTCCAAACTTTGAGATTTTCCCACATTTCTTTCTGTTGATTTTTAATTCAATTATATTGTGATAGGAGAACTTTACATTATTTCTGTTCTTTTAAATATATTGAGTCATTTTATAGCCTAGCATATGGTCTGTGCCTCTATTCTATACATGTGACACCATTCAAATTGGCAGATAAGATTGTTCATATTCATTTTTTAATCTAGTTTTTCTCTGCATTATTGGGAATACTGTGTGACAGTTAAAAAATTATTTACTCAGCTATAATTTCATTCATTCTGGCTGCTCTGTAAATACATCTTTGCTCTTTAATCACACACCCATCCTTGGGTTATTTTGTGGTGCAGTATCTCCTTGGCTCCTGCATCACTCAGAGCTTCCCCAATGCCTGGTGCCAGCAGCTCACACTAATCAGCAGCTTCCATGTGTGTCTCCCATTGAGCAGTTTTGCAGTTAAGTATCTCTGGTGAGATGTCCCGTGGACAGCTTTACGCAGCACCCTAGGGGGTGGGCTTCTTGAAGATCCATTCTCACAGCCTACGTGCACTGTCCTTTCAGTAAGTGAATGCCTTGCCCTCTCCCACAAGGTCTGCATCTCATTCCTGTCAAGTGGATCTCCCATGGGCCCTCAATCTCAGCCCTGTTTAGTGTTCCTTATATGTCTAGTCTTATATTCTGTAGCGTTCTGTTTACTTACTTGCTAATCTCTCATTATTCTAATTTGCTTATTAAGTATTAATTAATAGTCATTTATATTAACAGTTTCCTGTTCAAATTGCTGTGAGCTCTCTCTTTCTTCATTGGACCCAGCCTGAGAATGGCATATTAAAGACCCCAGCCATTGTTGACAATTTGTTTATATCTTCTTTAATTCTGTCAGACTTTCTTCATGTATTTTGTTGCTGGGTTGTCAAATATGCTTATGTTTATAATTGTTAAATATTTATGTAAGTTGCCCTTTTCCCCCTTATAAAATATTCCTTTTTGTCCCTAGTGACGTTGTTGACATCAAAGAGTATTTTGCCTGATATTGATACAGCCACTTCAGCTATTTTGTTACTATTTGCATGGTGTAATTTACTATGATTTTACTTTGAACCTGTTTGTCTATTTGAATCTAAAGTGTGTCTCTTGTAAACAGCATACAGTTGTATATTGTTGTGTTTTGAGATTGACAATCTTTGTTTTTTTTTCCCCTGAGCATGATTGGCCCTGAGCTAACATCTGTTGCCAGTCTTCCTCTTTTTGTCTGAGGAAGATTGTTGCTGAGCTAACATCTGTGCCAATCTTGCTGTGCTTTAGTGGGATGCGGCTGCAGTGTGGCCTGATGAGAGCTGATAGGTCCCACCTGAGATCAGAACCTGCAAACCCTGGGTGAGGAAGCAGAGCACATGAACTTAGCCACTATGCCACAGAGCTGGCCCCAACCATCTCAGCTTTCAATTGGAGTTCTTCATACATTTCAAATTTAATTCAATTATCGATATTGTTTACTTTATATCTCCCATTTTACTGTTTCCTATGTTTTATGTGCTTTTGTGCCTTTTTTACTGCTTTTTTATATTAAATATATTTTTTCCAGAGAAACATTTTACTGGTTCTCTTAATATCCTGAATTATTTTCTTAGTAGTTATTCAAGGGAAGACAATATACATCTTAACATAATACTCTTCAGATTAATATTAATTTACTTCCAGTAAGGTTTAGAAACTGTTTTAATATAGCTCCATTCCTCCCTGCCTTTGTCCCGTTTTCATATATATATTGCATCTTTATATAGGTCCAACAATACAGTTTTATCATTGTTTTGTGCAATCATCTTTACAATCAGTTAAAAGAAAGAGAAAAATGCATTTTCAATGTCATCTGGCCTCCATTGTTTCTGAAGAGAAGTCAGCTTCAGTTACTTGTGGTTCCCTTGTACATAATGAGTCCTCTTTCTCTTGCTTCTCGCAAGATTTTCTACTTGTCTTTGGCCTTCAGTAGCTTGACTATGATGTGTTAATATGTGAATTTCCTTTTGTTTATCCTACTTGAAGTTTGTTGACTTTCTTGGATTTGTAGATTGGTTTTTCCTCATTTGGGGAAATGTTGGGCCATTATTTCTTCAAAGAACTTTTCTGCCCTTTTCTCTACTCTCCTTCAAAGTAGCTATTATACTCCTGGAACTTGAGTCACGTGTATTCTTGCTATGCTTGATTGTTTTCCCAGCAGGTTGTGACATTCTGTTAATTTTTATTCCTTTTATCTTTGTTTCTTCAGACTGGAAATCTCCGTTGACCTATCAGCAGGGTCACAAAATCTTCCTTCTGACAACTCAATTTGCTGTTGAGCTTGTCTTTGGAACTTTTCATTTCAGATATTCAAAACTTTATGTCTTGAATTTCTATTATGTTCTTTTTAAAAAGTAATCTCTCTTTATTGATTCTCTATTTGAAGAGCCATTGTAGACATTATTTTTGTTCATCAAATATGGTTTCATTTAGATCTTTGAATATATTTATAATAGCTCTTTTTAAGTATTTTTTTCCTGAGTCCAATATCTTCACCTCCCCCAGAAACAGTTTCTGTTGACTTTTCCCCATGTATGGTTCACACTCTCCCATTTCTTTGCAGGTCTCATTTTTTATTGTTCACAACTGGACATTTTAGATAATATTGCACCAACTCTGGATTTAGATCTCCTGCTCCTCCAGGAATTGATAATTGTTGCTTTTGTGTACTGACTTGACTAATTCTGTAATGTGTCTCCTTTGCAACATGGAGATGCTGATGTCTCTGACCAGTTTATTATTTTTTTTTAATTCTTTTTTTCTCTTCTAAGCCTGGCTTCATAGAATCACTTCTGGGTCACCATAGCTTAGTGGTCAGCTGATGAATGGCGAGATGTTGCCCATAAGAACCTTGATTAGGTGAGCCTTCTACCCCTTGACAATGGATCTGAGTGTTGGTTGGGAAACACATTAAAATTCCCAGCTTTTAGCAGACAAAGACAAACACCATATGATTTCACTCATAAGTGGAAGATAAACTAACAGACAAAGAGAACAGTTTGGTGTTACCAGAGGCAAAGGGTGTTGGGGGGAAGGCACAAGAGGTGAAGGGGCACATTTATATAGTGACAGACAAATAATAATGTACAACTGACATTTCACAATGATATAAATTATTATGACCTCAATGAAATAAATCCTTGACTTTTTACTTTCTGCAGAGCCTTCTCCTGTCACCTCTTTGCGTACTCAAGACCTCATATTCAGCCAGAGATGAAGAGATGGCTAGGGTTCTCACAACTTTATGCATAAACCCAACCTTCCAGACCACCATGAATATGTCAAATCTTATTAAGAGCTTCTCTGGCTTTCTCATTTCCAGAATTGTCTTGATTAACCTGTGGTTAGTCTGATGATATTGCACCCTCAGACCGTCTGCGTTAGCTATCCAACCCCAGTTGTTTGCACTGAGGTTCATATTCCTTTTGCACAACACCTCCAGGCATGGGGTTTTTCTCTACTCCATTCTAACTCATGGCAGTCTCCTAGAGTTCAAAGGTGCTGGTTTTCATAGCTTGTTCAGCTCTGGTAAAACAAAGCCAAAGGGAGATGGGAGCATCCCTAGGCTAAAACTCTGGACACTCCCATCGTCCCTGCCTGGAGTTCAGTAGTTTTGCTTGAATAAATGCTTCTTGATTCATTTATGTGTTTGCTCAATTTTCATAGTGTGAAAGTAATTGTTTTAATAATTTTATGCAGTTTCATCATTGCTTTTTGGGGAAAATTGCCAAGTTCCTCATTACACCATTCTGAGGGTCCCACTCAGTTATCTTTTTACTAATTTAAAAAATAAGAAAAAAATATACTTACACACATTTTTATCATGTTGAGAACATTTTATGAGAGTACAGAATGGGTAAACTGGGTGTCCAGGAATTCCTCTGCTCAGAGACTCCAGCAAGTCTTCCCAGTGGCTCATCTGAGGGCACAAATGGTTTCACAGACCAGGGCAAAAAATGACGCTATTTTAAAACAAAATTTCACATCAGTCCTTGATTGTGATACCTTTTCATCTGAAAACCGAATTTTCTCCCCTTCACAAATTATAACAATGAATAATACCACTTATTAGTCATTCATTTTTTCCCTTAACCTCTTTCTTTAATACCTATTGTGATGTAACATGGAAGACGTAACATTCAAAAGGGGATCCAGTACTTGATTACTGCAATGTGTGAAACGGTTTTTAACATATTATACTGCAGTGATTGTGTTTATTGAGAATTATTTTAGTAACTAGATGGGGAAGTAGCCAATGTTCCTTTTGAGAAATATGCTAAAGAAAAACTAATTTGGTTGAAAAAATTCTAAATAAAGAATTTGTATGTTGATTGTCCATAGGTCTACAATAAAAAATGTGTAATTACTTATTATTTGGTAACAGTCAAGAAAAGTAAAGTTGTTTACATTTGTATTGCCAGAGTTAAATGCAAATAGACAATTTTAACTTTAGTTAAAAAAGAAAAACTAAAACACAGATAGCAATGCTAAGAACACAAGAAATTAGCAAGTGAAAGGGATTTAAGAAGAACTGAGTTAGAGACCGAGTGATGTTCACTCTCAAGAAGTCCACCCATTTCATTGAGCAAAATGTCCTCGCCCTCTGTAATGGGTTGAATTGTGTCCCCCCTCCCCCCAATAGAGGATATGTTGCGCTCCTAACTCCTAGCTCCTCAGAGTTGGACCTTATTCGGAGACATGGTCTTTGCAGAGGTTCAGTTTAAATGAGGTCACAAGAGTGGGCCCCAATCCAATATGACTGGTGTCTTTATAAGAAGGGGAAATTTGGATGTGTATGCACATAAGGAGAGTGCCAGGTGAAGATGTAGGCAAAGATCAAGGGGGTGTATCTATAAGCCAAGGAACACCAAAGATTGCCAGCAAACCACCAGAAACTAGGAGAAAGACCTGGAACAGGTTCTCCCTCACAGCGTCAGAAGGAACCAAATCTGCTGAAACCGTGATCTTGGACTTCCAGCCTCTAGTGCTGTAAGAGAATAAATCTGTGTTGTTGAAGCCACCCAGTTTGCGGTGCTTTGTTATGGCGGCCTGAACAAGCGAATACAAGCTCATTCTCTCACTCATACAGTGGGGGTTAAAAATAAAAAACAACCCCAGCAGAGTAAACAGCAGCAGCAGCAGCCTCCTGAAGGTTTACAGCATAGAGAGATGGTGGAAGAATGAGTGCCTAGGCTCTCTTCTTCTGGAAACAACCCCATTCTTCTTCAGAGAGCTGCTCCTACCACTGATGAAGAGCCACAGCCCTGTGGTTTCAGTAAAAGCTGCCAATCACTTTCCGTCTCATCTCCAGGTGACAGATGATCTACATCTTGCTTTGCCATCCAATTAGAGCTTGGAAAAGGGATTGAGTTCCTCCCTAGAGGAGACATCAGAGTCTAGGGCTGTTGGCTGCCATGTCTTCCTTACTGTGAAAGAAGCTGATCTGTCACGTGAAGGAACAGAGTCAACATACAGAAGGAAGCGGACTTGAGTGGGAGACAAGGAGAGAAGCTGATGGTGTGTGAGAACCTGGTCTCAGCCATCCTCAAAGCTCAGCTGCACACAACCTTTCCAGCTGTGTCCTGTCCTGCTTGTGGTTTGTTCATATGAGCACTTGCCTTCCTCTAAGCTAGTTTAGTTGTGTTTCTGTTCTTGCAAGTAAACAACTCCATGTTAATATACCACTGGAAAATTAAGTGGAGTTTAGTATTTCCTATATGCCAAAAGTGTAGTTTGGGTGTCTTGAGCAGGTGCCTAAATTGATATCACAGATTTAAAAAGGGTTTGAAAACCATATGCCTTATCATCTTAAAGTTGTACTCAATGCATGTTTTCATTAGATCAAATTATATACTGTTGGAATTCAGAGTTACTGTTGCATGGGGAGTCAGGTATTAGTAATTCTGATGACATAACTTTATTTATCTCTCTATATAAATTTTTTACAAGTTATTTCTTTAAATCTTGTCCTGTGTCTTTCTAACAAGTCGCACTGACATTGAATCAGAAGGAATATTGAGTTGCAATTTTAAATATCACTCATTTTCAGCCAGGGACTCACTGAACTGAGACAGACGGTATCTTGGCATTATAAATTCACCTCTAGACTCTTCCAACAGGGCCGTTTTTTCTGTCACAAGTTTGTACCTCCTCCAATTAAACCTGCTACTGCCACAACATTAGTCTTTTTAAACCTCATTCAGTCATCCATGTGTTCATTCATTTGCTCAGTAATTCACATGTCAAGTTTTTATTGTGTGCCTATGTGTGACCATTACTCTGATTGGTGTTGGGAATGCTTAGATTCAAGGAATATAGCACCAGCCCTCAGGAGTTTCCAGTCAGCACACAGTTCATGCCAATTCTTCACTTAAAAATGGTCCATACCTCCAATGGCTCATAGGATAGTGTCAGAATGCCTTGGCTGACCAAAGTGTCCCTTAGCTGGAGTTGAAAGTGCAGCTAACTCAAAAACTGAGAAGTAAGCTGGTGACCAGGTAGGTAATCTGAAGCATTCAAATAAGTTGCCAAAACTTATGGAGATATCAGGAACTAGAGCACGAATCTTCATCACAGCCAAATGACAGCTGGGGAAAGTATGTAGCTGTTAACCCCTCCTGTGTGAATCAGCCCATGCAGCTGAGCCCTGGCTTATAATACAGGCTTAAACGTGGACTTCTGGGTTGACTTCAGACAGGAAGGTTGAAAATACAATCATTTGCCACCCTTGGAAAGTGAAAAATAAAAAGGCTTAATGACTTGTTCTTTGCTTCATTAATTCATTCATAAAATCACCAAATATTATACTCAAGTCATGGTGCTGGGTTCATAGAGTCTAGGACAGTAGTGACCTGGGGAGTATGGAGCTTGCACTGTCTCTGGCAAGATGAGTGTTGAACCAACAGCTATAATCATGGTGAAGGATTACAAGAGCTCTTCCCCTCATCTCCCAGTCAAGAAATGGCGGCCCCATCTATGCCATTACTCAAATCAAAAATGGAGGCATTGCCCTTGACACCTCCTGTGATCAATATTAGCTATGTTCCCCAATACCCGGTTTCCCTCCACTGTTTTCCACAGAGAATAACTCTACTTTTCCCTCCTCTTGACCAAATGATCCTTGCCAATGAGCTGTGAGTAGAGGTGACAGGTGTCACCATTGTGTAGAAGCATTTACAAGTCAGTGCACGATTGTCTGTATTCTTTTAATCCTAATTCAGCAAGCAGCCACATTCCAAGTGCAGCGTCTCCATCAACCTGGGTCTTTGAGTGGGGACAATGTGGAACAAAGTCCCTGCTGAATTGCCATGGACATGGAGCATGGAGGGGGAGTTAATCTAAGTTGTTCTAAGCCATTAAGATTTTGGTGCTGTGTGTCACACAGTATAGCCCACTCATACTGAAGGATATACTTCTCTATCTCTCAGCATCATGCAATACATCAGCAGTTCCTGTTGACTAATTCAAGATAAGTCCTGGGTCTATCCACTTCTCATCATCTCTTTACAGTCATCCCAGCCCAAGCCACAAGCCATCTTTTGCCTGGACTATTGCAATATCCCCTCTTTGGTCTCCTTGTTTCTACTTTTGGCCACTTAAATAGACATTAGAGTGATGCTTTTAAAACTCAAATCAAATCATGTCAGTCTTCATTCTGAAACCCTACAATAGCTTGCTGTTAAACCTAGCAGAAAATGTAAACTGCTGCCATGGGTACAAGACCCTACATGGACTTCCTCCCGCCTGCCTGTCCTAACTCGTCTCCGGTCACATTGCCTTTGTTCATTACACTTCAAAAACGCCAGCCTTCATTTCCTTTCCCAAGGTTCCAAGATGTCCCCTCTGCATGGAATGTTCTTGCTTTGACCTTCACTCACCTGGCTCCTTTGCTTAAATGTCACCTCTTCAGAGACATCTTTCCTGACCAGAAAACCAAAGGGGCTTTCTATTGGGTGTTATTTTCATTTTCCACATAGCACTCATCACCATCTGATGTTTCTCTTGCTTACATGTTTGTTTGTTTTCAGTCTATCCCCATGAGAAGGCCAGCTCTTTTAAAGCAGGGGCCTTGCCTTCCTTTTTTTGAATATCTGCCTAGAGCTTAAGGAGGTCTTTAGTCAAAATGTGTGGTCTGCCCCAATGAATGAGGGATCCGTGTGTGAGTGAATGTAGGAGCATGTGCTAACAACTACAACAGGAGTGCTGGGCACAAAGGAGCTTGCTGCCGGGGAACAATCCGCCAGCAGGGACTTGTTGCCAACAGTGACTTCCACACCCATTTTTGCGCAAATCTTTCATCCTGTGCTAGTGAGCTGGTCTATAAAAATTAAAAACACAGCATGTAAGTGAAATCTCTGCTTTCTCTCTTTAGAGAACAAGAGGAAATGAGCTCCTAGTGCAGCACTTTGAATATAAAGTGGTGAAGGGTTTTAGGGCACCATAATAGAGTGTTATTCCTTTTGTGAAAATCCCATTCCTGGAGATCTTTAAAAATAAGATAATATAAAGATGTAGTTTAATTTTTACTCATTTCTGAAACCCCAGGGTTATTTCAACAACAATAGCAATGAGGGATGTTGCACAGAGAGTCGCCATAGACATCTCTCTATGATAGTGATCGCTTGGAAGCAGTGGAAAGCTCCACACTTAATAACTGTTTCAGTGTTTGCTTTTCTCTTTTATTTGAAGATGCACATAAATGATACTCAACAGAAATAGTGGGCTTAAAAGAGGGACCCGCCTGTCTTTTTGTTGTTAAGGCTTGTTTAGGTTTGTCTTACCTTCTTGGTAAGCATTGGATTATAATCCAGTTGTGGCTGGATGATTGTCTCTGCCTTTCCTTTGAACGCAGGAATCCTGATGGGTTGAAAACGCAGGCAGTTTTTTGACACTGCAAAATGTCAGACCATAGAGAATGAAGCTCCTTTTGGCTAATTTAAAATAGTATTTCGCTTTTTTCCACTTCACGATCTTCCTTTTTTCTCTGAGACAATACCACTATTATTTCTTCTAATTCTAGTTCTTCTGGTTACAATGTCCCATTAGGTTTGGACTTAAAGGTTGTTCATATGGGGTGAGACATTCAAAAAAGAAATGCTCCAGGAAAGATTCTGGTTCTCTTAACCTGACATATTCGGGAAGCCTGGTGACATGTTTTATGGGGTATGTGGACATGGTGGGCTATCTGATACAGCCCTGAAGCAGTCATAAAATTTGTTTTAACAGACATTTAAACAAAGCCTGCTCATTCTTAAGTTTATTGAAATTGATCACTTGCTACCTGAACTGAAACCATAGAGGAATTTATTGGTCCCCAAGAGCGTTGGCATTTGAGAGGCAAGCTGGGTAAACTGAGGCCTAGAAAGGATTCAAGCCAGGGCAAATGGAAGTGGGGGAATTGGCTCTAGTTTATAGGTTTCCAGGACTCAGGTCACAGGCAATTTTCTGGCCCAGGGGTATAGGGTTTTGTTTTGTTTTCCTTTTTGGTTTTGTTTTTTAATATCAATTTAAGCTGGAATGGCTGTTGTTTGCTGCTAAGATTTTA
Organism: Equus caballus; assembly: GCF_041296265.1. Lineage (NCBI taxonomy): Eukaryota > Metazoa > Chordata > Mammalia > Perissodactyla > Equidae > Equus > Equus caballus. The sequence continues at coordinate 13,359,807 of NC_091707.1, forward strand.
GGCAAAATGTCAAATATTTTCTTCACAGAGAATTGGCAAAAGCCACAAGCCTGCTGATTTTGCTTTGGTGCTGTGTATAATTTTTTTTTTTTCATATATCTTCACAGCTCATCCTGCCTGATCTTTTTTTGTTTTAAACCTTTATGATATATTTATAAAAATCTCATGCTTTTGTATAATTCTAAAAGAATTCCAGAAAGGAGGAAAAGATCCAGGATACTCTGGTAAAATTCAATGGAATTTAAATTCTAGAAAAGGATCTATACTCTGGGCCTCCTCCACCATCCCAGATTCTCAGCACAGCCCGATGCCTCCCTTCCTCTCCTACACCAGCCAAGAGGGGTTCTCTGAGTAGTGGATATACTACCTTGAGTCAGAGATCCCCACAATTCCTTAAAATGATCTAAGAATTTCAAATAAACAAACTGAGACATACCACTGGAGAACGGTTAAAAGAAAATAGAACATCCCTTCAGTCAAAATACCCTGCAGCATCTTCACATACAGCTTCATGACACATGACAGGTAGAAGATGACATTTCCTATAACTAGTCAAAAATAAAATCTATTTGAGTGTGAATTGCCTTTAGAAAAAAAGAAAAGAATATTCCCCCCACCCCAATAATCCTGAATCTGTAGTAGGGTCTCTTAACCTGGAATCTTGCTCCAAAGTGGTGTTCGGGGGCTGGGAGGGGTGGGAAAGAAATGGTTCATTGTTTGTGGGAACGTTAATAAGGGAGAAAACACACTTGATTCCTACTGTGTGAAACAGCATTTAACGCATTATGTCATTTTTTTATACAGTAATTCTTTCCGATAGCTTTGGTAGGAAGTGAGATTTCCAGTTTTGATAGGGTTGATGGCAGCAGTGGAGTTCCTTAACTTTTCATTTCTCTTTGGCTTTTCACTCAACTTTTTGCTTTTCGATTTTGTCTCTTAGCTTCTCCTTGCGTCTGTCTGTCTGTCTCTCTCTCACACACACACACATTCAAAGTAACCTCATTTTTAGGTTTTTTTTTTTTTGTAGTGGTTGCCCCAAAAGAAATCCTCTCCACTGGAGCTGGTGCCTGTCACCACAGCCCATCACTTGCCTGGTAATTAAACTCTGACTGATTTATTGACTGACAGCCAACAAATCCCAACCGATTTTTTATTATATACATACTTCCTCGGGCTAAATTCACTCAAACAACAACCCAGTCAGAGGCAGAGGCGAGGGGCAGAGGGAGGTCAGGGATGGTGGGGAGAAGGGTGAGCCGAACTGTATGAAAGTCTATGCGGAAACCAGCATTCATTGGCAAAAGGAGACATTTTTGCAAAAGAAAGAAAGAAAGACAAAAAAAAAACTCAGTGCAACATCTTTTTCAAATCCAGGGTTCTGGGGAGACAGGGGAAAAGCTGGTAAACATCATTACTTCCGCTTTAAGACTCATTTGAACCGCCTGACGTACAAAAGCGCTCTGAAGGGGAAAACAAGACGTGCTCGCAGCTAATATTACAGTCAAGTTCCAATTTTACCTAAGGGAAAGCAGCTTTATTAAAAGTCATGACTGAAATTGCATGACAGGTGCCAATATTCTCCACCCTGACAGATGTGTCAGTTTGCAAATGCCATTTTCTTGTCAGCAGTCCCTCGATGGAGCTCCTTGCATCACCATTTGTCTCTCTTCCAGCGAGATCACACATGCCCGATGTTTGCCTCCAAGCTGCGCTGCGTGGTTTGCTATGTGGAATCTTCACAATGAGACTTATTAAAAGACAGTCCATTATTTTTATTTAGAGCATTTCCAAAACAAGTGGAGCGCTCACAGAGATAATTTAAAAATCGTGTGGCAGGTCATCTCCAGGCCAGCGTGGCTCCATTTGAAATGCATAAGAAAGTAGCATCGCATCTAGATCCTTCCAGACACACACACGCATACACACGTACATACTTTCCAGTTCATAACGGGCGTGATTTGAGTGACATTTAACCCTTGACAAATAACCCCAACTGTGCAAAGCACTATTTTGCTATAAACCACAGGAGCACTTCGACAGGAAGGATTGACTAATCCTGCTCCCGTTTTTCTCTAAATCTTTCTTCCTTCTCTTCTTTATTTTTTGCTTCTTATTTCTTTGCATCCCTCTTCTATTTTGTTACAGGTGGGCTTTCTCATTGCAGCAATAGATATAAAATACTCCTGACTGGCTGTGTTTATGGGGCCTTTTCATCCTCCTGTTGGTTTCAAACACAAAGAAAAATGGTCTCTCTCCACCGTGCCTGGTTTGAACAGCAGGTAAACTCCAGCAGCCTCCTCTCCAGCCTCTGATGGAAAATTATTACAGATGAAATGTTTCCATCATGGAAATGGTAAGAGGAAAGTTTTGGCTTAAAGGATATTTGTGCTGACATGGAGGGGAGGCCGTAACACACAGTGGATTCTGCCACCAAGACAGGTGTGACCCAAGCTGGCTTTGCATTCCAGGCTGGGAAAGGGCAGAAGGCCGGGCAGCCTTTGCAGAGCTGAACAACACTGCCAATAGCAAAGATTAGAATTTACCGGCATGAAATTTGTTCTCAGGTGAACTGCTGGATTTCACACCTCTTACTGCTTTATCTGGCAGAGTTAGATCCAAGTGAAATCTCAGTGTCGATAGGCATTGATTCTGCAGGCTCATTCCCATGCAGCATGGACACTGGTTAACCTTCTCGGACCAGGAGCAGCATTTGGCAAGTTGCCCCAGCCAGCAGTCTACAGTCTGGAAAGGCAGCCATCCTGGAACAGTGGGATGCATTTAAGTCAGCTTTGAGGTGTGGTGCACACAAGGCAGGGACCTGGCAGAGCATTTGTGGTAGGGCTTGTACAACCTGCCCTGCCCTCCTCCTGGCTCTCTCCAGAGCTATCAGGCTCTTGTTTTTACAGCCACCCTAGCTATCCTCGAAACAGTAAAAGAAAAGGAGAAAATCTCATAAAAAATTGCCTCCTTACTGTCATAACCTTGAAATGACAGATGGGCTCCAGAGGAAAGATGGTCTCCTGAGGTCTCCCTGGGTGATGGCAGGTGATAGTGGGTAGACCACACCACCTTCACACCCTGGAGGCAGGTGATGGATGCAGACACTTGAAGGGGCATCTGAGTATATTCATTTGCATTTAGTATTTATTTTTTGAGAGCCTGCTAGCCTACTAAGGCAGTGTGCTCAGTGCTAGAAACCAAAGACATCAAATATGTGGTTTCTAGCTTTAAAGAGGTCACAGATATTAGATAATAGGATTTCCTACATTGTTTTCCTTAGTAATTATGTGTATTTACATATCACTTCTGCTGAAACTATTAATTAACTACTTGATATTTATTCTGCTATGGAGTGTTAGTTTTCATCCCTCCTATAGTCATTTTTATCATGTAACCAAGATGAGTACGTTTGTTGCTCTCAGTTTCGCCAATTACAGCATCCTGTCATCTCCTCATTCCTACCTATGTGTTGTGCACATATGTTGAAAGTCCACAGGAAGTGTGCTCACTAGGAATGGTACCTCTTGTTTTCCCCTGACTTTGGGACATATTCTTTTTACTACCATTTAGTTATTGACTCATCCAAGGAGAATACAAGATGTAGGATTGATTCCCTCCTTCTCATGTAGAAGCTGTCTATGCAAAGCCGGAGGGCACTGGTCTTCCTTGTTCTTCCTCCTTTCATAAACATTGAAATTATTTGGGGGTCATTTTTGTTGTTTCACTCACTTATCTGATATTTCCTTCACTTTTTCAACAAATTTTAATTGAACACTTGGGGCTTGGTGATGAACACAGACATTGGCGCTCAGAAGCCTTTGTTGCCTGGCAAATAAATACAAATTCTTTTCCTTGGCCTTCAAGATCCTTCCCTAACCTAATTATCTGGACTTTCTCATTTCTTGCCCCTCCTGGCTCATCCTGTCCCACACACTCTAGCCACTGAATCTTACAATTTGCTCAACAGAATGTGCATTTCACATCTCTGTATCTCTGTATAAACTCTAGTTTCCCCTGTAATTCATGCAGGTTGATAAAATTGTCTGTCTCTTTCAGGAACAGTCTTTACTGCCTTCTCTCACTCCTCCTCCTCCTCCCTTGTGTCTCTAATATAGCACTTCTAACACTGTAGCAAACATTGTTTTTTATTCATCATGTCCCACACCAGACTGGAAGCTCTCCACGGACAGGATCTGTGTTTTCTTCATTGTCTTTTATCCATAAATATCTCCTGGAACATCTCAGTGAGCCTACATGAACATTTCCCAAATACACCTAAACCTTACCACATTATTGGCTTTCCAGGCACAATTCCCATAGCTTTGGAATGACCTCTTATGAATCTCTAGCTGCTGGAGGCTTAGTAGTTCTTGAGAAATCATTTTGAGTGGAAAATCCATTCCTGCATGAATTCCTCACATTCCTCTAGTTAGATCTGATCTTTTTCTCCTAAGGACACTCAAGAGCTTTATTTATATCTTTACAGGGACATTACCTTCCACTTAGTAGTAAAGTTATTTGTGTACATACTTGTTCCCACTGGTAGATTTTAAATATCTGAAAAGGAGGTGGTTATATGCAGCTGATAGCTCTCATGGAGCATAGCACAAACACACAATGACCATCACATGGTGAGTGCACAGTGAGCACTAATAGAAGGGTTAGGGAAGGAATTGGTGTACTATGTGTTCACATACGACTTCAACTTTATCTGTCTAAAGTCAACTTTTAAGGTGACACATTATAGCAAGTTGGTCTATGTATTTTTCATTCAAGCTATTCCCCTCCTTCTCTCAAGGAAGAATAAACCAACTGATAAGATAAACGTGTGCTGGACTCAACACATCCTTTGAAGAACCTTTCTTGCACTCCCACTTACACTATTTTTTGAACTACTCTCAGGATCCTGATTTCAGTAACATTTGACCACCAAGAACATTAGAGTTATGAAGATGGTAACATATAAAATACACAATTAAAAAGAGAGAGGAAAAGAAAGGGAATGAAAAAGGAACGAATGGAGTAGCTGGAACAGGTCCACCTAACGTGTCGGGTCCCTGCATGGTCCCAGGGCCTACTGACAGGGGAGCTGTCAAGCGAGGACATTTATTTAAAATCTTACGGGCTGTTTTGACACCTAGGAAGTGTGTAAAGATTTGTGCCTTGTTTGGATCACTCACGCCCATGGAACTATTTGTCAGACAGGCACCTGAGACCCTGCTAAACATTGTGACTGAGAAGAGAATGATTAACAACTTTTTTGAGCTTTTTCAGGAAGTAATTTTATTCTCATTTCAAGAACCACAGGGTATCCCAGAATCAAAGTTCTCCTTTTCTTGTTTCTATTAGATTTATTCTTTGGCTCTATTTTAAGGTCTCCTAAAAATACTTTTAACTGCTAAATATGTCTCCTCTCAGGTCACTTACAGAGCCCCCAGTGAACTGGAACTGCCGAACGGTGATGAGCTTCAGATCTTACCTGTACTTCCATCTCTGACAGAACTGTTTTCCATTTTCTTTTCGTTTTTTTTAAACCAAAGAGTTTACAGGAACAAATCCCCCTTATTGTCTCAAAACTAAGAAGCTCAGTGGACTTGTCACAGAAGGTGAGGAGCAAAAAGAGGTAATTGGCTAAAATTCTGAAAAGAGGGACAAAAGGAGAATAAAAGAAAACAGGAGAAGTTCCCCTCTGACCAGGAGAGACCTGTGTTCACGAACTGGGCTCCATTATGCACAGCATCTTCTGTCTGCCATATGAATGGAGAATAGAAAGTGTTGGGAGAGAGAGAGAGGTGGGGCAGGTCATTAGTGGAGAAAACAGACTAGTGGAAGAGTGAGCAGAGTGGAAACTAGATGAATGAACCCATGGTTCGAGGGAAGAAGATTCTGTCCAGCTTCCTCAGGGCACACCACACCCCTCTCCAGGCCAAGCAGTACCTTTGCGCTGGATTAGGACTGAGAGAGGCTCAATCGAGCAAATGCTGCTCTATCTACACACAGAAATCCCTTTGTGATAAATAATCAACCTCAGTTGTTCTTTTATAATGGGTCATTAGTAACTCCGGCAAAAAAGTGTTAAGACACCAGTTCTTGCTGCTGAGTCAAGATCCTCAGGTTTACAGAAGGTTCACTATTTCTCCCATGCTGAATCATCCCACCACTTTAGCATGCTTCTTCTTGTTCCTAGTTACTACCCCACACTCAATGAAAAGAATCTTTATTACCCAAAATCCTTATTCCTAAGTATCTGAACCTGTTTGTAGATAATCTATGGCTATTGAGATTGTGGAGTAAACTCAAACAGAAATGTTCCTGTCACTATATTTGCAAACCAAATTGGAAAAAAACCTTATCTAATTCAGTCAAACAATTTACCTTCAAAGCAGACAGTTTAATCCAGTCCCTCTCCCCAAAGGCCACAGTCCTGTGGCTATTATCGCTTGTTCCTGCTTTATTTGGAAGACTAGCTACTCCCTTCACTCATCACCCTCCTCCAGTCCCTAGGGCTTTGCTCTGGGAAACAAGCATTGATGACACCGTGCTTAAGAATTCCTGTGTCTGAGGGCAAAGGAAACAGAGGTGGTGTATGTGTGTGCCTGTTTGTGTGTGTGTGTGTGTGTGTGTGTGTGTTTGAATCAAAGGTTTCCTCCAGAAGACCTGGAAGAGTGATGAGGACCACTCTCACTTCAGACTGCCATAGAGACCTCAAAGATCAGCCTTAAATGGCAAAGCACCAGCTAGATCTCTCAGGGGAAGGAGGCTCCCTCAGCCATCACCGCAGACCCCAGTCCCAACTAGAAGATAACTGCTTTAGCAAAGGACACGGGTGTTCTTCAAGTTTCTTTCTTGGGGAAATGCTTGGGAGGGTTACAAAGATTTGAACTTCTTTGCAAAAAGTTTTCTTTTGCCTTTGGGAAAAGCCAGACTTAGCCTGCCATGTTTTCTCCTACATTAAGTTCCCTTAGTCACCTTGTGAACCTACAGTAATCTATGGCCCCAAAAGCTGCCTTACACAATCTCCATAATTGTATGTGGAGCCCTTTGGGGGGTTTCAGGAGATGAGCTGCAGCAAAGGCAGTGGTGGCCTTTGACTTAGGGGTTTGGGGAGGAACATGACCACTAAGGAGAAAACTCAGGAGCTGACATGAGACAAGCTACTCCTTCCAAGAACCAGATGCTAATTTAGTGGTGATGGGGTGATAAGGTAGAAAATTGAGGTGTAGGGTAACAGCCCTATTTATATACCCGTCTCCTTCCACTGGACTGTCAGCTCCTGAAGAACCAGTGCTGTGGCTTGTTCATCATAGTAGCTGAGTGTCTGGCCCAGAGTATGGACTCAGGAAGTCTTTACTGCCTAAACTATGAATTTTATTGAAATGTGATAATTTAAACATATTTCCAAGTAGTTAAAAGTCTGGAACAGAAGGCAATGCTTTTTCTGGATCAATCCCTATAGATAGTACTGTATGGAATGACTCAAAGGACATCGACAGTGTGTTTTCCATTCTCTTCTCTCCCCCTCCCCCAACAGCCCTTAAAAATGTTCCTGTTCAGTTGTCTAGATCTAGATCTGGATCATCTGCATCCAGACCTAGACAGACACACTCACACTCATTATATGTTAGGGGTCTAATTCAGGCCATCTGCTCTTTCATAAAAAGTGACAGCTTTTAGATTCCTTTAATGTTTCTACTTATAAAAGATCATAGATCTGTATAATAATTAGTCTTTTCCTACTAATTGGTGACAACTTGAATCCCCGTTTATCTGAGCATCAAAATGTTTTAAATATTAACTGAGCTTCACGACCTCTCAGTGTGATTTGTGCCGTGTGTCTGTGGTAGAGATGGGTCAACTGGTCCACTGAAGCACCGCCCGCTCCGGGGCTTGTGGGGGATCTCAGGGCCCGTCACCGACAGCATCACACACAGGCCACGGGCAGCCCAGACCCAAAGCCATGTGAAAGTGGCCGTCCCTGCACTGTAGAATACTGCTGTACGTAAGACCTGGCTTTTCTCCAAACCCTGTGCCTATCCCATTTGATTTCTAAAAGTCAAGTCAGTCAAACAACTCATTTCACATTTCACTGGTGTGATCAGTCAACAGAAAGAAAGGACTCTAATCAAGTATGTGCACCAATTACTTCAGCAAAAGCGTGTTTTAAAGGGATTCATACCATGTGCTTGATTTAAATGTTAAATGACCTAAGCACCGTTCGGGGGAAATTTATCAATACTTTAGCTATGTCTGTGCTTATACGAGTTGATATTTTTGTAATAAAGTGCACCCATTTGTTTACTATATAGATTTATAATTATGTTAAAATAATTATGTAATAATTATATAGTACATAATATTATATAATAAAATCACATGAAATTAAACAATATAATTATTAAAATTATATTTTATAATTTTTATATTTTATTATATAATTATATTAATTAATTTAATTCCTTACATGTAATTAATATAACATAATTTATAGATTATATATTAAAATAAAGTCATTGTTTGTAATAGCAATATTTTTAAAAGTATTAATATTTGTATATTGCTTTCTAGTTTAAAAGCTTGAGTGATACTGATGCAAACCGTAGGCCAATTCAGGGAAATCCAGAAAGTGGCATGAGCTGGAATCCACAGGACTCCAGAGGGTTATGTGATGAAAAGTGAGCTTCCTCCATAATCTCACCCCTTCCAGACAATTTCCTCTCCCCACAGAGCTGTGTGAGCTGTAGCTGCCCATGACCAGTCAGAGTCACATCTCCATAAGCAGCAGTGTCAGAAGCTACTGAAAATGGTGCTATGCCAGGACAACATGTCCTCTGCCCATTGACTCTCAACTGGCCATGGAATGACCATGGAGAGGGTATGACCTCCTTCGATTGGCCACGGAATGTCCATGGAGAGGGTATGTCCTCCTTCGATTGGTGACAGAATGTCCATGGAGAGGGTATGACCTCCTTTGAAGGCTGAGGAGATCAGGTCTGTGTGCTGGTCCCTTCCATGTAAATGCTGGCCTTGAGGTTGAGTTTTGAATACACATGCTCAAAAGTGAATGTGTGACCTGGGAATACCCCATGGAGTCATTACCTCACATCAATAGTTCCCAGGAGCTGGTTTGCCAGGTGACTCTCACTGAGCAAGGCCCCAGGGAAACAGGAGGGACAGGGGTGGAGGGGATGATGGATTAGGAAAAACAGAGCTTTGTGGCCCTAGCTGCACAAACGGGGCTGAGGTGGAATATCAGAGTGAGATATGGGAAGCCAAGGGGCAGAAAGAAGGAAGGAACTTAAGGGAAAGGGCAGAATAACACTGCTGGTTTTTATTTTTAAGTGCAGGCTTATTTACTCTCTGAATACAGCTCACCACATAGTTGAAAGAATTACAAAAAAAGTTTTGGCCACATAAAAAATGTTTTAAAGTATGAAAATTTAAAGCTAAATAATTATCTGATAAAAATACTGGCCAACAAGCCAATCATCTTACTATGTGAAAGACCCTTTTTGGTCAATGAGAAGTACATGAAGACCCCAATAGGCAAAAGAGTGGAACAGAGAGTTCACAGAAAAAGACATTAATTGGTGAATGAGCATATAAAATTGCTCATCTTTACTAGCACCTCAACAATGTGAACTTTTAAAAGTTGCTCTTTTTCTTCTGTTAAATGCCAAAACTATGATAATGCTCACAATACATGTCAAATGTGATGACAGCAATCCATAGGAATGTAAAACGATTCAGTCTGGAACACTTGGTCAAATACGCAGCCAGGAATTTACAATGTTCATATGCCTTGAGATTTTCTTTTATTTTTTGGTCTAATGGTGTCTCTTATCTTTGAGTTAACAATTTTTTAATGTGACATATGATACGTGTGAAAGTTGTTAAGAGAGTAGATCCCAAGAGTTCTCATTACAAGGAAAACACATTTTTTTTTCTTTTTCTTTTCTTTATCTACAAGACCTGATATATGTTAACTAAACTTATTGTGGTAATCTTTTCATAGTGTATGTAAGTCAAATCATGGTACTGTGTGCCTTAAATGTATACAGTGCTGTATGTCAATTATATCTCAATAAATCTAAGGAAAAAAAGACAGGGCTGGCCCTGTGGCCGAGTGGTTAAGTTTGCGCACTCTGCTTCAGCGGCCCAGGGTTTCACCAGTTCGGATCCTGGTTGCAGACATGGCACCCCTCATCAGGCCATGGTGAGGCGGTGTCCCACATGCCATACCTAGAAGGACCTACAACTAACAATATACAACTATGTACTGGGGGGATTTGGAGGAGAAAAAGCAGAGAAAAAAAAGAAGATTGACAACAGTTGTTAGCTCAGATGCCAATCTTTTGTAAAACAAAAGAAAAGAAAAAAGACAAAGAGGCTTTAAGATTTGCAACAACAACTGTCCCCAGTGGTAGCAGCCATTCTGTCTCTTTCTACTTTTCAATGGTATCTACTTTCAACTCTTTTAGCTGTTTATTCTGATATTTACCTCCATATTCATAAGTAATATGATGCACTGTTATCTGGTGCATAAATTTTAAATTTTCTTGGCTTTTTATTACGGTAAATGAAGGTATTAACTTTTTAAAACTTTCTCCTCCTCCCTTCATACTTCCAAATATAATTCTATCGTAATTTTATGGTTAAATCCATTGTCTGAACTTTCATTATTATGACTATGAAAATATTGTTTACTACTGAGTCTAGTGGGATACTATATTTGCTGTTCCTTTCTTCTACAAGTTTTAGTTTTCCCTGGAGTTAATAATTGCTCCTTTTTCTCACTTGCTTAGTTTTTTCATGAGTATCTGGCTCAATATTATCTATACAATTTTCCTCATCAACTATCAGTGTTCTTTTTCCAGAAGACATCCCCGTTGATCTGCACTTTGACACCCGCTGTGAGCCATCCACCCACACTCCAGGCTGGACTATTTGTTTTCCAGGCTTGCTTGTGCAGCTGTCATCCTAGGACTTGCTTTGTAGTCATTCTATTAATTCCTTTTTTTAAAAAAAGATTTTATTTTTTTCCTTTTTCTCCCCCAAAGCCCCCTGGTACATAGTTGTATATTTTAGTTGTGGGTTCTTCTAGTTGTGGCATGTGGGACGCTGCCTCAGCGTGGTTTGATGAGCAGTGCCATGTCCGCACCCAGGATTCGAACCAACGAAACACTGGGCCGCCTGGAGTGGAGCGTGCGAACTTAACCACTCGGCCACCGGGCCAGCCCCTATTAATGCCTTTTCTGTGTTGGTTATCATGCTATTCTCTTTCTTGGTTTATTCCATTGTTTGGGCAGAGCACTTTTTCCATTGCTTCCTGAAAAAGAATACATAGGAAGTAAATTTTATGAGTGTATATGTCTGAAAATGTCTTATCTTATTCTTTCATTTGATGGTAATTTGACTGGGTATAGAAATCCAAGTTGAGAAGTCTCATGCCCTTTTGATTCTTATGAGCCATCATGTTACCAGGCTGGTCTGTCTCTCTCTTTCTCAAAGCATTTAGGAATTTCTTTATCCTTGTTGTTGTAGTCTTATTCCGACATTGTTCTTAGTATTCATGGAACCCTTTCTCTGGATTTTCATGTTCTTCAATGCTGGAATTTTTTTTAATTCCTGTTTGTTAGAAATTAGTCCTTGTGGATTAATTCTGCTCTATTTTTCTTATTATTCCTTATCTCACATTGTCCATACTTGTGTTGACTTCTAGGAAAATATCCTTGATTGATTTCCTAACCTTTCAACTTAATTTTTATTTGAGTTACTACATTTTTTATTCATAAGAGCTCATGTTCACTACTCTAATTTTAGAGAATCTTGTCTATATTTTCATTGATGTGATATCTCTTCTTTTCTCTATGGCCATTCATTAAATTTTCCTTATAATTTTCTTCTCTCTCTGACTGTCTCTATTTCCATTTGGTTCCATTTTGCCTTTTACTTCTTTTGTTCTGTCTTTTGCAGGATAGAGATTTTCAAATGTACAGTTCATTCCTTAACTCAATGAAATATTTTATTAATATTAGTTTAAATAGAACTGAAGTAGAGCAGCACACAGTCCTAGTAGGGTTGTTAACAACATAATTCCTAGAGCAAGTGTGCCTGGTTTCAACTTCCACTTACTAGCCATACAGCCATCAGCAGGCTACTTAACTCTCTGTGCCTCTGTTTCCTGGTCTTGTTGTGAAATTGTTTTGAAATTTAAATCATGGATCTTTCTAATGCTTAGAACAATTTCTCACACATGGAAAACACTCACTAAATCTAAGCTATTATTATTACCTAATTAGCTCTTATTTTGGTGTCCAGTTGTGATAACTAATTAAGTGGGACATTGCCAAGCCAAAGAATTTCAAGAGAATGATGACAAAAAAATCTAGAAACTGTCATATGAAGAATAGATAAGAGAGACAAAATTGGCCCATTCACAGCAACGTGGATGGACCTCAAGGGTATTATGTTAAGTGAAATAAGCCAGTCAGAGAAAGATGAACTCTATATGACTCCACTCATAGGTGGACATTAGTATATTGACAAGGAGATCTGATCGGTGGTTATCAGGGAAAAAGGGGGGTGGGGGGAGGGCACAAAGGGGGAAGTGGTGTACCCACAACATGACTAACAAAACTGTACAACTGAAATCTCACAAGGTTGTAATCTATCATAACATTAATAAAAAAAATATATGCATAGATGCATATTTTAAAAATGGCCCTTTGGCCTACAACAATGAAAGAACTCTATTCATAATGAGGAACAAGCATTAGATATGCTAACAAAAAAAGAACTAATTTGCTTAAGATGCCCTTAGAGTCAGAGTTGTGGAGAGAACATGTCTAGGAACAGGCAGGCCCTTCTGTCAAGATGCTCTCAGCACAACCCTGAACCCAGCAGGTGCACTCTATGGAGAGAGTTGGCAAGAGCCAGCTTCTCCTGCACCATCATGCTTGTCTGCTTGCTCTTTGGTCTTCCTTATTTCCATTTCACAAATATTTATCGAGTGCTTGCTCAATGTCATTACTGCAATAGACTCCTTCCTCCAAGAACAGACTTTGTATAGTAGTGTAAGTAAGAAATTAAAGATAAAAAAAGGAAGTTTTAAACCACATTAGGTGAAGCCAGCAAAGTCCCTCTGGAAAGCATACTTGGCTTACTTCTCCACAAACAGAAATTGAAATTGAGAAAATATTTACTTCCACTGTTCATTGTTAAAAGTTTAAGGAAAGCTATTACAATGATTTTGGCTTTTATGATCCATTTCCATGAGCTTCAAACATCTGTGCATTAGAACTTAATTATTTGAACTGGATTTGATCTGTTTTTACATCTCCACAGTTGGCCACAGCAGTGGAACTTCCTGAATGGTTAGAGCTTGAACTTCCCAAAGAGCTTTCTTTGAAAAGGTCTCACTGTTAAATGGCAACAGGTATTTTATAGAGAACACATACAATTAAATAAGCGGCTAAGTTCAAGATTTAATGTGTACATGATATCTATGTGGATAAACATTTTACCACTATATCAGAAAAAAAAAAAAGAATAGATAAGAGAACCATGAATGTTTAGCCTGAATAAGGGAAAATGGATTGATGAGGAAGCATGATAGTAATTTTGTGTGTGTGTGTGTGAGGAAGATTGGCCCTGAGCTAACATCTGTTGCCAATCTTTCTCTTTTTGCTTGAGGAAGATTGTCACTGAACTAACATCTGTGCCTATCTTCCTCTATTTTATGTGGGATGCTGCCACAGCATGGCTTGATGAGTGGTGCTAGGTCCATGCCCAGGATCCGGACCTGTGAATCCCGGGCTGCTGAAGTGGAGCATGCAAACTTAACCATTATGCCGCTGGGCTGGCCCAACATGATAGTAATTTTTGAATAATAAAATATATATTTGCCCCAAGTAACTCTTCTTTTGTCTGGTTGTAAACTTTGATGGTTTTATTAAAATCAAAACAGCTGTCCTAGCCATGCTGGAAGTGAAAAGGGTTGTGTGAAATAATATAATGGGAGAGAAGAATTTAGAAAAGCAAAAAGGTTTTGATAGCCTAAAGTAGGTTGTTCATCATCACTACACTACATTCCACAAAGACAAGACATGGCCTGTCCAAGTTTCCAATTGTAGCTGTAATAAATTGACCACACATTTACTGGCTTACACAACACATATTTATTAACTTAAAGTTCTGTGGGTCAGAAGTCTTACTGGGCCAAAATCAAGGTGTTAGTGGGGCTTTGCTCCTTTGGAGGCTGCAGGGAAGAATTGTTTTCCTGCCTTTTCTAACTTCTAGAAGCCTCCTGCATTCCTTGGTTTATGACTCCTTCCTCCATCCTCAAAACCAGCAGAGCAGCATCTTCAAATCCCTACCTGTGTCTCACTCTGACCCTCATGCCTCCTTTCTTATAAAGATCCTTTTGATTACATTGGACTCACCCAGATAATCTGGGATAATCTCTCCATCTCAAGATCCTCAATTTAACCACAGATGCAAAGTCGTTTTGCCATGTAAGGTAACATTCACAGACTTCAAGGATTAGGATGTGGACACCCTTGGGGGCCATTATTCTGATTACTATATGGCCCATATCTTGAAATAGAAATCCAGTCAGAGGTGTGCTATAAACAGGAAGAGAGGATGCTCCTCAGCCCAGCAGAGAACCAACATGACTTTGAGAGATTTCTGAGGTGATGTCACAAAGATGGGAGTCCAGTGGCTATTTAAAAGATCAGGCCCAGAAGGAATTAAAGAAGAAAGGGAAGAGAGAAGAGAAAGAGGAGAACGGCATCCTCAGAGAGCATAATCAGCTTTCCTGGCAAGGCTAATGAATTCGTTGCAAATAACTCTAAATGGCCCACCCCAAATAGATTCACGGTAAGAGGAGGGATTCCCAGACTTAGCCACAGTGTCCTTCAGGGAAAATGAAGATCACCTCTAAAATGTCAGTTCTGGAGTGCTGAAGGCCTGGAGTAGATTTGGGAGACACATAATTTTAAACATAATTCTTAAAAGTAATGTGTATGATTATGGCTACGTTTCTCTACAAATCACACTAAAGAAACAAAAAATCTCGCCAACTCCATTTTCAGTGAAACACGGGGACAAATGCACTGTTTCTGATTTATGTGTAAAGGCTTTCAAAGGCCCCTGAGATTGGGAGGAAGAGACTAGAGAACAGAAGAGATGGGTGGAGACAGATCGCAGGCCAGGGGAGGCAGATCTCAGGAAATGTCAGCAAAGGAAAATTTCCTGAAGGTGAAGTGCTCACCTCGAAGTTAAAAACATCCCATATGCCATGTTTGTAACAAAGGGTGTCAGACCTGGAGGGAGGCAGAGCCAAGAGCAGATTGGCTGTTGGATTCAGAGAAGCAGAGAAGCTGGGGCTGTGCAAGGAATCACAGAGATGAGCCGCGGTGGTAGGAAGAGGTGTAGCTCTGGGGCAGCAAAAGCAGAGAGAAGCTGTGAGATAGGATATAAATCCAAGATGGGTACCTTGTGGGGAGCCATTCTGGCCCTTCCCCTCTGCTGCTCAGACACGGGCACCTCCTACACATAACTGCCTAAGGAAAATCCAGGTTTTTCCATGATGAGTAGTAAAGGTTGATCTACCATAGCACTGATAAATAGCCACTGTAAGAAAAAAGTTGTGAGAAAAGACAGCAAAGTTTAACATTAGATAAATGCTACTAATCAGAAATGAATGTCACTAACTGGGAAATGATTATCTTTCACATAAGATGAAAATTGTGTGAAAATATATTGAAATGTTTTTAAAAACTTAAAACTGTAATTGCCTCCAGAAGACCAGAAAGAAGAAATGGAAGAGCTCTGGAAAGAGATGTTAAACATTAGTAGCAATGAAAAATGTTAGAAAAAATCTTAGAAATGAAGATTTTATATATATATCTATATATCTCTCTCTATATATGACTCTATCTATCTATCTATCTATCTATCTATCTATCCATATTTCCTCTAGTAGCAATGGGTTCAGTATTCATCAGTTCAGTGTTCACAGTGACTTTATAGAACATAACTTTTGTGACTAATGATGCACTGTATGTGTGTGTATGCACATGTACAGTAATAAGTATATGTATGTATATGTGTCTTTGCCCCTGTTCTCCTTTGAACCACTATCAGCAATATGATAGGCTTTGTTTAAGAAGAGGGTCTCAGTGGTTCTTTCAGAAGGTTATCAAGGCATTTTGAGCTGACAGTAGGTCTTCCCGGACTATCATACCTATACATAGTTTGAATTGCGGTTTGTTTGAGGTTAATTTAAATATATTAACCCCAGCCCTCTGTTCAACTACTGCTTGTTTATGAGATTTGTATAAACCCTTGAGAGATTTACTCATTACTTAATTTAGTCTGCAATATTTTAATTTTATTCATGTTGTGTTTATCATCAGTAGACCTTCATGCCATGCAGATAAGAATTTCCAAGATACTAGTTGTTGAAGCTACAGTGCAGTGAAATCATTGCTCCATAGAAGCAAAGGACAGGTAGATGCCAGACGCAGGACCAAACACAAGGAGACTTTCTTACAACGGCAGGGAACGTCCACAGAGAATCTGTGCTTTGTGGTTCTCAATACCAATCATTGTCAAAGTGGGTATTTCTTTAGGCAAATAATACTCAAGTTTTCTTTGCCAAAGCAGCTATGAAAATGGTCAGACAGCTCAGAAGACCTGTTTGCTAGGTAAAATTTCTGGATGTCTCTCTGTCCAGCCCTCTGCTGGTTGGACGAATTCCTACCCCATCTTCAGTTTGGTTTGTAACAAAGATGTCCTTTCCTCTTTCTTTCTACCTTCTGCTCCCAGCCCTTATTTTTATCCTTCTTGATGCCTTGTTTGTATCCGTCAATCCATCCATCCATCATTTATTTATTCTGTAAATGTTTAGGGAACTCTAATAGGTGCCAGATACTGTCCTGAGGATACAGTGATGAACAAGATAGAAAATGTTCTACTCGCATGGAGTCTCAATTCTCAAGGCGAAAGACATGCAACGATCAAGTAAAGGGATTAAGTAAGTACAAAATATCAGATATAAGGAGGTTTCATACGGAGAATTAAAATTAGCTGATGTGATAGGTGATGACTAGGTAGGTGACATTTCCTTTTATGTTGTATTTTCATTTTCACTTCATTCAAACTACTTTCTAGTTTCCATTTTTATTTCTCCTTTAACCCATGTGTTATTTAGGAATGTGCTATTCACTTTTCAGGTATTTGAGAACTTTCTAGAACTATTTCTATTACTGATTTCTAATTTAACTCTATTTGTTCAGAAAACATGCATTGTATGATTTGAATTCTTGTAGATATGGAGATTTACATTATGGCTTTAAGGACCAGAATATGGTCTACCTTGGTAAATATTCTGTGTGCAAATTTAAAGAACACGTGTTCTGTTGTTGTTGGATGGCATGTTCTATAAATAATAATTTGATCAAATTGATTGACAGTATTGTTCAAGTCTTTTATATCCTTATTGATTTTCAATCTTACTGTTCTATCAGTTATTGAGAGAGAGAGATTGAAATCTCTGATTATAATTGTGAATTATATATTTCTCTTTGTATTTCTACCAGTTTTTGCTTTATATATTTTGAAGTTTTGTTATTAGATACATAAATGTTTAATATGGTTGTCCTCTGGATAAATTGAGTCCTTTATAATTACAAAATGATCTTTATGCTGGGTAGTATTCTTTGCTCTGATATCTATCTTTTCTGATAATAAAGCCTCATCATTTTTCTTTTGACTTTTGTTAGCATGGTATATCTTTTTTTCCATCTTTTTACTTTTAATCTATTTGTGTCTTTACATCCAAAGTACATTTCCTGTAGGCAGCATATAGTTGGGTCTCATTCTTTTATCGAATCTAACAACCTCTGCCTTTTAAATAGAATATTTACACCATTTACATTTAGTTTTATTATTATTAAGTCTATATTTATTATTATTAAGTCTTGCAATTTTTTCTTCAATTTGTTTCATCTGTTTTTTGTTTCCCTTTTCCTATTTTTCTGCCTTCTTTTAAATTGAGTGTATTTTATGATTCCACTTTATCTCCTTCCTTGTCCTTTATTTAGCACAATTTGCCCTCAAGAGATATACCATTGCATGTATTTTATAAGAAAAAACTTTGCATTACCGGAGGATTCTTCCAAGATGGCGCCGTGAGTAGTCCTCTTTGTCTCTCGCCCTTCGAGTCTACAATTATTTGGACACTTATCGCTTGACAAAGGATATCCAGACAGCATCTCAGGACGTCTGAGACACCCACGCGACTATACATCGGAAGGCGGACGGACTTTCCTCCGGGAGGATGTGGAAATAGGTGAAAACTCTCCGACCCCGACGGGCAGCCTAGTACCCGCAAGCGGCTTTCTTCCAACGGACGCCCCCAGAGGATCCACACACATCTAGGGCAGGAGCGAGAACACAACAGAGGAGCGACGGTGGAAACAGGTGACCAGAACCCTACTTAAACCCCCCGCAATTACTCCTAAACGCAGAGGGAAACTTTGGAGTTGCACACCTGAGCCCGCGGGGAGAGTCTCTCCCCGCCATTGGCGGGGAGACCCGGCCTGGTGCTCGGGGCGCCCGGAGGGTCCCAGAGAGAGACACGGTGGGCACGGAGGTCTCCCAGCTGCCGTTGCCCGCCCCGTGGGACTAGGGATTGCCGGAGATCTCGGAGAGGACCGGGGCGGGGGAATTTTCAAAGGCCGGATCGGCGACCCGGAGGGGAAGTGCCGGAGCTCCCCCAGGCAGCAGACAAAACTCTCTGTCTGCCGGTAGCAGAGGGGCCACGCTGAGCACTCAGGGCTCCCGGCAGAAGCCCGGACAGAAGCCCAGAGGGCGGGGCGACCCCCAGCTGCCGTTGCCCGCCCCGTGGGACTAGGGATTGCCGGAGATCTCGGAGAGGACCGGGGCGGGGGAACTTTCAAAGGCGGGTCCGGCGATCCGGTGGAGAAGCGCCGGAGCTCCGCCCGGGCAGCAGACAAAACTCTCTGTCTGCCGGTAGCAGAGGGGCCACGCTGAGCATTCAGAGCTCCCAGCAGAGGCCCGGAGAGAAGCCCAGAGGGCGGGGCGACCCCCAGCTGCCGTTGCCCGCCCCGTGGGACTAGGGATTGCCGGAGATCTCGGAGAGGACCGGGGCGGGGGAACTTTCAAAGGCGGGTCCGGCGATCCGGTGGAGAAGCGCCGGAGCTCCGCCCGGGCAGCAGACAAAACTCTCTGTCTGCCGGTAGCAGAGGGGCCACGCTGAGCATTCAGAGCTCCCGGCAGAGGCCCGGAGAGAAGCCCAGAGGGCGGGGCGACCCCCAGCTGCCGTTGCCCGCCCCGTGGGACTAGGGATTGCCGGAGATCTCGGAGAGGACCGGGGCGGGGGAACTTTCAAAGGCGGGTCCGGCGATCTGGTGGAGAAGCGCCGGAGCTCCGCCCGGGCAGCAGACAAAACTCTCTGTCTGCCGGTAGCAGAGGGGCCACGCTGAGCATTCAGAGCTCCCGGCAGAGGCCCGGAGAGAAGCCCAGAGGGCGGGGCGACCCCCAGCTGCCGTTGCCCGCCCCGTGGGACTAGGGATTGCCGGAGATCTCGGAGAGGACCGGGGCGGGGGAACTTTCAAAGGCGGGTCCGGCGATCCGGTAGAGAAGCGCCGGAGCTCCGCCCGGGCAGCAGACAAAACTCTCTGTCTGCCGGTAGCAGAGGGGCCACGCTGAGCATTCAGAGCTCCCGGCAGAGGCCCGGAGAGAAGCCCAGAGGGCGGGGCGACCCCCAGCTGCCGTTGCCCACCAGGTGAGGCTAGGGATTGCCGGAGATCTCGGAGAGGACTGGGGCTGGAGAGAGTTCCAGAGACCCAGCTTAGTAGCCTAGGGGGAAACCCTACAGGCTCACAGAAGCCTTAGGGAAAGCCTCTGCACAGCACCAGTAGAAGGCACCCAGCCGCCAGCCACAAGGCTGGAAGACCCCAGGGCAAAAGCAGCATAGCTAGGTGTACTAACCACAGACTGTAGAAGATGCCAATAGCTCTCCTGCGACCCATAGAGGACAAGTGAGATTTGGTGGGTGCCGACAGCAACCGAGCGACAAATAAAAGTGATCCCACCCCTGGCCGCTGGAAAAGCCCATAACACCGTTGCAGACCCCAAGGAGAGAGCGCATCTAGGTGGGCAACAACAGTAGGCACCTGCAGTCTGAAGCCCCCCGTGACGGCCCCCACGGCAGAGGAGGGAATCCAAAGGGCCACTGTGGCTACGAAGAGGGGCCCAGGCCCAATTAGCAACTACGGACAGGGTTCCTGGTTGGTGAAGTATAAACAGCTGCTCCCCCCACCGCAGCAGCTGAAACAAGTGAAAGGAGCAACTAAACTCTATCTCCATGCGGAGGCACAAATCAACATCATCAAGCAATATGAAAAAATACATCAAATCTCCAGAACAGAAAGAAAGTAACAAATACACAGAAAACAATCCCAAAGAAAATGAGATATATAACCTAAATGATGATGACTTCAAAACAGCCATCATTAAAATACTCACTGAGTTAAGAGAGAATTCTGACCGACAACTCAACGAGTTCAGGAGCTATGTCACAAAAGAGTTTGATACGATAAAGAAGAACCAAACAGAAATACTGGAAATGAAGAACACAATAGAGGAGATTAAGAAAAATCTAGATGCTCTGAACAGTAGGGCCGATAATATGGAGGAAAGAATTAGCAATTTGGAAGATGGCAATATAGAATTGTTGCAGGCAGAGGAGGAGAGAGAAGCAAGACTTAAAAGAAATGAAGAAACTCTCCGAGAATTATCAGACACAATTAGGAGATGCAACGTAAGGATTATAGGTATACCAGAGGGAGAAGAGAAGGAGAAAGGGGCAGAAAACCTATTCAAAGAAATAATGGCTGAGAACTTCCCAAATCTGGTGAGGGAGATGGATCTTCAGGTGACAGAAGCCAATAGATCTCCAAACTTTATCAATGCAAGAAGACCAACTCCACGGCATATAGTAGTGAAGCTAGCAAAAGTCAACGACAAGGAGAAAATATTAAGGACAGCCAGGCAAAAGAAACTAACCTACAAAGGAACCCCCATCAGGCTATCAGCAGATTTCTCAGCAGAAACTTTACAGGCTAGAAGAGAGTGGAATGATATATTCAAAAATCTGAAGGACAAAAACCTACAGCCGAGAATTCTCTACCCAGCGAAAATATCCTTCAAATACAATGGAGAAATAAAAACTTTCCCAGATAAACAAAAATTAAGGGAGTTCATTGCCACAAAACCTCCTCTTCAGGAAATCCTCAGGAAAACCCTCATTCCTGAAAAATCCAAAAAAGGAAAGGGACTACAAAACCAAGAGCAGAGGAGATAAGTAGAAGGACAACAACAGAGAGTAGCAGCTCTACATCAGAACAGATTAAACCATGGGACGAGAAACAAAGGAAACTGAAGAAAACCGGAAAACAAGACACAAAATGGTAGTGGTAGGCCACCACGTCTCAATAATCACTCTAAATGTAAACGGATTGAACTCCCCAATCAAAAGACACAGAGTGGCAGGATGGATCAAAGAACAAGATCCAACAATATGCTGCCTCCAGGAAACACACCTCAGCCCCAAAGACAAACACAGACTCAGAGTGAAGGGATGGAGAACAATACTCCAAGCTAATAATGAACAAAAGAAAGCAGGTGTCGCTATACTAATATCAGACAAGGTAGATTTCAAAGCAAAACAGATAAAGAAAGACAAAGAGGGACAGTATATAATGATAAAAGGGACTCTCCACCAAGAAGACATAACACTTATAAATATATACGCACCCAACACAGGAGCACCAAAATTTGTAAAGCAACTCTTAATAGAACTAAAAGAAGACATCAACAACAATACAATAATAGTAGGGGACCTCAACACACCATTAACACCAATGGACAGAACATCCAGACAGAAAATCAACAAGGAAATAATAGAATTAAATGAAAAATTAGACCAGATGGACTTAATAGATATATATAGAACACTTCATCCAAAAACAGCAGGTTACACATTCTTCTCAAGTGCACATGGAACATTCTCAAGGATTGACCATATTTTGGGAACCAAAGCAAACATCAATAAATACAAGAGAGTTGAAATAATATCAAGCATCTTTTCTGATCATAACGCTATTAAACTAGAAATCAACTACAAGAAAAAAGCAGAGAAAGGTGCAAAAATGTGGAGACTAAACAACACGCTTCTCAACAAACAATGGATCATTGAAGAAATTAAAGAAGAAATCAAATATTATCTGGAGACAAATGAAAATGAGAACACGACATACCAAATCATTTGGGATGCAGCAAAAGCAGTCCTAAGAGGGAAATTCATCGCAATACAGGCTCACCTCACTAAACAAGAAAAAGCTCACGTAAGCAACCTCAAACAACACCTAACAGAACTAGAAAAAGAAGAACAAACAAGGCCCAGAGTCAGTAGAAGGAGGGAAATAATAAAAATAAGAGCAGAAATAAACGATATTGAAACAAAAAAGACAATAGAAAGGATGAATGAAACAAAGAGTTGGTTCTTCGAAAGAATTAACAAAATTGACAAACCCCTAGCCAGACTCACCAAGAAAAGAAGAGAGAAATCGCAAATTAATAAAATCAGGAATGACAGAGGAGAAATCACAACAGATACCAATGAAATACAAGAGATCATAAGAGAATACTATGAAAAACTATATGCCAACAAATTGAACAACCTGGAAGAAATGGACAAATTCCTAGACTCCTACAATCTCCCCAAACTGAATCAGGAAGAAATGGAGAATCTGAATAGACCAATCACAAGTAAGGAAATAGAAACGGTAATCAAAAACCTCCCCAAAAACAAGAGTCCAGGACCAGACGGCTTCTCTGGAGAATTCTACCAAACATTCAAAGAAGACTTAATACCTATTCTCCTCAAACTGTTCCAGAAAATTGAGAAAGATGGAGAACTCCCTAACACATTCTATGAAGCCAACATCACTCTGATTCCCAAACCTGACAAGGACAACACAAAGAAGGAGAACTACAGGCCGATATCACTGATGAACATAGATGCAAAAATCCTCAACAAAATTTTGGCAAACCGATTACAGCAATACATCAAAAAGATTATACACCATGATCAAGTGGGATTTATACCAGGGACACAGGGATGGTTCAACATCCGCAAGTCAATCAACGTGATACACTACATTAACAAAATGAAAACCAAAAACCACATGATCATCTCAATAGATGCAGAGAAAGCATTCGACAAGATCCAACACCCATTTATGATAAAAACCCTCAGTAAAATGGGTATAGAAGGAAAGTACCTCAACATAATAAAGGCCATATATGATAGACCCACAGCCAACATCATACTCAATGGACAAAAGCTGAAAGCCATCCCTCTGAGGACAGGAACAAGACAAGGGTGCCCACTTTCACCACTCCTATTCAACATAGTTCTGGAGGTGCTGGCCAGAGCAATTCGGCAGGAAAAAGAAATAAAAGGAATCCAAATAGGTAACGAAGAAGTAAAACTCTCGTTGTTTGCAGACGACATGATCTTATACATAGAAAACCCCAAAGAATCCACAGAAAAACTATTAGAAATAATCAACAACTACAGCAAAGTAGCAGGGTATAAAATTAACGTGCATAAATCAGTAGCATTTCTATACACTAACAATAAACTAACAGAAAAAGAACTCAAGAACTCTATCCCATTCACAATAGCAACGAAAAGAATAAAATACCTTGGGATAAACTTAACCAAGGAAGTGAAGGATCTATACAATGAAAACTACAAGACTCTCTTGAAAGAAATAGGCGATGACATAAAGAGATGGAAAGACATCCCTTGCACATGGATCGGAAGAATAAACATAGTTAAAATGTCCATACTACCTAAAGCAATATACAGATTCAATGCTATCCCAATCAGAATCCCAAGAACATTCTTCACAGAAATTGAACAAACAATCCTAAAATTCATATGGGGCAACAAAAGACCGCGAATTGCTAAAGCAATCCTGAGCAAGAAAAACAAAGCCGGCGGAATCACAATCCCCGATTTCAAAACATACTACAAAGCTACAGTGATCAAAACAGCATGGTACTGGTACAAAAACAGGTCCACAGATCAATGGAACAGAATTGAAAGCCCAGAGATAAAACCACACATCTATGGACAGCTAATCTTCGACAAAGGAGCAGAGGGCCTACAATGGAGAAAAGAAAGTCTCTTCAACAAATGGTGCTGGGAAAACTGGACAGCCACATGCAAAAGATTGAAAATTGACCATTCTTTTTCTCCACACACCAAAATAAACTCAAAATGGATCAAAGACCTAAAGATTAGGCCTGAAACAATAAGTCTTTTGGAAGAGAATATAGGCAGTACACTCTTTGACATCAGTTTCAAAAGAATCTTTTCGGACACTGTAACTCCTCAGTTGAGGGAAACAATAGAAAGAATAAACAAATGGGACTTCATCAGACTAAAGAGCTTCTTCAAGGCAAGGGAAAACAGGATTGAAACAAAAAAACAGCTCACTAATTGGGAAAAAATATTTACAAGCCACTTATCCGACAAAGGGTTAATCTCCATAATATACAAAGAACTCACACTGCTTAACAACAAAAAAACAAACAACCCGATCAAAAAATGGGCAGAGGACATGAACAGACATTTCTCAAAAGAAGATATGAATATGGCCAATAGACACATGAAAAGATGTTCATCATCGCTAATCATCAGGGAAATGCAAATCAAAACTACACTAAGATATCACCTTACCCCCGTTAGATTGGCAAAAACATCCAAAACCAAGAACGACAAATGTTGGAGGGGTTGTGGAGAAAGAGGAACTCTCATACACTGTTGGTGGGAATGCAAACTGGTACAGCCACTATGGAAAACAGTATGGAGATTTCTCAAAAAGTTAAAAATAGAAATACCCTATGACCCAGCCATCCCATTACTGGGTATCTATCCTAAGAACCTGATATCAGATATCTCAAGAGTCCGTTGCACCCCTATGTTCATTGCAGCATTATTTACAATAGCCAAGACGTGGAACCAGCCTACATGCCCAGAAACTAATGATTGGATAAAGAAGATGTGGTATATATACACAATGGAATACTACTCAGCCATAAAAAAAGACGAAATTGGCCCATTCACAACAATGTGGATGGACCTCGAGGGTATTATGTTAAGCGAAATAAGTCAGTCAGAGAAAGACGAACTCTATATGACTCCACTCATAGGTGGAAATTAGTATATTGAGAAGGAGATCTGATTGGTGGTTACCAGGGAAAAGGGGGGGTGGGGGGAGGGTAAGGAGGGGGAAGTGGTGTACCCACAACGTGACTAACAAAAATGTACAACTGAAATCTCACAAGGTTGTAATCTATCATAACATTAATAAAAAAAAAAAAAAAAAAGAATTCTTTTACTGTAAAATGAGCTATAGTATGAATTGGATCCACTTCAAGGAAAAAAAAAAAAAAAAATAAAGAAGAATATAGTGACATAAAGAGAAAAGGTGCCATCACAAGCTAGAAAGAGAATAGAATAGAATCTTCATTAAATGGGTGCTTTGATTTGCCCACAAGACCATTTTCTCCTTGCACAGATGGCATACCTCAGCAATATGAACCCTCCAGCTTTTGCAAATAGATTACGATCAGTGAACTGAAAAAAATATATTCGTCTGCTTTGAATATAGGAAACTATAAGATCCAATAATAACCTATTATTTAAGAAGCAGAGTCTAATTATCAAAAATACATATTATAAATAATATACTTTTGAAAAAGAAATGAAGTTTTTTCAAGATTTTGAAGTTGGCATATATTGTGTGAAATGAGGAGATAGAGGATATCATTAAGCAGTTAGAGAAAGCAGACACAATATGGTAGAAAAAGCACAAATTATAATGGGAAACTGCTAAATTGATAGTCAGGGATTATCAGCCATCTTGGAAACTGTTATCTAGCAGAATTTGAGTAGAACTTAAGCTACTTTTTAGAAAATATATTAGGTTATCAAAGAGATAGCATCTCTGTCTTCCATAAACTATATTACAGTTGTATATTGTACTAGGCTACACAGTAGTTCTCCTAATAAACTATAAGCTTCTGAAAGCAAAAAAAAAAAAAAAAAAAACTTTGCATTACCATTCCCAGTGTTCTTCATTCCTTTGTGTATATCTATATTTCTATTTGGCATCATTTTCTTTCTGTCCGATATCTTTTTCTTCCTTTCACATTTCTTGTACCATGGATCTCTTGGTGATCATCTACTTCTGGATTCTGTATTGCCAATCTACTGATCTAGACAGATTTTGTAAGTTTGAAAAAAGTCATACTTTTTTGAAAGTTATTTTCACTGGCTATAGAAATCAGGTTGATAGTTTGGATTTTTCTTTTGATTTTTTTTTTTTTTTTTTTTTTTTTGCTGAGGAAGATCAGCCCTGAGAAAACATCTGTGACCATCTTCCTCTGTTTTATATGTGGGTAACACCACAGTGTGGCTGATGAGTGGTGTAGGTCTGCGTCTGGGATTCAAACACACAAACCCAGGCCACTAAAGAGAGTGTGCTGAACTCAACTGCTACACCATGGTGCCATCCCCATTTTCAATATTTTAAGGTGTTGATAGTTTTCATTGTTTTTTCAATACTTTAAGGATGCTACTCCACTGTCTTCCCAGTTACGTCATCTTTGACAAGAATTCTGCCATCACTTTATTTTGTTCCTCTGTAACTAACATGTCCTTCCCTTTTAGAGGCTTATAAAATTCTCTCTTTAGAACTGGTTTTGAGTAATTTTATTATGATGCACCATGGTGTAGTTTTCTTCATGTTTCTTGTGCTTGGGGTCTTTGAGCTTCTTACATTTGTGGATTTATAGGTTTACAAAAATCAGATTTGGAAATTTTTCACCCATTAAAGTTGTTCCACATTTCAAAGTTCAGTTTCATTTTTTAAAAAATTCTTTTTTGCCTATGTGTTTTATTTACATAGTTTTTATTCTCCTCTAGTGTATTTTCATCACTGCCATTGTGGTTTTCATCTTTCAAAGTTCTATTTGGATCTTTTTCATATCATTGGTGTCTCTAATGTTTTCAACATACAGAAAAAAGCTATTACAACAGTTTAATATCCTTGTTTGCTAATTCTAACATTTCTGGGTCTAATAGTTCTGGATAAATTTCAGCTTATTGATGTTTTAAAATTCTTGTTATCATTTGTATTTCCCTGCTTCTTCTTTGTATCTCTCTTCATCTTTGATTGGATGCCAGCCAGACATTGAGAATATTACGTTGTTTGTTGTTGTATATCTTTCTATTCCTAAAAATATTTTTGACCTTTATTCTGAGGTGCAGTTAAGTTACATGGAAACGGTTTATTCCTCTCAGTTCTCACTCTTAATATCTGTTAGGTAGTATGAGAACAGTGTCTCACCTAGGGCTAACTAGTCCCAGCTTCTGGGGCAAGACTATTCTAAGAAATCTATCCAATGCCCCATGACTTATGAGATATTCCAGGCTTACTGGTAGGAAAAGGTACTATACTTGGCCCTGTGTGAGTAATGGCACTGTTTCCTCTAATATATATTTTTAACATATCACATAGTTCAGCCATTTCAAGTGTATAATTCAATGATTTTTAGTAAATTTACCAAGGTATGAAACCATCACCATAAATCAGTTTTAGAATATTTCCATCATATCAATAAGATTCTTTATGCCCATTTGTTGTTTATTCTCCTTCCATGCCCTAGGCAACTGCTAACCTATTTTCCCATAGATGGCTGCTAAGAACGCTCATGTGTAAGTCTTTGTGTTGACGTGTGTTTTCTTGTCTCCTGAGTAGATACCCAAGAGTGGAACTGCTGAGTCACAGTACAAATTTATATGTAACTTTTGAAGAAATTGCAAAATACTTTTCCAACGTGGTGCAATTCTCACAAGTAATGTATGAGGGTTCCTGTTTCTCCGCATCCTTGCCAATATTTTTTATTGTGTGTCTTTTTTACGATAGCCATTCTAGTCAGTGAGAAATGGTATTGCATTGCACTTTTAATTTGCATTACCCTAATGCAAAGTCGATCTTATACTTACTGGCCATTTGTATAGCTTCTTTGATGAAATGTCTGCAGAATTCATTTGCTCACTCTTTTGATTGTTTGTCTTCATATTATCAAGGAATACTTTTGTTTTTGCTTTGTTTTGCTTTTTGGATAGTCTGGATACAAGTGTCTTGTCAGATATGTGTTTTGTAAATATTTACTCCCAGTCTTTTCCTTGTCTTCACTTTTGTAATGGTATCATTTGATGCACAAAAGTTTTGAATTTTTGATGAGATTGAATTTATCCATCCTACTAGTCTTTTTTTTTTTTTTTTTGGTGAGGAAGATTGGCCCTGAGCTAACATCTGTTGCCAATTTTCCTTTATTTTGTATGTGAGATGCTGCCACAGCATGGCTTGATGAACAGTGTGTATGTCCCTGCTTATGATCTGAACCCACGAACCCCAGGCCACCAAAGTAAAGCATGCAAACTTAACCACTACACCACTGGGCTGGCCTCTCCTCTAATACTCTTGGATGGTTCCTCTCTCAAGCTCAGTTAGTTTGTTCACATGCATGTGCTGATCAGTACTTTGATAAATTCTTGAGGGGGACCCTCTGCAGATCTCTCAGGTTCTCTTTCTGTGCAGTTCTCTTTTCTGGAACTTTGTTCTGTGAATCTGACTGCCTTATTCTCCCCTGAATTTCTCCTTGTCTCCTCAACTCAGGGTATCTGCCTGGCTCTTCTTGGCTTCCTCCTCTCTGCACCATGGCCTGGAAACTCTCTGGTCAGTAAGTTGAGATTGTTGGAGAATTCAGATCAATTGTATCCTGTTTCTCAAGAATCTCCATCCTTTGTTGTTGATGTTCAGTTTCTTGGAAATTGCTTTAAAATTATATTTATGTTCCTTTAATCTATTTCTTATTGTTTCAGATAGGAAGATAAATCCAGGTACTGTAACTCTATCTTGGCCAGAAGTGAAAGTCGCATAATGGAGACAACATTTAGGCTGAGATCTGAATGACAGAAAGTATAAAGCTGTATGAAGCTGAAATGAAAGCTGACTTCTGAAAGGCAAAAGGAACATCCTAGGTCCAAGAAAGTTGAACCTGCCAGAGGAAAGGCACTTGGTGAGAACAAGTTTGACAAACAGACCAAAAGGCTGGAGTGTTTGAATCTTGGTGTTGGGGGAGAAGATGAGGTAGCAGAGGTGAGCAGGGCAAGACCTTGAAGAGGCTGGGAACCCAAGGCAAGGTGATTGGATCTCATTTGAAGTGCGATGGAAGGCCACTGGAGTTCTGCTCCCTATCAAACTTGACCCCTGTCTCTGGTCCCACTGGGTTTCAGTCCTCTGGGTTTCCTCTTGATCACTTTGACTTGGTGCTCTCCATGTTGCCTAGCTCACATCACTCTAACTCTTTATATTGCTCCTATTGCCTTAATAATAAAGCTTCTCAATCTTTAAGGCCTTAAAGAACCATAAGAAAGTCAGGGCATAACCAAAGTACTTCCTATTCTCACCCTCAACATGTGTGTGTGTGCGTGTGTACGTGCGCATACACACTGTGATGGGGAGAGGCTGGGTTTAGATAGGCAATGGCACATGAGGAAACATAATGGAGGAAATAATTTTCTACACTTCCCTTCTCCAAAGAAGCATTTCCATGGAGGAGAGAGGCATAAAAGGCAGCACACGCCAATGACCCTGACCTGATCTTTTCACATCCTCTTAGGATTTCTTGTAGCTCCACTAGACTAACAGGGACATTTGGAAATTTGGATAAAACTGAAATAATTTACAACCATAGGAATTATTATTATTGTTATTCTAATGCATTCACTTCATTACCTCTCCTGGGGAGAAAACTGCTAGATGCTTGGTATCTGGAGCAGAAAGGAGTTTACCCTGACAAGGTATTTTTTGTGAATTTGTTTTCTTTGGTGTGTGATGACTAGGACTGCTTCTTAATGGTCTCCTGATGTTTGACAAGATCTGCAAGCTATAATTGTACCACTGCTGTTTGGAAAATTGTATCCCTGTCAATTTTGTTCCTTTAGTTATATTTTGCTAATAAAAATGTCAATAGACAAAACACACTTTGTTGTCTTTTTCTTTTCAATCCAAGCTTGCATCTCATCATAGTTTATGACTGTTTCTGCTAAAGATTTGCAACTTGCTGACTATCCCCTCATGTTTAGAAGTCTTGGGATTCAAAGAATATCCAGCAATATGTGTTCTGTTAATTCACAAATTTGGGTTTATTGTAAGTCAAGCAGTGAGGACTTCATATTTTCCACACAATGTATTTTAACTGTGTCCAGACACCCATCAATCTAGATATCATCATATGCACATATGCGACACAAAGCTCGAAAGATCTGAAATATAGTCTCCTGTCAGTGGGAGCTGCCTGATAACTACCATCCACTTCTAGACCCACCTCTTACCATTTATTGCGCCCACCTTGAATCTTAGCAGGTTGGATATATAACCCACGGAGACATGAGGAGAGAGGTGATTTAAAGGGCATGTCTGTCCCCACAAAGCTGCAATATAAAAAGTGAGGAGAAAAGAAGAAAGAAAGAAGGAGGGAGGAAGGGAGACAGAAAGATAGGAGGGAGGGAAGAAGGAATGGAAGAGAAGGGAAAGGGGGAACAAGGAGGAAGGGAAAGAAAAAAATAATGATAATGGTGGTAGTCATTTAAACACTATATGAGCTGGTGACTTCAAAGTAGTAAGAGAGAAGCCATAATTCTTTGTTTCTCTAGTCCAAAGAATGCCCTCTTTGGTACCTGGTGGAAAACAGGCCTCTCTAGATCCAATTTACTTCAGGCTTGTCGCTTTCTATCCTTGAGAATAACTAAGTTTATAAAGATCCCCTTGCCTCTTGGGCTTCTTAATCATGATAACTGGTACCATGACCCCTCCCCACTCCTCCCCACCTCCACAGAAGCCCATTTCTTTTGTGCCCCCTAGGAAAGAATAACTTTTACAATCTGTTGTAATCCCGTCAATTCTCCTTTGGTGAACTAAGGCCACAGAGCAGTGCATCCTCAGAGGGTCGCTCTGACGGATTTACTCCTGTAGAACATAGATTTCACGTACATTTGTAACGTGGACCGCAAAACCCCCAGGTGCTTTTCTTTACATCTGTGTTTGGGAGTCATTGTCAATAATGTGTGCACTGCGTGTGCAATCCTTAAGTTTCCCTTATTCATCTCTTTGAATTTTTTTCTTGACTCATCTGGATTTGAAAAATTGATTAATGTAACAACCAAAATACCAAAAGGTCAAAATGATTGATGGGATCCTGGCTCGTTTCACTTACTGTTTGATGCTCGCCTACAGTGAGGAGAAGCAGAGCTTTCAGACTATTTCAAAGTTTGCTCAGACACTCCTAAAGCTAAAAAAAAAAATCTTGCTTTTCATTCTTTAGTGGCAATGTGAACCATACATTCTTACTGTTTATGATACAATTTTGTGATTCTGATGAGTTTAACATAAAGAGAGACCAGTAGACTTCTCTTAGTGCCGCAAAATGCACGCTTTTGAAGTAAGCCTAATCGTGTAGGTGTCAATATCGTGAAAACAAAGTATCTTAGAGTCTCAGAGCTGGGAGAATCTTAAAACTCTGTCTAGCCTTACCACTCATATTGGCTCCAACATCTCTGGCATCAGAGAACTCGTTACTTCCCCATTCCATCTCTGCACTGCTTTCTATATTAGAAAGTTGCCCTCACACTGAACTGATATTCACCTTCCCACATTCTCCATATTCTATGCCTGGAATTTAACAATCCCTGTAATTTGGTCCCACAATGGATTCAATACTTGTCTGAACTCACTTTTCTTCCCACCCCTCCGCTCCAGGCAAATTGCTTCCAACCAGGCTTCCCCAGATGTGCCACGCGGTTTCCCATCTCTAATCCCTGCACCAAGGTCTTTGCTGCCTACGGTTGGCTGGAAAATGGTCCTTCCCAAAGATTGGTGAATCCTAATCTTCGCAACCTCTAAGTACAGTACTTTACATGGGGAGAAGGATTTTGCAGACATGACGAAGTTAAGGACCTTCAGATGTGAAGATTATCCTGGACTATCTAAGCGGGAAAAATTTAATCACAAGGGTCCTTATAAGAGGGAGACAGGAGAGTCAGAGTCAGAGAAAGGGATGTGACAATGCAAGCAGAGGGAGAAGGAGATGTGAAGACAAAAGCACAGATGAGAGAGAGAGAGAGAGAGAGAGAGAGAGACAGAGATTTGAAGATACTGCTCTGTTAGCCCTGAGGAAGGAGGAAGGAGCCACAAGCCCAGGAAAGCAGGCAGCCTCTAGAAGCTGGAAAAGGCAAGGAAATAGGTTCTCCACTAGAACCTCCCAAAGGAACACAGACCTGCAGACACCTTGCTTGTAGAATTTCTGATCTCCAGAATTGTAAGTAATAAATTTGTGGGACTTTTTAAGCCTTTAACTTTATGGTAATTTGTTAAAGCAGCCATAGGGGCAGAAACATGCCCAAAACACTTTCTGCTCTTCATTCTACCTAATGGGTTCCTCCCAGCCCTCCAGATCCAGTGTTTATTTATGACTCAGATGTAAAGTGATTGATCTCCTTCTTAGACACATGTGACAATTATTGCTTCGGATCCACTCAGTTAAAACAAAAATGGCACTATATTGGCCACCCTCTTAAATTGTATGTGAACACTTCTGTAATGTACTTGGTTTATTCACCTTTGTCACGTTAAATGTGGTCTTCACAACCTGATTATAGCCTCTTTGAATACAGAAACTGTGAACTCAAATTTTTCTTGCAGGATCCCCTGGAATCAAATCCAAGACCATAATAAGCATGATTCATCAATTTCTCTTCTTTCACCTCAGCTCATCCTCTACCCATTGGCCCATGAAGAAAGCATTTTATACGACAGGAATATAAACATTACATCTTAGGCTTTCAGCCCAAAGATTTTAGTCAATACACCCCATGATACTTATTTCACCGGCTACAGCCTTCACTTCCTCTCCTTTTATGCACTCCAGCTAATATCGTCATTAGGATCCTGTAAGGTACTACTCTGATCACCAACGCTGTCTGCATTTCTTCTTTTCACTATTTCAGCAGCTCTTCCATCAATTAATCCTTCATTTTTCCAAGAAATCCCTTAGCCCTTTCTTTTTGAAAATAAGAATATGTGATATATGGAAGCCCAAAATATCTGACTTCTTTTTTAACTAGACCTGTGTAAAAAAAACTAAAACACAATCAAATTTTGCAATACCTTAAAACAAGAATCAAACAAAAGGGCGCACTGAACTTCTCCATTTCATTCCCAGCTGGGCACCAGTGGGTATATTAAGGGCTGGCAAAGGCAGTTTTGCTCAGGCAGATGTTGTACAAAGAACTTCCTGGAGATGGGGGATCAGAAAACCAGAGCCATGGTTAGTTTAGAATAATTCAATTAGGCGGAAGTCACCCTACAAATAAACATATTGAAATGTCCAATGGAGTAGCAGAGTAATGATTAATAGAGTGTTTCCATATCAAAATTAGCCCAGTTTCTAACATCTGCATTATTATAGTATGGGCATGTCCGTGGTTCACGATGTTCTTTTTGCATTACAAACACATATTAAGCATATGTGCTATTATGCAAACTTTTATGCATATGCATAATCTTTGTAGTAATATAATTTATTTAGGGGAGACCATAAAAAACTTATGCTCTCCCTATATTCACTGATTTTAAAAATATGTATCCTGGTCTCTACCTTGAACATGTCCATTTACTGGGATATAAATTTTGGTCACTGTTATGGGTTTCACAGGCCCTCAAACCCCAACCTGCATAGGATCCTCTGGAGACAAATTATAGTTACATTACCTTCCAAGAGTTTTTTTCCTTTCTTTAATTCCTTTTTTTTTTTTCTTTTTTAAAGAAACAAATGCAGTTCGTACTTGTGTCTTTGAAGAGTCGACACTGTTATCCCAGAGCAGCCCTGACATCTCTTTTCTCCCTCTCGCCCTGGCCAGCACAATCATCTCTGACTGCTCACTGGCCTTCAATAAGGACAGTATGTGTTGTGCAGCAGCTGCAAAAGACTTCACAAATGCTGCTTGACGAGAAGTGACAGCCCTGTATATCTCTCACTGGCATTGACAGCTGACCGATGGATACCACTCACACACAGAAAAAAAGCCCGCAGGATGATTCACCAACATTACTCTCTGTTCATGGGGCCACATTTGATTGAGTGCTGCTCAGAACAGTAAACCCTTGTTGATTCGCCACAGAGCAGCTCTCTCTCACACAATGCCCTGGGGTTTTTTTTTTCTCTCTAAAACATGAACAAACATACACGCGAAAGCTCTGTTTTGTGGATTGTATTCTTTCTATTTTTATTTTGAAAAGGAAAAACGAAAAAAAAGAGAAGAGACGAAAAGAGAAAGCAGAAGAGTGTCCAACGTTTGCGCAGACTTTCAGGCCGAGGGAGTCATCCGTGCATAACGGCACGAAACCCCGCCGTGGCTTCACTCCTTAATAATTCCTTCATCTCTCCAATCTGTTGGTTATTATCCTTCGGATTGTTTTTATTTCTTTCCATAAATCAGCCCATCTTTAAAAGCACCCCTGCTTGGTTAGTTGGAACACAGTAACATAAAACTGGACGGGCGGCATGTTGATACAGAGAGCGGAGGGAGGGTGGAGAGAAGGAGGGAAGAAGAATGATAAACAGACAGAGACGTCCACCCAGAAGGAGAGACGGTGAGGACAGAGGGAGGAGAGAGGAGGCAGCAGAGCTGAGGGGGCTGGAACTACGGGAACGGGGAGAAATCGCTAACCTTTGTTTTTGTAGGTTTGAAGATAATTTTTCCAGATTTTGCCAAGGTTCTTCTATTGCCTTGAAACGCTCAGTTCGTGCACTGCAGAGCCTGCGCGCGCTGCGGAGCCATTTTCCCCCAGATAAAGCAGTTTCGGCCAAAGCACCCCTTCAGACTGCCAAAACAGAGTGGCAATAGAAGGTGCATTCTCCATGAGGGAAGGACCCGGAAACTGACAGCCCCGAGCTAAGAAAGGGGAGCCCCCCCATCCGCACAGCCTCCACGGCAGTTTCCAGTCTACAGACGGCTCTTAGCATGCAGTAAGGGGTAGGGCCGACTAGCATTTGCACTGGTTGGTAAGTTAAATTGGAGCATTTGGGGGCAGACTAGTCATTCCATCCTTCTCCCAATAGCACTGTAAATGCCTGTGGCACTTCATGAGGTGACACATCATCACAGGGTGGCCTTCTGACCTGGGTGGGAACCTCAGTGGTCTCCGTCTGTAGCATACTGTGCCTCTCTTCCTCCAGCTGCTATTTCAGTACTATAATTTTTTGGCAATGTAGAGGTTCTGAGAAGAAGTTAGTAGGAATGCTGAAGTCTTTCTACACTGGTGGCTTCGAGGGTTTCCACAGAAACCTCAGGGTGGGCTCCCACCGGACATTCCATCTCACCCTGGCACCTGGGGTCGTGGCACGTGTGTTTGCATGGAGAAGCACTTCCATGCTCTGCTAGACAGGGAGAGAAGACGGCCAGCTCCACAGGCCTGTGGATCATCAGCCACTAGTTCACTCCTGAGCTGCTGACCATGGTGGGGACACTGAATAGAAAGAGGTTACCTGCCAGGTTAGAGGTTTTAAGCAATCCTAATGTGGGAGAAAATCTTCTTCCTTTAATACACCTGGAGCGAAATGTGTTCTCCTGAAATAGTATCCCCTCTAAACAAGGTGAGGCTCCAGTCTCCCCGAAGGAAGGAGTCAGTGTGAACCAGGAGGGAGGCACGAATGGAGGAAAAGCCTATTTGCCAAGTGCTGAACTGATGCCTTCTTTTTTTTTCTTTTTTTTTCTTTTTGAATGCACCAGCAGAAACTTTTGGGAATTATCTATCAGTGACAAATGGACATCTTTCCATTCTTTTTGTTGTTGTTGTTAAAGGTATGCTTTTTGGTGAGAAAGATTGGTCCTAAGCTAACATCTGCTGCCAATCTTCCTCTTTTTTTTTTCCTCCCCAAAGCCCCAGTATATAATTGTATATGCTAGTTGCGAGTCAGTCTAGCTCTTCTATGTGGGATGCTGCCACAGCATGGCTTGAGGAGTGGTGTGTAGGTCTGCACCCAGGATCTGAGCCATTGAACCCCGAGCCGCCAAAGCAGAGTGTGCAAACTTAACCACTCGGCCACGGGACCAGCCCCCAAGAATTAATGCCTTCTTGTTCTTGGAAAGAAGAAAGCTCATCAGTTGTTGGCAACAGTGAAGGTGGCTAAATTTGCAACATGGATGAATGTACAGTACTTTCAACCTTGATAATCAGTTCAGCGTATCCTATTTGTGTCTAACTAAACTAATCTGGAGTAATAAGTCTATGTTTGCTGCCTGTACCCTAGGAATGCCACTCACTTTTCTAAGGCAGGGCTCTGCTGCCATTTTTGCACTATGAGGTCTGGTGTCACTGCACAAACTAAGTTAGAGTTTAAATATCTGTGTCTGTTATCAGCCAAGCGTTCCTCACCACACTGCCTGTCCTTCTCCAGCGGCCTCTTGATTAAGGATCTGTAAATGTTTTATAAAATCTCAGCTAATGAAGTTTTGCATCCCCCACAAGGAAAATAGCATGTATTACTTATGCTGTGTATTGTGATCTTCAAAGCAGCAGACACAATGTTAACTTATTCAAATCACCTAATTTGTCTCTTGCAACTTCATAAAATATTCCTGGAATGGAAATTTCCCAAGTGGATCTTGGCAAGAGGAAGTTTCCAGCAGGAGTAAGCAAGGAGGAAAAAGAAATAAAGGATCACTTTCACTTTATGCTTTCTTTTCCTTTTAATTAAATAAAAGCAGCAGGGTGTGCAAACTGGATTTTGGTCATATTAATCAACCCGGGAGGAGAATGATGTAAAGTCGCAAAAATCTGAGAATATGAAGGGTATCTCATTTAGGAATTATGAATATTTCTCCTGTATATATATATATATATAAGACTATAATTCTTTTACATCAATACACTCAATCTGCTCAATGCAGTGTCTGGCATCTATCGATGGGGACTCTAGCTGTAGATCACGGGCAGGCTCATGGCCTAGTCTTGGCCTCAGCTTGGTCCATCCTGCTGGTGCTTTCCCCTCAGGTGGTATCAATGACTGATCAATTTTCCCTGAGCATGACGCAAGCAGAAGAGCCAACACTCTAAGTGCCCGGAGCGCAGGTCTCCCAAGCACTCCCACACCCCTAGCCTGGCGTCAGTGCCCGCGGGTGCCTGGTTCCGAGTCCATTGGCCCTCCAAGGCAGGCACTACTGTTGCCCGATTGGCAAATGGAGAAACTGAGACACAGAGAGATCGCTCTTGTCCAGGGTCACACAGGAGGTACTGGAGCTGGTTGTTCCTAAGCAGACCGCTCTTCATCACCATCTCGTACCGACTCCGTTCCACAATAGTTTCCAGGAAAAAGAGATTTTTAAACATTGTTAATTGTGTTATTTTTAATTTCCTAAGTCCTTCTCCCCCCCGAATAATTATAAGGTTAAATGAAAATCTGCTGAAAATTAGAAGAAAAGATCATCGTGGGAGCCCCAGGGAGATACAGGAAGGCAGGTGGATGGGAGGAGGAAGGGCAGTGAGGGTCACAGGTGAGGCAGAGAGGCACGAAGGGAATAGGACACCGGTGTTCTCGCCTTGATAAGCTGGAGAGAGACCCAGGAAGGAGAAGGTCAGGATGACCCGGGACAGGAAGCGTGGGCCCGTCCTCTGGACTCCAGCGAGAGGACAGCTCTGGGAGCTGAACTGCTGGGTCACCTCCTGATGGGAGTCCAACCTCGTCCCCAACACTGGCCTCTTCTTGTTTTCCACGTGGTGTCAGCACCCCGGCTCTACCTGCTCATTAGAACCGCTGGAAGTGTTGAACAGTCAGGTTTAATTGGAATTGATCTTGGGATAAGTGGATGAAAACGTGCTTGACAAAATGCTGCACAACAGAGGAGCTCCCTGTCATCCTGTGGGGCTTCCTCACGAGCAGGAACAGTGCCTCCCGCCTGACCCCACCAGGGCTTGGTCCTGGGGGGAACAGAGGGTCAAGCCATGTGTCCTAACTCCTCCCGGAACATCATCCTTCCTGCCCTTCAAAGCTCAACTGCTCTGCTTTGCAAGCCTGGCCTGCAGTGAAGGGGCTGGGCCCATGCCATGGGGAGTGGGGATAATAAAACATCCTCTCAAGAGCCCGCTGAACTTCAGAGGAAAATTAATTCCTCTGGGGTCACTTAATTAAATGAATCATTATATGCCTTGCGAGGAGCACCCAGACACCTTGTCATATTTGAGCACTCAGCTTCTAATGCCTGTGGAGAGCAGAGCTCCGTGTTTATGAGTGAATGACTGAACGCAGGGAGCGAGGAAGGAGGGACCGGAGTCAGAGCTGCCCACACTCCTCAGACACTTCTCCCCAACTCACCATCGATCCAACAGTAGTGGAAGTAAAGATCATACAATTTTGAACTGGTTACATCGCTCATTTTACAGTTGAGAATAATAAAGGTCAGAGACAAAGAGGTTAGGGATCGGTTAATGTGGGACTTTATCCTGATTTTCCCAAATATAAGCACTTCCCTTCTCTCCTTTCCACTGTTCAGAAGCAGTCATGACAGTTTTCTGAGCACCTGGTTAACTTGTCTCTGAATTAACTTCACTTCTAGTTGCCTCTTCCGGGGAAGGCCTTGCAGTCCGTCCACAGTGGATGCAGTGGAATGCGTCCTCCCTCCTCTCCTGGCCCGTGGGCTCCTGTGATCGCAATGGGTACTGACTGGAGCCGGGGTTGGTGTTATCACAGGCCTTGAGATCATGAAACAGATGGGACTGGGAGCCACCCACTGCCGTGCTCCGGGGAAGCCAGGGAGCATTGTGTTCCTGATCCCAAAGGCTCCTGAATCCAAGGCAATCCTGGGCGAGGACTGTGGGTTTCTTTCTTGCTACCACAGTTTGAGGCTTTTAATTGTAATTAACTAAGATCAAGGATCTAATGAGGATATACTGCAGCAATCTATATATAGAAATAGGAATACGTAGATTTAGCACTGCTACACTCCAAATTTCAAACCCTGTAGAATGAGGAATTGGGACACAAAGCTGACGCTTCATTTGGGTAAATTTGCTCTCTATTTGTCATGGGTTCTTAAACACAAAGCAAATTCCAATGAATTAATAAGACTTTGAGGAGGAAAACAGAGCAGAGCTCCTGAGTTCCACTTCCTACCACCATCCTTGTCACGTGTAACTGAGGACAGCACTTTAGGAAAAGCAGGAAACAGCCTCAGATGTCTGGCTTGTTTCGAACAATTCCACTGTTTCTTCACAGTTTTCCATTGATGGGTTGATGGCGGGAGAATTTCATCAAAAGGATGTCAAGAAATTTTCAGGGGGTAATTCCACGTTTTTCGATCCCTTTGAATGAAACATAATATTATTCATTACCGAACAGAGATAATCTTGTAATTCTTACCTCGCATGTTTCTTGTGAGGATTAAGTGAACTAAAACCAGGTTCTGTGTGTGAAAGTTGTTTGCAAACGGTCAAGCACTATGTAAATGTTACTATACATAACATTCAAATAAGTTTTTAAAAAGAATGTTCTTTTAAAGAAAGAAACCGATTCTTTTCTACTAGAACCCTATAGGCCAGAAGACTGTAGATAATCATGGATTAACTGTAAACATAAAGAAAGAGACTGGAAAAAAAATCCTATCAAAGCCATTGCTTTGGGGCAAACTCAAGTGCGATGAAAGCTGAAATGTTTTCTTTTATCAGAGATCCTTTTCTGGCACCTGAAATGATTTCTTTCATGTCTGAAAGTGAAGAACGAAGCAGCATGCTCCCTGGAGATGCGCGATTGTTACCATGGTCTCATAATATATTGGCAGCGATGTGGCATCCGTGTACACCTGTCACTCAAGGGCGCTCCGTGCAGATGTGGCAGGCAGGCTCAGGTTCAGCAGTGGGGGTCCTCCCTGCCCCCACCCACACCTGGCGCTGTGCACATGCAGAGAGGCCTTTGGCTGCCCTCCTGCCCACCCTGTGGCGCAGCTGTGGAGGCCACATGCATGCAGGCCTTGACGTGTCATGGGGCTGCGCATCAGAGCTGTGAGCCTGTGTGAGCAGATCTGCAGGGTGACCCAGTGAAGACCTGTGCAAAGACAGGCAAAGCTGTCCCACACGAATTCCTAGGAAAACTTGAGGTCCTATCCCAGGAATTTCCTTCCAGCCAAACTCTACTACATTCTATTAGGTGCAAGATTGAGGGGTAGATTTCTAAATTTGGGGAGCATTTTCCTAGTTTTTTGATTCAGCAGTAGCAATCTCAGCACGTGGTGACTTAAAAGTTACCAAAAAGATGAAGAAAAACTGCCCAACCTTCTTATTATTACGAAAAGAAGCCTCATCATGGATGTAAGAGACTCTAAGAGGGCTTGGAAACGTGGTCCTTTTTCTGAATGGACTGGTTCCCACATGGAGTGGGCAGGTGGGTGCTGCTCTCCAGAAGAAACAGTGCCGTGGGTATGACCCTACTCCACGCCTCAGTGTGTGCCGGGTCCCCAGAGTCTGAGAAGGAAATTGTGCCTCTATTAGTATTGTTCTCATTAAGATATCCCAAATGCTCAGATTTTCAAGCTTAAAGTCAGTTCATGCTGATTCTTCCCATGGGTTTACCCCACCAAATCCTTACCCAACTTCCACCTAAGATGCAGGTTTGAGACCTACTGAAAAGGCCACAATGGCTTCACATTTCTTCTTTGTTTTCCTCCACCAAGGCCCCAGAGACCTGAGGTTTAGGGTATCTGCTCACCTGGTGACAAAACCCAGAAAGACAGAATCTGAAGGCTTAGATTTACCTTTTGTGACTGAAATTAAGAACTCTATAAACTATCTTCTTTGACAAATAAAAATGGCAAGCATTAGGATATATTGGAGTATATGAGGAAGCCATTTGGTATAAAACTAATTCGGCCTGATTCTTTTTTTCAAAAGGGCCTGACTGTGGCTATTGAGCACGCATTGCATATCTACTTAGACATTTCCTATGGCCAGAACAAAGGCCCTTGAGATAAAGGTGCAACTTTCCCCCACATTAGCATTTCCTTAGGGATAAGCATTTTTCCTTAGGCTAGGAATTGATTGCTGCACTCACCTCCCAGCTCACCTGTGACCACCCAGCTGGAGACAACAGACTGCCACCCTGCTGTGTTCACAGAGACAGCAGACCTACCTGCTATTTCCATCAATCGCTGTGCCGACAGAGCAGTCTCGCGACTATTGTAAAAGGGACATTTCAATCCTATGTGAAACATCCTCTTTGAGGGTATATAACCACCCTTATACCCCGACTTCTTTGGAGTGCTCTGTTCCTTTGTGGAAAGACTCTCCCGGGTTATAATCCTCAGATTTAAGCTCAGAATAAACTCACCCAAATTTTCATTTATAGATTGGATATGGATTATTTTCGTCGACAGATCTTGGCGTAGTCGCGGCAGGATTTCAGAGACACC
Source organism: Equus caballus (assembly GCF_041296265.1). Classification (NCBI taxonomy): domain Eukaryota; kingdom Metazoa; phylum Chordata; class Mammalia; order Perissodactyla; family Equidae; genus Equus; species Equus caballus. Next base: position 13,401,505 of record NC_091707.1, read on the forward strand.
CACCGGAGGCCACCTGGAATCTACACTGAACCGGCATTCGGTACCAATAAGGGCCCATTGAGCCCCCCCCGGATCACTGCATTCTTCAGGTGACCTTGGTGAGTTCTCCTGAAACCCGGACCTCCTTATTTTAAGTCGATGGCCCAAGAGTTTATATGAGCTGGGTAAGGTCTTAAGACTAGAGGTTTTGAGGGGTACCGGTACAGTTCCTAGGTGGAGAAAAACCTAGAGAGAATTCCTAAGCCTCAGGGGCTTAGAGGAGCTTGGAGTGAGCTGGGTTGGTTGTCCTTTTAATTTGGCTTTGAATTGGAAAGAATTGTATTTATAAAGTCTGAACAAACTGCTTGATAGAGAAATGAGAGACTGAATGTCTTCAGCTCCGAAGAAAAGGGACACTTGCTCCTCCCGGCCTTTACCAAAAGGCGCCCTTAGGTGACTAAGGACCTCAGCGGGAGTGTCAGAGGATCAATCCTCGGACGTGCAGCGGTCCCATAGGGAACTCCACTCTCATTCACAGTAATTAATTACAGGCTTGTCCGGGGACGCGCACATAAGGGCTGGTCACCTGCGCTCCGAGCTCCCACGGCAGTATTAGGCGGCCGGAGGGAAAAGCCGAGGCACGTAAGAGAGTGTTTACGACCTTTCTATGGGGAGTAACACTCACAAGCAGCACACTTCTGACCCACTACACTGTCCTTAGAAGTTGTTCAGACTTTATCAAAAAAAAAAAAACAGACAAGCAAAAAGAAAATGGGAAAACCGTGCTTTTTAAAGCCGGCCAGCTCCCGGATGGATGACCTCCCAATGGAACTCCAGCTGGTTTGCTGTATGGAAACAATGCTTGCAAGTATCTAACAAAATGGGAAGGATTAACTAAGAATGACTTAAGTGGCCAAAGTGGGGAACGTTCGATATCTCAAAGCTACTGTATTTGTGCGCACAAGTAGAAAGAGCCGGCTCTAAAACTAAAGCAAAAGAATGTGAAGCTTATTATGATTGGCATTTAGAGGCTTCAAAACGTAATAATGATAAAGTGAATTCTTTACAGGAGACTAACCGTAAATTGGCAGAGACTGTATCTGAATTTAAAAAGGATAAGAAGCCACAAACTGTCCCACCCCGTTTATCCCTTCCATCTCCTCTGCAGCTGCCTTTGGAATCTCAGAGCCCATCTCCTTCTTTTCTAAAGAGCTCTATTCCTTCTATTAAAGTAAGCGCTTACAAAAAGTTTTTCTGAATAGAACTAACCCAAATGTCTTCATCTCTCTTAGAGTTACAATGGCCATTTTCGTCTCCTTTTTAGCTTTGCAACCGGGAAACAAATCTTTAAAGAGTAAAAGGCTCCACCCCTGGGAGCCCCAACTTTGGGTTTCTGGGCCTGATCACCCCAGCAACCCTAAGTGGGGTGCCCTCTCTTGACAGTTGACTCATTGAGTATTTTAGTCACCTACTGAGTCAGCTATAAGGGTAGGAGACCTGTGATTTATTCTGTGAACTGTCCTGCTGGGGTTGTGTGCCCAGCATGGGAACTGTTGTGTGACTCTTATCTTGATAACCCTCTGGAAGAGGCCATGAGGGCGAGGTTTGATCTCATCTCTTCTTTTCTTTGTCTGTTTTGCTCATCATCTCTTCTGTTGTCACCAAGTCGAGGTTAAGTTCAGGCTGGACCTGACCAGAACCTGGACCTCCTGTAAATGGAAAACTTGGGTTTGTCTGTGCCTTTGTGATGCAGTTGGACAGGTAGATCAACCTGGAATGTAATTTGAGTTAAAACCCAGTTTCTGAGAAATCAAGAGTTTTGGCATAAAGTAAGTGCTTACATAAATTCTAAATGTAGTAGAAATTAACCCAGTATCTTTCAAGGTTAACGTCTTGTGAATTAACCTTTGGTAAATGAAAGCTTGTTTAAGTTTGTTGGTTTGATTGAAAATAGTCTTGTTGTCAGAGTTGTCGGTATTTGCATAACGATGCAGGCATGCAGCCTGGGTTTACTAGTCAAATAAGTTCATGTTGTCTGTTAGAAATTCGTCAGCAAAATAATAGCTTTAAATGAGGACCAGTTTTGTCTCATGTCTCATGAGGTTTTCATAGGTAATCTGAACATAAGTGTTGGAAACAAATGATTTAAATAGATAAAAAGTGGGTACAATAACTGTTTTATGGTCTGTATACTTGGAAAAGAAAACACCTTTGAAATTCTTTTTGGTTTTGCCAAGTCAAGTTAAATGATAAAAATCTGAGTATCTGGGTAATTTTTGGATTGGATAGAACAAACGTTGCTAAACATCTAAGTTTATCTGCTTTTGGTTTTTATTGCAGAGATGCTAAAGTCTATGGGTCTTTTACTGTAAAGTGATGTGTTCCTAGAAATTATGAAGTGTTTAGAATGCTGATATAAAAGACAATTTGTAATTGCTTACCTTTTAGTGTTTACTAGGGTCTGTTAATGGTTAAAAGTTCTAATTAACATATGTAATTAAAGCCATTGGAAATTAATAAGGAAAACAGCTCTGCATTCAAGGAAAGTTAAAATGTAAGTTTTCAGTAAAAAGGGTATAAAGAATGGAAATATTTTTGTTTGGTTGGTTAAGAAAGATAAATTTGTCCTAATGTACTAGAAGAGAAGAAAGAAAGCATGGGACAAATTCTGAAGGCAAAAAGAAAGTTGTAGAAGGTTTGTGAAGGAGAAATTCTGAAAGGAGTTTTATGCCTGGTCAAGTAGACTGAGATTAAAGTAAATCCAATTAAGTAAATGAGTTTTAATGTTAAAAAAAAAAAAAACTGCTAACAGAGATTAAGATCAAGAACCGGTTATACAGGACTGAATGAACTGAGGATGATTATAATTTTTACGACTTTTGTTTGAAATATTGTTTTTGATGTGTTGTTTTGTTTTCTCAGATTTAAGGAAATCTTTTCTCTTATGCTAACCATGTCTTATAGCAATCAGTGAAATTATACCTTTGTGAGCAAAACTGAAACATTTGTCCTTTTCTCCCTACCTGATCCCTCCAGAATTTGGAAACTCTTTGTGAGGGAGTATGGCTATTTCTTGGCAATATAGTTATTTGCATAAGTTCAATAAGAATCTGTTCTCCTTGTAACAGTACACATTTGTTATCTTACCAAAACTTTGACTGGAATGTCATGTTTGAGAGAAAGACACAGACTCAGATATGACAATACTGCCTTTGAGGAATAAGGTTGACTTTCTGGAAATAAAGCCACTTGGAAATATGGGCCTGGTACCTTGCTTTACAGAGAGAGATTCCAGCAATCTTACCTGGTAAGTAAGGAAGCTTGCTTATCTGGCAGGTGCAATGAACCTCGAAATATTCTGGGGAATCTCAAGAAAGGAGAGAAGTCACCCAAATCTAAGGTATTGCAGGCAAGGCCTCATGGAACAAATCCTTGGCTTGACTTTTCTGGCCTCAAGAAGTCTTTAAAGTTCAATCTGAGATTCCTCATGAAAAATTCCAGCAAAGCAGATTTAAGAACCTATATGATCAATTGCTATTCTTGCTGCACTTATGTAAATAATTGGGCCAAGTTTCTTGAAACTAAACTTATTTTGGCAAACCAATTAGTCTTAACTTGACTATCTTTGGTAAAAATGAGGGTGATTTTAGAGAGAAGAATTGTTTCAGTGAAAAATTATAATACGCATTTGTGGATATTAGATCCTAGTTCTGTTAATTGTCTTTGAGGCTTTTTCTACCTGTGAAGTGAACTGCATCCTGAATTCTTCTACTGAAATATCTGGTTACAAACCTCCAAACTAATGTTTTCAATTTTTCCCTCATTTTCATTTGGAATCATTGAGAATTGATCATGCTCTTTTTCCTGAAACCTTGCAAACTGAAGCTGAACAACTTGATAGAAACTTAAGAGAGATTCCTATCTGTTGCTGTGTAAGCTGTAAGCCACTCAAAAGATACCTGAATGCCCGATGACATCATCAGACATTTCAAGCTGCAAAAAGATGCTTTGACTCTGACATCTAGAAGTCTTCTTGACTGCCTGCCCCTGGACGCAGGAACTAATTTATAATTTGCTCCAACCATTAACCTTGTTACCTTCCAACATCACAAGGGAGAGAAGACCACGACTGCATTCTATTGTTTAATTTGGTTTACAAATGAGTCTTACTTAAGTGTAGGTGAGGATGTTACACTGTCTAGCCTCAAGAATGCCTGCTACTTTCTGTTAACTCTGCTAACCCAGTAAAAGATTTCCTTCTACAGGCTCAAGAAATTACCACAGAACAAGAGAAAAAGATGTGGCAGTCAAAAGGGGGAATTTTTGACACCCCCTCGCAGATGTGGTTCGGGCCCAATAAGAAACCCACTCCATGGGTCACAAGGCCACTTTCCCTTCCTAAGGGACCCTTTGAGGTATGACAATTGGACTTTGTCCAAATGCCACCATCTCAAGGATAAACATATCTTGTAATGATCTGTATGTTCTCACATTGTTTTGAGGCCTTTCCTTGCAGAAGAGCGATGGCTTTAGGTAAATTATTATCAAAAAGAATAAATTCTTGTTTGAGGAATTCCTCCCGAGTTACACAGTGACTGGGGGAACTCAAATCTATTTGTAATGTTTGGCCAATATTGCAGCATTTCTACTGTGCCCACCATCCTCAATCCTCAGTATTGGTAAAAGGAACTAATGGCACAACCAAAAGTTAATTGGCAAGCTTTCAGAAACATTTACTCTCTCACGGCCAAAAGCTCTTCTGCTAGTGCCCTTTAATCTTAGATCTATACTTTTTGTAAACATCGGCTGTCTCCTTTTAAATAATACAACAGCCTATGCAATTAAATGAAGAAATATATGAACCAGCTTTGCTTAAGGGATGTATTACATTGTTTTCATGGTCTTATTGTGGTGCTTAAAAGAAATGAAAGATTTGTAGCTGATTCTTTCACAGAGAAGTCCCAGAACTTAAGGATCATGGACTGTAACCTGAAGAATTTATTTATTGAAAGAGACATCAAATAAGACTGTTTGCAGCCCTGTCGAAAAGGACCAAACCAGGAGGAGAAGAAGACGACATCTGTTGTAGACAGCTGTCCCAAGACTCCGGACCAGGCCTGTATTCCCAACCTTATATCTCCTCATTTAAACCTTTGTTATGCTTAAACTGTATACCTATTTTATAATTGTTTGGAATCCTATCATACTTAAAGTGATTAATTTGGAACAGACTGGTCTTGAAGGCCAGGAATTTATCGAGTGACTCCTAATGGAACTCAATGGTTATGTGGAACAAATCTTTGGCCTTGGCTACTGCCTGGATGGCTAAAACATTGCACCCCGAGTTTCCTTTAAAAGCAGGGAAGGAGTCAGGCTGAGTTAAAACCTGTCGCCAATCTCCCTCTCTTTAAGGCCGGATGGGCTTGTTCAGTGCTCCGCTGGTATGGCTATATTTGCAGCCATATTTGCTCCTTTGGGCCTAAAAGATGTCATTATTACATATGGAAGATCTGACTAAATTTACTCAAGAAGGCCTTAACGATAGTCAAGCAGGAATAGTCTCATTAAATACTGAAATGCCTTTAATGAGAAGGGCTGTCATTCAAAACAGAATGGCTTTAGATATTCTTACTGCATCCCAAGGTGGTACATAGACAATCATTCAGACTGAATGCTGTGCTTTTATACGTCATGAATCTTCCAATGTGTCATCTCTGAAGAAGCAAGTGCATGCCTTATGCGATCCGACACCCAGTCTTGAGTTGTTTGGTTAGCTCCCTTCCGGTATCAGTTCCCTTTTCCAATCCAGATTGGAATTCTTATTTCTACTACTTCTTGGAATCCTTGTACTGGTCATAATATTCAAACTAATTGTTGTTTTCTTTTCTCAGTGTTGTAAGAGTAGCATACAAACTAAAGTAATGATTGCTCGACGGCTTTAGATGGTTGATCTGTCTTATAACCCTGGACAAATTTCCTTTTCTGCTAGAGACTATGACTAAGAATGCATTTCAGACTAATCCTTTCAAAAATGCTGTTATTATCGTTACTGTACTTGTTCTATAATCATATACAATGTAAATGCAAGGTGTCATAGAAAAGCGCATATACAATGTTTGTGCAACAATCTAAATTAATTACATAACATATGAAATGCTTCCTCTGTTAATAAATATACTTCCATGCTTGTCCACTATTTCCCCCCACCGTGGACGACTAGGCAAATAAATAAGATAAAAGCCTAGCACCGAGGGACATGATGGACCCAGGGCAGGCAGCAACCACCCTGGCGCCGAGGGACAATATTTTGATCATCAATGCTTTCTATCGAAAGATTAGAGATCAAAAGGGGGAAATGACAAATAAAAATGGCAAGCATTAGGATATATTGGAGTATATGAGGAAGCCATTTGGTATAAAACTAATTCGGCCTGATTCTTTTTTTCAAAAGGGCCTGACTGTGGCTATTGAGCACGCATTGCATATCTACTTAGACATTTCCTATGGCCAGAACAAAGGCCCTTGAGATAAAGGTGCAACTTTCCCCCACATTAGCATTTCCTTAGGGATAAGCATTTTTCCTTAGGCTAGGAATTGATTGCTGCACTCACCTCCCAGCTCACCTGTGACCACCCAGCTGGAGACAACAGACTGCCACCCTGCTGTGTTCACAGAGACAGCAGACCTACCTGCTATTTCCATCAATCGCTGTGCCGACAGAGCAGTCTCGCGACTATTGTAAAAGGGACATTTCAATCCTATGTGAAACATCCTCTTTGAGGGTATATAACCACCCTTATACCCCGACTTCTTTGGAGTGCTCTGTTCCTTTGTGGAAAGACTCTCCCGGGTTATAATCCTCAGATTTAAGCTCAGAATAAACTCACCCAAATTTTCATTTATAGATTGGATATGGATTATTTTCGTCGACAGATCTTGGCGTAGTCGCGGCAGGATTTCAGAGACACCCACCGGAGGCCACCTGGAATCTACACTGAACCGGCATTCGGTACCAATAAGGGCCCATTGAGCCCCCCCCGGATCACTGCATTCTTCAGGTGACCTTGGTGAGTTCTCCTGAAACCCGGACCTCCTTATTTTAAGTCGATGGCCCAAGAGTTTATATGAGCTGGGTAAGGTCTTAAGACTAGAGGTTTTGAGGGGTACCGGTACAGTTCCTAGGTGGAGAAAAACCTAGAGAGAATTCCTAAGCCTCAGGGGCTTAGAGGAGCTTGGAGTGAGCTGGGTTGGTTGTCCTTTTAATTTGGCTTTGAATTGGAAAGAATTGTATTTATAAAGTCTGAACAAACTGCTTGATAGAGAAATGAGAGACTGAATGTCTTCAGCTCCGAAGAAAAGGGACACTTGCTCCTCCCGGCCTTTACCAAAAGGCGCCCTTAGGTGACTAAGGACCTCAGCGGGAGTGTCAGAGGATCAATCCTCGGACGTGCAGCGGTCCCATAGGGAACTCCACTCTCATTCACAGTAATTAATTACAGGCTTGTCCGGGGACGCGCACATAAGGGCTGGTCACCTGCGCTCCGAGCTCCCACGGCAGTATTAGGCGGCCGGAGGGAAAAGCCGAGGCACGTAAGAGAGTGTTTACGACCTTTCTATGGGGAGTAACACTCACAAGCAGCACACTTCTGACCCACTACACTGTCCTTAGAAGTTGTTCAGACTTTATCAAAAAAAAAAAACAGACAAGCAAAAAGAAAATGGGAAAACCGTGCTTTTTAAAGCCGGCCAGCTCCCGGATGGATGACCTCCCAATGGAACTCCAGCTGGTTTGCTGTATGGAAACAATGCTTGCAAGTATCTAACAAAATGGGAAGGATTAACTAAGAATGACTTAAGTGGCCAAAGTGGGGAACGTTCGATATCTCAAAGCTACTGTATTTGTGCGCACAAGTAGAAAGAGCCGGCTCTAAAACTAAAGCAAAAGAATGTGAAGCTTATTATGATTGGCATTTAGAGGCTTCAAAACGTAATAATGATAAAGTGAATTCTTTACAGGAGACTAACCGTAAATTGGCAGAGACTGTATCTGAATTTAAAAAGGATAAGAAGCCACAAACTGTCCCACCCCGTTTATCCCTTCCATCTCCTCTGCAGCTGCCTTTGGAATCTCAGAGCCCATCTCCTTCTTTTCTAAAGAGCTCTATTCCTTCTATTAAAGTAAGCGCTTACAAAAAGTTTTTCTGAATAGAACTAACCCAAATGTCTTCATCTCTCTTAGAGTTACAATGGCCATTTTCGTCTCCTTTTTAGCTTTGCAACCGGGAAACAAATCTTTAAGGAGTAAAAGGCTCCACCCCTGGGAGCCCCAACTTTGGGTTTCTGGGCCTGATCACCCCAGCAACCCTAAGTGGGGTGCCCTCTCTTGACAGTTGACTCATTGAGTATTTTAGTCACCTACTGAGTCAGCTATAAGGGTAGGAGACCTGTGATTTATTCTGTGAACTGTCCTGCTGGGGTTGTGTGCCCAGCATGGGAACTGTTGTGTGACTCTTATCTTGATAACCCTCTGGAAGAGGCCATGAGGGCGAGGTTTGATCTCATCTCTTCTTTTCTTTGTCTGTTTTGCTCATCATCTCTTCTGTTGTCACCAAGTCGAGGTTAAGTTCAGGCTGGACCTGACCAGAACCTGGACCTCCTGTAAATGGAAAACTTGGGTTTGTCTGTGCCTTTGTGATGCAGTTGGACAGGTAGATCAACCTGGAATGTAATTTGAGTTAAAACCCAGTTTCTGAGAAATCAAGAGTTTTGGCATAAAGTAAGTGCTTACATAAATTCTAAATGTAGTAGAAATTAACCCAGTATCTTTCAAGGTTAACGTCTTGTGAATTAACCTTTGGTAAATGAAAGCTTGTTTAAGTTTGTTGGTTTGATTGAAAATAGTCTTGTTGTCAGAGTTGTCGGTATTTGCATAACGATGCAGGCATGCAGCCTGGGTTTACTAGTCAAATAAGTTCATGTTGTCTGTTAGAAATTCGTCAGCAAAATAATAGCTTTAAATGAGGACCAGTTTTGTCTCATGTCTCATGAGGTTTTCATAGGTAATCTGAACATAAGTGTTGGAAACAAATGGTTTAAATAGATAAAAAGTGGGTACAATAACTGTTTTATGGTCTGTATACTTGGAAAAGAAAACACCTTTGAAATTCTTTTTGGTTTTGCCAAGTCAAGTTAAATGATAAAAATCTGAGTATCTGGGTAATTTTTGGATTGGATAGAACAAACGTTGCTAAACATCTAAGTTTATCTGCTTTTGGTTTTTATTGCAGAGATGCTAAAGTCTATGGGTCTTTTACTGTAAAGTGATGTGTTCCTAGAAATTATGAAGTGTTTAGAATGCTGATATAAAAGACAATTTGTAATTGCTTACCTTTTAGTGTTTACTAGGGTCTGTTAATGGTTAAAAGTTCTAATTAACATATGTAATTAAAGCCATTGGAAATTAATAAGGAAAACAGCTCTGCATTCAAGGAAAGTTAAAATGTAAGTTTTCAGTAAAAAGGGTATAAAGAATGGAAATATTTTTGTTTGGTTGGTTAAGAAAGATAAATTTGTCCTAATGTACTAGAAGAGAAGAAAGAAAGCATGGGACAAATTCTGAAGGCAAAAAGAAAGTTGTAGAAGGTTTGTGAAGGAGAAATTCTGAAAGGAGTTTTATGCCTGGTCAAGTAGACTGAGATTAAAGTAAATCCAATTAAGTAAATGAGTTTTAATGTTAAAAAAAAAAAAACTGCTAACAGAGATTAAGATCAAGAACCGGTTATACAGGACTGAATGAACTGAGGATGATTATAATTTTTACGACTTTTGTTTGAAATATTGTTTTTGATGTGTTGTTTTGTTTTCTCAGATTTAAGGAAATCTTTTCTCTTATGCTAACCATGTCTTATAGCAATCAGTGAAATTATACCTTTGTGAGCAAAACTGAAACATTTGTCCTTTTCTCCCTACCTGATCCCTCCAGAATTTGGAAACTCTTTGTGAGGGAGTATGGCTATTTCTTGGCAATATAGTTATTTGCATAAGTTCAATAAGAATCTGTTCTCCTTGTAACAGTACACATTTGTTATCTTACCAAAACTTTGACTGGAATGTCATGTTTGAGAGAAAGACACAGACTCAGATATGACAATACTGCCTTTGAGGAATAAGGTTGACTTTCTGGAAATAAAGCCACTTGGAAATATGGGCCTGGTACCTTGCTTTACAGAGAGAGATTCCAGCAATCTTACCTGGTAAGTAAGGAAGCTTGCTTATCTGGCAGGTGCAATGAACCTCGAAATATTCTGGGGAATCTCAAGAAAGGAGAGAAGTCACCCAAATCTAAGGTATTGCAGGCAAGGCCTCATGGAACAAATCCTTGGCTTGACTTTTCTGGCCTCAAGAAGTCTTTAAAGTTCAATCTGAGATTCCTCATGAAAAATTCCAGCAAAGCAGATTTAAGAACCTATATGATCAATTGCTATTCTTGCTGCACTTATGTAAATAATTGGGCCAAGTTTCTTGAAACTAAACTTATTTTGGCAAACCAATTAGTCTTAACTTGACTATCTTTGGTAAAAATGAGGGTGATTTTAGAGAGAAGAATTGTTTCAGTGAAAAATTATAATACGCATTTGTGGATATTAGATCCTAGTTCTGTTAATTGTCTTTGAGGCTTTTTCTACCTGTGAAGTGAACTGCATCCTGAATTCTTCTACTGAAATATCTGGTTACAAACCTCCAAACTAATGTTTTCAATTTTTCCCTCATTTTCATTTGGAATCATTGAGAATTGATCATGCTCTTTTTCCTGAAACCTTGCAAACTGAAGCTGAACAACTTGATAGAAACTTAAGAGAGATTCCTATCTGTTGCTGTGTAAGCTGTAAGCCACTCAAAAGATACCTGAATGCCCGATGACATCATCAGACATTTCAAGCTGCAAAAAGATGCTTTGACTCTGACATCTAGAAGTCTTCTTGACTGCCTGCCCCTGGACGCAGGAACTAATTTATAATTTGCTCCAACCATTAACCTTGTTACCTTCCAACATCACAAGGGAGAGAAGACCACGACTGCATTCTATTGTTTAATTTGGTTTACAAATGAGTCTTACTTAAGTGTAGGTGAGGATGTTACACTGTCTAGCCTCAAGAATGCCTGCTACTTTCTGTTAACTCTGCTAACCCAGTAAAAGATTTCCTTCTACAGGCTCAAGAAATTACCACAGAACAAGAGAAAAAGATGTGGCAGTCAAAAGGGGGAATTTTTGACACCCCCTCGCAGATGTGGTTCGGGCCCAATAAGAAACCCACTCCATGGGTCACAAGGCCACTTTCCCTTCCTAAGGGACCCTTTGAGGTATGACAATTGGACTTTGTCCAAATGCCACCATCTCAAGGATAAACATATCTTGTAATGATCTGTATGTTCTCACATTGTTTTGAGGCCTTTCCTTGCAGAAGAGCGATGGCTTTAGGTAAATTATTATCAAAAAGAATAAATTCTTGTTTGAGGAATTCCTCCCGAGTTACACAGTGACTGGGGGAACTCAAATCTATTTGTAATGTTTGGCCAATATTGCAGCATTTCTACTGTGCCCACCATCCTCAATCCTCAGTATTGGTAAAAGGAACTAATGGCACAACCAAAAGTTAATTGGCAAGCTTTCAGAAACATTTACTCTCTCACGGCCAAAAGCTCTTCTGCTAGTGCCCTTTAATCTTAGATCTATACTTTTTGTAAACATCGGCTGTCTCCTTTTAAATAATACAACAGCCTATGCAATTAAATGAAGAAATATATGAACCAGCTTTGCTTAAGGGATGTATTACATTGTTTTCATGGTCTTATTGTGGTGCTTAAAAGAAATGAAAGATTTGTAGCTGATTCTTTCACAGAGAAGTCCCAGAACTTAAGGATCATGGACTGTAACCTGAAGAATTTATTTATTGAAAGAGACATCAAATAAGACTGTTTGCAGCCCTGTCGAAAAGGACCAAACCAGGAGGAGAAGAAGACGACATCTGTTGTAGACAGCTGTCCCAAGACTCCGGACCAGGCCTGTATTCCCAACCTTATATCTCCTCATTTAAACCTTTGTTATGCTTAAACTGTATACCTATTTTATAATTGTTTGGAATCCTATCATACTTAAAGTGATTAATTTGGAACAGACTGGTCTTGAAGGCCAGGAATTTATCGAGTGACTCCTAATGGAACTCAATGGTTATGTGGAACAAATCTTTGGCCTTGGCTACTGCCTGGATGGCTAAAACATTGCACCCCGAGTTTCCTTTAAAAGCAGGGAAGGAGTCAGGCTGAGTTAAAACCTGTCGCCAATCTCCCTCTCTTTAAGGCCGGATGGGCTTGTTCAGTGCTCCGCTGGTATGGCTATATTTGCAGCCATATTTGCTCCTTTGGGCCTAAAAGATGTCATTATTACATATGGAAGATCTGACTAAATTTACTCAAGAAGGCCTTAACGATAGTCAAGCAGGAATAGTCTCATTAAATACTGAAATGCCTTTAATGAGAAGGGCTGTCATTCAAAACAGAATGGCTTTAGATATTCTTACTGCATCCCAAGGTGGTACATAGACAATCATTCAGACTGAATGCTGTGCTTTTATACGTCATGAATCTTCCAATGTGTCATCTCTGAAGAAGCAAGTGCATGCCTTATGCGATCCGACACCCAGTCTTGAGTTGTTTGGTTAGCTCCCTTCCGGTATCAGTTCCCTTTTCCAATCCAGATTGGAATTCTTATTTCTACTACTTCTTGGAATCCTTGTACTGGTCATAATATTCAAACTAATTGTTGTTTTCTTTTCTCAGTGTTGTAAGAGTAGCATACAAACTAAAGTAATGATTGCTCGACGGCTTTAGATGGTTGATCTGTCTTATAACCCTGGACAAATTTCCTTTTCTGCTAGAGACTATGACTAAGAATGCATTTCAGACTAATCCTTTCAAAAATGCTGTTATTATCGTTACTGTACTTGTTCTATAATCATATACAATGTAAATGCAAGGTGTCATAGAAAAGCGCATATACAATGTTTGTGCAACAATCTAAATTAATTACATAACATATGAAATGCTTCCTCTGTTAATAAATATACTTCCATGCTTGTCCACTATTTCCCCCCACCGTGGACGACTAGGCAAATAAATAAGATAAAAGCCTAGCACCGAGGGACATGATGGACCCAGGGCAGGCAGCAACCACCCTGGCGCCGAGGGACAATATTTTGATCATCAATGCTTTCTATCGAAAGATTAGAGATCAAAAGGGGGAAATGACAAATAAAAATGGCAAGCATTAGGATATATTGGAGTATATGAGGAAGCCATTTGGTATAAAACTAATTCGGCCTGATTCTTTTTTTCAAAAGGGCCTGACTGTGGCTATTGAGCACGCATTGCATATCTACTTAGACATTTCCTATGGCCAGAACAAAGGCCCTTGAGATAAAGGTGCAACTTTCCCCCACATTAGCATTTCCTTAGGGATAAGCATTTTTCCTTAGGCTAGGAATTGATTGCTGCACTCACCTCCCAGCTCACCTGTGACCACCCAGCTGGAGACAACAGACTGCCACCCTGCTGTGTTCACAGAGACAGCAGACCTACCTGCTATTTCCATCAATCGCTGTGCCGACAGAGCAGTCTCGCGACTATTGTAAAAGGGACATTTCAATCCTATGTGAAACATCCTCTTTGAGGGTATATAACCACCCTTATACCCCGACTTCTTTGGAGTGCTCTGTTCCTTTGTGGAAAGACTCTCCCGGGTTATAATCCTCAGATTTAAGCTCAGAATAAACTCACCCAAATTTTCATTTATAGATTGGATATGGATTATTTTCGTCGACATCCTGGAGGATTAAATTTAAGTACCCCTCTTTTTTTTTCCCCTGTGGGCCACCTTCAAAATATAAATAAAAGTATAGCCATTCAGAATCCACCAAGAATACTTTTCAGTATACAGCGAATATGATACACAAGACGGTGGGTTGTGTGATTGTGTTTGGAGGGGTGTGTGTGTGAGAGAAACAAGAGGGCGGAGGGTGAGAAGGAGGGCTGAAGAGAGAGAAGGAGGGTGGGAAGAAATTCCCATGTGTCCCGTGATTGGCTGTATCTGGCCCTCTGGTATTTCCTTATCTCATTTAACCTTCACAACGATTTTGGAAAGTTAAGTGTTAATATCTCTCATTTATAGAAGAGAAAACCAGTCATTTGTCCAAGTCACACAATTAGTAAATAAAAAAATGGATTATGAAACTAAGTCTTCTAACCCAAACTTGCAATCCATTTTCACTATATCTGATTAATACAGGTCTAGCTTACCAGGGGAAGATTAACTCAGAAAAGCATCAAACCCTTCCTGTTCACTGTTGGTTGCGGCAAGTAATGATAACTAATGAATCCGTTTTCACCATTTTCCTTCCTTCATGTCCGTGCAACATTTCTTTCATGAATCCAGAAGCAGAGGTCCTGTTCTGCATACATGTGACTCACAGAGTAGCAACTCTGGAGTGGGACCATGGATCTCATCACGGTGACTCTTTCAGCCTGGTTAGGTTGGAAAGATTAATCTCTCCTCTCTCCCCTCAATCCACTCCTGAAGAAACTGAGGTTTAGAAACCAAAGGATTTGGTCACGTGACCCAGCTGCTAAGGGCAGACCCTGACCCACGTCAACGATGCCTGCCTAGGCTTCCTCCCCTTGTGTCACAGCTGGCTATGGGTCTGAGGCTCGTGCCCATGAGAAGGGCAGCATCACCAGACCCAGTCCCAGTAGTTTAACTTCACATTTGTTCTTTCTACATGGTGGAGACTCTGTTTTTTCTCTGGTAAAGCCCATAGTGAATATACATTTGAAAGTACTCCAAGCAGATGTGGGCATTCATCCTGTGATCTAAGGGGTTACTCATACTTTTCCACCCAGCAGATTAAAACAAAAATCTGAGACAAGAGGAGCCGGTGCCCCTGGAGATTCTGTCCAGTTGTCAGACATCACAGTGATTTTCTGCCTTGCATGTTGAAGCCACTGGAGCCTGAGGGCTGGGCTTGCATGTATAACGATGAGCTGTGTTTGCAGATGCTGATGTTGAGATTCTTTCAAGGTGCATTTTTAAGCTTTGTTAGGCAAGACCAGAATAGCTTTTAAAAAGTTAAGAGCGTTTTTACGTCATAGGTCTAATTTTTCCTGTCTATTAAGGCAGTCTCCTTTTGCATACTTTACCCAATATTCCATATATTATGGAGTTTTTCCACTGTGGCTATTGTTCATTACGTTTGGAGAAATAATAGGGTTCACCTTGACTGTTTATGCAGTCAGGGATCTTAGTCTTGAACAGTTGTCTAATGTCTGAACACTGTCATTTCACACATTTTTTTTATATTTTTAAGTTGTTTGAGGTGAAAGAGTGCCTCCTATCCTTGTTACTCCATCATAGGGGATGAAGAGTCTGAAACTATAATTTAACCCATCTCAATCACACTTTTGTAAGAAGGAAATAAAGGAAAGATATTTAGTGGCCTCCATCGCAAGGTCACCAAAACCTAGGCCCTGACTGAGAAGTATTTGGTTGATAAGCTAGCTCCTAAAACATTCACTTTTTCTGATTACACTTTGCGTGTGTGTGTCAGGCAGAAACATGGAAACTGCAGGAATTATCTAAAATCGTCCAGTTATCATAATCATAGGGGAAATATGGTAAGAAATGAGAATATGAGTAAGTATAAACATAAAAGTGGTAATAACAAAATGTAAGTCAACTTTTTTCCAATTTACTATTTTTAAACAATATTTTTTGTATATTGTTTCTACTAGAAAAGAATTAAGATGCTTTCAAATATCTGACAAAGATTTATGATTTTAACCATATGCTTTACAGTACTCAATTAATTATGCAAATGATGATTAAATGTGTGGCATTAATTTGTTAAATCCATAAAATTCTCTTTATTTATATGAGTAAAGTGTAGGTATTCAGAATATTCCTATCTAATAGAAAGTTTTATGATAATAGAAAAATTCTTTATCTGTAAAGTCCAGTACACATGGCTAGTGAACACTTGGTTATGGCTAGTACCGTGAAGGATTCAATTTTTAATTTTATTTAATTTTAATCAATTAAATTTAAATAGCCACAAGTAGCTAGTGGCTATTGTATCTGACAGTGCAAATCTGGAGAAATGTTCATAGTTTAATGAAATGACAATTATTTGGCAAATTATAACTTTAGGCATGGTACATTAAACAAATAAAACTATTAGTGGATATTTCTCACCCTGCCCTAATACCTTCACACATTAAAGAATCTACACTATTGTTAAGGTTGCTGGTAAGTATCCAAACACGGCTAAGCAGCCACATGGCATTTTATACTCTTGTAGAAGGGCCCTGAGCTCCAGCATAGTATTGGCCAAGAACATATGATACTTGATCTTCAGTGAGGGGCTCATTTAGAGATGCTCCTTTAATGTGGGACCCAGCGGTACTACCAGGATGGGAAGTGCTCAAGGGAATTGGGCTGGTGCTGGTACCCAGGTAATCTGTTTGCTTCAAAGAAAGTAGAAATAGAAACACTAGTCTGTCAGATGAATTTGGGAAAGTGGTTAACACCCTAATATTAAAATCGCAAGAAAGGAAATGAAATAAAAAAAACAGAGCCATATGGGTTTGCAATCAAGTTGAATCCAGATTTTTTATTTTTTGGTGAGGAAGATTGGCCTTGAGGTCACATCTGTTGCCAATCTTCCTCTTTCTGCTTGAGGAAGTTTGTCGCTGAGCGAATATCTGTGCCAATCCTCCTCTATTTTGTATGTGGGATGCCCACCACAGCATGTTGTGATGAGCAGTGCATAGGTCTGTACCCAGGATCTGAACCTGTGAATTCTGGGCCACAAAAGTGGAGCATACAAGCTTAACCACCAGGCCTGCCCCTCTAACTTTTAATGAACATGTAATGGCAATAACAACAAATTAAGACTATTAAATTCTTAATTTTGAATATTAATATATGAAATCAGTATTAATATCAATTTTGAATATTTGTACAAAAATTCTGAATAAAATAGTCACAAGAAAAACTGAGCAGTTTTTCAAGAGAATAATATGCCATGGCCAAGCATGTTATATTCTGCCTCAAGTGTTATATGCGGTTTTATTCATTGTTATATGCGGTTTTATTGCACTGTCCTCCTCAGCTGTCTGGTATTCGGTGTCTGGTTATTAAGGAATTCTTAATCCCCTAAATATGCCAGCTACCTTGTCACTAACGTATATTTAGGAAGACCAAACGCTGATCTCTACTTGTGTCCACTTGATGAGTGAAAGCCAAGGGGGAGGGAAGAAGCCCAGGGCAGAGAGCCTCGAGCACCACCGCAGTGCATCCCCCTGAGTGACATTCATTCAGGAATTCCTCTACTGCTATTAACTGAGGATCAGCAATTTTTTTCCTAAAGGGCCAGATAAATATTTTTGTAGTTACTCAGCTCTGCTGTTGTAGCTGGAAAGCAGCCATTGACAATATATAAATGAATGGGTGTGGCTGTATTCCAATCAAATTCTGTTACCCCTTGGTTTAAATTGATAGATAAAAAGAAGCTCTGAGAGATCTCCTTAGTTTGTGTCTGCCAGGTGTAAGAATTTTGGAGGGGAAGTGATGGAAGAAAGAATTTTTAAAATTTCTTTAAAAAAGGACTAAATGCATAAAGCAAAAATAATGATGATGCATTCTATGATGTACATTATAGGCAGAAGTGAGCTTATGATGAAAATAATCCAGAGGATAGGCAGGCAAAAAGTAAATATACTGTTTAACATTCTTACCTTATATGCTAGGTAGTATAACGATATTTGAGGATGGACTGGGGTAAATACTGGAAACCATAGAATAATCTCAAAAAATAAAATAAAGGGTATATCTGATAAGCCAAAGTGGAAATACAAAAGAAAAAAAATTCAATTTAAGAAAAGGCAAGAAAGTGGGAAAAGGAAACAAGCAGCAGATAGGCAGAAAGGAAAAAAGGCACCAGTGGTACATAGAGACATAAATGCATAGATATGTGGTTACTGGACCAGCATTAGAATGAGCTATGAACTTGATAGCATTGCAGATTCATGGGCTCCACCAAACATACTGGTGATGGGTCCAGAAAAGTATGGCTTAATAAGCTCTCCAGGTGACTCTTATACATGTTAAAGTTTTAGAACTGCTGATATAGATAATTACATCAATTGTAAATTGTCTAATGATTACATTTAGAGATTGTCAGGCTGGATTTAGGAAAGAAAGGAGGATACTACACATTTTTATATATATATATATATATATATATATATATATATATATATATACACACACACATTTACACAATATATACATTTTAAATATATACGTGTGTGTGTGTGTGTGTGTGTGTGTGTGTATATATATATATATATATATATATATGTAAGATAAATAGGTCAAAAGTAAAAGGATAGATGAGAGAATATTATGGAAACACTAATCCAAAGAAAGCTGTAGTGGCTGTGATAATACCAGACAAAGGAGACTTCAGAACAAGGAATATTAACAGGGTCAGAAAGCCATTTCATAATCAAAAAGTATCCAGTTCCTCAAGCCCACATTCACAAGAGTGAATGTACATAATAATAGCTTCAAAACATAGGAAAAAAACAGAAGTGAAAAGTAATAGGAAAAAAATAAAATGGTAAAGATGGTTCAACACCCTTCTCTCAGTAAATAGATAGCAAATCAGTAATAGCAAAGAAGAAAACACTATCAAATAGACTTAATTATCAATTATAGAAAACTCCACCCAACAACAGAATACCTGTTCTTTTAAGTCCATATGGAATAGTCACCAGGTTAGACCATATGTTGGGCAACAAAACTCTAGTCTCATAAATTAAAAATATCCAATCACACAGAGTGTATTCTTAGACCAAAATGGAATTATTAAAATCAGTAACAGAAATATCTGGGAAATGTTTGGAAATTAGGCAATACATATTTATATAACCCATGAGTCAAAGAAGAAATTTCAAATGGAACTTAAAATATGTTGAACTGAATAATAATGAAGATAGAACATGTCAAAACTTGTGACATTCACCTAAAAAAAGGGTTTAGAGGGAATGGCTAACATCCAAAAGACTGATAATAAGAAGGATGATAAAGATGTGGAGTCAATGGAGCAGTCATAAATTAATAGTGGGAATATAAAACAGTTTTAAAAATTGGAAAACAGCTTGTCAATTCCTCCTAAAGTCAAACATACAACTACCTTACTTCCTAGCAATTTTACACCTAGGTATTTACCTAAGATAAATAAAAACTTAGACCCATTCAGATACTCTCACAGAAATGTTTATAGCAGCTTTATTCATAATAGCCCCGAACTGGAACAACTCAAATGTCTGCTGACAGGAGAAAGGACAAATAAATTATAATATATTCATATAATGGAATACTACTCTGCTATATATTGGATTGAACTGATACATGAAACAACATGGATGAATCTCAAAGTAATTATGCTGAGTGGAAGAAACAAGACAAAAAAGAAAACATACTGTTTGATTACATTTATATACACTTCTAGAAATTGCAAAATAATTTCTGGTCACAGAAAGCAGATCAGTGGTTGCCTGGAGGCAGAGGGGGAGGAGGCTGGGAGGTGGGAGGGATTACAAAAGCATTGTGGGTGATGGATTTGTTCATTATCTTGATTGTAGTCATGGTTTCATGGATGTATACACATTTCAAAACTAATCCATTTGTAAGTATATGTGGCGATGGATATTTATTAGACGTAGTGTGATCAGTTCTCAGTATATACAAACACTGAATTATTATGTTGTACACCTGAAACTAATATAATGTTATATGTCTATTATATCAAAATTTTTAAAAAATGAATCCAAGTGTATACTTTAAAGATGTGCTGTGTACTATATCAATACAGATGTTATTAAAAACATGATATCATAGATTTATATAAAGATAGATGTAATATATACGATAGCTGAAATATAGAAGATGGGGCTATAAATTGCAAGGTTCTTACACTTGATGAGTAAGAGTTCAATATTAACTCTAAGTAGATTCTGAATAGTTAAGAATATATATTATAATAGAGACAGTGACCACTAAAACTGATCACAAAGTATAGCAAAGAAGCAAATTAACATGGAATTTTAAATAAATACTTAATTAACCCAAGAAGACAAAATAGAGAAATATGGGAACAAAAGCCAGATGGAAAAGACAGAAAATAATAAAATGGATGACCTTAATCTAACTGTATCAATAATTACATTAAATGTAAATGGGCTAAACACTCAAAATGAAATAAAGACATTGTCACAAGGGATAGAAAAATAAGAGGGTTTGATAAACTAAGGGATGTCTTCAATCCTCAAGTTCTTTATGTTAAATCCTATGCCACATAGTTTTCTTATTTCAACAAATATTTTGAATGGCTGCATAGCACTCAAACTTGCAGTTATAATAGATGTAATCATCTCCAGAACTAGGTTTCTATACACAAGGTTGGACAACATATCTAAGGTCTTTTCTGTTCTTCATCTCTGATAACTTCAACAGCTTATGTTTTTATTCTCTTTTCATGGCCATTAACAATCCCTCACTGAGCACTTTTGCAGTTCCTGATTTAGAGAATACTCGATGTATGATAATGCAGAATTATACCAAGGTCATTAAATTTCAGCACATACTAGTCAATAATAAAATATTCATTCTACGTATCATTCAGAAATTCCTTACCAAGAACCATGATCCATATATTACAAGCCCCAATTCATATTGCTATTCAATTCTAAAAACCTCACAGAGCATTGGATCCCAGCCTCCCGAGACCACTCATTGCTGGGCTTTATCAGATGTATCTAGAAAACTCATGTCTGTGAGAATGTCAGTCTTTCCCTGCTTGACCAAATGGGATCTCCATCTCTCATGCAACTACAGCCCTGACATGGGAAGCTCAAATCATTTCTTGACAGGACTTAATTTCTTCATTCCTCCATTATAGCTCTTAATATTACTAAGCTGAGCACATAGGAGAGAATAATCTGGTCAGTGAATGCATAAACACTGGCTGGAAGAGACTCGGCCACATAAGGAGGACTAGGTTATTTGGAACCATTGTTCAGTTCACTGGAATGGGAGGAACTGGGAAGCACATAATCAAATGGGGTTCTTTTGGGTAGGATGCTTCAGAGCAATTAATGAAAACATTTACGTCTCACTATTTCAACGAGAAGGAAACACTAACTTACACATACCATAGTTCTGCACCTGCCAAAACTGATCAGTCCTCCTTGGGATTCCTCTACTGGGAAAGAACAAAGAGAATCCAGAGCTGGGAAAGGAAAAAGAGACCATGAGAGCAAGCATAATTTAGGGTTACCATGAAAGGAAGTAACATTTGGCTCTTCCATTCCATTTTGCATAATACCTCTAACTGTACAAACACAACATATGAAAAGATTAGAAGGATTGTAGATAAACCCAAAATCTTCCCCTAATCCCAAGGAAACCCAAATACTTCAGCAGACATTTTTCTGGCCTGTCCTCCACTTTGGGGAAGCTGCTCTGCACCTGAGACTAGGCTGCTCAGCCCTGCCCTGAACAGGTCCTCCTCCATCCATTCACATCTTCCAGAACTGAAAAGGAGCCACACCATCCAACCACACCTTACCTCATGGCCTTTGGGTCAGGTGAGGTTGAACAGGTTAGAAAAGACATAGAACTGGTCAGGAAGTATTCAATATCCCAATTCCAGAGAAACTGACTGTGATTAAACACATTATGACATATTCATGTAATAAACGTGAAGTCAGGAAAAATATCGTGAACACGGAAAACATTCCAGAAATACTGTCAGTAGAAAAATCAGGTTATAAAAGTGTAGGTACAATATGATACCATTTGAAGAACATATGTGTATCTCAATATCAAACGACTGAAAAATCATCAGACTTCAATAGAGAGAAAAAGGTCTAGAACGTTGTATATTCACATATTGACAGTGCTTATCTTTTGCGCCTGATGGGGGTTTTGTTTATTTCAGTTTACCTTAACTTGCTGATTCAATGGCCATTTCTTAAAATATCTATGCATGTGAACATTTGTTGTGTATTAAGTGGAAGCTGTTTTCTAAAATGTGGAAAGTACATTCTTGTAAACAGAGTTTAGTAGGTCTTGGAGGAATGTACTAAGTTTGAGTTGTTTTACTAAATGGTTTTTGTTTCCTTCAGTTACCAGTGACACAATCTCCTCTCAGGTTTATAGGCATGCTCATTGTTGGATGACCGTCTAGACAGATGGTCAAGTCCCTGAGTATAGGTAACATGTATTGTTGCTGGTCTCGGGGCTACATCCTTTTGCAAGTTTTCTGTATGGAACCCTTTCCCACCCTGTTAGTCACGTCCTCCAGAAAGCTGCTCAATTATCTTATCCCATCAGTCTCACTCAGCAACCATCATCATCAGAATAAAAAAGGTAACGTAGGAGTTACCATGTGACCCAGAACTTCTGCCCTTAGGTATATACCCAAGAGAATGGAAATATGCATTCACAAAAAAACTAGTACAAAAATGTCCTCATTTGTCACAGCCAAAAAGTGGGAGCAACCCAAATGTCCAGCAACAGATGGATGAAGAAAATGACATTTATGGATATAAGGGAATATTACGCAGCCAGAAAAATAAGGCTATTTTGATACCGAATGCACGTGGATGAACTTGAAGACACTGTGCTAAGTAAAGTGAGCTCGTCATGAAAGTATAAATTTTGCACGATTGCTCTACTATCAGGGTCCTAGAAAAGTCAAATTCACAGAGACAGAAAGGATAACATGGTTGCCAGGGCTGGGAGGAGAGGGGAATGGGGAGTTAGTGTTTAATGACACAGAGTTTCAGTCGAAGATGAGTAAGTCCTGGAAGTGGATGGTGCTGATGGTCGCACAACAATGTGAATGTACTTACTGTCACAGAACTGTACACTGAAAAGTGGTTAAAATGGCACATGTAATGCCATGTAAACTTTCCAAAATAAAGTAAAAGAATAATGTGCTTATCTACCACATGGAAGAACTTTGAAAACCTCATGCTAAGTGAGAGGAGCTAGACATAAAAGGACACATATTGCATGGTTCTATGTAGACTGAATTTCAAGAGTCAGCAAATCCATGGAGACAGAACACGGGTTAGTGGTCTCCAGAGTATGGGAGGATGAGGGATAGGAAGTGACAGCTAACAAAGACAGGGTTTCTTACTAAGGTGATAAAATGTTTTGCAATTAGATAGTGGTACTGATTTGTACAACCTTGTGAATATAGTAAAACGTTTTCTTTTGAGTACGTTTTTACAAGGTGAATTTGGGGCTGGCGCAGTGGCGTAGTGGTCAAGTTCAGCACACTTTGCTTTGGTGGCCCGGGTTCACAGGTTTGGATCCCAGGCATGGACCTACACCACTCATCAAGCCATGCTGTGGTGGCACCCCACATACACAATAGAGGAAGATGGGCACAGATGTTAGCTCGGGGCCAAGCAAAAGAGGAAGATTGGCCACAGGTGTTAGCCCAGGGCCAATCTTCCTCACCAAAAAAAAAGAAATGGAATTTTATGACCATGTATATATCTCAACTTAAAAAGTAACGTAAAAATTTACAACACAAATTCCTTACCGTCTCGGTGCTCTCATAGGTCATCATAGTTTGATCACAACCCAACAGTGGTAGCTGCAGTCAGAATGTCATCACTGCCTTATCAAACACCAGTCACATTATCTGAATCTCCCTAGTGGCCTTCGATGCATTTATTCCTATTCAGGGTTTACCTTACTTACCAGAGGAACATAAAAGATCCACTATGTCATTTGAGTCTTTTTATCACCCCAAATACTAAGATGGCATGCTCTGGCATATCATAAGCACTTACTAAAAATCTGATTATTTGACCCCAATTCTAGTTCTAGACATTTCTTAAGAAAATATTGAGATAAAGAAATGCATGTACGAGTATGTTCAATACGTAGTTTTTGACAGCCAAAACTAGAAACACAAAAATCTAACAAGGAACAGGTTAATTAATTTGGTCCTGCTAGATGATGGCATGTACAGCATTATTAATCAGGATGATACTGGTCCAAGTGTAAAATACACACTTAACTGGGGAATGGTATCCAGTTGAAACTTAAGACATAGATTCTGTTCTCAGATTTTCTAGAGTCCATGACATTTTAGTGTCTTGAGTTTTTCATCAGTAAAACCAAGAGTATGAAGATCCCTTACTAAGCATGAATATCTTGGAGAAATATAATCTACATAAAAACTTAATAATATGTTGTAATCCCATATAAGTATGTTAGCTATTTTTATTGAAGAACGTTGCATGTCTACTAACTGGGTATTATAAAAGAAACAATTTTCCTTTTTAGAGTAATATTGTGCTTATCAGCCCTGCTGTGATAATGCTCACAAAAGGGGGGGGGGGGAATCAGGACTTTTACTTGAGAATGCATTTTTAATTCATAAATCAAGAGTTTCTAGAAAAGAAGAGGAGGAAATTTCCCTCCCACCGAAATGCAGCAGAAACAAAGAGACATTTGTGAATCACAACCTGCCCAAAGAAGCTGACGTGATCAAGCGTCTCATAAAGTGAGAACATCAGTAAGACTCTCAGTGCTCTGAAGCAACAAAAAAGACATGGGTAAATAAAATGATTCCTTACTTTCTTCTATTTCAATCAGTATTTGGAAATGATTTTGGGAAGACAACTAAAAATCAGATATTATTGCAAAATTTTGTTAAATTTTTCTTATATCAATAATTTAAAGTCAATGATTTTATGAAAGAAAATCAACCATCCTCAACGTTGATTTTTGCATGTAAAACAATTCTTTCCCCTCATCAACGTTCTTCTTTTGGGGATGGCAGGACTGAGGAGGAAGTCACGAGGCACCAGGCTTTTCTTGGGGCACAGAATGACTTCCTTACACGACACTCTCCAGGTCCACACCCGCCCGGCTCATACACATAAACAGATGGAAAGGAGGACAGAGCCTGGACCACGGGAATAGGTTTACAGCACGTTCCTGGGGTCAGAGCTCTGGGAACCCCGAGGCTCTGAGACAGTAGCTGCCCCTCAGAGCTCCCAAGTAGAGAACTTTCCAGGATTTCCCAAACTAAGCTCAGTGCCCCCTGGCTGGAAATCGTCCTTTAGGGCTCAATATCCCACTTCCCTCTGGCAGCCAAGCAGCTGTGAGGAGAGAAGAGGAGGAAGCGCCAGGGAACCCAGAGCCACCAGACAGTGACACCACAGAGCCACAGCCATCACACCCGCACAGGGGAAGGACATGCACCAAATCCCCGTCACCCCAGCACAGCCACGCACCTGTCACAGCCTCGCAGCCACACCCACGGCACGGAGGCGCATCCCACCGCTCACTCGCGTCTCTCACACACACACCCCGCCACACGCTGCCCGTCTGTCCCCACACACACCGTCCTCTGCCGTTCAGGCCCGAGAGTCCCGTGAGGACTGGCGTCCCTACTACCGGCCTCCACGCTGTGAGCGCTTCCGCCGCCACCCCTCCTGGTTCACGTCGCGCTCCGAATTGACTCGCTTCACAGGATTCCCGCATCCTGTGCTAATACATCCACAAATGAGCTCAATTCACCTTGCAAAAAGGGAGAACCGCGCGAAAACGGAATGGAAGCCAAAGATCTGGCGTGACCGCTGCCCTCTGGGAAGTGTCGCTCCAACTTGAACATCTCTGGGCGCGGCGGCTCGTCAGAAAGGCCGCCGAAGCGCGGAAGTCCCGGTGGAACCGCAGCTCGAGAACCGCCCGGAGCCCGGCCCGAGCGCAGGTCTCTCAGCCAGGAGCGCGACGCGAGGGCGCGTGCGCGGGCACGGAGCCTGCGCGGAGGCCGCGGGTGCGCGTGCTCGGTCCAGAGGCGCCGCTGCGTCCAGGAGGCCGAGCAGGGCGGCCCGGCGCCGGCTCCGAGCGTCCGGCCTGTGCGCTCAGAGCCGCGCGGGAGGGTCGGCGGGGCGGCCCCGGGGCGAGAGCGCTCGGCGGGTGTGAGCTCTGAGGGCGGGGCCCCGGGCGAGTCCCCTCAGGCGGCTGCAGCCTGGGGACAGCATATGGGGCAAGTAACTCCTGATCCCGCCGGGGATGGGCTTGTTTATTCAGTGTCTGTTAGCTGCGTTTAAACGGTGTGTAGGAGTGAAGTAATACATATTTACTTAATTCTTTAGGCTAAGCTGTAATAGTCAAAATGGAATGAATAATTAAATGTAAAAGCGATCCAGAGTTACGCCTGCATATGTTTTTGTAATATTAAGTTAGGGACAGATTTTCCAACCATAACTGGAGAGAGAAATGCTAAATAAATACTGAGATTTGACTTGATAATTATGTGTAAACATCCGAATCATCTAAATGGCAATCAATTAATGAAATAAAAATTGATGCAATACAAAAATTCAATAACTTAACACATATAATGAACAGGCAGATAATCTCAAGGCACTGTGTTTTTGTCGCTCAAAATAATGGTCACTAGTCTAAGAGGAGAGTAGCAATAACTATAGAAATATAAATTATATGTGCAAATTATCAGCATTACATGATGATAATTGAAAATACAAATTATCATTAGTAATAAACATTATCATCAAATACATCAGAATCACAGTTACTTGACCTTTTGGGAATTGATCCTGCTCTCCATAAGGAGTAACTAAGAAACTATGGGTCATTTTTTCCCCTTAACTCTGTTTATGCTCCTGAATCTCCTGATGCGTTTTATTGCTCCATCTTTTTTCATAATTATTTTTTGTAGCTTCTTTCTCTTCAGCTGAGACATCTCCTATATTCTCTTTACACTATTCCATAAATGATCCCAGTTTCTTCCTAGGCATCATTGGTGAATTCCATGCTTTTGATGACAATGTAATCATAAATTATCGATGTTTTTTTTCCTCCAGTTTTGTCTATTCCTCACGTGACTCTCCTGTGTATAGCAATAGGCCAGTAGCTATGCATGACATTTTGGTCAGGTCAAGCAGTGAGAAGGAAAGAAAACCTAAACTCTCTCTTTGAGATTTTCAACGCAAGATCTGGGTGGGAGCCGACAAATAATTTGGAAGGACCCGTGATTAGTCAGTATGAGGATTTTATGCTCCTTCAAGAGTAATTGATGTGGGGGGGTGGGGATGGGGGGTGAAAGAGGTGAAGAGGGTTGAATAACAAACTTCCAGCTATAAATGTCTTGGGGATGTTATGTACTTGTTGACTATATTTATATTTATATTAACTGTAGTTAATAACACTATATTGCATATTTGAAAGCGGCTAAGAGAGTAGATCTTACAATTTCTCATCGGAAGAAAAAACTATGTAATTATGTACAGTGATGGATGTTAACTAGACTTATTGTGGTGACCATTTCACAAAATATACAGATATTGAATCACTATGTTGTACACCTGAAACTAATATGTCAATTATATCTTAATTATTGTTTTTAAAAAGAGTACTCAAGGTTGTTTTATCAGATGGACAAAAGAAGCTATTTCAAAGGAAAACAAGAAGACCTAATATGTAGAGTCTAATATTTACACTCCGTGGGGTCCTTGAGAAATGACTCTGTGTCCTGGCCACACTACTGGACAGTGCACTTGAAATACCAAGTAAAGTAAAAGAAATAAATGATATCAGTGCCCCACAAACATTTTCACATAGGATGATGTAGGAATCCTGGGCTCCCTTCTACCCTGCCCCCCACATACAAATATTGACCTGGGACAAAATTACAGAAAAGAAAAGGCTGAGTAAATTTACTCCACAATCATCACCACACACCCACCAGAAGCCTCAAATTAAAATTTGGACAGTATTAAGTGTCAGCCAGAATGTGAAGATATGGGAATTACAGTGTGGGACTATCAATTGGTTTGTTGACTTTGAAGGAAAAAAATGACAATATCCCCAGTAAAGCTGAAGATATGGTTACTCTATGATGCCTGCTTAATACCATAAGTAAATCCATGGGAATCCATATATATGTGTGTGTGTGTGTGTGTGTATATATATATATATACGCACACAGAAGAATCGTCTCAGAAGCATCATTTGTAACTGCCATAAATGAACACAATCCAGACTTCCATTAACAATAGAAGGAATAAACAAAATGATGTATTAATAGGATTAACTCACAACACTGAGTATGAATCTTAAATACTTAATATTGAATGAAAGAAATCAGATGCAACAGTATATATACATTACCCTAATTACACAAGGGAAAAAAACAGGCAAAAATCAGACTATGTTTTTGGCATAGAAATATATATGATAAAAGTATAGAGAAAGGCAGGGGAGGGTTATTATACTAATATGTATATTCGATACCCTGGGGGCAAGAGGAGTCTAGCAACAGTAGGGGGCATGCAGGAGACCTACTGGTGGTAGTAGTACTCTATTTCTTGACCTGGATTGATGTCACACAGTTGTTTATTTAATAACCATCTATATGTATCGATTTTTGTGTTTGTATATTTCACCAGGAAAATGAAATAGAAGAAAGGAAGGTGAAAGGAAAGAAATTTCTCTATTCATCAAGTTCTTAAAGTTATATTTTTGGTCAATCAGGTTCTTCTCCAAATTCAGATTCTAAAAAAGTGAAAGCACAAACACTGTTTTCCAGGACAAGTGTAACTGTTCTTTGTAAATGTATTTCAAGTCAATGACCAGCTCACACTGACCTCTGAGTCCGTAGGTTACAATCTGATTGCCTCAGTACTTAAAATAAGCTTAACTGGACACTTTCAAAGATTATTTTCACAGAGCTGCAATTCACTCAGGCTCTTTTTTCTGTAGGTCTCAAAACAGGAATCCTGCCTCCACAAATCTAGTATTTATTTATCATTATGCTTTGGAGGAGAAAGAAGAAACTTCTTAATTTTGTCAACTTAATAATAGAAATTGAATGTGACTGTTGGGGGAGGCGAGCCTCCTTTCACAATTGTGAAAGAACACAGGTTTATTAACTGTGGAAGATCCCAAAGTGAAGCCTCTGGGTCTCTTCCTAGGTCTGAATTGACTTGTGGTGTCTTCTTTTTGCCCTTTCCTTCATATTCTGAGGATTCAGACCACTTAACCCTCCTTCATGCTGACAGATCACCATTTGGAGCTGTGAGGTTCCTGTTACCCCAAGCTGGTGTCGTAGTCTCTCCAGTTCCCACTTTCCTCATTGCCACTGGAACAATCCCCTAGGTTTCCTCAGTTTGAAGTTCTGCTTATTTCAAAAATAGTTTCATTATCCCAGCTACTGCCAACATCTTGCCCTCTTGTTTTCAAGAACAATGTTTAATGAAAAGACCTCTTCTCAAACTAAAGATGAAATCCCATCATTCTACTTAGTTTATGTAGGAAATCCACATCTACAGGACCCTTCAGAGAGGGACCCCTCTTGCCCTGGAGTACTCTTATTAAGCACTTTCATCTCACTGTTTCTGATTATAATAAGAAAGTCAGAAGAAACCCAGTTTCTCCTGTAATGAATTCATACAAGAATTTCTGCAAGTGACAAAACGTTGGAAAGAATGACTTCAACACTCAACAGACTAATTTTGAAAGAAAGAATAGATCTGATTATTTCATACAATGTGAACAGCCTTTGTTTGTCTCTATGGCTTCGCTGACTCCCAAAGTTGTCCTTTCTTTCCCTCCAATCCCAGAAGTTGGAAGGAAAACCGTCCCAGCTACTGTAACATATAAGGACGTAACTCATTCTGTAAACACTGTATTCGTGGAGGACATTCAAACTTGGCAAAGTGGAGAAGATTGTTCTGTGCCATGCATTATGAGGTCATGATCATCAATGAAGACTGTCAGAGCCCTCGGTGGCCAGATGGCCCACGTGATGTCACTGAGTTGGAGATCTCTCCTTGTGTTCCAGGAGTAAACACATAGAAGATGTCACAGGCATACAGAAGGGAATGCTGTGTGAGGTCGTAGCAAGGGCTCTCCTCTTCAGAGCAGGGCAGAGAACCCAACACACCAGAGGGATATAACACCTGCATAACTGCTTCAGTGTTTTTTGTTATTATTATTTTTTTTATCAAAATAAGGCATTGTTTGCTTTGATTCTCATTCAGAACTTTCTTGAAGATACATTCCATCCTTTGAATTATAGGAAATTCCTGTATTTCAATGAGGCAAGGACATGTTCACAGGAAAATGGAGCTCCCTTATACCCATGAACCTTCTTGTGCCCATCGAGGAGACATGGCAAGACAAGGATTTCCTCAGCACACTCCACAGAGATCCACTGTTAACTCTTCCTGCTTCCAATGTCCGATGTCAACATATCAGTTCTGGCACTCCAAAAATAAGTAATAGTTCTTCTAAGTGATCTAGGATCAACAGAAAAATTTCTCTGCTCAGGACGTTATCCCTATAATGGAAGCCTAGGCTGAGAAACCCTGAAATTCAGCTTAATAAAGTTTCTGTCTGTTGTCTTATTCATCCCACTGCAGTAGAGATTTTTAAAAAGTTCTGGAACCTACCCAATATGCCCTTTTGGTCTCGGGTCATTTTTTCCAAATCCAGCAGTCCTTGTGGCACTTGAGTCTCAAGGAAGGAGTAATTAAATCAGCTCAACATGATATTCGTGATCAAGTTGTTTAACACAGGCTGATCTTATGTATCCCTCCCAGAAAAGAGAGACAAAAGATGCAGCGATCTGTGAATATCTTTGGGGAGGCCAATGGCTCCATGATTTGATGTTGGATCTTTATTTTGCAAAAGGGGTAAAAAAGAAAAAATAAAATTCTTGTAAAATAAGAGAAGATCTGGATTCTCTTTGACTTTAGGCAGAGTTCTTAAAATCTATATAGGAAGGAAACTCAGACTTCCTGTCCTGCAATGGTTACCTTTGTGATTGCATTCCAAGACTCCCTTTCCAAAATTATTATTTAAAGAAATACTAATCCGTTATGGTAACACTGTTGACGTAAGAAATTTTATGTAGTGGTGGTGGAAATATAAATTAGGAGCAATTAAAATTTTTCTCAGTTCATGCTCTCTTATAGGTCTAGCATAAGAAAATAAAAAATATACAGAAGAATGTTTTAGTATGAATATGTGTTAATACCAGCATCGTTTATAATTGCATATTATAGAAAACAACTAAATTTCCCAAAGATTGAGATGGTTAAGTGAGTAATGAAACACCCTCAATATAATTTTGTAGCCATTAAAATGTTTGTGTTTATTTTTTTGTATGGGGAAATTATTTTGTTAGAATAGTGGTTGCTGAAACTGGGTTATAATTGTATATTAAGTTATAATACTTTAAAATGCACACACACACGCAAAATTCTGTAACACACAAACAAATGTTCACATTGCTTTTTATTGTACAAACATCTTATGGTGATTTGTCTCTCCTTTCCTGGCTTATGTGATTTTCACATTTCCTCAGATAATATTATTAATTTTTATAATAGAATTATTAAAGAACAGGTATTTCATATCACTTCCTTCTCTGTTCCTTTTTGAGGTTCCTGGAGCCAGGACCCTGGAGCAGCTGGCTGTCCTACAATGCAAGTCAATTCAACCATCTTCTGACACTTTTTACCTGGAGACAGCATCAGATTCCACAGGTTGAGGGTTCAGTCCTACCAGACTGTTACCCTCCAACTTCAGATGCCAATCCCAAGCCCCAGTTGTCACTTGCACTTCTGACCCACAGGCTATAGATCAGAGGTCCCCACAACCTCCTCCTTGGGTTCAATTTAATTTGCTGCAGCAGCTCAAAGAACTCAGAGAAATGTTTTACTTTAAAGATTGCCAGTTTATCATAGAAGAATATAACTCTGAAACAAGCAGACGGAAGAGATGCCTAGGGCAAGGTATGGGGAACGGGCACAGAGATCCACGCACTCTCCAGGCAAGCTACTCTCCCAGCACCTCCACATGTTCACCCAGAAACTCCCCAAACCCTGTACTGTTGGGGTTTTCTGGAGGCTTTCTCTCGTGGGCATGATCAATTATTAATTCCACTTCTAGCCTCTCTCCCCTCTCTCGGGGATGAAGATGGTGCTCAAAATTCCAAACTTCTAATCATGACTTGGTCTTTCTGGTAACCAATCCCCATCCTGGAGTCATCCAGGGGCCCACCAGAGTCACCTGTTGGGACAAAAGATGCTCCTAGTGCTCTCACCACTTAGGTTTTTACAAGGGTTTTAGGAGCTCTGGGTCAGAACCAGGGGCAGACATCAATATATATATTTCTTATTATATCACAGTTCCCAGCTCATGTTTACTCCTATTCCATGAACTTTCAATGTCTACACAACATAACATTTTTTCAAAACAATTAAACTCTTTATAGAGGTACTGGATCACGTTCTCTGCCTAGTTTTTATCTATTGTCAGAGATTGCAATACCCTAATTAATCTTAGAAATATGGGTGTGAATGAGATTTTATTTTGCTGAACCTACAAAAGGAATAATATTGCAGTGTTCTCCTATTTGTAGTACAGATGTGGCTAAAGTGACAAGTGTGGAATCCTCACTGAGCCTTGAGACAGAGGGAAAAGATCTC
The DNA here is from genome assembly GCF_041296265.1 of Equus caballus. Lineage (NCBI taxonomy): Eukaryota > Metazoa > Chordata > Mammalia > Perissodactyla > Equidae > Equus > Equus caballus. The sequence goes on from NC_091707.1 coordinate 13,434,151, forward strand.
TTTGAATGATTATTTGAGGTGAGAAGAAGGTAGAGCATCAGCACAAGAAGAATGGAGAGTCAGAGTAGAAACTGTGGGCTGGGGAAACAGACACTCACACATTGCTGTGAAAACGTGAAATGGTACAGTCACCATGAGAAATTTTTCAAGTGAAAAGACACACAAGTGAAAATTCATCACAAGTGAAAATGCACACAGAAAATACACTTTTGAAAATTTAACTTACATGTAAGCCTACATAGATGAAAACTGTAGTTTATGCAGGTTTAATAATTGGAGCGCTGCTTGTAAGAATACAGGAAAATCCTTAATGTGTGTTAGAAGAACACGGGTTATTTAACCCAGGGTGCAGCCACACATACTGTGACCTAACTTGAAGCTGTGGGAAATGATGACACGTCTAATGTACTGATTTGGAACCACATGTGTGTGAACAAAAAAATAAATACTTAGAAATGCATATATGTATTTGAGATTGCATATTAACATAGTATGTACCTATATATTTATATACGTATATAGGTAGGTGTGTGTATTTTCAGCATCTGCCTATTTTTATATGAAAGTAACTTCTCTGCAAGGATACACACCAAAATTAAAGCGCTGTTCTCTCTGAAGGGAACTACTGTGTATCTGAGCACTTGGAAGGAAAGTTTACTGACCTCTTCTACCTTTTGAACGGTTGTGCTATGGATGCATTATGTACTTAAATATGTAATAATGCTGATAACTAAAATGTGGGCCTCCTTTGAGGAGAACTTTACATTTCCCATTTGCTCAAGTTCCTCATGAATGTAACTACTGTAGGGGAGCAGAATTTGCTACCCCAAAATGTGTCTCTTTGGCTTGATCCATTTTAAGAGCAAAAGACTTTGACCTTCCCCATAACTGCCTAAAAGAATTCTGGATGGAAGGCCTGTTCCAGGAGGGAGCTCTCACCATGGAAACTACAGTGTGATATGAACGAGGTGTGACAGACAGCGAGGAACCCAGAGAGGCCCAGTGGATCACAGTCCTCTCTGTCTCCAAAGTCTCTGCCAGGTACAGCAACACTTATTTACCAAACATTTACTTTTCCATCTCCATGTGAATTGCCCCTGGAAGTCCCAAAACCCCACTGCCAACATCCGCTGTGTCTTCAGCTTGAGTTGGTAATTAAGGTGGTGGCTTCAGCCATTTTGGTGAGTTACTCAGTTTTCCTAGGTTTCTCCCATGCATACATGTTATTAAACTTTGTTTTCTTTTTCTCCTTTTTTCTGTCTTATGTCAATTTAACTCTTAGAACAGCCAGAAGAACCTAGAAGAATAGAGGGAAAATTCATCCCCCCTCTATCCTATGTAGGGATTCAACTTCTAATAGCACATTCTTTCCAGATTTTGAGCCTCTGGCCGCAGTTTATCCATGTCTGCATATGCCTGAGGAGAATAGTATTTGTAGTCGGATACTCATGAACAGGCGTTACAGATTACGGACGCTTCCCCGTCTGCGGCCTCTGGGAGCAGTCAAGCCCACCCAGGCTTAATACAGCAGAGAAGGGTGCAAACATATGCTGTATCGACAGTCAGTATCTGGAGACAGTAATGTGAAATGGAAAAAATGTTGTGAGCTAATAGGAAATATAGATAGGTCTCTGGCCACAGTTCCTGACACAGGACTCCTGGAACACTGGTAAATTCCTAAGTGCCAAGAGCAATAGAAGCTTCTTTTGTTCTAACTAGGTGACTCTGGGTGGGCTCCTGTGTGGCTTTTGGATGCAGGCTGGACACCAGAAAGACCAAGCTGTGATTAGAAGCTTGGGATTTCCATGCCTCCTTTCTCCTCCAACTTCTCTAGAGAGAGAGAGGAGGGGCTGGAAGTAGAGTTAATAATTGGTCATGCTTATGTGAAGGAGCCTCCATGAAATCCCAATACTATGGGCTTTGGGGTGCCTCCAGGTTGGTGAATGCATCTGCCTACAGTGGGGGTGATCCATCCCGACTCCATAGGGACAAATGCTCTCATGCTCAGGACCCTCCCCAACCTCACCCTGTGTGTCTCTTCATTAGGCTGTGCATCTGTATCATTTATCATATCCTTCAATAAACTGGTAAACATATATAAATGTTTCCCTGAGTTCTTTGAGCTGCTCTAGAAAATTAATCGAACCTGAGGAGGAAGTCGTGGTAACCTCTGATTTGAAGCTAAATTGGACAGAAAATGTGGGTAACCTGGGGACCTACTGCTTGCCATTGGCATCTGAAGTAGGGGGCGGTGTCATGGGACTGAGCCCTCAACCAGTGGGATCTGATGCTATCTCCAGCTACAGAGTGTCAGAATTAGGTTAAATTGTAGAACGCCCAGCTGGTGTCCACAGAATTGCTTGGTGTGGGGGAAAACCCACATAGATTTGGTGAAATGAGGTGTTCCGTGTGAAAATTAAGATGAAACACCGGATAAAGGAGAACTGTAAGGCTTCTTCCTAACACAAAGGTGTTGCTTTTTGTTTTCTTTTCAAAGAACTCCTGCAATCAATGATCTTGAGAAAGCATCTGCATTCACTCTTCTCTTTTCTACAAGAAGTCATTAGAGTTTAAAAAGATCAGCTCTGAAGGAAGCTTGTCTGACCTGGTAACATGGCTTCAGCACTTAGTAAACGTAATCACTTCGTACATGTTATGTAATCTCTTCTGACCTCAGAATCTTCGGCTCTAAAATAGAAATATAATAGTAAGCACCTGCAGTGTTGCAAGTGAACTGAACATTAGAGAGGGGATACTGCGCATGCTACATACACAAATATAAAAAAGATTAGATTATGAACCCAATGTAGCCAGGAATACAGAAACTTCTCAGGAATGAATTGTCCTCCAAGAGGTAAAAGAGATGTAGCTCCTCTCAGGGCCCTCTCTGGTGGCACATGCAAAATGAAAATGCATAATGGGAGAGGCATTGGCTGCCAGTGACACTGCTGGGAGAAGCAATCCAGCACCTGTGGTCTGTGGACCCCCACTGGGCCACTTAGGAAGGAGTCTTGGGCGGGGAACACTTCTTCACCAAGAGCTAAGGAGTCTGCACAGCCTGTGCTGGACTTGTCCCCTCTTGTGGGACTATCTTTTCCCATTCCAGGCTCAATGTGTTCTCCTTCGTTCTGCTTAAGCTTGGGCGTCATATGGCAGCTGGCCAACTCCACTGCTATACTTGTCCCCTGCAGAGGGGATCAGGTTCTTTCCTCTATGGCATGAGAGGGGTGTGTGCAGGCCAACTGCCCTGCTTCAGCTGCCAGGAGGAACCCGCTGGCCATGGGGGACCAATGCCTACCACTGAAGCCGATCTTGTTCTGTCTCCTCTATGTGAGTAAAGCATTGTTCCACCCGGTGCTTGGCTGCGTTGTGTTTTCCTTGGAGACTCCAATACTAAGACACAGTGGCAGAAGCGTTTGGGTTTCTGCCTCTGGTGCTAGGCAACACATGCCGCTTGCGTGGCAGACACCATCCACTCAAGATAGACTCTCATCATCTCTGACACCGTCATCACCTGCTGTACAGCAACCTGTTTATACATAGGGCTTACGGCATCTTTCCGTAAAAATATATATAAAAACTCAATCCTCAATACGATATATGTGTGCACAACCAGATACTATGGAGTTTTCACTCAAAACTCAATGTTAGGTAGACCACAATTTATCTGACAGAGGACATAGTCAGTGCCTAGTTAGCCCTGAAGATCATCTCTGCCTCCACCTTCCTGTCATCCCAGCCATCTCTTTTCCTGCAGTCCATTCTGTTTCAGCCCTTTCATACACAGATGGCAAATTGGCACACAGAAAATGCTCAACATCCTTGCCATCAGGGAAATGCAAATTAAAAATAACAATCAGATACCAGTACATGCCTATTAAAATGGCCAAAACCCAGAACACTGACAACTGCAAATGCTGAGGAGGACATGGAGCAACAGGAACTTTCATCCATTGCTGTTGGGAATGCAAGACAGTGCAGCCACTTTGGAGGAGAGTTTGGAAGTGTCTGACAAAGCTAGACATTCTTGCCCTAAGATCCAGCAATTTCACTCCTTGGTATATACTTGAATGAATTGAAAACTTATATCCACACAAAACCTACAGATGAATGTTTATATCAGCTTTATTCATTATTGGAAAAGCTAGCAAATAAACAAGATGCCCTTCAAGAAGTAAATGGATAAACAAACCGTTGTCTATTCAAACAATGGGATATTATTCAGCAATGAAAACGAAGTGAACTATCAAGCCACGAAAAAAAAATGGAGGAATCTTAAATGCATATTTCTTAGTAAAAGAAGCCAATTGGAAAAGGCTGCATACTGTATGATTCCAATTATGTGCCATTTTGGAAAAGGCAAAACCAAGGAGATGGTAAAAACTTCAATAGTTACCGGGACTTAGGCAGAGGGAGGGAGGAATGAATAGGAGCACAGAGGATTTTTAGAGCAGAGAAATTATGCTGTATGATACTGCATCAGTGGATAGATGTCCTTATACATTCATCAAAGCCCAATAAAGATAAAACACACAAAGTGAACCCTAATATAAGCTGTTTACTTTATAATATTGTATCAATGTTGACTCATCAAATATAACCAATGTATCTCACAAATGCAAGATATTGATAACAAGGGAAAGTGTGCGTGAACTTAGGTATGAGGGGGGATATTGGAACTTGCGCTGTCTGCTGAATATATATATTTTTTTTGGTGGGGAAGATTGGCCCTGGGCTAATATGTATTGCTAATCTTCCTCTTTTTGCTTGAGGAAGACTGCTGCTGAGCTAACATCTGTGCCAATCTTCCTATATTTTGTATGTGGGACACCACCACAGCATGGCTTCATCAGTGGTACATAGGTCTGCACCCGGGATCGAGCCTGGGACACCTGGGCCACCAACGTGGAACATACGAACTTAAACACTATGCCACTGGGCCAGCCCCATGCTGAATTTTTCTGTAAATTTAAAACTATTCTAAAAAGTAAAGTCTATTAATAAGAAAATTAAATCCTAGAACGGGAGTTATTTGAGTACTGATGGCTTTCTCCTTGCTAGAACCTAAGTTCGGTTTGGGTGTTTCCCATCTCATGGACTCAGGCGACATGGCCTTTTCCTCTCACCTGAGAACAGTGGGGAAGGAATTGAGTGCAATCCTGTCACTGCTCAAAGTGTAGCTTAGTCATGGGCTGGATTGCAACCCTGACGCAGAAACTTCCTTTGGGGCTTCTGGAAGGAAAGGCCTGTATAGTGAAAAGGGGTATGACAGGGCATATTTTCTCTCACTGTCTTTAGACATTTGGGGCCAAGAATAGAATAGTCTTGTGACAATGGACAGAACACTCTCACTATGAGAGAAAATGAAAATCTACCACTCCTGGAGTAGTCATGAGGTTGTTGATAGAGCCCTTTCATCCTTGAGCCACAGGGGCTCTTGACACTCTGTTGTGGGAGATAATGAACTCTGTATTCTTTTCTTAAATTAAGGTAAAATTCACATCACGTAAAATTCACTGTGAAAAGGTGAATCACCCACAATTCAGTGGGGTTTAGGACATTCCCAGTGCTGTGCGATCATCACTGCTGTCTATACCAGAAGATTTCATCATCCTAAAGGAAACCCCGTACAAATTAAACAGTCGCTCCCCATTTCACCCTATGCCCAACCTCTGGCAACCAGGAAGGGACATTCTATCTATTGATCTGCCTTTTCTGGACTTTTCGTATCAATAGAAACATAAAGATTTCCACTTTTGTGTCTGCCTTCTTTCACTAGCATAATGTTTTTAAAGATTATACACACATCAGCAGTTCACTTCTTTTCATGGCTGATTCATGTCCCGTTGCATGGATGTACCCATTTTTGTTTCTGCCTTCATCAGTTGGTGGACCTTGCATCTTGGACTATTATGCACAGGGCTGATGTGAATATTCCTAGACAAATTGTTGGTTGCATACCTGTGTTCGATTTTACGGGGTAAATATCTAGGAGTGGAAGTGCCAGGGCATCAGCTTATTCTACGTTTAACTATTTTAAACAAACTTCAAATTCAGGTTGAAATTTACTCCACAAAATTGAGTTTCAGCACCAAAAACAACAGCCATATTTTCTGTACTATTGGTAGAAAAACCCAAAAACAATTGCTGTGGTAGGTTTTCCAGGTTTTGCTTGTAAAGCAAGATGAGACAGTAGATATAGTCATGGAGAAAGACAGAAGAAAATAGACAAATCAGTTGCTGGTATCCATGACCTCTGACTCTGTGTTACCCTGAAACAGAGCTGTTCAGCATCTCCGTGAGAAGCTTATGAAAACATAGGCTCAGCACAGGAATGTGAATAGCAACAAGCAGACAAAATTTTCTGTAGTAACCCCTCAGTGCTTCCTCAAGGGCCCCTTCTAATCATTAAGTTTTCCTCTGTATGAGCCATCCTTCTTTGTCTCTTTGTATGCCCTGCAACATCTTGCAGAAGAGTATTTGGAATAGGATGATGTGACAATTGTGGATGTCAGGTTTTCCCCATCCCAAGCGTTTCTTGTTTCTGCTATTACAATAGTCCTTGTTAGTTTCTTTAGTGAATTTTCAGATCCTCTCCTGTGAGTTCTGTATTCTTTGTTGTGTGTGGCCTCTGAAGTCTTTATCCCATTAGCCCAAGCGTCAGCTAGGGTTTCTGAGTTTACTGGGTATTCAGATGTCCTCCTTGGGAAAGAGGGTGAGTGAATTCTCTATGCGAGAGGGAGAGCAATCATATCCTTTGGTGAAAAGAAAGAGAGTGTGGTGCCAGCATCCACTTCTGCTTTCACTCTGGCACACAGAAGACTATGTTTCCTAGACCTCTTGGTTGTGGAAAGGATGTGTGGCACCTTCCGACCAATGGCATCACTTTTAAGCCAAAGACTAAAGAGGATGTGTAAGACCCTAGGTGCTCTTTCTGTCCTTTGGTGGCAACTGAAGAAGGCATCGGTTTCAGATGGTGTACCAACAAGATAGTGGGGCCTCCATCAGCCTTGCCCCACGTGACTTAGGAAGCAGGAGTCCCTTCACCTCAACTATCAATGTATGATGTAAATCTGAGGAGAAATACAACTTTAGTCATGAATTTCTCAATTGTTGCATTTATTACCAGAGCGTTACCTAAGTTATCCTGGAGATTACAATGGCCTACCCTCTCAGATGGCCTAACAGATAATTCTTCCAGAACAACATTTGCCGAATCTCATGCTGCTGTGTTCTGCATTAATGTCTCCTGATTGCTGCTTGTCACAGATGGGGCCCTGGAAAGAGACTGTGAGGGGGAGGATTCCATGTGGAAGGTTTAGGGAAGTGTTCTGGGGAGATATCCCTATGGGAAGTTAGCAAGGCAGGGATCGTGGAAGGAGAAGCTGAAGAACAAGACAGTTGCCACTGGGTGTCTGCCAACCCTCAAGGATCTCTGGAGCTGGGACGGCCATTTGGTGTTGTCCAAAATTGAGACCAGGCTTCTTATTCCCTTATCGGCCAGACCTGGGCCTCTGGCTGTCCCTCGAGAGGGCTGTGTCCTAAGGTTAGGTGGTTCCCTACGCTGTGGGCATGTCCTGTGAGGGAAAGAGCTGTGAGCTGTCCTCAGCCAATGTTCCCAGGATCAGTGCGGTGGATGCATTGGCCTTGAGCATGATCCTGGGCTGAGTCTCAATGTTTCCATGTCACTTCTCCTTCACCATCATCTTCCTTCCCAACCCAGTTAATAATCTCACAAACTGAGAAGCCCTTGGGATGACATACGTACAGCTTCTGCCTTTCCCTATGATTGGATGAGACAACTCATTGGTGAAGACCAGAATCTCTCTCTCCAGAATCCAGACCCCTTACCCAGGGGCTTTGGTAGATCTCCAGAAGTGTTCCAACCTTAGCTGCAAATACTGAAGTTGTTCCTAAAACAGTGGCCCCAGTTTTGCTGTAGTCTGGTGGTTGTAGTTAGAGTTCAATTCCCTAAGGAGAGTCAGAGTGGTCTCCAAGGTCTTGTGGTCACTGGGACAGGCAGTGTAGACATCAAAACCTAAGGGCAGGTTGTGGAGTCAAGAGGGATTCTCATTAGTCTCCTCAGTGGTGAAGGAAAGGCCAGTACATCTTGGTACTTCTTCCAGAGCCACCAAAACTGAGGGCCAGCAGTCGGGTGAATGGTCCAATCATGTCATTCAGGGAGAAATCCTAAGGCAAGCCAAGGGAAAGGCAGTGTTTGAGAGTCAGGTTTCTCATTCAGAGATCCTCCCGTCTTGGCAATTGGAGGTGGTATGAATATGGTTCCCAGGGCTCTGGAATACTCTGGCATGAATCCCTCACTGTGATGAGACAGATCACCAAGAAAGGCTTGCGGGGCACTGTGAGTGGGGTGAGGTGGCATTTAGCTGGATGGTATGGCTGTCAATGGGACAGATTTTTTGTTAGCTCCTGTAAATGGAAGATGCATCAATGAATGGAACACGTGGCAAGATATTCTTGAGGTACGTGAGTGAGGAGTACAATCCCATGTCTTACACCACTGTGGAAAGACTGAGTTCACTCCTAATGTGATCTTGTTTTCACTTACACTGGAAGACGAGATGCAAGCACCCATCCCCACCTTACACCTGCAACAGTTTAAACAGAACCCGGCTTTCCAGTTCCTCAAACATTTTGAGGATTTCTCTCTGACACTATATGCACCTGAGGCATTTCAAGAGATTCACATTATTATTTTCTCTTCCCTTTAGTTAGCTCTTAGGAAGCCAGGTTTGGTAACTCATACTATCCTTCAAAAATAAACCTGTCATCCAGAATTTCTAACTTCTTTACTCATGGACTTCAGCAAACAATTTCCAATTTGGAAACACAAAAATGGGATAAATTGTCCCTCCTCTTCCACAGCTGTACCCATGTGACTTACTGAATGTTGCTACCTGCTGGGTCAGCTCTCAGGAGCATCCCAGTCCTGGAGGGGACACTCGTGGGACACACGTGCCTTCATCCTGGCCCTGGACTAGCCCTGGGACCTGCCACGACTCTTTCTCCCTGGAGGGACAGCACAGCCTTCCCCACCTTCCTCTGGCAAGTGTCTTTCCTGGGTGGCTGTGCCACATCAGCAAGGACCTGGGCTGCCAGGAACCAGGATTTATCCTAAGCTTCTGGCTGTCCTGAGATGGCCGCACTGGCAGAGTCCAGCCTGCCAAGTGTCTGAGTGACACTTGCAGCCATCAGGAAGGAGGGGATAACTCAGAAGTGACAAGCGATTCATCTGGTCCTTGCTTACATGGTGTTTCCTGGGGATGAGGCTCTAAAGGCCGGGTGGTCACCCTTTAGCTGTTGGTTATTAGGCAGGTTCTCCAGTTGAGCCAGACCAGCGTCTGTTGGACACCCACATGGGGAGCATTTCCGGATTATACTTGGTGAAGCTGTGTCCATGCACATCCACAGAACGTTAGTTTGGTGGCATTGCCCACAGGACCCCCAACTCACACCCTTCTTAGGCCTCATCTTTCCATCTTCCCAACAGGAAAGGTTCACACCTCGATGACAGAACCACAGCACAAGACTGTGGAAAAGACCCCAGTCACCCCAGGGGCTACATGCTTCATGGGCTCGGGCCCAGCTACCACTTTCGGAAAAGCCAGTCAAATTACACCAGAATGTGTAAACTGATGATTGTCCAAGTCCATGGACCTGAGAACCACACGGGCCCAGAGGTCACCCTGGGCAGCAAGGAACACTGTGGGGTCATTCCTGGTCAGGATGATGGTCTGTTATCCTGGAAAACCAGAGCTCACCTGGGATCCATCACGTCCAGCCTGGAAGGAGTGGCCACGATGCACCTGTCAGAAAGGCTAGGGGCATCTAGGGAATTTCTGCCCTAAGAAAGAATTGCATGCGGAAGGGCAGGGATGCTGAAAATCCTAGTTCACGGGGAGCACCAGGTTCATGGAGGGAGACCCAGCTGCCTCCCCCATCTTTCCCCTTGGAGAGAAAATAAGCAGGAAATGGGAATCAGAGTCACTGACCCGAATCCCAGGAGGACCAAGCCCAGGTCAAAGGTGAACAGGGAGACCCTAGAGGGGCCCAGAGAGAGAGAGTCCTGCCTGCCCTTAGTCCCTTTGCACAGGACCTTCCTCTAGCCTCGCCCTCTCCATGTGCACATTTTGAGGTTTTACAGGATTTTCCCCGCTTACAGTGGATGCAATTCCAGGGGCTGAAACAGAAAACAAGTTCCTTATTTGGGCAAGAGGAACTGGGAAAATGTTCCCTCGTCCTCCAAGTGCAGCAAGGCAGCCACGGTCCTGGGCAGGAATTGTGCTAGGCACAGGCCAGGGCCAGCGTTTTTGCTGTTGAGGAAGGTTAGGTCTGAGCTAACATCTGCAGCCAATCCTCCTATTTTTGCTTAGGAAGACTGACCCTGAGCTAACATCCGTGCCCATCTTCCTCTACTTTAAATGTGGGACACCTGCCACAGCGTGGCTGGACAAGGGATGCATAGGTCTGCACTCAGGATCTGTACCAGCGAACCTCAGGAGGCCAAAGGGGACCATGGGAACTGAACCGCTGCACCACTGGGCTGGCCCCAAGCAAGTGCTACTTTTAAAGACACCCCCGTTTCCATGGCTGTTGTTCTGCCTGAGAAAGTCCCTCCAATGTCTCAGCCCCGGGAGATCGGAGGGGACGCTTCTGCTCCAGGACCAGGTGAACCACACTGCAATGATCCTGTCCTCTGAGTGAGGGGGACACGAGATTGTCCTTCAGCAGCCAGGGACGGCACTGGCACTTCTCCCTTCACCACATGCCCTGAGCTGACGACTCTGCATGGTTTCTGAATTCAAGGAGGAATGTGAGATTCTGGATCTCATTTCCATGAACACAGAGAGCGAAAGAACCACATGTCCACTCCCAGGCTGAGAAAAAAACAGAAATTTAATAGAATACCCAAACTTAGCATTTATCATTGACAACAAAAGCATGGCCCCTCCAAAGAGGGAAATAGGCGCTGGGGAAAACGTGTGAGGGAGATTGGGGGATCGTCCACTCCCTTGTGGCCTTCAGGGACCCCACGAAATGGATCACAAAGTTTTCATTCACATCAGCATCTGAGAGGTGGCCCCATGAACCTGAGTGTCCCCGCTGTGTCCCTGCTGTAGTTCAGCTGGTCTAAGGAGCGTCATCTACCACCACCGCTGGGCTCTTTTTTGGGTGCCTGGTGTCTGGATAGAGAGAGGAATTTCCTAGGGGGCCTCCCCCAGGATCACAGCATACTCTGCCCCCTCCCTGCACCCACTGTACCCTGTGCCCCAGCCCGGGTGCTGAGTGCTCAGTCAGCCAACAACACCCCATCTGTCCCTGACACAGAGTCTGATATTTAGTGTCACCCACTTCACAGAGGAACAAACCAGTCCCAGAAATGCGAGGGGAATCGCCCATTACAGGACTGCTCAGCAGTGGAGCTGGGGCCCCAGCACCACAGGTGTCCGACTCCCCTGGCCCAGACTTGGCCTGAATCTGTACTGAGCCCCTGGATTCAGCCACTGCCAGTCCAGACACTCACTCAGCCCAGGGCGGGAAGATGAGTGGCTCTTCTTGTCTTTGAAGAAGAGTGGAATCTTTCTGGTCCACTGGTATCGTGGCTCCAGCTGACAGGACAGGCTGTAGCTACAGGACAGCTACAGGCACCTCAGCTGTGCCTCCCAGAGCCTCCCAGCAGCTGGAGTCCCAGGGCCCCAGGGGTCGCCATGCAGCCATATCTGAGGCTGACCATGGAGCCACGGCCATGGACACTGGAGCTGGTCTGCAGAGAGTCTGCCCTGCCCTCACCCAACTCCTGCCCCGCCTCACCTCGCCTCCTCGCTCAGGGGCTCCACGGCCTTCAACCAGGCCCCAAAGTGCTCATCGGGCTGCATGGTGTACAGATTTGCAGCCTTCTGTACCAGCTTGATGTCCTTGATGAATTTGAATTCCTGGGACAGAGGAAGGACAAGATGGAGACATGGCCTGGGGGGGACCCTGCAGGGCTCTTGGAGGGGGTGAGGAGGGGGACAAGGAGCCAGTGTGGGGCCTTTGCCAACTTGAGAACTCTCCTTCCCTGCAATTCCAGTCAGGACGTGCCTGTTCTCACAGTTGGCCCGAAATAGATCCTCTACCAGGAAGGGGTCCTTGATGCCAGCCCTTTCCCCACCCGCCAACGCCATAGGATCCCCAGCTCTGTATATCGAACTCTGCAAATAAATGTCCGACCCCAGGGATCGAGCTAGAGCGCTTCTTATGAAAGGGGGTCTCTCTGATTCCCACACACCCACTCTCACCACAGTGAGGCCGCAGATGCTTACCTCATTCCAACAGCTGAGCACATTGCCCTGGAAATCAGAAACAGCCCCCTTAGCCCAGAACTAGCCCCCATCCCACCTCTTCCAGTGTTGCACTGCTGCCAGTGGGCAGGCCCTTCCAGAGGCCGGACTTGGACCTGGGCCAGGCTCTGGGCTCCAGACCTTGGGGCAGAGGAGCTGAGACCTTGTAATCTAACCCTCTCTGATGACAGATGGGGAGACTGAGGCCTCAGGCAGGAAGGGACAGCTCAGCCACTGATGTGCTTCCTGACTTGGAGGGGCCCGACTTCTCTTCCCTCATGGGCAGGGCCAGAAGGAGAGGCTGAGTCCAGCTCAGACACCACCTCCTGTGGCTACACAGCCAGGCAGCTCTGATCCTCAGCAGCCCAGGGAGCCTGGATGGCGGCCTAGGCAGAGCCTCCCATCACTCATTGCTGAGATGGGCCTGATGCCCTGGCTTCCACAGGAGGCTGGGAGGCTCTGCAGAGAGGACCTTTCCAAGTGTGAGAGCTCAGGGCTCAGGCAGGCCTCTCTCCTCCCAAACCCTCAGGAGCCTGATCCCACGGCCCCACCTCCAGGCTCACTCACCTCCACATAATAATCCGTCTCATCATGCAGCAGCTACAGGTAACTGAAGATCATCTGGAGGGAGGGGATGACACCCTGCTCCATCAAGGTGGGGATGGTGATGAGTTCCAGCACTCAGGTGCCCCCATGAACCCTCCCCTGAAACCCCTTATCCCAGCCCCCTGCCTACCTCAGGCTCCCACATACAGCAGCCTAGGACCCTCAGGAGCCCCCACCACACACAATTCCCTCCTCCCATCCCCTCCAGGAATACCAAACTCCCCCAGTCACGTCCCAGGGCTGGCTCTTGGCCAATCCCAGGGGGTGTGGCCCCTGCCCCTCCCCACCCCAAAACCATCCTGCTCCCAGCCCTTCCAGTCCTCCTCCTGCTCACTGCCAATGCAGGCACTTCAGGCTCGGAAGCCACAGCAGATGCGCTGGAGGAGGAAGGACCCTCTCCTGGGGGAGGCCTCCATCTGGAATGGGGAGCACCCTCTCCTCTGACACCTGGGCAGCTCCCCCCAGGCACCCTCACCTGCTGCCACCGCCTCTCCCAGGCTCCATGGTGGGCCCTCTGTGCAGTGACCAGCATGGAGGTCGCCTTCTGTCAGTGCCGAGGACAGGTCAGAGAGGCCCTGCTCCCCTCCACATGTCCCCCAAGGCCCCTGACCTCAGACCCTGGCCATCTGGCTCCAGTCCCCTGCTGCCTATGCTGTTCCCACCTCCAGGGTGCTCTGATTCTAGACCAGTCCTGGCTCCAGGACTCGCTCTTGGGTGACCTTGGGCCTGCCCAGGCCTCCCTGAGCCTCTTTCCTCATCAGGAAAGAGTGGGGAGAACTCCACCTGCCTCCAGCGCTCTCCTGAGGACTCCGTGTCATCTGACTGTCATCACTGCTCTCCCCTCACCTCTCGAGGAGGAGCCAGCACAAATCTCCTCCCATTCCTGTCCTCCCTTGGATGGTATCACCCCACCGTGAGGCCTGCACCACGTCATCTCCCTCCATTTCCCAGAGGAGGAGACCGAGGCCCACAGAGGGGCAGAGACTAGCTCAAGGACCCACTGAGGAGAGGCCACTCTCCCTCCCAGCCAGAGTCCCTGCCCCCGCTGCCTTCACCCCTCGCCCTGCCCCACCACTGACCATGGTCCCGACCTCTGCACTCCCAGAGTGTGTCCCAACAACAGCCAAACTGAGACATGGAGGGAGAGGGCAGAGGGTGTTGGGCGGAACCATGTAGCATCTCCTTCCTGCCCCACCGACAGGTGTCTCTGAACCCTAGGATGGCCTTACCATAGCCTCACTTCTTAGGATGCCCTCAGGATGTTCCCGGCCCCCTCCTTCACCCCTCCTTCCAGATCTCCAGCCCCAGGTTACCTTCAGGAACAGTCCCTTGCTCACGTGGTGCTCTCCCCTTCACCACTTCTTAAAGGTGTAGGAACTCTCCCTGGGGGAGTGCGGAAAGAAAGAAAGAAAGACTATGGGGTGGTTGAAGGGCAAATCCCATTTGTTTGAGATCCCAGAAGATCCAAACAGCCTGGGGCCTGGATGAGGGATTTCACTGGGTTGCTCTGAGCTGCGAGGGCCCCATGGGACTGGGGAGGGGCCTCTCCTGTTGTCACCTGGGGCCTCCATTCCCATATCTACCACACAGATCTGTTTTGAACACTCTTGGTTTCAGTTGGATGGAGATTTCTGTCGCTGCAAAGGAAACACTTGAGAATCTCCAACTGCGCTCAAGTAAGGATCTGATATTGAAGGAAATGAATTCCTGGGCAGAACCACTGGCCTAAGGGCCCTGAGAGGCTCAGAGACCCAGGAACAGGATCAGTCCGTGTCCCAGGCATTCACTGTCTCACAGGTGGTCTCAGCTGACTGCGGGGGCCATGACGACCCAATGCTGGCTGCCGGGTCCACTTCACCCTCGTGGTGCTTGGATGGAGAGCAGCCTACCCACCTGGAAACTTGTCCCCAGATCTCTTTGAGACACTTAATGGCAGGGCTCTGCAGAGCAGAGAGGATCATGTGGAAGGATGAGAAGTTTCTGAGGCCTCTGCACCCCTAGGGAAGGGAAGAGATTGAGCTGTGAGTGGGGGCTGGAGCTCTCCAGCTCTGGATTCTGTCCCCTCAAGGACTTCTCCTGTCCTGGATGAGACAGACGCCCAGGAATCCCAGGGAAGGCACACCTGGGACCTGAGGAGTAACACTGCCAGGCACAAGGATTTTTAGCTGAACACAAGGAAGGAGCACAGGAAGGAAGTGAGCTTGCCACCACCAGGACCTCAAGTCAAGGTCAGTGTGGCCCTGGCAGGAGTGTCTAGGGAGAGTGCAGGGACTCAGATCACAGAGTTCAATATCGACAGCTGAGAAACAAGAGGCAATTCCCATGACTCCAGACAGGGCCTCCACGGGCCTCCCATGACTTACCTCGGCCACCTGAATCCACAGCTCCACCACCCTGGCCCTTCCCTGGGCTGTCATGCCCAGGGCCCCAAGGCACGTAGTGATGACACTGTTGGCCAAGGTGCTCATGTGTGCCACAGTGTCACGGATGGTGGGTGCCAGGTACTCGTGGTCCCTGTTGTCTCGCTGGGACAAGATGGAGCCCACGCAGTGGGCAGGCACCAATTTCTTGAACAGCTCCTGAGGCAGATTCAGAGTGTTGCCAGCACTGCCTCACCCCAGCTCGGCATCCATGGTCCCCCACAGTCCCAGGCAGGTTGCGGACAGAGCGGGAGCTCAGGAAGCAGAGGATGTGATCTCTGAGGTGTGTGGGACTCCCTGGGTTTTGTCTGTGTCCACTGAAGGTGCCAGCACAAGATGACCCGGGACACAGTGCTGTTCAGAAGGGAGGGCATTTGCTCCCAGCCCCATCTCACTTCCTCCAAGCTCCGGAACAGAGCCCTCACCGGCCCACCCCAAGGGCCATTTTCCACCCATCTTAGTCCCCCTCGGGTCCCACTCCCCATTCCCATGCACATTCCCCCGATAGAGGGAGAAGCACTGGCTTTGTGTGATTGTCTCCACTGGAGTCAGTACATATCATGTGCCTGATACGTGCTGAGGATTTGAAGGCCCCCTGGGCATACGGGTGATCGACCCAAGGACCTGGCAGCACATCAGAGAGCTCCCTCCCGCAGCAAAGGGCCAGACGCTGCCCAACTTCCTCTCTGTTCCACCTCATTCATCGGCACAGCCACCCCGTGTAGCAGGTGCCCTTAGTGTCCGGCTCTGCTGTGCACGTGGGGACAGCGAGCTCTTGGGGTTAAGAAAGTGCCCAAGTTACAGTGTTGGTAACGGGGGAGCAGGAATGTGGAACTAGATCATCAGATTTTGGATCACGGAATCGCAGGTGTGGGGCAGCTCATGGCACTGGAAGTCAGGGCCCCCCTGCCCTGCAAGCCCCGCTGCTCACCGCCTCCATCCTTGTCAGCTGCTCTGCCACCAGCTGGGAAGGGAAGTCCGAGAGGGTCAGCTTCTCCTCCCTCAGCTGGTTTTCGGTGGTCACAGCCCAGGTTCCAGTGGGCTCTAGTTCAGGAGCTGACACTGGGGCTGAAGTTCATGGTGGCCCTTCCTCCAGCCCTGTAGGGTCCGATGCAGGTGATGCTGGCTCCAGCTCTGCCACAGGTGGTGGGGCTTGAGCTGGAGCTGGCTCTACCCCAGAGGCTGGCTCTGGCTCTCGCTCTGGCTCTGGATGTGGCAGGAGCTTTGGAGCTGGCTCTGGAGTAGGATAGGGAGAAAGTTTTACCCACACACCTGACAGTTCCCGTGCCTTTCCAAAGACAGGAAAGACTCCACTGCCTTTGAGGAAATTCCAGCCCATGAACACCAGCACAGACAGTCTTCCCACACTGCAGTCCCCTCACCTTTCTGCTCAGGCTCAATGGCCTTGAGAGGCTCCAGGTGGCCCGGCAGATGGTAGGCATGGCCCTCCAGGTCTGAGCCACCAAAGCTGATGTGACCAGTGGCCAGCCTCATCATCCGACAGAGAAACTGCAGGGGCTCCCTGAAATCCTGCCCTTGGTCCAGCCAGCTTCCCAGCATCAGATAAATAGCACTGTGGAGAGACAGATGGGCCATAGAGTCACAGGCCCGACCTTTCCTTAAACACTGGCCTCCCAAGGCACCCTGGTTAGCATCTTGGCCCCTGTGCCAGCCCATTCCCTCCAGAGGAGAGCCCAACCCCAGCTCTGATCCCTGGCTGGCCATCCTGGCAGTGGCAGGACTGCTCATCCAGCAGGTTGAACACACAGTCTGTGGGAGTCTCTTGTTCCCACTGACACTCTTCTCCCAAAGGGTCTGGACACAGCCCACCCCACCCAGCCCTCCATGCACGTGGGCAGCTGGACTGAGGACGGAGGCCGAATTTGAGCAGCTTGCTCAGGCACCTCCTGCTCTGGACCTGGTGGTGGTGGCCACAAGGAGTGGATGTGGAGAAAGGGAGCCAGAAGGAGCTGGGAGTCTGGTGGGGATGGATCTCTGGGGAACAACTCAGCCCAGCCTCCATTCTGGTTCTGAGGGGCCCTGGGACCATCCACAGCTCTCTATGACTCCTGTACTCCTGGAGTGGAAGCCACCAGAACTCAGCCCTCCCATGGAAATGTAAAGATGAGTGAGATGCAGGGTTCCGCCAGGCCTGCCACAGCCACAGCCTCCATCCTCTCCCCCTACTCTGTTATCTAGAGACGGGAGGCCCTCCTTCTGGACCCAAAGATCACTCTCTTTTTTTTTCGGATTACTTGTGAATTGATGTTATGATAGTTTACAACATTGTGACGTTTCAGCTGTACACTATTATTTGTCAGTCATCTTATAGGTGCACCCTTCACCCTTTGTGGCCACCTCACTCCCCCTTTCCCCCGGTAACCCCTAATCTGTTCTCTTTGCCCATGTGTTTCTTTATCTTCCACAACTGAGAGGAACCACACCGTTTGCCTTTTTCTCTCTGTCTTATTTTGCTTAATGTGATATCCTTAAGGTCCATCCATGCTGTTGTCAATGGGACGATTTTGTCATTTTTTACAGCGAGTAGTATTCCATCACACCACTCACTTTTTCAGTTGGTCCTGTGGACAATCATCCCACTCACAAGGGGAGAAGGTGCTTCCAGAACTCCCATAGGGTATGAGAGCATCACACGGGATGGATGGTGGACGGGACATGCGACCAAGGCCAAATGTGACTGTCTGACATTCAGACTAGACTTGAAGCCAAGGGAGGGTTTCTCCTTCATTCAGTGAGTTACTCTCAGTGTCATGCCAGAGTAGGTGCTTTATATACCTTGTTGAATGAACTCCATCCAGAACCATCCTAGATATATGAGGTGTCCTGGGACCACCCCATTTCCCCAGAGATCCGTAAATGGCTACACCAAGGACAAGAAGCAAGGCCAGCAGGATGGAATCTCAAACTCCTTGACAGGGTACTCTGCATGTGCTTTTCCAAACTCAGAAAGGCCACAAGCCAGTGATGGCACAGGAAGACTACTTTTCATGGGACACAGAGAAATAATCACCACCAGCAACCCCAGCATGGCCCACTGCCCTCTCAGAGCCAGGCAACAGGGAAGCACCTGGATGGCTGATCCTATTCATCCCTGGGTGAACCCTAGCAAGTTCATCCTACCCCACCCCACTGTCCACAGGAGGCAACCGAAGCTCAGAATGATGTGGTGACATTCCCAAGACACCCAGCTGACAGTGGACAGAGTCACCACTGTGCTCAGTAGGAGGAGGGCAGTCACCTGGGAAACAGCTGGTCCAGGACCCAGTGGGATGCCGAAGACCAAGTAGTTGCTCATGGATGTGGTACCACTGCAGATGACTCTACCTGGGCAGGCTGGTACCAGGGACTCTGACAGGTGCCCCATCCTGCCTGCCTGGAGGGAACGCATCCTGCAGGCCTCGGTTAGACAGAAACTGGACTCACCTTCACGCTGGGTGGGATGAGGAGGGACATAGAGTCAGTGGCACCACCGTGAACCAACAGGAGGCTCGAGATCTGCAGCTCACCTGGGAACTCCTAGCCCCTGCCAGACGTGTGCCACAGGAGAGACAGGGGCTCCCACACTCAGCAAGGTTCTGGGCTTTCAAAGTACAATCTGACTTTGGCCGCGAAGGATTCCACATTGAGCTCCCTCGAGGCCATTTTCTCACTGAGGAACAACAGACCTCCCTCTGTGCAGAGCACCAGCCCAGTGAATCTTCAACAGACACCCCTCTCTAGAGAGGAGAACAGAGGCTTAGGCATGCCAAGTGGCATCTCAAGGTCCTGTGGGTCAGAACTGAGAACCGGCCCAAGTGAGGACTGAAGGACATTCCTCTAAACTGCCTGAGGCTTCATCAGACCCTGACCTGGAGGGAAATGTTATGTGGCCACCTCAACCCTCCTTGGTCTGGAAACAGTGTACAGGGCAGTGACACGCTCTGAGAACCCCTTTGACTTCAAAAACACGCTGATGATTATTTCTCTTACATCAAAGGGAGTTTGGAGACCCTCTTGATCAAGGTTCCATGTTCCAAACCAGGCAAAATTCAAAGATACTCAGGGCCTAGTGGGAAGTGACAATGACATCAACGTTTTCTCTAACCTTCCTTGGAAAATGCAAAGAGTGCCCTGCTACCCTCCTATGCAGCTGGTGGGGAGAAGCGGAAGTCCTGTTTCCTTTGGGAATGGGACTGTGGGACACTCAGGGGGGACAGTCCTGTTAGGGTCCCAGTAGAACGGCAGTTTGAGTTTGGATTCTGGGCCGGCCCTGGTCATCTCAGTGTCCTGGGTGGGCAGACCCCTCTGTGTCCACTCTCACCTCAGAGCAGCCCTCATGATTGTTGGAGGCGCAGTGCAGCTGACCCCTGTCCAGACAGATGGAGTACCCAA
Source organism: Equus caballus (assembly GCF_041296265.1). Lineage (NCBI taxonomy): Eukaryota > Metazoa > Chordata > Mammalia > Perissodactyla > Equidae > Equus > Equus caballus. The sequence goes on from NC_091707.1 coordinate 13,453,910, forward strand.
AGCCATCCGCCAGCTCTTCGACCACCTCCTGTGTGCAGCTCTGCAAAGACAGTGCCCGAGAGCTGTGCTGGGAGGTCTGAAGGGGCCTGCCTCGACTTGGCCACAGGAGGAAATCCCAGCACAGATCAGGTACCTAGCAGCATCTGCATAGACCTCCAGCCAAGGAGGGAATGAGATGACACCCGGATTGCTCGGAACTAACCTATGAGTAGAGGCGCTTGGTCCCCAGCACCCACTCTCCCATCCTGCTAGCCACCACCTAGGCTGGGAACATGACACACTGCCAGGCTTCCAACACCGAGCAAATGGCTCCTACCCAGTGTGGGTCCCCCCTCAGCCCCACCGTCCCTCACTCACTCCCCTCTGACACACAGGTAGGCTTAAAGTGGTGTGGGGATGGCATCCAGTTTTGGCCTAACCCGGATGGCCTGCCCTGTGTTACCTGAGGGCTCCTCCTGACAAATGACCAGAGGCGGTGCAGGTGAGGGCCAAGCCACTATCTATAGTGTCTGAGAAGGCTCTTTTTCTTGGCTTTCCTGATGCCAGAGCCTCCACAACTCGGGAGACAACAGGAGAACATCCTCTTCTCTTGAACGTCTCCACTCAAGTGAGCTCCATAGGACACTATGTCTAGAATGTGGGCGCCTGGAGACCAGTGTGCTAAGTTCTGTTGGGGTCTGTCTCCAAGGAAGTGAGGTCACTTCCTCAGGGTTCCCTTACCTTGGCCCTATCTTCAATCACACACACCCAAAACCCCTCTGGGATCTTGGCTGCTCAACCTCCTTGCCCATGTCACCTCCAGAACTGTACACAAATAGCCAGCACAGATCCCGACACAGGACCTTGAGATGGAACCAGGGTTCCAGCTTGAGGACATGCAGCTGAGTTCCGACCTCTTTTTTCCTACAAGCTCTGTGTCCTGGACATGCCATTGTGCCTCCCAGGGCCTCCTCAGTCATCCAACCTGCACGATGGGGACGATGCCAGAAATATCTCCCTCGGGATGTCCTCAGGTGTAGAAGAGACAATAGCGACAACACCTGTGGTCTGGTCTCCATGTGTCTGATGCACACACTTAGAGATGAAAGAATGACAAGACGGGGTGGGGTATCTTGTGGAGTACCCCTCAAAACAGGCCTGGGTTCCAGCTCTGTGATCTTGAGAAAGTCACTGCCCCTCTGGGCCTCATTTCCAGTCTGCACCTTTAGGAGGTGGAAGTTATGGGAAATTCAGACATTTCCATTCACTGCATGAACCTTGCACGGTCTCCTGTTTGACTTAGAATCAGACCCAAGTGCCTCGTGTGGTGGGCACCCTCCATCATGGCTCCCAGTGCTCACTGCCTTCTGTTGTGCACGTCCTTGTGGAACCACACAGTGGTCAGGAACTGGCTTCTCAATAGAATGCAGCCAAGGTGATGGGATGGCACACAACCAAGGGTTAAGAACAAAAAGCTTGGCTCTTCCTTCTTACTCATTGTCTTTAGTCCCCTCCCTCTTTCCCTGCTTCTATTTCCATCTCTCTCTCTCTCTGCATCTTATATCTCTGGAACTGGGGGAGCAAGTGTGCATGTTTTCAGTTGTCCTATGAAGATGCTCCATAGGAGAGAACGGACGGAATGATTGGTCAACAGACAGGCAGGAACTCAGACTTTCAGTCCAAACAAACCTCGTCAGCATGCATATGAGTGAACTTGGGAGCAAACCCTCCACAAGTTGAGCCGCAATAGAGACACAGCCCCTGCTTCACAGAGACCTTGAGGCAGAGGCACCCAGCTAAGCTGTGCCCCATTCCTGGCACACACACTTTGTGAGATGTTAAGGATTTGTATTTTCTAGGTGCAATGTCTTAGAGCAGTGTCATCAGAGAGCGACGGGGAAAAGCACAGTCTGCCAGTTCCTGCCCTCTGTCCCTGCCTGTCCCCATCTGCCCTCCTCTCTCTTCTCAGGTTCCTTCCAGCCACACCGCCATCTTTCTGACATTGTCTGGTCAGACCCACTTCTTCCTGTGAGTCTCTGCACCAGCGGTGCCTTCTCCCTGACACTCAAACTGTTCCCAGACACAGGCAGGCGTGCCTCTCATCTGGCACTCTGCTCACAGCAAATCTCACCTCTATGATGCCTTTCAGAGCCTCCCAGGCACAGGCTCCACTGTCACAGATCTCCCACCTGCAAGGGCATCTCATGATGTCCTCCTTCTTGGTGTCATCTGGATAAAGTGAGTCCATGAAGGAGGGCTTTCTGCTTGGCGAACGAGGAGGCAGCTTCTTCCGGTTTCCTCAGGATCATGATTGTCTCTTCTGGGCTGAATGTTTCCCCTCACAAGTCCATTGTGAAAGGAAACTCTCATTCCCTTGCTTTCAAGGGTCTGGTTTCCCCAAGAACACAGGGAGACTACCCTCTCCCTGGAATGCAGCACCAGCCCCTACACCCAAAGCCAGAAAATTAGCACCCAGTTTGAAACACCACCAGATCCTGAAGTCAATTCCTGCTGAGACCCCCATCCATTTTGTAACCCCATGGTAACACCTGAGCTCACCTTTCCCCTGAGACACAGCTCCCAGCCTGCCCTTGGCTTCTTACAGGAACAGTGGGATTTCCCAGAAGCACTCCCAGCCTGGGCAAGAAATGTTTTGAAATGTTCTCTATGTATTTTCCAGGACATGGGATATGGGAGAAGTCATTTTGCTTGTGTATGTGCAACAGTTTTGATGCGAATAGCATCTTTTTCAGACAGAGATCAAAGAGTGGGGCTACTGGGTGTAACAACAAAATGGATACGCTGAGCCATTGTCTCCATGGTGTGAAGTCTTAGAGAGCAAAGAACATGGTTAAGAGCAGAGAATATGGAGCCAACAACTTATGTTCAAATCCCGCCTCAATCACTTTCTAGATATTGGTAGAGGGCAAGGTACTTACCTCATTGGTGCCTCACTTTCTTCATCTGTTGTTGGCAAGAAGGATAAGCGTACCTAATTTGTGAGGATATGGAGAGTGTTAAACGAGTTAATGTTTCAAAATGCTTGCAACATCCAGCACATTACATGCCCTGTATGCATACATTATAAATGAAATGTAAGTGTTCTTCTGACGCTATCTGTTTGCACCAGAGGGGAGACTAGGGGCTGGAAGGATGTAGACAGCACTCCCTGAGACAGGATGGATCGATGAATAAACAACACTGTTGAAGGCATTACCAATGGCAGATCCGCCTCCCTATGGACATTCCCAAGCACAATCACACCCAAGCATCCCTCCTCTGTCCTGCATCGTCTTCTGGGATTCTATCCAGGAATCACAGAGGCTTCTTGAACCCTGGGACCCACACCCACCACAGGTTCTCTTCTCTCTGGCAGCAAACCCCAGGCCTTGTCCTAATGGCTGCAGCCCACAGGCTCTGAACTCAGATCCTTTTCTTCACTTGAGGGAGAAGTGTCATTCCCAGAGCTGGGCACACAGAGTGTCAGCCTTGGAGGAAATGCCTCCCTGGCCAGTGGCGGGTGGAAGAGTACCATGACGGAGTAGGATTTGGGGAGAGTCCTCCAGGTGTGGTCAGAAGGGGCCCAGCCAGGGCATTTGTCAGCAAGGTCTGGTTGGTGGACCTTGGTGGCAAAAGAGTGGCGGGAGCAGCATGTTTCAAAGGTCCTGGCATGAGACAATCCACAGGATGGTCATGAAGTCAGAATCAGCCTAATGAGGTCCAACTCAATCCACTGTCATCTGTTCCCTGACTGACTCACTAATCCAGGAGTGATTTACAAGAGTGATATTCGTGTTCTACCATCTTTTCGTTGATTGGCAGAAGCTAGTATTCTTTACACAACTTGTATGTTTTTACATAGGAAAGGAAAGGTGAGTTCTGTAACAACCCTTCTTGCAAAGTTCTAGCTAACGTATTGAATCTCTAACAGAATCCACCACTGGGAACTTCACAAAAGATCCTGACCTTTACTCTCTGGTTTTATATCTTCCTGATTGGTAAATTTTCTTGAATCCTGGCTCCTTTCCTGAGGTTCATCCACTTAGAACAATGTAGGAGTGCAACCTCTTGCCACTTGAGAAGTAGTGGTTCAACTCTATGATGATGTTGGTCTTGCTTTCTAAGTGTGTGTGTGTGTGTGTGTGTGTGTGTGTACGTGTGTATGAGACTGTTTTCTGCATCTTGCCACATAGGTCAGATTGACTCCTTTCCTTGGAAAAATTGTCCCTAACCACTTTCTCTGGGCCTTATTTTCATGTCTTGAACAGTGCTGTCCAACAGTAGAATTTCACACTCTATCTTATGAAATTTAAACTTTTTTTAAATACTCACATTTAAAAAAGTAAAAATAAACAAGTGAAACTAATTTTAATGGTATATTTAAACCCATTATAACCAAGATATTACCATTTGTCCAGGCAATCTATATAAAAATTAATAGTGAGATAGTTCACATTTTTTTATTGGGATCAACAAATCCATTTACATAGTCTCCATTTGTAAGTTGAAACTTTTTACATATGCGGTTTCCGTGTCCCCCAAGCAGAATCTGGGCTGACTTGTTAGAGAGGAAATAAAGCAGAACAGACATAAGTAATGATCACTGTCAATCCAGCTCAGCATGAACACTCACCACTGACGAAAAGGCTGTCCCTGACCAGGGAGTAGAGGCCCCTCGGGGTGGCATGGTGGATCAGCTGGTTCAGCACCCAGGAATGCTGCTGTCTGTCACATGGGGTCTCTGTCACACTCTCCACCATGACCCATAGGGTCAGGGTGGTAGGTGCAGACAGCTTCCATGCTGGAGGTTGCCCCTTCCTCTGCAGGCCCGGGGAGAGAGGAATGTTGGGACTCTAGAGAGATGTCCTGAATCCTCTGATAATGGGGGCCAGGGGGAGGGAGGAGCAAATTGGCAGTCGGTGGGAAGAGTGAAAACTGGGGTGGTCACCGAAAGTGTTCATGACTCTCAAATGCTCAGAAAAGGGACTTCCCTGAGGGAGATCAGTCTACAGCCCAAGACAAGGGGCCCAGGCTGCTCTTCTTGAACAAGGATCCAAGCTGGGGAGGAGGCAGGAGGAGGATGAGCTGGAGAGACAGCAGGTGGGGTGCGGCTGGCTGGGACTCATCCTGCCAGGAGCTGCTGGCACCAGGGTCTCATCAGGTGCTGCAGGCCTCTCTCAGTGGAGTTCAATGTGGCTGAGCCCTTGCTCATGTCTGTCAAATACTGGATGTTGGAGATGGTGGAATTGAGTGTGAGGGCCTTCAGGTCGTGCCCCTTGGCTGCAAGAAGAGAGGGAGAGAGATGGCCATCACTGAGAGCTGGCCTGAGACCAGATCAGAGTCCTGAACTCAGTATCATCTGTTGCCTTTTCTCCCAGTGGAACCACCAACCAACGCTGTGCTCATCCAAGTTGAAGCCAGCATATCTCTCAGCTCCTCCTCCCTCACCTGCCAGTAACACCAATTGCATCTACAGATTGCTCCTCAATGCATTTCTCTGTTCATTCACATCCCAGGTAGGTCTTATCTTTTCTCACCAGAACCAACACCCTAACATGCTCACTGGATGCATTGTCTAAAGGATATTCTCTGCCTTGAACATTAGAAGCATTTTTCTGAAATGAAGATCTCACTAGAACACTCCTGCTCTAGTATCATCCATGGCTCCCTAAGGCCTTCAGGGTTAAGTTCAAGCTTCTTGACCTGGCACTCAAAGTCCTTGCACATCTGGCTCCTGCTGACTCTTCAGCCTCATTGATCCATTCACTCTGAGTTAGGCTTTGTGCTTCAGGCAAACCAAATTCCTGTTAATTCTCCCATACACTATGCTGTTTTTTCCTACAGGGCCATTGCTCATGCAATTTCCTCTGCCAGGAACACGCTCCACACCCTATTTCCCTATATAACTCCTACTCCTTCTTAAAGACCCCAATTGGGCAAAACTTCCTCCAGAGAGCCCTTCCCACCCAAAGGATGCCAGGTGCTTCTCCTCAAAACATCCCACCTTGTATTAGAATTTTCTGTGACTTTCACAAGACCAGGGACTCTCTGAGGGCTGCATCAGATTGAATTATTGGTATAATCCTTGTGATCAGCAGGCTTGCCCTCAAAGCAGAATTGCACATCTCGGCTTCCCAGCTGCCCAGTAATAATTGGTCAGCTGAGGTGTGGGGCTGGAGAGCTTCTCTGGGGAAGGAAGAGGGGCCCCCTAGGCCTGTGGTGGCTTCTGGTTGCTCAAGCAATGAGGAAGTAGGCAGGAACATGCTGCCCAGCTCAGGAGCTGTGGAAAGGGTTGTTGTCTGGGAGAGACAGAGACCCCACACAGTGGGTGAAGCCCCATAGGCTTATCTGCACTCCAACAGTGGCTGTCCCAGGACAACCATTCACAGGTGAGCCATAAATGTGAGTGACAGAAGGAGGGATTGTGTGAGTAGAGGGATGATCGAACCTGTGAGTGAGATGAACCAAAGAGAGATAGTGTGCTTGAAGAAGAGAGAGATGCAACAAAGAGATAGGTAGAGGCACAGATAGAGGGGATACCTGGATGGACAGAGGAAGAGCAGACAAATGGAGGGTCAAAGGTCTGATTTTTTTTTTTTGTAGATTCCCAGAGTTTTTCTACACAGACAACAATGATACTAGGAATGGTTATATTTTTTCCTTTCTAAACTCTATGGTTTTTATTTCCTTTACTTCTGTTATTGCCAGAACCTTCAGTATTTTGTTGAATAAGAATAGTGAAAGTGGTCTTCCTTTCCTTGTTCCTTATTATGGGGAGAATCATTTAGTCTTTCACTGTTAAGCATGAAGTCAACTGTACATTTTTTGTAGATGATCTTCAACAAGTGAAAGTAATTTCCACCTATTTAAAACTTGCTAGAAACTTTTATGACAAACAGGAGTTGGATTTTATCAAATGTTTTCTCTACATCTCTTGCTTATTAACAAGAGTTGCCTTAAACAAATAGACAGCCAGTTATTTCTCTGGAAAAAATTGGTTTATCTGGGATTAGCAAAGAATAACAATTTGGAGTATGTAACCATGGCAAGCCATGCAGGAGTACCCAGCAAGAAAGAGAGGAGAAGCTCTTTTATATCAGAGTGGAGAAAATTGGGAGGGCTATTGTACACAGTCTTGAGGCTCAGTGGCTTTTCATGGCAGAGTTGTGACAATCTCTCCTTGGCTTAGTTTCTTACTGGTCAGGAAGAGAATGTCTTTATTCTTCCTGTTGCACTGTGCTTTTGACGTAGGGCATGAGAACTCCCTCTATTAGCCTTCCAACTCTATTTCAACTACGTTTCCTTTATTAACTTTCACAAGTCCCCATTTTGATTGCGATCTTTCTCTGAAAGCATTGCTGATCTGCAGTCAGATTTTCCCAGTTTGAGTAGCCTCTTGTCCCTTGATGCCAGGAAGGACCTTCTCTGGGAGTCACGTCCCAAGTTGGAGGAAAAACACACAGATTGGAAACCTATTGTGGCCACATTTGAAGAACAAGGAGGGGGAGGATGGAGAACTCTCCGGCACTTTTTACCTAAAGTTTGTATGTTATCAAGATCATAGGCATTGGAGATGATCTGAAGTGTCATGTCATCATCAAAGGTTTGGCAGACAAACTTCCAACAGACCTGGTCCAGACACCTGGGAAACCTTCGCATCAGATGTTGTCTGCTTCCATTTTGAGGAATCTTTATTTTTAAGTCACCAAATGATGTGCAGTCCCCCGGGGTTTTGTGCTTTCTTTAGGTGTGTCGCATGAATCCAAGAGTCCATTATCTTGAGTTTTGTGGCAAAAAGCTTGGCTAGCAGTGCCCGATCGATCATCTTGGTTGACTTTTGTTAGTTTGAAATTTTTGATAAATTGTTCCTTGTTTTCAAGTTGTTAGATTTATGAGAATGGAGCCTTTTATATTATTTTCAATGGCTGAAGAACCTGCAGTGATCTATCCCACTAGTGTGTCTCAGGCTTTGAGGGTGAAGAGGCTTCCCCAAAGCTTCTTGTGGCAGAACCCTGTTTGCTGTTGGCCCCTAACAGCTTGAATGTATAAGGGTTGGGGAGGAGACAGAGACTTCCAAGAACAATTTGTTTCTTCTTGAAGGAATGCTGAAGACGCCCAAAGTATGGTACTTTGACATATAAATTATTTTGAGCCAAAAGCAGTTGAGAGCCAGCAGATGCAGGAAAAGCTCCTGATCTCCACCTTCACTGCTTTAAATGAAGGGTAAACTACCTCTTTGGAAAGGAAATTTATGTTTACAAAGGAAATTTCCATTAGTAAAAGCATCTGCACCAGAAAGAGAACAACTCTTAGAGAATTTTTTTTTGAGGAAGATTAGCCCTGAGCTAACATTCCCCACCAACCCTCCTCTTTTTGCTTAAAAAGATTGGCCCTGAGCTAACATCCATGCCCATCTTCCTCTACTTTATACTTGGGCTGCCTGCCGCAGCATGGCTTGATAAGTGGTGTGTAGGTCTGCACCTGGGATCTGAACTGGTGAACACCAGGCCACCAAAGCAGAATGTGTGAATTTAACCAGTGTGCCACCAGGCCAGCCCCTAGAGAATTTTTTTTTTGAGGAAGATTAGCCCTGAGCTAACTGCTGCCAATCCTCCTCTTTTTGCTGAGGAAGACTGGCCCTGAGCTAGCATCCACGCCCATCTTCCTCTGCTTTATATGTGGGACACCTGCCATGGCATGGTGTGCCAAGTAGTGCCATGTCTGCACCCGGGATCGGAACCGGTGAACCCCAGGCCACCGAAGTGGAATGTGTGCACTTAACCAGTGAACCACCAGGCCAACCCCTAGAGAATTTTTTTAACTGAGAGATTTATCTACACAACAAGGCAAGCTTTATTTATTATATATTTTCTCCCCTCATCTTTCCATAATTTTTCTTCAGCCACTTCCTGCTGCTGCTCACCCAGATGGCTTCCTGCTTCCAAGCTCCCCCATGTGCACCCAGTGTGGATGGGACTTGCAACTTGCAGCTGGTGTGGAGCTGCCTGCTCAAGGGCTGCAGAGCACCATCCTAAGTCTCATCCCCAATGTGACCTACCTGGCCAGCAGTACTCAGGATCTGCCACCACTGCACAGGATTGGGGCAGCTGCCCTGATGGTTCAGAATGTGGGCAGTACCTAGCCCAATTCCCACTCACCTTTGTTGACCACATGCCTGTGCTGTTTGCAGATGGTACAGATTTAAAAGAGAAGTCATATCCTGTCGTTAAAGTGGAACTTGTTGGACTGACTTGAGGAATTTTTCAACACCTGTAAAACTAAAGAGAAGCTAGGAGAATTATCAGAAGAGTTTTGCAAAAATGAACTACTATTGATTGAAATGTTGAATATACATGTCCCTGCAGTTGCTAAATTGAGATGTCTTTTAGATAGTTCTCCTAGGGAAGATTTGCTAGACATTCTGACATCACTTATCCAAACAAGCAACAAAATGCTCCAAATTTTAGATACTGTGACTCTGGAGGAACTGTCCAAGATGATGATACCACTGCTGGTGAAACAAATGCAAGAATTGAAATAGCTTTAAAAAAACAGAAAACTTGGGGCTGGCCTGGTGGCACAGTGGTTAAGTTTGCATGTTCTCCTTCAGTGGCTCGGAGTTTGCCGGTTCAGATCCTAGGTGCAGACCTATGCACCACTCATCAAGCCATTCTATGTCAGGAGTCCCACATATAAAGTAGAGGAAGATGGGCATGGATGTTAGCACAGGGCCAGTCTTCCTCAGTAAAAAGGGGAGGATTGGTGGCAGATGTTAGTCAGGGCTAATCTTCCTCAAAAAAATAATAACAATAAAACAGAAAAAGCGAGAAAGATGATAATAAATGCATTGTATGAATATGCCTCAATAGAATTTCACACATCCTAGGTACTTTATTTATTTTTTGAGGAAGATTAGTCCTGAGCTAACATCTGCTGTCAATCGTCCTCTTTCTGCTGAGGAAGGCTGGCTCTGAGCTAACCTTCGTGCCCATCTTCCTCCACTTTATATGTGGGATGCCTACCACAGCATGGCTTGCCAAGTGATGCCCGGGATCCGAACCTGCGAACCCTGTGCTGCTGATGCAGAACGTGCACACTTTACTGCTGCATCACCAGGCTGGCCCCCATCTTAGGTACTTTAAAAGATGAGCATGAGGAAGAAGATAATCATGATATTGTCATGCTAGAAAAAAAAGTGAGCATCCAATATGTCAGAAGAAGCCCATTAGGTCTGTGTCAAAAAGATAAAAAGTCTAAAAAAAATGCTGCCAGAATATGTTCAGATTAGAAATTATTTAGAGTTTATGGTGGAACTTTCTGGAACAAAAGTACAACTGACCATCCAGACATTCAAGAAGCCCAAATTCTTCTGGATAATAAGCACTTTGCCTTGAAAAATTGAAGGAAAGAATGATGGAATATTAGGCTGTCAAACAGCTGAAAACCAATCTGAAGGGCCCATTCTTTGCTTTGCTGACCCTCCTGGAGTTGGTAAAACAATGTGGGAAAGTCTGTGGCCAAGACTCTAGATCGAGACTTCCACAAGATTGTATTTGGATGAGAACGTGAATAGTCTGACATTTGAGGACACAGGTACACCTATGTTGGCAGTATACCTGGTCATACAATCAATGACTTGAAGACCGTTGAGGTTAACAATCTGGTGTTTCTATTAGATGAGGTTGACACATTAGAAAAAAATGTGGCCAGGTGATCCTGCATCAGCTCTGCTTGAGGTATTGGATCATGAACAACACCATAGCTTCACAAATCATCCTCTAAGTGTGGGCTTTAACCTCTCCCAAGTTGTTTTAATAACTATTGCCAATACCACTGCTACTACTCCACCTGTCTTCTTGGACAGAATGAGGACATTCAGGTGCCAAGGTATACCCAAGAGAAGATAGATTGCCAGCAAGCACTTGATCCCAAAGCAACCGGAACAGCATAGGCTGAGTCCTCAGCAGATTCAGATCTCTCAGGTTACTCATCTTCACCAGGTGTACCAGAGAGGCAGGGGTCATTCTCTGGATAGATAGTTTGGGGCCATTTGCCCAGCTGTTGCTGTGAAGGTGGGAAAAGAACAATATAAGGAAGTCAAGTTGGACCATTTTGATGTGAATGAGAAAGAAGTTTACAGAGAAAACATCTTAGAAGACGCAAAATCTGAATCTATCAATGGCAGTAGTTACTTGGCCCTACCAGCTGAAGCGCCAATTTTTATTAATTTCTATGCTCCAAAAGACATCTTTGGGCTCCAGATATATAAAATGGGCATTTGAGTCAACCAGGAATGGCAATAAGTGTGGCTTGGACTCCCTTAGGTGGAGAAATCATATTTGTGGAGGCAAGTTGAATGGATGGCGAAGGTCATTTAACTCTGACTGCTCAGCTGGGGGATATCATGAGAAGAGTCTGCCCATCTTGCTATTAGCAGGCTCTGCAGAAATGCCAAGAAATACCATCTGACCTGCTTTTGGAAGTTTTGATCTTAACAACACAGACATCCATGTGCACTTTCCAGCTGGAGCTGTCACAAAAGATGGACCCCATGCTGGAGTTATCACAGTGACTTGTCTTGCCTCACCTTTTAGTGGGCTGCTTTTACATTCAAATGTAGTTATGACTGGAGAAATTACAGAGGGGTCTTGGTCTTCCAGCAAATTAAAGAAAAAGTGCTGGAAGCACACGGAGCAGGATAGAAGTGAATCATCATTTCTCAAGGAATGAAAAAGACCTTGAAGAAATCCCATGCAATGTATGATAGGATTGAAGTTTTGTCACAGCAAACTGCCTGGATGAAGTTCTTAATGCAGCTTTTGATGCTGTCTTTACTGTCAAGACCTACCTGCTCTCTTAAATAGCATTTTGTAGGCCCAAATCTCAACTTTACAAAATTTTAAGTTATGAAGTGCCAACAGCACTGACGAAATTGATTCTATTCACACCAGCAGGGGTAAGTAAACTGTCTCTAATTTGTGAACACGATCACAAGAGCGATTGTGAACCTCACTCAAAGTGGCGGTTCGTGTTTATTAGAGAAACATTAATTTAATAAATTGGTAAAAATTGAAAAAAATCTGAATCATCAGGCCACCTCCTTGAGTCTTATATTTTATGAAATTCAAGCCATAGTTAAATTACTGTGTAACCAATTTATTTTCTTTCGTTAATTTGTCTCACGCAAACAATCTTCAGAGCAGCCACAGAACCTGAAAACCTAGGAGGAAGTCATTTTGTCCCCTCCAGTGGGCAAAGTCCCTCTTGCCGCTCCCCAGCAGGCTTGGTACCTCCAGAGGAAGGAGGAAAGTCTCATGGTTGACAGGGAAGGAGAATCTCATCTTGGTTTCTTTGTTAGTGACACTTTCCAAAGACCCCCTTGGGAGTGTTGCTGTGCTAATTTGGAACAGTTCCTAAGACTCATTGCATCTGGAGGAGGACAAGCCTACCTGGGCTGAGTTCTGTTGGCAGATCAGGATCTGAAATTACTGAATCTGGGTCTCCTTCTAAAGTTGGGGGGTAAGACACCCTGTCACTGTGTTGTTCCTCCAGTCCTGAAGTCCCAAGTCAGTTTGCCTTCTTCTTACCACCTTTCAGAGTTCTCACTAAATTTCTTCTTTTATAGTTGTCCAGGTTTTATGTCTGAACTGAGCAGAGAGGACCATCTTGTCTCTGTGTTTGTTATGCATTTTACAGGTTATTTTGTACTTTTCTGCATAGAGGTCCAGGTTATTTCTTGGTAACCTTTTTTTGTTTATCTTTCCTTATTTCTATTGTAAATAAGGTTTACTCATCTATTATATGCTGTGGCTGCTGTTTGTTACATGAATGCTACTGACTTTTGCACGTTAGTTTGACATCCTGCTACCTCAGTGGATATTTTAACTGTTGGCATTAGTTTTAACATTGATTCTCTATGGTTTGCCATGTTTAATATCACAACATTTTTAAATGGAGCACATATAGGAGAGTTCGCCAGAAAAGGGGAAGCAGGCCTGTCATAAGGAGTCACATACAGTTCACACCTCCCTCTGTTTCCTTCAGTTGTCCTCTGTGGTGTTTTCACACCCTTCAAGAGAAGGCTGAGCAGTTGCTGTGTACAATTCATTCTTTCATGGAAGAGGGGCACAGTCAATTACTTCTTGAGCCAGGGGGGCAACGTTTGTATGGAAAAGGGAGAGCCCTCCGCTAAGTCCCTGGGGAATGAGAGGGAAGGGGTCTGGCAAGGGGTGGCCCAGAAGATTGTGCAGGTGGATATGGTTGCCGACTGAATACTCTGCTTATAGCAAGCTTGAACCAGACTGGAACAGCTGACTTCCAAAGATCCAAGAACAGGCAAATCCCCTCTCCTATGTATCACCTTTCTCCCCCACTTCCCATTATGCCTTAGTTGATTTCGTAGCCAGATTATAAGGAAGACTGAGTTGCAGTCTGCAGAATGGACTTTGAAGCAGTGTCTCCTGCTTGTTATCATGCTGTCTTTGTCCTGTGATGTGACAGAGGCCAGGACAACCAGATGTTAAGCTGCTGCGTGAGGTCAGAGAGCCTGTGTGGGGGGTTAGGGTCTGCTTTCTCCACTGTCTCTGTTTGGGTGTGTTTCTGAGACTAGTTTTTAAGTTGATTATGGGAGAGAAGCTTATATAAGATGCTTACCTCCCTACATTCACCCTCCCCTCAACACTTGAGCAAATCTTTGGTTCTTCAGAGAAGCTTTGAAGAAGAGTGAAACAAGACCATAGACAAGATTTGGACTTGGAGCTGTGCTGGAGTATACACTGAATAGTTTCCAGGTTTGTGGTGAGTTCTCCTTCCTTAGCATAGGAAAGAACTTGTCTAGTGTCCCGGCATATTTGGGGCCATTATCACCAGCTTCCCCTGGTGAGGGATCAGAGAGACCTTCTCCTTATGACCCAGACACTCCCAGCTCTGAACTGTTTCTACAGTAGGCCCCAAAGCAGCAAATTGTTGACATTGCAGAATTTCTGCATTCCACAGTTTCCTTGTCTGCATGTCTACCTTGTGCTGGGGGCTGTGATCTTTTCCAACCTGTCAAAGGATGCTTTCCTTGGTTTAAGTCCATTCAGCTACTATAACAAGAATTCACAGTCTGGGTGGCTTAAAAAACAGAAATTTATTTCTCACAGTTTTGGGTGCTAAAACTACAAGATCAGGTCTTGCAGATCTGATGTCTGGTGAGGGTTCGTCGATGACCATAGTCTTATTGTTTCCTCACATGGTGGAAGGGGTAAGGGGGCTTTCTGGCCTCTCATTTACAACAACATTGATCCCCTTTAAGAGTTGCCTCCTTATGACATAATCACCTACAAAAGTGGCTAGTGTCTCCCAATAGCATTATATTGGCAGCTAGGATTTCAACATATTCATTTGAGGGGATACAGATATTCAGTCCATAGCACTTAGTTCAACAAAAGGGCTCAGATTTGGGCAGAATCTCCACATGTGAATGGAGTACATTAGCAGGTATTCACACATGCATGCATGATCTCGCCTCTTTTTGGCACAAAAATAATTTCATCTGTGGCATTTTCCTTTAATAGGCTTCATTTTTTTCCCAGGATGGAAGAACTGTCATTCTAAACCTAAAGAAGGAATTTCCACCCCAGAGTGAACCTCATAAGGCAGTATGCCAGAGTGTGACCAGTGAGAAGAGGGGCATGAATGAGCCCAAACTGCCAAGTTGAATTAAAATCCCTACAGAGAAGACTGGCTCAGAAGTCGGGGCTTAGTAACACAATTGGACTCCATTTCCTGTCTCACCCCCTCCCCACCACCATCTCTTTTTCAGGTCATGGTGTCTGTCCCAGGTAGGCCGAGTGATGTTTATGATGGGCTTCATGGTGCTGGCAGAGAGCTGAAGATGAGGAGGTTTCCCCTCAATATTTAAGTGCATATTAACACAATTATTGCAATCAGCAGCAATAACAACTAAGACAACATATTCAAAGTCAAAACACAAAAGACATATCGGAAGAAAATATAGACAACATATGTGATGGAAAAAGCGTTGGTATAAAGAACAAGCCTTTTAAAACTCCAAAAAATTCAATAGGAAAAGATGAATAACTAAATAAATAGGAAAAGAGAAATGGATACCAACATGCAATTCACAGAAGAGGAAGATCAAAATGTTAGCAGACATTTTAAAAGCATGTCAAGCTCACTAGAGGTCAAGGTGATGCAAATGTGAACAAACAAGGAGGGATTCGAGTATCCCTACACATTACTTGGCAGCAATTAAAATTCTAACACTGCTGGAGTTTGTGTAAATTGGAGAGAACTATTTTGGGGAATTATCTGGCTCAAGACTTGATACCCTGTGTACTAGATTCGACTTTTTAGTTTAATACAAGGAGTAGTCCAAAACGTGCAATGGAATGCTCTATAAAATTGATAATCACAAACAAAGCAGCATTAATGAACCTAAATGAAGAGCACAGACTTGAATTTGGGTATTAAAATCAAAAGATAAAAGAATATTTTATTGCCATAATATTTATAAGAAATCTCCAAATATGAAACTAAGCAGCATACAGTTTAGTAGGATATCTTGTAATCTGTATCGGTATTCTAGGTGATGATAAGCAAAAAGAACCATATTGGAGGCTAACAATGGGGCTACTTTGGAGTATTATTTTAACTTCGGTTTTATGCTTTTATTCTTCTGGATATATTATGAAAAGTGAAATTGCTGAATTATAATGTAGTTCTATTTTTAATTTTTTGAGAATCCTCCATACTGTTTTTCACAGTGGCTGTACCAATTTACAATCTCACCAAGAGGGCACAGGCATTCCTTTTTCTCCACATCCAGGTCAGTATCTCTTAACTGTTGTCTTTTTGACCATGGTCATTCTAACAGGCATGAGATAATATCTCATTGTGATTTTAATTTGCATTTTCCTAATCACAAGTGAGGTTCAGCACATTTTTATGTATGTTGGCCTTTCGTATATCTTCTTGGGACAAATGTTTATTCAGATCCCTTGCCCACTTTTTAATTTCTTTGTTTGTTGCCATTGAGTTGTATGAGTTTTTATGTTTTGGATATTAATCCTTTATGAGATACATGGTTTGCAAATATTTTTTCCAATTCCAAGTGTTGTCTTTTCACTTGGTTGATGGTTTCTTTTGTCATGCAAAAGCTTTTTTGTTTGATGTAGTCCCACTTGTTTATTTTTAATTTTGTTCCTGTGCTGTATGCGTCAAAAAAATCCATATACAAAAGTTTATTGCAAGATCCGTGTCAAGGAGCTTTATTCCTAAGTTTTCTTCTAGAATTTCATTGTTTCAGGTCCTACATTTAAGTCTAATCCATTTCAAGTTAATTTTTGCAAGTGGTGTAAGATATGAGCTCAGTTCCATTCTTTTAAATGTGAATATGCAATCATCCCAGCACCATTGATTGAAGAGACTGTCTTTTCACCATGGAGCATTCTTAGCTTCCTTGTCAGATATTAGTTGACCACACAAGCTTGGGTGTATTCTGGGCTCTCAATGCTCTTCTATTCATCTGTTTTTATGCCAGTATTATAATATTTTGATGACTATAGCTTTATACTATATCTTGAAATCTGGAACTGAGATTCTTCCAGCTTTGGTTTTCTTTCTCAGAATTTCTTTGGCTATTTGGGGTCTTTGGTCATTCCATATAAACTTTAGGAGTATTATTTCTATTTCTGTAAAAATTGCCATTAGAAACTTGATAGTGATTCCACTGAATCTATAGATAGCTTTTGATAATATTGACATTTTAACAATATTAATTCTTCCAATCCATGAACACAGAATACCTTTCCACTTGCTTTCTTTGATTTCCTTCATCAATGTTTTGTAGTTTTCAGCAGAGATCTTTCACCTCCTTAGTTAAATTTGTTCTTGACTATTTTATTGTTTTTGATGCTATTGTGAATTGGATCAATGTCTTTACTCCTTTTTCAGAAATTTTACTGTTAGCATAAGAAATGCTACTGATTTTTGTATATTAACTTTATCCTATAACTTTACTCAATTTATTGATTAGATTTAACAGATTTTTGGTTGGATCTTTAAAATATTCTCTACATAAAATCATGTCATCTGCAAATAGGAACAATTTTATTTCTTTCTTTCCAATTCTGATAATTTTTGTGTCTTGTTCTTGCCTGATTGCTCTAGCTAGGATTTCCAGTACTCTGTTGAATAGGAGTGGTGAGAGTGAGCACTCATGTCCAGTTTCTAATCTTAGAGAAAAATCTTTCACCCTTTTGCTATTGAGTATAATGTTAGCTGTGGACTTGTCATATATGGCCTTTAATATGTTGAGATATGTTCCATGTTTAAATTGTTGAGTTTTTATTATGAATGAATGCTAAATTTTGTCAAATGCTTTTTCTGTGTCTATTGAGATGACTACATGATTCTTTTCTTTCATTCTATTAATGTGATGCACCACATTGATTGATTTGCATATGTTGAAACACTCTTGCATCCCAGGGGTAAAACCAACTTTAACATGGGGAATGATCTTTTTAATGTGCTGCTGAATTCAGTTTACTAGTATTTTATTGATAATTCGTGCATAGATATTCATCAGGGATATTGGCTTGTAGTTTTCTTTTCTAGTAATATCTATTTCTGGTTTTGGTATCAGGTTAATGTTGACCTTGTAAAATGAGTTTGAGAGTGTTTACTTCTCTTCAGTTTTGGGGAAGAATTTGAGAAGGATTTTTTTAAAGTTTGGTACAATTCACCAGTGAAACTGTCTGATCCTGGGCTTTTCTTTGCTGGGAGATTTTTGATTACTGGTTCAATGCCCTTACTAGTAATTGGTCTATTCAGATTTTTTACTTCTTCCTGATTCGTTCTTGGTAAGTTGTATGTTTCTAAGAATTTTTTTTTATTTCTTCTAAGTTGTCCAGTTTGTTGACATATAGATATTCATAGTAGCCTGTTTTGATCCTTTGAATGTCTGTGGTATCAGTTGTAACGTCTTCTCTTTTAATTCTGATTTTAGTTATCTGAGCCTTTTTCTTTCTTGGTGAATCTAGGTTAACTCCTTTTTAATTTATAATTTTTTTGATTTGGGTTCTTTCTCTTTTCTCCTTGGTTAGTCTAGCTAAGAGTTTGTTTATCTTTTTAAAGAATCTACTCAGTTTAGTTAATCTTT
The DNA here is from genome assembly GCF_041296265.1 of Equus caballus. Classification (NCBI taxonomy): domain Eukaryota; kingdom Metazoa; phylum Chordata; class Mammalia; order Perissodactyla; family Equidae; genus Equus; species Equus caballus. The sequence continues at coordinate 13,472,055 of NC_091707.1, forward strand.
TCTATTGTTTGTTCTCTTTTAATTATTTCTGCTCTAATTTTTATGATTTTCTTTGTTCTGCTAACTTTGGGCTCAATTTGTTCTTTTTCTTGTTCCTAAGGATGTAGAATTAGGTCATTTATTTGGGATCTTTCTTGCTTCTTAATGTAGGTGCTCATTGCTTTGAAGTTCGTTCTTAGAACTCTTTTTGCTGCTTCCCATAAATTCTGGTATGTTGTGTTTCCATTTTCATTTGTCTCAAGAAACTTTTTTATTTCCTCTTTGATTTCTTTTTTGATCCATTGGCTCTTCAGGATAATGTTATCTAACTTCCATGTGTTCTTGGATTTTCCAGTTTTCCTCTTGTTTTGATTGCTGGTTTCTTGCCATTGTGGTCAGAGAAGATAGTTGGATGATTGCAATCTTCCTAAATTTACTATGACTTACTTTGTGGCCTAACATATGATATGTTGAAAAATGTTTCACATGAGCTTGAGAAAATGTCTATTCTGCTGTTGCTGGACAGAATGTTCATTATATGTTTTTTAGGTCCATTTCATCTATAGTGTTTCTCAAATTTACTGTTTTCTTATTGATTCTGTCTGAATGATCCATCTGTTGTTGAGAATGTGGTATTAGAGTCCCCAATAATTATTGCATTGCTGTTTCGTTCTCTTTTTAGATCTGTTAGTTTTTGTTTTATATATTTAGCTACTCAGATCTTGGGTGCATAAATATTCACAATTGTTATATCTTCTTGATGGGTTGATCCCTTTATCATTATATAATAATCTTCTCTTTTTATCATTTTTAGTTTAAAGTCTATTTTGTGTGTTATAAATATAGCTACCACTTCTTTTTTTTTGTTTAACTTTTGCTGAAATGTCTTTTCTCATCCCTTTCCTCTCAGCCTATGTGTGTCCTTAAAATTATAATGAGTGTTTTGTAGGTAGCATATCACTGGGTCTTGTTTTTATCCATTCACCCAATCTTTATCTTTTGATTGAAGAGTTTAATTTGTTTAAATTTTAAGTAATTATATATATATAGGACTTACTATTGCTATTTTATTAATTGTTTTCTGGCTGTTTTATGTATCCATTGTTCCTTGTTTCTTTTCCTTTTCCTGCTGTCCTTTTTTTGTGTTTTCATGTTTTCGTTAACTGTATGCTGTGACTTTTTATCATGTTCTATTGAGTAATTACTACGAGATTTTTCTTTGTGGTTACCATGAGGCTTACATAAAATATCTTAAACTTATAACATCCTATTTTGAACTGTTAACAATTTAACATCAATATATTTCATATGCTTTATATTTTGGTTTCTTCTCTCCCTCAAATTTTAGATTTTTGCTGCTACAATTTAAATTTTTTTAGTATTGTGTAACTAATGACAGATTGTTGAATTTTTGGTTATTTTTGCCATGTTGACTTTTTTACCTTGTAAACTAGAGTTGTGAGTTATACACCACTATTACCATATTGCAGATTTAACTATGGCTATACATTTACCATTACCAGGGAGATTTGTGCTACTTTTTGAGTTTTAATGATTTTTTTTTGAGGAAGATTAGCCCTGAGCTAACTACTGCCAATCTTCCTCTTTTTGCTGAGGAAGACTGGCAGTGAGCTAACATCCATGCCCATCTTCCTCTACTTTATATGTGGGACACCTGCCACAGCACAGCTTGACAAGCAATGTACAGGTCCGCAACTGGGATCCTATCTGGCAAACCCCAAGCTGCTGAAGCAGAACATGTGAACTTAACTGCTGCACCACTGGGCTGGCCAATAGTAGTTGTATTTTTAATTTTTTAAGGAAACTTCATAGTTTTTCCCATAATGGCTGATCAATTACATTCCCAGCAACAGTGTTCAAGTGGTCACTTTTCTCTACATCTTCACCAATGTGGTGTATTTTGACTTTTTGATAGTAGCCATCTTAACAGATTTGAGGTGGTGTCTAATTGTGGTTTGGATTTTCGTTTTCCTTATGACTGGTGAAATTGAGCATCTTTTCATATGTCTGTTGGCCATTTGTGTATCTTCCTTGGAAAAATGTCTATTTATGTCTTTTGACTATTTTTTTAATCAGGTTATTTATTTATTTATTTATTTACTTAACTTTTGAGTTGTATGAGCTTCTTATATATTTTGGATAGTAATCTCTTATGGTATATATGAATCACAAATATTTTCTCCCATTCAATAGATTACCTTTTTATTTGTTAAGCATTTCTTTTGCCATGCAGAAACTTTTCACTTTGATGTAGTTCCATTTGTTTATATTTTTCTGTTTTTGCCTATACTTTTTGTGTCAAAACCACAAGGTCATGGCCAAGAACAATGTCAAGGAGTTTTTCTCTGTTTTCATCTAAAAGTTGTTAGCGTCAAGTCTTACTTTGAAGTCTTTAATCCATTTTGAGTTGATTTTTGTATATGGTATAATATGGAGTCTAATTTCATTCTTTTATATGCAGATATTGTGTTTTCTCAACATCATTTATTGAAGTGACAATCCCTTCCCCACTGTGTATTCTTAGTGCCTTTTTTTTTTAAAGATTGGCACCTGAGCTAACATCTGTTGCCAATATTCTTTTTTTCTCCCCAATGCCCCCCAGTCCATAGTTGTATGCTCTAGTTGTAGGTCCTCTGGTTGTGCTATGTGGGACGCCACCTCAGCATGGCTTGATGAGTGGTGTTATGTCTGCACCCAGAATCCGAACTGGCAAAACCCTGAGCCACCAAAGCTTTATGACTCAGCCATGAGGCCAGCCTCTTAGTGCCTTTGTAAAAATGTTAGTTAGGTTTATTTCTGTTCTCTTTTTTCTCTTTTAGTGGCCTATGTCTTTTTTATGCCATTACCATATGGTTTTGATTACTATATTTTTGTAACACAGCTTGATATCAGCTTTCTTCTTCTTGATCAAGATTGCTGTAGCTATTTGGGGTCTTATGGGTTCGATGCAAATTTTAAGATTTTTTTCTATTTCTTGGAAAACTGACATTGGATGTTGATAAGCATTGCTTTGAATCTGTAGACCATTTAGGGTATAATGGGCATTTTAACAACATCAGTTCTTTCCATACTTGAGCACAAGATATCTTTCAGCTTATTTGAGTCTTCTTCAGTTTCTTTTATCAATATTTCATACTTTTCAGTGTACAGATTTTCACCTCCTTTGGTAAATTTATTCCTAAATATTTTATTCTTTTTGATGCTATTGTAAATGAGATCTTAATTTCTTTTTCAGGTAGTATATTGTTAGTGTATAGAAATGTAACTTATTTTTGCATATTAATTTTATGTCCTGCAACTTTATTGAATTCATTTATTGGTTTTAAGAGTTTTTTTGTGGAGTCTTTAGGGTTTACTATATGTAAGATCACGTCAACTACAAACAGAGAAAATTTTACTTCATTCTTTCTTATTCAGATGCCTTTTATTTATTTTTCTTTCCTAATTGCTTTGGCTAGGATTTTTAGTACTATGTTAAGTAGAAGTGGCAAGAGTGGTGCCCTTGTCTTGTTCTTAATCTCAGAGAGAAAGTGTTCAGCTTTTTCTGTTGAGTATGATGTTAGCTGTGGGCTTGTCATGTATAGTCTCTATTATGTTGAATTGCATTCTTTCTATATCTAGTTTGAGAAGTCTTTTTTCAGTTTTATTGAGATATAATTAACATACATCACTGTATGAGTTTCAGGTGTACAGCATAAATGTTTGACTCACATATATTGAGAAGTGATTACCCCAATAAATTTAGCTAACATTCATTATCTCATACAGATACAATAAAAATAAATGGAAATAAAATAATATTTTTCTTGTAATGATAACTCAGAGTTTACTCTCTTAACAACATTCATATATATCATACAGCAGTGGGAAGTATAGTTATCATGTTTGATCCTGAAATGATGTTAAGCGTTTTTCACATACTTTCTCTGTATCTATGGATGATTGCATGATTTTTATTCTTCATTTTGTTAATATCACATTTATTCATTTACACATATTGAAACATCCTTTCATTGCAGGAATATGTCCTACTCGATTATGGTATATGATCTTTTTTTTTCTTTTTTGTTTTTAAAGATTGACACTTAAAGATTGGCACCTGGGCTAACAACTGTTGCCAATCTTTTTTTTTTTTCTGCTTTATTTCCCAAAACCCACCCCAGTGCATAGTTGTATATCTTAGTTGCAGGTCCTTCTAGTTGTGGGAGGTGAGACGCTGCCTCAACGTGGCCTGACAAGCGATGCCATGTCTGAGCCCAGGATCTGAACCCTGGGCCGCCTCAGCGGAGCTCAGGAACTTAACCACTCGGCCACGGAGCCGGCCCCATATATGATCCTTTTAATATGCTGTTGAATTCAGTTTGCTAGTTTTTGTTTGAGAATTTTTGCATCTATGTTTATCAGCAATATTAGCCTGTAATTTTCTTTTCTTCTAGTGTCCTGATCTGGCTTTGGTATCAGGATAATTCTTGTCTTATAAAATCAGTTTGGAAGTTTTCCTTTCTCTTCTGTTTTTTGAAACAGTTTGAGAAGGATTGGTGTTAATTCTTCTTTAATTTTTAGTCAGATTCACAAGTGAAGCCATCTGATCCTGGACTTTCATTTGTTGGAGGATTTTTGATTACTAATTCAATCTTCTTCCTTGATATTAGTCTGTTTGGATTTTCTACTTTTTATTTCTACTTTTTTGTTCAATTCATTTAAACTAGACAAAAACAAACAGCAATTTAACTATTTCTCCCATCTCCTTCCTCCCACCCCTGGCAACCACCAGCCTGGTCTCTGTATCCATGAACTAGTATCTATCTATCTATGTATCTATCCATGTATCTATCGATAGTATATTGCATATATATCTAGCATACATATTATATAGTATATACATGGTATATAGTACATAGTGTATATAAATAGTGTGTGTGTGTACAGATATATTCCACATATCACAGAGATCCTACAGTATTTGTCTTTCTCTGTCTGACTTACTGTATTTAGCATAATGTTCTCAAGGTCCAAAAACATGGTCACAAATGGCAAGAGTTCACTGTTTTTTATGGCTGAATAATATTGCATTGTATATGTATATATCATTTCTTTTTCTTCATGACAGTCTTGGTAGATTTTACATTTCTAGAAATTCATCCATCTCTTTCAGATCATCTAAATTGTTAGCATATAGTTGTTCATAATAATATGTAATGATCCTTTTTATTTCTGTGGTATCATTTGTAATGTGTAATCTTTCATTTTTGATTGTATTTTTTGACTCCTCTTTCTTTTTTTCTTCATTAGTCCAGCCAAATTTTCACCAATTTTGTTTACCTTAAAAAAAAAAACATTTCTCAGTTTAATTCATCTCTTTTATTGTTTTTAGTTTCAGTTTTATTTATTTCTACTACAAACTTAGGACTTAATTTATTCTTTTACTAGTTCTTTGGAAACTTCAAGGTTAGGTTGTTTATTTAAGATTTTTTTTAATGCAGACATTAGCTCCCATAAAATTTCTCTTGTTAGCTATTTTCATTCCATCTCAAAAGTTTAGTATGTTGAAGTGTAGTTTGAGATTTTTAAATTTATTATATAAACTTATTATATTAAACAGAATAGTTTCAACTAAAGCTTGCATGGTAATAACTTTATATTAGTCAACTTTCTCTTTCACCAGTCCCCTCTTTTCTAGTGTTAAAAAATATACAAGATGTTTCCATTTCCAACATAAAAACAAAATAAATTAAAAACTGCCTAAGTTTTTGGAATTGTTACATTCAATGACTTGAATGAATCTCCAGACAATTATGCTCAGTGAAAAAAGCCAATCCTCAAAAATTATATAATGTATAAAACTCTTCTCATATAATATTTATGTAATATTCATAAATTCATGTAATTCATGGTGGAATTATAGAGTTGAGAATAAATTAATGATTTCCCAGAATTAGGGGAGGGGGTGTTGGTATGGCATTAAATGGCAAACTGATAGACTCTCATGGTAATGAACCTAATCTGTATCTTGACCATAGTGGTGGACACTCTAACTTACATTCATAATAAACTTGCATAGAACTAACCACACACACCTACACACATACTTTTGAGACAAGTAAAACTAGGAAAATCTGAGAAATATTGATAAATTTTATCAATGTCAATGTGTTGGTTATAATATTGTACTTTAGTTTTGTAAGATGTTATCCTTGAGGAAAGACGGGTAAAAGTTACTTAGTATCTCTCTGCATTATATCTTACAATAGCATAAGAATCTAAAATTATCTCCCAAAAGAAAAGAGTTTAAATTAAACAACAACAACAAATCAAGTATTTATACATACAACAACATGGGTGAATCTCAAAAGCATGTAGAATGACAGAACTCTTACACAAAACTGGATACCATAGAACTCCACTAGTATAAACGTCCAAAAAGAAACTAATCCAAGGTGGTAAAAATTCAGAACAATGTTTAAGCTTCTGGGGTTTGGGGCAAGGATTAACAGGAATGGGCGTAGGAGGAAGAAATTTTCTGCAGGATAAATTCAACACACTATGTGGGTGTATGCATTTGCCAGAATTCATTGAGTGGTACACTTAAATTTGTGTATCTAACTGTATTTAAGTAAAAATATACCATATGTAGTTTTACATACCAATTTTTTTAATTGAAAGAATAGAAGTAAAATTTAAAAATAAGCAAACAACTCTAGGTAGTTAATATTATATATCTATCCTCAGATGTTCAGGGGCTAAAGTGTACCAGTGTCTGAAATTCACTTTGAAACAAATAAAATAAATAAATAAAATGGACTAAATGGAGAAAGGCATTCATAAATATATAGATATGCGATAAAGCAAATAAAACCAACAGTTAAATGAAGATAGAACTATGAGCATTGATTGTGTATAAGTCTTTCAACTTATTCATTTATAACATAATTTTCATACTACAATGTTGGGAGAAAAACAAAAATATCAAAAATATATAAAAACAAAGGATGTAAAGATTTTGAATAACTCAACTACACAAATACACAATTTATTAAGTGACTATTGATTACAACCCATGAATAAGTTAAAATAAATTGAATATTTATAAGGAAAAAAATAAGAAAGAATTATGCATTTAGAAATTGAGAACAAGTCTTCTAAATTGCTATAGGTTTAGGAAGATGGATAAAGAAATATATCAAGATACATGAAAAAGAAGGAGATACTTCTCAAACTTGTAGGATATGACTGAAGACATATTGTAGAAGGGGCATAAATTGCGGCCTGGATTTAATATTTAGTCACAGAAATACATTTACAGGAATGTTAGGCCATATATCTGGGGAAATAAGAGAGATCTGAGAAAAACAAACTAAAAATAAAGTAAAACAAAACAAAAGTCTTGTGCCATATAAAAAATGATTAATTTACCATAAAGTAGAATTTAAAACAAATGATAAACAGGTTCTGGAAGTTAAGGATGAAGATTTTATAAGAAACACAAAGGGAAAAAAAAGTATAAGGAAAACTGGGTGAAAATGCTAGATACAAAAATTAATTGTTAAAGAATATATAACTAAAAAAAGTGCTAATTAACAGAACAGACATAACCAGTTACTGATTATTCTGCTGAATTGTCACATAGTGTAAGCATCTCAGACAACATCCAGATAAACAAATTGCTTTAAGATATTAAGCATCACCAAAATAAAGTAAATAAGTAAATACACAGGAAGAGATATTTTAAGAAATAATGAAATTTTTTCCCATTTGAAACGAGATTATATTTCCCCCTAAAAATTGATATGCAATGCCAAACATAATATATTAGAAAAAATCTACACATGGGCATATTTGTAAAGTTTAAGACCATGAAAGGTAAAGAGAAAATTCTAAACTTTCTCAAAAGAATGCCTTACAAACCACAATAATGATGGTCTCATCTGACTATTCCATGGCAACACTGATACTATTTTATCCTCATTTTTGCAATAAAGAAACTAAAAGCTTCAGTTATTTTCCCAAAAATATAGCAAATGGGAGAGCCTGTCAATGTTGTCAGAATTTATTCCTAAGTAGTTGGATCCAGAGTTTCCTATACTCATCACCATATACACTTGTGTGTGCTGCTCTATATACGTGACTTTTATTTATCCCTCAACTGGTATCTACCCAGTTGAATGCAAGTACAATATGGCAAGCATGTCCTCAGCACTTTGGATGCATCAGTGAAAAGCAAAGACAAAAATGCTTGTGGGTGCATTATATTTTAGGTTGAGTGCATGTGTGTGTGGGAAAGGCAGATACTAAACGTAAACATAATAAATAGGTAAATTCTGTTGTATGCTAGAAGGTCATCAGTGCTACAGTGAAAGGAAAAGTGGGACAAAAGTGAGGTCAATCAAGAGTGACGGGGGTGATAGTGGGGAGCTCATGCTAGGCCCCACTGAGTAGCTACCTTTGGAGCACAGACTGGAAAGAAATGAGGGAATTCATCCCATAGATTCTTGAAGAAAGAGCAGTCTAGTAAGAGAAACCTCCAAATGCACCAGCCCTCAGGCATGACTGTGGACAGTGTGTTCTAGAATCACATGGGTGCCTGCTTGGTTGGAAGGAAGAGGGGAAGGTGAGAGATGAAGTCAGAGGGTAAGTAGGAACTACACTGGTAGGGTCCTGGAGGCCTTCATGGGGACCGTGGCTTGGCTCCAAGGTTGCTGGGAAGCTGTTGCAGGGCTTTGAGCAGGGGAGTGCCACGATCTGACTCTCACATAGGACTCGGGCTACTCTGTTGAGGGTAGGTTGCTGAGGGACATGGACAGAAGAAGGGAGATTAGGCAAACATTTCAGAAATTCAAGTGAAAGTTATGGGCAGCTCAGAGCAGAGTGGTAGCTGTGGAGGTGGTGAGAATTCACCAGATTCTGGGTGTGTTTGGAGGTAGAAACAACAGAAAACCTGGTCGATGGGACACAGAATGTGTGCAGTGAGAACCCTCATGGGTGACCTCAAAGCTTTGGTCTTGAGGCGCTGAAAAAAGTCACTGCCATTCAAAGTACTGAGGAAGGAGGTGCTGGGGCAGTATGGGATGGGGGATCAGGATACAGGTTTGGACTTATGATGTAAGAGATGCTTATGAGCCATTCAAAGGGAAAGGTCACCTAGACAGGTAGATGAGTGACTGAATCAGCAAGCAAATATATATGAAATCTTTAGGAAGCATCAAAACAAAGGCAAACATCCCACTAGAAAAAAAAGTGTAAAAAAGGAATGAACAATAGTGTAACAGAAATTATGGATAACCAATAAACATATCAAATAACACTGAGTATAATTAATAATTATGGAAATGAAAATGAAAGCATTAGGTAGTATTCCACACTTGCTATTTTTTGTCAAATACTTCAGTGAGCAAGCAGACCAGGTTTGGACGATGATGTGATGCACAGTGAACTCGGATGCATTGGGGGGAGAAGCATAAATCTGTGCAATCACTGAAAAGTAATCAGGAATTAACTGGTAAATGTTCTACAATCCATTTATTTTTGTCTTAAGGGTTCACTGTAAAACAATTTCTACTTTCACAAGGAGACTTGTCCAGATACACTCATTGAACTCTTATTTGTAATTGCAGAAAATTAGAGGAAAAAGGCCTGAGTAGATTGTGTTTAAACAATATAAAACTATACAGAAGTTATTATTATTTTAAGTGATTTATAAACATCAGCACATCAGCGTATCCCAGGACAAAAGGCAAGAAAAGAAAAGACAAAAGAACACTTTCAGTGTGATTCTTTGACTATAAAGCTAAAAAGAGACACACACATATTTGAAGATACAAACACTTATGATAAGGTTATAAAGAAACCAAAGGATTGACTAAAACAAATTTAAAAATGTAGCTCTCTGGGAAATGTAGGAAGAGGCCACCAGGGGTTTGAATGGATTGCTGATGTATATTTCCTATATATGTGATGATCACAGGTTATTACATTTTATTTTAAATGTGTAAATATTAATAAGATGTATTCTCTTGTGTGTACAATATATTTTATAATAAGAATTAAAATAATTTTAATTTTAAAAGTTTCAAAAATCGGCACAAAACCACTAAGGAGACTTCATCTTGTGGTTCTGCTACACCATATTAATGAGTACACTATTGTCATCCCACTCTCAATATACTTGCAAACACAGACATGCTTCTGTTAAGCAAATGATCCACTCACTGTGTTCCAGAAATAACCTACGTATGGCAAGCACTCAATAACATTTGCACTAAAGTAGACCAGAAATCAGCAGTTGATTTGAACATTCACAGCAATGGGAAGTCCAATGGCTAACAAATACAGGAGGAGATGATCACTTCCATACCTAATCCATAGACAGCAATAAAATATTACTTTATTCTCACCAGAATGATGATAAACTTAACATCATGGTTGTGGGATCCACAACAAGCAAAAAAATGATGGAGGACGTATTACTGTAGATGCGACAAAATTTGCATAAATTTGGACCAACTTGTGGAAGAATCTTAAACAATTTCTGCTCCAGACACACACCAAAGACTAATAGTATGTATATCAAATACATGTGTATTTACATGTTAGGAGAAAAGTTTTCTCTGACAAGAAACTTTAGTTAAATATATCTGCAGATCTGAAACAGGTGAAATGTTGCAGAATGGGTGGATCTGAACTACAGGTTCTGTCACTGGGGCAGAGGGCAACAGCTTCCCAGAGATAAAGATGAACTGGAGCAAGACCCTTTATGTGACGTCAGAGGACGTGGTGGGCTTTTGCCTTATTCAAAGGGCTAATACATATTAATCAAACTGATATCTGTGGTTAAGCTTTTAATGGGAAGTTTTGAGGTCAGGAATTTGAGGAGAAAGGCTCAGTATTACTGCAAAGGAAATAAGACAAACTGTCTTCTGGCTGCGGACCTGCTATGTCCACAATATCTGAATGGGGAACAAAACTCAAGTCATGAATCATGGGAACCAGTTTTGAGTTTGAACCCCAGATGTCTGCTGAGATGAAGTTATAAGCTGCTAGACAGAAAGGGTAAGCACAGATGGTGGGAGACAGAATATAATGTGTAAATGAGTTTGTCTGTGTATTTGTGTGACAGAGAGAGAGAGAGAGATCCAAATAGTTAAGTCTAATGTTAAAAAAAAAAAAACAACCCAAACTACCATAGAAATAGGAACTTGTTACAGGTGGAATTTATATTGTGGATAAGAAAAGTCTTGCAATATACACATGCACACTTGAAATTTAATGAAATAGAAGTATAACTTCTATTTTAAAAGAACAGGACATTTTGAAACAAATCAGGAAGGATGAAAGGAGAAAAGTGAATGCAAAATAAGCAAAACCAGAATCTTGGAAACGTAAAATATATGCACTGAAATAAAAAATAAAATAAATGGAATGCATTCTAGAATCAACATAACCCAATAAAAATTTAGTTTACTAGAAGACAATAATGACATATCTGCCCAGTATGTGACAAAGAAAAGAAGGTAAGAAATATAAAAAGCTGTTATAATATGGAGAAAATGAAGAGCACATGTAGGTAAGGGGTAATAAAAATTAGCTATGCATTTTGCAACCTTTAATAATATACACAAAGGCTAAGGGCCATACAGTATGTTAGAAAATTGTGTGACTTTCCAAATCATAATTAATTATTTGGAGTATTATTAACATCTGTTATATAATGTTATAATAATGATAATTATGTTCTTATTATCTTAAACATTTATTGGATCCAAATACTTTCTTTTAAATTAGAACAAGAAAAAATGGAGGTGCAGAGATTGTAGGAGGCCTCAAACACGTTTCCATCCAAATGCTATCTTTAAGCAGCTGGGAAGGTAGAAGCCTACATAGAAGATGATGAATATAATCTTGCGCTGGTGCATTACCAGAGCAGTAGGAAGGAGAGACAGCTAACAGCACTTTTCTTATCCTAGAAGTTCTCCAAGATAATCAATAGTTTTCCTTCCATGAGTGCTGAAATTGAAGTGCTGACTGAAATAAGTCAATTCATTCTATCCTATGATTTTTGTATTTTTTACTGAATTGACTGAATGTTTTACCAAATTGATACCATTTGCTGGGTTTTGTTTTTGAATATTCTAGCCTCCATTCTTGGGCTTTATGAATAAGTGAAACACGTGTAAACTTTAAACAATCAAATACCTTCTTATGAAGTAAAAGAGTTGAATAACATGTACTTCTACAGCCAATAACATACCCAAGTATATTTTTATTTCAGTGATAGTTTTGGCATAAATGCTGACATGGTCAAAATATTAAAATAAAGCTGTTATGAATCTGGAGGATGACTTCAAGATACTGAAATAAGTGGTAATGTTGGAGAAAACAGTGCATCCTTGGAATGATGAAGTTATTCCATCCACCAATCATCAAGTATGGAAGAGCCTCAAGAAACATGACCATAGTTGTGAAACGAGCCCACAACCACCCAGGGAGCTCATTTTGATGTTCTACTACTTTAAATTGAGTACACTGCTTTCCTTCCACTCCCAGTACGCTTGTCAACACAGACACACCAAGTTTAATCAGACGCGAAAAGTCCATGCATTGTGTATGAGAATTGCATGAGACAAACCTAAAACTTGTTCTCAAAGTTTCTTTTTTATCTCACTGTTGCCAAATTCTCCTTACGTCCATGTGGGACCTCAGTACTTTCCAAAATGCCTGGGAGAGCTGAGTTAGAAACCCTAGGGATGTTTTAAAAAGCTTTTCTTTTGGATCCAAACTACAGGTGCAAGTGCTTATAATTTCGTCTACTTAGTTATACATTGTTATTGTTAGAGTGTAGACTCTAACAAGTGCCCTGGCATGTCCAGGAAGGAGTTGAACTGGCAGGGCTCCCCAGCTCTCTGTAGTTGGTTAGCAAAGGAAACAAAGCTGCTTTCAAGCCTTTTTTTCATGTTATGTGAGAGACAATACAAATCTCTACTCAGTCCCTGAGCTTTTAACCTGCCCTGTTTTTAGTAAATAGTCTCTGTGGGAGGCCAGGCGATGTTCAAGTTGGAGAAACCAAACCACCAACTGGAAACTCCCTGTGACCAGTGTCCGTGAGAACAAAGCAATCACACTGTGAATTCCAATTACTGGGTAATCCTGATGCCTTTTCTTTGTTCCCAGATAAAAGTTTTTTGATTTTATTGTTGTTGTTCCATAAACCCCCTAACTCACCATTGAAAACCAGACAGAATATATTATTGAGTCGTCCATTAACGCATAAGCCTCAGGAGAAATGATACTAACATTTATCAGCCCAATCATCATTGGAAAATCAATTTTGATTTTATAATCTACTTATACCCCACTCCTCTTTCATATTTTCTTCCTGCCAACTCCCTTTAAACAAAGACTGGTCACAGCACACAGACTAAATTACTTAGATAACTGATTACTGGTCAGACCACACACACAACTGTGGTTTAGCAACCGGCCAAGCAGTGCACCTGAGTTATCTATGTTACATTGTAACATTCACAGAACAGAGGGTTCCTTGTGGATATTGAAAGCCTCATCTAAGGGTTTCTTAGTTTCCACTCTTTTTTTATAGCCACCACTTTCATTTTGTCCTTACACATTTGTTTTGACAGGCATATATAACAATCTTCTTTTTTCAAGATATGTGTAATAGTATATAGATAATATAGATAATATACACATTACATATAAATATATGTAAAATATTTTATCTTATATCTAAAATAATGCATATAGGAAGTGAAACTATTAAATATTTGGATAGCTTTAGTGTATAGTGTTTCAATATTTTAATTACAATTTGATATCTAGCATTTACTCTATCTTCTAGATGCATATCAACAAATGCATTTCTGAGATCTGCCCTCCATAGCACATTTCTTTTATTTGCCATTTTAAAAATATAATATTGTCATCCCAACCATATTACTTGCTTATCTCCACTTGACCTAATACATTCCATAAAGTAGATCTTATATGAAATCTTACTTCATCAGAATTAAAAAGCACACAGCCATTATAAAGAGGGACAAAAAGACCAAACAGGCCTTTCTTGTCTCACATCATTTGAAATTATTCAGGATAAAATATATAGAAATATAAGTTTTGTCAATGTTAAAGCTAATTTTTATTATTTTTACCCTCAAAATGAGTTTATTTTGGAATAGCCAAAAGAATTCCCATTTGGGATGTGCATGCTACAGTGAACCACAGGCCAATCCAGCCAAGAAAGGAGAGGAGCTTGCTTTTATAATGGAGGAAGAGAGTAAGGATGGTCTGTTCTAAACGAAGTTCATTGGGGGAAAGTAGAAGTTCAGGGTGGCAACAACTTCTCGTTGGCTGAGCTGCGGCGTTTCTTATTGGCTGGGCTACTGGCAGGTAGAGAGAGAAATCTCCCTTCAGTAGTGAAGTAGTTGTACTTTCTGTCAGACATTCAAGCTTCTGTGTCTTCTTGTTTGGAGTAATTGATGACATGTGACAAGGTGTGAGAGCTCCCCCTACAGGTCTCCCCGACTCCAGTTAGTGATGATCAACAGGACCCCCTGACCCAGCTGTTTAATCAGACAAGCTGAGTAGACAACTGTCAGAGTCTGCTTTTTTCTTTCTCACTTCTTTAACATTAAGCTCATAGATGACGATCTCTCTTAAGCTCTCTTCCTTGTCAAAGAAAGTCATATGGAAGTCAAATCAACAATGTAGGTTCATTTATTTATAAAGAATAAACGTGAAATAATTGTCAGAATGTGTCCTTTCTATTGAAGTTAGGTAGCAATAAGCATGATTTGAAATAGTGAGACCATCATTTGAAACCTTTAAATTTATTTTCATTCAGATTTTTTATTTTAAGTTGAAAATTTTGAAAAGAAACCAATTCTGAATTCCTTCCTCTCAGAACTTGTTCCACCATGGCTTCCACATTTTTCTCGCTCATTGTAGCACTGAACACTGCACTTTGTTATGTATATATATGAATAGTACATCTTTGTATGTGGACTATCTGGCACAATTCTCTACCTAACCCATTACATTGACATATACTCCTCATGCAGCATAGAAGAGACTTAACTCTCTGTATAGCTAGTTGCCTAGAAAATCTAAGAAAAAAATTTAAATGGAGGCTGTTTACATCTGTCTGTGTCTATATACGTATGTTGTAAATATTTTACATATTTTCTACCTCTAGATGGTATTACCAAATTTAAGAGCTCTATTTAATTGCATTAAAGGTGAAGCACTTATAAGAATTGAGCACTTTACTCTTCTCAGAAATATAACAGAAACTAACCCATATGTGTTTTTCAAGTAAATGTGATACAGAATAATTTTTGGTAAATGAAAGTTTATTTACATTCCTTGGTTTGGTTGAAATAGGCATGTTCTCTGAGTTATCAGCATTGAGTATGATACAGACTCCATGTCTATTCTACCTGGGTTGATTGGTGAAATAGCTCATGTTATCCTTGTTACGAAATTTGCTAGCTATAAAAATCACTTATAATAATAGCGGATTTTGTCTAATGTTTCACAAGTTTTTGTAGGCAATCTAAATATAATTATTAGGAACAAGTGAACTAAATAGATATAAGAAATACAAAAAGTTTTTAGGTGAAGTTTTTATGTGTTATGGTAAATGTACTTAAAAATAACTTCAAAATCTCTTGGTAACTTGAAACATTAGAGTTTTTCTAAATTATATACCCCCATGAAAATTTATTAAGTAAGTAGATCATTTCCAAATAAGATAAAATATTAGACGTTAATTACTAAACATAGGTTTACCTACTTTTGCTTCTTTTTGCAGAAAAACTAAAAGATGTTTGCATCTATTAATGAACATGTCTTGTGACTCATTAAAAACTTATGCTGTGATAAAATGTATGTTTTCAATAAAGAAGGTAAAAGGGATGGAGGGATTTTTTTGTTAAGAATGTAATTTTGGGGGGGCGGAGCAAAATGGCAGGGTGAGCTGACCCAGGATTCTCTCCTCTCCAAAATACAACAAAAGATTGGAAGAACTGAATTTCAGAGAATAAACATAATGCCAGCTCGTTAGAGACCTACAGTACCAAGAAGGCGGAGATCATAAACCTTGCTTACCCCTTCGGAGGCGCTGGAACGGTAGGAGAGAACATCGCTCCCTCCCCTAGAGTCTGGGATCGCTGCGGCACGGGCCGGGAAGGAGCGGGGGAGGGGCTGAGCGACGGGGGGACCATCCAGGACTCCTGCCACTGATTCAGTGGAGACCCGCTGACGGGGGGAAGCTTCCGTCCATGGGGACCCCATAAATCAAGGGCCTTGGGAGACCAGAGAACAGAACTGATCTGAACCCAGACCGGCACGTGTGAGTAACAGCCCCTCCCCCCCAGCAAAGCCAGTGGGCACAGCCATCTTGCCCCAAGGCGGACAGCTGATAACACATGGCTCTCGACCGCCATCTAGTGGCGACAGGCTGTAACTGCAACTGAATTCTACCACCATGAGAAAAAACCGCTCCTCTACCATCCAGCAATTTATAAAAGTCCCAGACCAGAAGGAAAACAATAAAAACACAGAATTAAGTCCTGAGGACTCGGAATTAGGTAAACTAAGTGATGATGAATTCAGAGCAGCTATAATCAAAAAACTCAATGAGGTAGAGAGAAAGATAGAGAAACAAGCCGAGTTCTGGAGTTACTTCACAAAAGAGATTGAAATCATGAAGAAGAATCAAACAGAATTACTTGAGATGAAAAGCACAATGGACCAGATAAAACAGAATACGGATTCCCTGAATGCCCGTGTAGACAACATAGAGGAGCAAATCAGCATAATCGAGGACAGACAGGCTGAATGGCGCCAGACAGAGGAAGAAAGAGAACTAAGAATTTAAAAATTGAGGAAAATCTCCGAGAGATAATGGATTCAATGAGGAGTAAGAACATAAGGATCATAGGAATTCCTGAGAATATGGAAAAGGAAGATGGAGCAGAAAGTGTGCTTAACAAAATTATTGAAGAGAACTTCCCAAATCTAGGGATCAATGCAGAAATGTGTGTAGAGGAGGGTTTTAGATCTCCTAGATTTGTCAATGTAAAAAGACCTACTGCAAGGCACATAGTAGTAAAGTTGGCAACTAGGAATGATAAGGAGAGAATACTCAGGGAAGTAAGGGAATAAAAGAGAATAACCTATAAAGGAGCCCCTATCAGACTGTCAGCAGATTTCTCTACAGAAACCCTACAAGCTAGGAGAGAATGGAGTGATATATTCAAAGCTTTAAAGGATAAAAATCTTCAGCCAAGAATACTCTATC
This sequence comes from Equus caballus, assembly GCF_041296265.1. Lineage (NCBI taxonomy): Eukaryota > Metazoa > Chordata > Mammalia > Perissodactyla > Equidae > Equus > Equus caballus. The sequence goes on from NC_091707.1 coordinate 13,489,366, forward strand.
CAGCAAGAATTTCCTTCAGATATGAGGGAGAAATTAAATCTTTTCCAGACAAGCAAAAGTTAAGGGAATTTGTAACTAAAAGCCCTCCATTACAAGAAATCCTCAAAAAGGCTCTCATACTTGAGAAAAGAAAAAAGGGAGAACGGGGACACAATCCACAGACTAGGGAGACCGATGGATAGAACCAGAACAGGATAACAAATATTCAATTATAGCATTAGGGTAAAGGTAAAGAAACTACCAAAACAAGGATGATCTTATAACTCTAACTACAAATTAATAAGACGAGTTGGAATAAAAAATGAAAATAATTATTTAGGAGGGGAAGAGCAAAGGGTCTAAACCAGTATTGGTCAAATAGGTAAGAGACCACCAGAGAATAGACTATATTATACATGCGATTCTAAATACAAACTTCAAGGTAGACACTAAAGTACAGAACAGAGTCACAAATCATAAATAAGGAAAAGTCTAAGAAACCCAGCATAAGAAATTGCAGTATTAAATGGGTCTTCTAAAACACACAGGAAAAGAAACACAGGAAAACAAGATAATGAGCGACAGATTGACAGCATTAAGTCCACATGCATCAATAATCACTCTCAATGTGAATGGATTGAACTCTCTAATAAAAAGACACAGAGAGGCAAAATGAATTAAAGAACAAGATCCAACAATTTGTTGCCTCCAGGAAACACACCTCAGCCCCAAGGACAAACACAGACTCAGGGTGAAGGGGTGGAGGACAATACTTCAAGCAAATAGCAAGGAAAAAAAGGCAGGTGTTGCAATTCTCATATCAGAATTTCAAGTGGATTTCAAAATAAGACAGGTAAAGAGAGACACAGAGGGACAATACATAATGATGAAAGGGATACTTTGTCAAGAAGAAATAACGCTTATAAATATCTATGCACCCAACACAGGAGCACCAAGATTCATAAAGCAACTATTAACAGACCTAAAGGAAGATGTTAAAAACAACGCAATAATAGTAGGGGACCTCAACACCCCACTCACATCAATGGATAGATCATCCAGACAGAAAATCAACAAGGAAATAGTGGAGCTAAATGAAAAACTAAAACAATTGGACTTAATAGACATATATAGATCACTCCACCCTGAAAGAGCTGAATACACATTCTTCTCAAGTGCACATGGAACATTCTCTAGGATAGACCATATGTTGGGAAACAAGGCAAGCCTCTACAAATTTAAAAAAATTGAAATAATAACAAGCATCTTCTCAGATCATAGTGCTATAAGGCTAGAAATTAATTACAAGAAAAAAGCTGAGAAAGGAACAAAGATGTGGAGACTAAACAACACACTACTGAACAAGCAATGGATCATTGAAGAAATTAAAGAAGAAATAAAAAATACCTGGAAACAAATGAAAATAATAGCATGCCATATCAACTCATATGGGATACAGCAAAAACTGTATTAAGAGGAAAATTCATCGCAATATAGGCACATCTTAACAAACAAGAAAAATCCCAAATAAGCAACCTTAAAGCACACCTAACTGAACTAGAGAAAAAAGAACAAATGAAGCCCAAAGTCAGCAGAAGGAGAGAAATAATAAAAATCAGAGCAGAAATAAATACTATTGAAACGAAAAAGGCAGTAGAAAGGATCAATGAGACAAAGAGCTGGTTTTTTGAGAAGATAAATAAAATTGACAAACCACTAGCCAGACTTACAAAGAAAAAAAGGGAGAAAGCTCAAATAAACAAAATCAGAAATGAATGAGGAGAAATAACAACAGACTCTGCAGAAATACAACAGATTATAAGAGAATACTACAAAAAACTATATGCCAACAGAATGGATAACCCAGAGGAAATGGATAAATTCCTGGACTCCTACAATCTCCCAAAGCTCACTCAAGAAGAGGCAGACAATTTGAACAGACCAATCCCAAGGAAAGAGATTGAAACAGCAATCAAAAACATCCCAAAGAATAAAACCCCAGGACCAGATGGCTTTCCTGGGGAGTTCTACCAAACTTTCAGAGAGGATTTAATACCTATCCTTTTCAAGCTATTCCAAAAAATTAGGGAAGATGGAACACTTCCTAACACATTCTATGAGGCCAACATCACGCTGATACCAAAACCTGACAAGGACACCACGAAAAAAGAGAACTGCAAGCCAATATCACTGATGAACATAGATGCAAAAATTCTAAACAAAATTTTGGCAACCAGAATTCAGCAATTCATCAAAAGAATCATACATCAGGATCAGGTGGGATTCATACCAGGGACACAGGGATGGTTCAACATCTGCAAATCAATCAACGTGATACACCACATCAACAAACTGAGGAATAAAAACCACATGATCATCTCAATAGATGCAGAGAGGGCATTTGACAAGATCCAACAGCATTTATGATAAAAACTCTGAACAAAATGGGCATAGAAGGAAACTACCTCAACATAATAAAGGCCATATACGACAAACCCATAGCCAACATCATACTCAATGGGCAAAAACTGAACCCCATCCCCCTGAAAACAGGAACAAGACAAGGATGCCCTCTTTCACCACTCTTATTTAACATAGTACTGGAGGTCCTGGCCAGAGCAATCAGGCAAGAGAAAGGAATAAAAGGAATCCAAATAGGGAGGGAAGAAGTGAAAGTCTCGCTGTTTGCAGACAACATGATCTTATACATAGAAAACCCCAAAGAATCCATTGGAAAACTCTTAGAAGTAATCAACAACTACAGCAAAGTTGCAGGGTATAAAATCCATTTGCATAAATCAGTAGCATTTCTATACTCCAGTAATGAACCAACAGAAAAAGAACTCAAGAATACAATACCATTCACAATCGCAACAAAAAGAATAAAATACCTTGGGGTAAATTTAACTAAGGAAGTGAAGGACCTATATAATGAAAATTACAAGGCCTTTCTGAGAGAATTGGATGATGACATAAGGAGATGGAAAGACATTCCATGTACATGGATTGGAAGAATAAACATAGTTAAAATGTCCGTTCTACCTAAAGCAATCTACAGATTCAACGCCACCCCAATCAGAATCCCAATGACATTCTTTACAGAATTAGAACAAAGAATCCTAAAATTCATATGGGGCAACAAAATACCCCGAATTGCTAAAGCAATCCTGAGAAAAAAGAACAAAATTGGAGGCATCACAATCCCTTACTTCAAAGCATACTACAAAGCTACAGGAATCAAAACAGCATGGTACTGGTACAAAAACAGGTGCACAGATCAATGGAACAGAATTGAAAGCCCAGAAATAAAACCACACATCTATGGACAGCTAATCTTTGACAAAGGAGCTGAGGGCATACAACGGAGAAAAGAAAGTCTTTTCAACAAATGGTGCTGGGAAAACTGGAAAGCCACATGTAAAAGAATGAAAATTGACCATTCTTTTTCACCATTCACCAAAATAAACTCAAAATGGATTAAAGACCTAAAGGTGAGACCTGAAACCATAAGGCTTCTGGAAGAAAACCTAGGCAGTACACTCTTTGACATCAGTATTTAAAGGATCTTTTCGGACACCATGCCTTCTCAGAGAAGGGAAACAATAGAAAGAATAAACAAAAGGGACTTCATCAGATTAAAGAGGTTCTTCAAGGCAAATGAAAACAGGATTGAAACAAAAAAACAACCCACTAACTGGGAAAAAATATTTGCAAGTCATATATCTGACAAAGGCTTAATATCCTTAATATATAAAGAACTCTCGCAACTCAATCAGAAAACATCAAACAACCCAATCAAAAAATGGGCTGGAGACATGAACAGACATTTCTCCAAAGAAGATATACTGATGGCCAATAGGCACATGAAAAGATGCTCATCATCGCTGATCATCAGGGAAATGCAAATCAAAACTACACTAAGATATCACCTTACACCTGTTAGAATGACAAAAATATCTAAAACTAATAGCAACAAATGTTGGAGAGGTTGCGGAGAAAAAGGAAGCCTCATACACTGCTGGTGGGAATGCAAACTGGTGCAGCCACTATGGAAAACAGTATGGAGATTCCTCAAAAAATTAAAAATAGAACTACCATACGATCCAGCCATCCCACTACTGGGTATTTATCCAAAGAGCTTGAAGTCAGCAATCCCAAAAGTCCTATGCAACCCAATGTTTATTGCAGCACTGTTTACAATAGCCAAGACATGGAAGCAACCTAAGTGTCCAGCAACAGACGAATGGATAAAGAAGATGTGGTACATATATACAGCTGCAAAACAGAACAAAATCATTCCATTTGCAATAACATGGATGGACCTCGAGAGAATTATGTTAAGTGAAATAAGCCAGCGAGAGAAAGATAATCTGTGTATGACTCCACTCATATGAGGAATTTAAAATTATGGACTAAGAACACTTTAGTGGATACCAGGGGAAAGGTGGGGTGGGGGGTGGGCACAAAGGGTGAAGTGGTGCACCTACAACATGACTGACAAACATTGTACAACTGAAATTTCACAAGATTGTAACCTATCAATAACTCAATAAAATAAATAAATAAAATAAAATAAAATAAAATAAATTTTTAAAAAGCCAAACACGTGATCTGAGGGTAGGACCTCTGAGCCTGACCCCTGGACCTACAGGGAGGTAAGCGGGGCTGAAGATGGGCTTATAAAACTCTTGAAAGAGCGATGTTTGCTGTTTGGAGAGCTTCTGGGTTGGTGAACAAATCAAGCTGCTGGGAGGGTGGTGCAGCCAAAGACGGCACGGACGCTCTGCACAAACACTTCTATATCTTGCCTATGGAGCTCTTCCTTCTATTTGGCTGTTCCTGAATTGTATCCTTATAATAAACCAGTAAATTAAAAAAAAAAAAGAATGTAATTTTGTCCTAAAGTAAAACTGGTTATGGGAAAGAGGAAAAGCCGTGTTCTGAAAGTAAAAAAAAAAAAAAAAAAAAAAGTTATAAGTTTGTGGAAGAGGAACCTTGGGTAAAGAGTTTTGTGCATGGGCAAGTTGGCTAACCTTGGAATTAATTTCATTAAGTAAATGGTTTAATATCAACAGTAAACTGGTACAAAATTAGAATTTGCCTTTCTCTCTCTTAAAATGACAGTTATTTTCCTGCTCTTGAGAAAGAGGTTATAAAAGGTTTTTCTTTAATTTTATGTAAGTCTACCAAAAATACAGGGATTCTATGCTTTCTCAAAATAATTTCCCATGTTCAAAAAGCTGAAGTCTTTCTTTTAAGAGAGTTTTTTTTTTTACAGTTTAAGTTTCTGTGTTTGCATTTAACATCTTCTGTTGTCACTTTAGTTAAATGGATAAGTAAGCATTGTTTTATCATTATTTGACGAGGTGTGTTAAAGCCTTTTGATATTTCCAACAAACTTCCCAAAAATTTAAATCATAAACAAAATCGTTGTTTGCCCTACAAGTAGCTTTGAGAACTTCCAGAGAGTCCATGGGACTTCTCAGAAAATTTGTTCTCTCTTCTCATAATAACAGAAATGGCAATCTGATTATGTTTATTTGATATGTCAAATCACATGTGAAGCATTATCAAACAAGTAATGCCAAACTTCCTTCATGGATATCCTCATATGTGTATGTTGTTAATATAAATGTTCTAAAAACAGTGCCAAATTTTTAAAAGTCTGATATGTCCTCATATGTTATCTCTTGTAATTCTAGTTACCTTAAAATATTATATGTCACAGGAATAATCAAATTTTACTGTCAATTTTATTGTAATCAAATCTTTAGCCACGCCATTTTAAGTCTTTTGTCATTTACAGAGTTATTATTTATTTGATGCTTTTGCAATATGTTTCATCTTCAGAGAGATTCATGGAAAGGATTTTGACACCGTCTAGAATATAGGTTTCTGAAAAACTTTCACATCATAAAACTGAACTGGGTAGGTAATTACAGAAACTTAATGGAGAGAATGATGGCTTCAAAAAAATACTAACAAATGATCAAGATATACGTATTAATTACATGAAATTACGTGAACTGAAGAAGATACTCTAAATGTTTTGTTTTTCCAGAATTAAAGAATTATTTTTTCTTAAGCTATCAAAAATTTGGTAAGACATACCTTTGTGAAAAAATATAAAACATCTTTTTCTTTCTACCTTATCCTTCAGGAATTCAGAAAGCCTCTGTCAGTATTTTTACTTATATAAAAAATTAGGCCAATTTTGTAAATATAAACAAATTAGTTTTAGTGGTATTTTCTTTGATACAAAAATGAGGGTAATTGTTAAGAGAAAAATTATGTTTGCACTTTTGTAGATGTTATATTTCAGTCCTGTTAATTGTCCTTGAGGCTTTGTTACCTACATGTGGACTGGACTTCCCTGGGCTAAGGTAGTGCCTTTGGTCACACCAATTGTTCAAAGTAACCTCTTTCAAAAACATAATCTCACTCCACACAAAATAGTCACCAATAGATCAATGTCTACCGATACACAATCTTCAGCAGACCCTTTGTTATCTTATGCTGGTATGACACAAGCTACTATGAATCTCTAATGTCTTATACTCAAGCATATGATCAAGAGGTTAAAGAAGCTTTTCTGGATTCCAACCTAAAGGATCTTATGGTCACAGTTTAGAGCCTGTAGACTGGGTATACTGGAAGCATCATCAGAGGAAGAAAGCTCTCAAGCCCCACTGGAAAGGACCTCACCAAGTGTTCCTAACCACTGACACTGATAGAGAACTAGAAAGCATTCAAATTTGATGATAAATCTCACAGCTAAAGAAGGCTCCACCGGAAACATAGTCATCAGACGCTGGACCAGATGCTAAACAAATTCTGGAGGACTCCAAATCTAATTGTACAGGAGGAGAAGCAACTGACATCTGAGACAGATAGCTCTTCCCAAATGGTTGGACCAGGACTGTATACCTTTTACTCAATGTTTTTCTTACCTTATTTCTCTCTCTCTCTTTGTTAGAAAAATAACATTATTCTCTGCATCTCCCAATCTATTCAAAAAGGGGGAAATATTTCTGACTGTTGGGTTTGTCCTCAGGAACCCCATTCTGTACGTAAGTCTAGAGATTCTTTAGTACATTTAATTACCAATCTCTCTGCCATTCCTCTCCTAATTCTTTCTCCTAAGTGTCTAGAATTTTTGCCTGACCAATAAAATCCTTGGTTTGGTCCATTTCATTATAATGACTCCATGATATGTACTCCCTTAGGGTATAGTTTCTCTTATATTTTGCAGAAAAAACTGTGTAAATCACATTGTTTAAATTTCTACCAAACTAGAGGGCATTATGCAACTGGATTTTTGGTTTTACTTTTTTCATTATGTGACCAATCAAAAACTCTGTATTGGGCATCATCATTGAGTTTACTTCACAAACTAAAATGTAAAATTAGTTACACACATAGTCAAGGGTGTTCAGTGCCTGTTGGTAGAAACCCCAGCACAGCTACAAGCTTGAAAAAAAACTTTTTCCTAGGATAGGCACTGATCATGAATTTCTCTAAATCCCTGACAGATATTGGTATATCTGTCACCAAAGAAATAGCTGCCAAAGAAAAGTCTTTGTATCCTCTTGCACAACTTGTATTAGGTAATAGAATTGTTCTTGATTGTCTCCCAGCTGAACAAGATCGTCTTTCATGCCATAAACACCTCTCTTCCTTGGTATCTGTTCCCTGGTAAACACCTCTGTTGAAATAAAAACTGAACTAGACAAAATATGAACACAAAATGAGTTGTTAAATGTTCTGCCCACTGGCACTCCATGGTTTTTGATCACTTTAACTGGCTATCCTCAGGAATGGCCTGGTTTGGATCTATTCTCCAGTTTCAACTTAGTGTTTTATTTATTATAATAGAAATTCTCACTGTTGTAAAACTGTCTGTTGCACATAACCCAATGTTATAAGAATACCACTTGAACAATAATCACTCAATGCATTTATATGACTGCTAACACTTATAAGCCTTCATCTGAGAAAATTCAAGGAACTATAGACAGTTATTGGCCTTAAAGAAACATGATGGTATCTGCTCTGGTGCTCTTTTTGCTCAAGTAGGACTTAAAGCTCTTAAGGAAATCGTGTTTCTCCTTATGTGGGACATGACATACTGGGAATGAGCCTTCCTTATAATGAAGGACCGAGGATGCTTTGATGGCTGATCAGCAATGTTTTTAAATAGTTGATCAGCAATGCTTTCCAATAGTCAAACACCAATGCTTTCAAATAGTTGATCAGTGATGCTTTCAAAGAAAGATCTCAATCAAAAGGGGAAAATGTCAAACTCGACTATAATGGAGCCATTTTAATATGGAGTTGGAGCTGCCTTTCAAGAGAAACTGCCTTGCTGTCTTAAACATTAGACTGGGCCAAACACTCAGACTGTGTCAAAATGGCAGTTATTTTACAAGCAATTGTTTGGGAAGTCAGCAGGAGGACAGATATCTTAATCACAAAACCTGAAGTTTGTGGACTGACTCTGATCCAGTGCTTCAGGCTCTCTGCCCCAAAACTTCAAACTTTTTTTATCTTGCAAAACTGAAACTCTGGGACATCAGCATCATGGCAGAGTGAGTTTGTCTGGTAATCTCGCCGCTCCACCACACAACAAAAAGACATTCATACTGCAACAGAGGGCATCCAAACACAACAAAAAAGAACTCTGGGGGACACACACAGCCGTACAATGGAGGGCAGAGAAGTTGGAACTCCCTTCAAAGGAGGTGGAACAGAGTTAGAGAAAACTTTTCTCCCTCTGCAAAAGACTAGGATCTGGAACCATGGGCAGCCTCCAAGAGGGAAGGAACTGGGGAGGGGACACTCATTTTCAGGAACACCAAAGATCCCCAAGGGTCCTCACGGCCAAGGGGAAAGCCACTACTGAAGTGACTGTGAAAACAGGGATGACCTCATCAAGCCAACACCACAGGAGAGGAGACAGCAAAGGTAGAGTGAGAAAACCCTGAGAGCATGTGGAAGAAACTGCCTCTCCCTCCACCCACCCAGGGCTGACTCCAGTGCTTGGTATCTCAGCAGAATGCAGAGGACTCAGAATATGTGGCTCTTGACCCCCACCCAGTGGTGATATGAGGTAACTGTGGCCAAATAATACCATGATGCACTAAAACAGAGCCACATGCTCTAGTAGTAGCAAAAGTTATATTAAATCTCCAGAATAGAGAGAAAATGACAAGTACCCAGAAATCAGTCCTGAGGACAAAGAAATATGTAATCTAAATGACAGAGAATTCAAAATAACTGTCATCAAAAAACTCAACAAGTTAAAAGAGAACGTAGAGAAATATTTCATTGTGTTCAGGAGCTACTTCACAAAAGAGATTGAAACTATCAAGAAGAATCAATAAGAAATAATAGAGATGAAAGACACAATGGAAGAGATAAAACAAAATATGGATTCCCTGAATGCTCAGGTGGACATCATAGAGGAATGAATCAGCATAATCGTGGATAGACATGTTGAAATGCTCCAAACAGAGGAGGAGAGAAAACTAAGACTTAAAAGAAATGAAGAAAGTCTCTGAGAAATATCCAACTCAATTAGGAAATGCAACATAAGAATTACAGGTATTCAAGAGAGAGAAGAGAAAGATAATGGAGCAGAAATCTTGTTCAAAGAAATAATAGCAGAGAATATCCCAAACCTAGGGAAGGAGATGGAAATCCATGTGAAAGAGGCTACCGGATCTCCTAAATATGTCAATGTAAAAAGATCTACTGCAAGGCATATAGTAGTGAAACTGGCAAAAGAGAATGACAAAGAAAAAATACTAAAGGCAGCAAGGTAGAAAAAATAACCTACAAAGGAACTCCTATCAGGCTTTCAGTGGATTTCTCTGCAGAAAGCTTACAGGCTAGGACAGCCTAGAACTACAATTTCAAATCTTTGGAGGACAAAAACTTTCAGCCAAGAATACTCTTTCCAGCAAAAATATCCTTCAGATATCATGGAGAAATAAAAAACATTCCCAGATAAACAAAAAGCTAACAGAGTTTATACCCATGAGATTCCCTCTACAAGACATCCTCAGGAAGGTCCATACCTTAAAAAAAGGGAGAAAAGGGTTACAAAGCACAGAGTAAGGAGATAAATAGGTAGACAAAATCAGAATATTGTAGCTATACATCAGAACAGGATGGCAAATACTCAAGTATAACATTAAACATAAAGAGAAAGAAAACACCAAAACCAAAGATAATCTTGTCATTTTAATCATAAACTCACAACACAAGATGGAATAAGTTGTGAGAAAAACAAGTTAGGAGGGGAAGAGGAAATGAACTGAATCATTTGAGTCTAATGAAATAAGAGGCCATGAGAAAATGGAGTATCTTACCTACGAGGTTTTGAATACAAAATTCATGGTAACAACGAAACACAAAAGCAGAATGGAGACACAAATAATAAATCAGAAGAAAACAAAAAAACACAACATAAAAAACTACGTAACTCAATTGGTAGACCAAAATACACAGGACAAGAAACAAAGGAAATGCAGGAGACCTGATAAATGAGTGATAAAATGGCAACCTTAAGCCCTAATATATCGATAATCACCCTAAATATAAATGGATGAATTCTCCAATAAAAAGACAGAGTGGTGAGATGGATTAAAGAACATGACCCAACAATATGCTGCCTCCAGGAAACACATCTCAGCTCAAATGACAAACAGGTTCAGACTGGAGGGATGGAACATGATATTTCAAGCTAATGGCAAGCAAAAGCAAGCAGGTGTTGCCATACTTAAATCAGACAAAGTAGACGTCAAGATAAGGCAGGTAAAGAGAGACAAAAGAGGGCAGTATATAATGACTAAGTGACACTTCACCAAGGTGATATGACACTTATAAATATCTATGGCCCATAGAGAGGTGCACCAAAGTACATAAAGCAACTATTAACAAACATAAAAGAAGATATTAACAATAACACAATAATAGCAGAGGACCTCAACACTCCACTCATATCAATGGATAGATCACCCAGATAGACAATCAACAAAGAAACAGTGGAATTAAAGGAAAAGCTAGACCAGTTGGATTTAATAGACATATATAGAACACTCCTTCCAAAAACAGTAGAATACATATTCTTCTCAACTGCGCATGGAACATTCTCAAGGAGAGACCATATGTTGGGAAACAAAGACAAGCCTCAATAAACTTAAGAAAATTGAAATAATAACAAGCATCTTTTCTGATCACAATGCTACAAAGCTAGAAATTAATTACAAGAAAAATTCTGAGAAAGGGACAAAGATGTGGAGACTAAACAACAGGCTATTGAACAACCAATGTATCATTGAAGAAATTAAAGGAAAAATCAAAAAACATCTGGAGACAAATGGAAATGAAAACATACCATACCAACTCATATGGCATGCAGCAAAAGCCATATTAAGAGGGAAATTCATCACACTACAGGCTTGCTTTAACAAACAAGAAAAATCTCAACTAAGTAATCTCAAAGTAATCCTAACTGAACCAGAAAAAAGAAGAACTAACAAAGCCCAAAGTCATCAGAAGGAGAGAAATAATAAAAATCAGAGCAGAAATAAATGTTATTGAAACAAAAAAGGCAGTAGAAAGGATCAATGAAACAAAGAACTGGTTCTTTGAGAAGATAAACAAAATTGACAAACCCCTAGCCAGACTTACAAAGAAAAAAAAGAGAGAAAGCTCAGATAAATAAAATTAGAAATGAAAGAGGAGAAATAACAACAGATACCACGGAAACCAAACAGATTATAAGATAATAATATGAAAAGCTATATGCCAACAAAATGGACAACATAGAGGAAACGGATAAATTCTTCGACTCTTGCAACCTCCCAAAGCTGAATCAGGAAGAAATAGATAATCTGAATAGACCAATCACAAGGAAAGATATTGAAACTGTAATCAAAAGCATCCCAAAGAATAAAAGCCCGGGGTGAGAAGCTTCCCTGGGGAATTCTACCAAATATTCAGAGAGGATTTAATACCTATCCTTCTCAAGCTATTCCAAATAATTAGGGAGGATGGAACTCTTCCTAACATATTCCATGAGGCCAACATCACTCTGATACCAAAGTCTGACAAGGACAACACAAAAAAGGAAAACTACAGACCAATATCACTGATGAACATAGATGCAAAAATCCTCAACAAAATATTGGTAACCCGAATTCATCAATACATCAAAAGGATCATACATCACGATCAAGTGTGATTCATACCAGGGACACAGGGATGGTTCAACATTCACAATCAATTAATGTGATACACCACGTCAACACTGAGGAATAAAAACCACATGATCATTTCAATAGATGCAGAGAAAGCATTTGACAAGACCCAACAGTCACTTATGATAAAAACTCTTAAGAAAATGGGGATAGAAGGAAATTACCTCAACACAATAAAGGTCATTTATGACAAACACATAGCCAACATCATACACAATAGGCAAAAACTGAACACCATCCCCCTGAGAACAGGAAGAAGGCAAGGATGCCCACTACCACCACTCCTATTCAACATAGTACTGGAGGTTTGGGCCAGAACAATTAGGAAAGAGAAAGGAATGAAAGGAATCCAAACAGCGAGTGAAGAATTCAAACTCTTGCTGTTTACAGGTGACATGATCTTATATATAGAAAACCCTAAAGAATCCATCGGGAAACTAATAGAAATAATTAGCAACTACAGTAACGTTGAGGGGTACAAAACTTACAAAACTCGTTTGCATTTCTATACTCTAATAACGAACTTACAGAAAGAGAAATCAAGAATATAATCCCATTTATAATTGCAACAAAAAGAATAAAGTATCTTGGAATAAATTTAACGAAGGAGGTGAAGGGCTTATACAATGAAAACTATAGGACATTATTGAAAGAAACAGATGATGACATAAAGAGATGGAAAGAGATTCCATGCACAAGAATTGGTGGAATAAACATAATTAAAATTCCATATTACCCAAAGCATTCTACAGATTCAATGCAAACCCAATCAGAATCTCAATGACATTTTTCATAGAAATAGAACAAAGAATCCTAAAATTCATATGGGGCAACTAAAGACCCTAAATTGCTAAAGTAAACCTGAGAACGAAATCAAAGCTGGAGACATCATAATGCCTGATTCAAAATGTACTACAAAGCCATAGTGATCAAAACAACTTGGTACTGGTACAAAAACTGGCACACAGATCAAGGGAGCAGAATTGAAAGCCCAGAAATAAAACTGCACATATATGGACAGCTAATCTTTGACAGAGGTGCCAAGAATATTCAATGGAGAAAAGATGCTCTCTTCAATAAATCGTGTTGGGAAAACTGGACAGCCACTTGCAAAAGAATGAAAGTAGACCATTACCTCATGCCATACACAAAAATAAACTCAAAATAAATCAAAGAGTTGAAGATAAGTCCTGAAACCATAAAACTCCTGTAAGATAATATAGGCAGTACACTCTTTGACATCAAACTTCAAAGGATCTTTTCAAATACTATGTCTTCTCAGACAAGGGAAATAAAAGAAAAAGTAAACAAGTGGGACTTCATCACACTAAAGAACTTCTTCAAGGCAAAAGAAACTAGGATCAAAACAAAGAGACAACCCAACAAGTAGGAGAAAACATTTGCAAACCGTATATCCAACAAGGGGTTAATCTCCATAATATATAAGGAGCTCACACAACTGAACAACAAAACAACAAACAGTCTTATCAAAAAAGGGGCAGAGTATATGAACAGACATTTTTCCAAAGAAAATATACAGATGGCCAATAAACACATGAAAAGTTCGAGGGAAAAAGGAGAGTCTCTTCAATACATGGTGTTGGGAAAACTGGACAGCCACATGCAAAAGAATAAAAGTAGGCCATTACCTTACACTATGCACAAAAGTCAACTCAAAATGGATTAAAGACTTGAACGCAAGACCAGAAACCATGAAACCATGAAAATTCTAGAAAAAAAACATAGGCAGTACCCTCTTTCACATCGGTCCTAGCAGTATATTTTCAAGAACCATGTCTGACCAGGCAAGGGAAACAAAAGAAAAAATGGACAAATGGACATCAAACTAAAAAGCTTCTGCACAGCAAAGGAAACCATCAACAAAATGAAAAGACAACCTAACAATTGGGAGAAGATATTTTCAAACCATATATCAGATAAGGGGTTAATATCCAAAATATACAAAAAACTCATACAGATCAAAACAAACAAACAAAAAAACTCAAGTAAAAAATGGGCAAAAGATCTGAACAGAGATTTCTCCAAAGAAGATCTATGGATGGCCAACAGGCATATGAAAAGATGCTCAACATCATTAGCTACCAGGGAAATGCAAATCAAAACAACAATGAGGTATTGCCTCACTCCAGTCAGAATGGCTATAGTTAACAAGACAGGAAACAAGTGTTGGAGAGGATGTGGAGAGAAGGGAACCCTCACACACTGCTGGTGGGAGTGCAGACTGGTGCAGCCACTATGGAAAGCAGTATATAGCCTCAGAAAATTAAGAACAGATCTACCATATGATCCAGCTATCCCACTGCTGGGTATTTATCCAAAGAACTTGAAACTGCACAGGTATAAAGATACTTGCACCCCTATGTTCATTGCAGCATTATACACAATAGCCAAGACTTGGAAGCAACTTAGGTGCCCATCAAGGGACAAATGGATAAAGAAGATACGGTATTTATACACAATGGAATACTACTCAGCCATAAGACATGATGAAATCCAGCCATTAGTGACAACATGGATGGTCCTTCAGGGTATTATGCTGATTGAAATTAGTCAGAGGGAGACAGTCAAATACCGTATGATCACACTCATAAGTAGAGGATAAAAACAACGACAAACAAACACATAGCAATGGAGATTGGATTGGTGGTTACCATAGTGGAAGGGAGGGGAGGGCAAAAGAGGTGATTAGGGTCACATGTGAAGGGATGGACTATAATTAGTTTTTGGATGGTGAACATGATGTAATCTACACAGAATTTGAGATATATTACGATGTATATCTGAAAGCTATATAATGTTATAATGCAATGTTACTGCAATTAAAAAATTAAAATTTTTTTAAAAAGATGTTCGACAACACTAATCATCAGAGAAATACAAATCAAAACTACACTAAGATACCATCTTACACCTGTTAAAATAGCTATAATCACTAAGACTGAAAATAACAAATGTTAGAGAAGATGTGGAGAAATGGGAACCCTCACACACTGCTGGTGGGAATGCAACTGGTGCAGCCACTATGGAAAACAGTATGAAGAGTCCTCAAAAAGCTAAAAATAGAAATACATTATGACCCAGCTGTATCACTACTGGGTATCTACCCAAACAACTTGAAACCAACAATCCAAGGTAACATATGTAACCCTATGTTCATTGCAGCACTATTCACCATAACCAAGACATGGAAACAATACAAGTGCCTATCGACTGATGATTGGATAAAGAAGATGTGGCATATATATACAATGGGATACTACTCAGCCAAAAAATAAGACAAAATCATCACATTTGCAACAGCATGGATGGACCTGGAGGGAATTATTCTAAGCCAAATAAGCCAGACTGAGAAAGACAAACACCATATGATTTCACACATATGTGGAATATAAACAAACACATGGACAAAGCATGTCAGTGTTTACCAGGGCAAGGGGGTGGGGACTGGGCACAGGGGTTGAAGGGGAGCACTTATGCTGTGGTAGACAAGAAATAATGTACAACTGAAATTTCACAATGATGTAAAGTATTATGAACTCAATTAAAAATGAATTTTAGAAAAACTGAGAATTGTGGACTCTTGGAAGATAGAATTAATAGTTAATGTTAAGCGCAGGCTAGCTCTCTGCCTCCAATTCCAATTAAAATTCTTTGTAATACAACTTCACTTCTTCACCTTTAAAAGCCCCAGATTTTACTCCCTAGAGGGTGTCAATCTACAAAAACAGAAAGCAGTTTATGAGGCAAAGTGTTTACTTGGGATCAAAGAATTGCAATTCGGGGAGCACTGATTCAGTGAGAAACCCAAGTAATGTTCTGATTACAGTAGAAGGGCTCAGGGTTTTTATGGGGAAAAGGGAGGAAGATGAGGTGAGTTGTATCAGAGTTTATTGGTGCTAGATGAAGTAAGGTTCAGTTTGTTCTTTATAGATTGCTTTGAGATTTGGTCATCAGGCAAAAGGCTAGATCGGAACTTCATTGATTGGTTATCAATGCAGTCATCAGGAAAGTCCAATTTGATCAGTCTTACAGACAGGATCTTCTTGTCCTTACTGCCTTCTTGGAATGTTGGCAGTTTGGTTTAGTTTGGAAGATAAAACAAGACATGCACAACAATTTCTTTAAAATAGCCATTGTGGCTCTATTTTAATGTGGCTCCACTCATGTCATCTTTCATATAGGATATTATTTGGGTTTCTATGGGAATCTGTGCTTCCAAAATTGTAATTATTTGATTCCAAGTAAACACTTTGCCTATTAAACTAGTTTCTGTTTTTGCAGATTGACATTGCTTTTTGATTATCTCAATATTTCAAAGTGTTTGAAACTCATTGTCAGTCTTTTTCTGCTTCTTTTCTCCTTTCTCTCTGATCCTATCCTGAGCTAATTACATTCAACTTTCCGTTTGGTGTTTTGCATTTTCTCCACCACACTCTTCCGCATAATGAACTCTATGCTGAAAATATTTTGCTATTAAGTAATTATTTATGTGTGTATGGCTATTCTGGGAGAAAGTGACACGTTAACTCTCGGGTACTTAGGGCTAATTCAAGAAAGATCTTTTGTTAGATCTTTCTAAATGGGTGCTTTCAGATTTTTTTTAATCATTTGATTTAAAGGGCTAAATTGAAAAATCACTGGATGAAGTGGTAAAGGAATATTTCTTTGGGTTTTAAGTAAATTATTCTGAGTCTTTTGTCTTGCTGAGATGTCTTAGAAAATACAAATATTCAATGAGTTTGAAGAATTTGCAAAAAGCTTTTAAAAAACATATCAAGCAGAATACAATTAGACAAACAACCTTAAATAAAAATAAATATAAACCATGATGTAACTAGAAACTTAAAATTAGCTCAAAATAAAAACAAAAAAACTCTGCCTGGCTGTTTATTGGACCAAAATAGCAGACAAAGGAAAAGCCAACTGTGAATATAACCAGGAATAATTTCACCTAAGTACAAGTTACAGTTATAAAGTGTCATAATGACTCCCTTCTTTGAGTGGTGTTTTCTTACTGACTGAGATTATTTCTCCTCTGAAATTTTAGATTTTCAAAGACTGCTTTTTTCTTTTTTTTGAGGAAGATTAGTCCTGAGCTAACATCTGCTGCCAGTCCTCCTCTTTTTGCTGAGGAAGACTGGCCCTGAGCTAACATCCATGCCCATCTTCCTCTACTTTATATGTGGGATGCTTGTCATGGCTTGACGAGATACAAACCTGTGAACCACAGGCAGCTGAAGAGGAAAGTGGGAAATTAACCACTGTGCCACCTGGCTGGTCTCAAAAGACTGCTGTTTTTAATTATATAGGTAAGAACGAGGTATGCCTCCCTTCTGGGAGTACCTAATTTACATGGACATAGACATGCAGTCTCACTTTTCAACACAGATTCAGAAATTCAGATAAGAAGACTTTGGACACAAAATTTCTCATGTAATCTCACTTTGTAGTTCCAGGGTAAAGCACCCTTGTATCTAGTGTACAGTCCAGATATAACATTTACCATTTACACGGAGTCTTGCTTTCCATTAAGCCTCTAAAAACCCAACATTCTTTAAATTTTACCTAAACTCCACCCTTTCCTCAAATATAGAACACTCTTATTTTGTTTAATGAGACACTCTGTCATTTCTGTCACTTGTAGCCCTTGTTATTGCAGTAACTTGGTAAAGCTGACTTTACTGGAATAGATGTGTCCCTAGTGGTCTTTAGCTGAGCTGGGACAGAACTAAAAGAAGAGTTAAAACATATGCAGTTTTTTGTCTCTTTCACAGTGCGTACTGGGTGGCAGCAGCTGGGAGTTTTCTAGTCCAAAATCCCAATGGTAACTGCTGGAAGATGCTCATGGGCTTTTGCAATAAGCTCCAGGCTGCACAAGTATGGGTGGCAGTCACTTCCAAAATTATATTTGAGTGGCTGCCATAAGGGCCCAAAGGCATTGAGAGAGCCACCATCTTTTATAATTCAGACATGGCCTACTTTTGTTCAATTCCTCACACAAATATAGCTTTCTTTCTGGTAGTGTTACAGGTGGGAGCTAGCAATATTCCCAGATGTGCAATATGTGTTCTCCAAAATCTTAGCAGAAGGAAGAAAATGACACATATCATAGCATAAATAAATGAAATAGAGACCAAGAAATAAAGAAAAAAAGTCGATAGCACTAAGGTGGTTTCTTGAGGAGATAAAATTGACAAAATTTTAGCTAGGCTAAGAAAAAGTCTCACATTAGTAAAATAAGAAATTTAAGAGTAGTCATCACAACTGAAGATACAAAAATACTTAGGATCATAAAACACTTCTATGAATAATTATTATGCCAAAAAATCAGATAACCTTAAAGAAATGGATGAATTCCTAGACACGCAAAGCCTGCTAAGAATGAATTAGGAAGAAATAGGAAATCTGAACATATCAATAAGTAGCAAGGTGATTGAATCAGTAAACAAAAACCTCCCAGCACAGAAAAGTCCAGGATAGCTGTATTCATTGGTGAACTCCACCAAACATTTAAAGAGTTAACATCAATCCTTCTCAAGCTCTTCCAAAAACTTGAAGGAGAGGGGAGGCTCCCAAACTCAATTAAAAAGTCCAGGTGTATCTTGATACCAAAGCCAGATAATGACACAATAGACCAATATCTTTGATGAATATAGATGTAAAAAGTCTCAAGAAAGTATTAGCAAACTGAACTCAAGAACACATCGAAAGGATCAGTTACTCTGATCAACTGGGGTTTATCCCTGGGATGCCAAGTCTCCAGAAACCTATCTTGAAATCATAGAACTTTACAATCTAAATGACAAAGAAATCCAAAACAGTTAGAAAACAACTAACAAAATGGTGATAGTAAGTCCTTACCTATCAACATTACTTTAATGATAAATAGATTAAATTCTCCACTAAAAAAAAACGTAAAATGTGGGGTCGGTCTGGTGGCATTAAGCTCCTGTGCTCTGCTTGGGTGGCCCAGAGTTTGCTGGTTTGGATCCCAGGTGCGGACCTACGCACCACTTATCAAGCCATACTGTGGCAGGAGTGCCATATATGAAGTAGAGGAAGATGGGGACAGATGTTAGCTCAGGGCTAATCTTCCTCAAAAAAACCAAAAACATAAAATGGCTGAATATATAAAGAAAACAAGATTTAACGATATGCTGCGTACAAGAGACACAGTTTAGTTTTAAGGATACACAGAGACTGAAAGGGTAGGGGCACAAAAAGATATTTCAAGTAATTGGTAAGCAAAATAGAACAAGTGTAGATATACTCATATCAGACCAATTAGATATTAAGCTAAACATTGCCAAAGAGATCAATAAGGTTATTGTATAATGATAAAGAAGTGAATTCATCAAGAAGATATGAGCATCTAAATATATAAATATGTAAATATATAAAGCAAACACTAACAAAAGTAAATGGAGAAATAATCAGTAATATAATAATAGTAGAGGATTTTAATATCTGACTCTCATCAATGGAGAGACATGCTGATATAAAATCAATAAGCAAACAAAGACTTGAACAACAGTATAGAAAAATGATCTAAAAGACTTACACAGAACATTTCATCCAACTACAGCAGAATATACATTTTTCACATATGTACTCAGAACATTCTCCAGAGTAAATCAAATAGACCAAAAAACAGATCTCCTCAAAGTCAAGAAGTTAGAAATTATATTAAGTATCTTTTCCAACCATAATAGTACGAAGCTAGAAATCAAAAAAAGCAGGAAAACAAGAAAATTTTAAAAAGTATGGAAATTAAACAACGCATTCTTGAATAACTAAAAAAAATCAAAGAATAAATGAAAATGAAAATCACAAAAAATATCTTGGGGGAAAATGCAAACACAGCTCACCAAAATTTATGGATTGCAGCAAAAGCAATACCAAGAAGCAAGTTTAAAAATATAAACACAAACATAAGAAAAGATATCAAATAAACAAGATAACACTACTACTCAAGGAAATAGAAAAAGAAGCAAAAACTAAGCCCAAAGTTAGCAGAAGGAAGGACATATTAAAAAGTAGAGCAGAAGTTAATGAAAAAGAAAATAGGAAAACAATTTAAAATATGAACAAAAGTAAGAGTTTTTTTAAATGATTATCAGAACTGACAAAACTTTAGCAAAACTAACAACCAAAAAATGGAGGACCCAAATAAATATAATTAGAAGACAAGACATTACAAATGATACCATTAAAATATAAAGATCAGGGGCTGGCCCCATGGCCGAGTGGTTAAGTTCCGCGCTCCGCTGCAGGCAGCCTAGTGTTTTGTTGGTCCGAATCCTGGGCGCGGACATGGCACTGCTCATCAAACCATGCTGAGGCAGCGTCCCATATGCCACAACTAGAAGGACCCACAATGAAGAATATACAACTATGTACTGTGGGGCTTTGGGGAGAAAAAGGAAAAAATAAAATCTTTAAAAAAATACAAGGATCAAAAGAAACTATTATAAACAATCACACGCCAACAAATTGGACAACATAGAAGAAATGGATAAATTCCTAGAAATGTATACCTACCAAAACAAAATCATAAAGAAACAGAAGATGTGAGCAGACTGATAATGACTAAGGAGCTAGAAGCTGTGATCAAACAACCCAACAATGAAAAGTCCAAGATCAGATTGTGTCACTGGTGAATTCTACCTCACAAGTAAAGATGAATTAACATCAATCCCTCTCGAAATTTTCCAAAAATTTGTAAAAGAAAGAAAACTCTCGAATTTATTTTACTCAGCTAGCACTACTATGACACTAAAGTCAGATAAGTACACTAAAAGATAAGTACAGGCCAATGACTTTGACAAATATAGTTGCAAAACTTCTCAGCAAAATACCACCAAGCTGAACTCGGTAGCACACTTAAAGGATCGTACATCACTACGAGGTGGCACTTGTCTCTGGGATACAAAACTGGCTCAATGTAAGCAAATCAACAAGTGTGATACACCACATTTGTAAAATAAAGAGTAAAAATCTTATTTTTCTTTCAATGATGCAGAAAAATTAGTTGAAAAACTTTAACCTTCTTTTATAATAAAAGTTCTCAACTAATTGTGTAAAGAAATAATGTACTTGAACATAATAAAGTTCATATATGTAAGGTCCGTGATTAACATCAGACCCCATAGTGAAAGTTTGAGAGCTTTTCATCTACAGTCATGAACAAGTGAAAGATGCACATCTTCATCACTCTAATTCAACACAGTATTGGAAGTCCTAGCCAGAGCAATTCACTGAGAAAGAGAAATAAAGGCACCAAAATCAGAAAGAAAGTTAAAGTAAATTTTTTTCTGTTTGGAGGTAACATAATTTTATGGATGAAAATCTTAAAGACTCAACCAAGAAATCCTTAGCATAAATTATTTCAGTAAAGCTGTTGGGTGCAAAATCAATCAACTTAAATGAGTCAATTTTATTTGTTTGCACTAACACCAAAATATATGAAAAAGGTATTTAAAAAACCAATTTTATTTATAATACCATCAAGAAAATACTTAGGAATAAATTCAAGCAAAGTGGGGAGTCTATACACTATCAAGTATAAGAAAAAATTTGAAGAAGACACAAACAAATGGAAAAACATCCCATAATGATGGATCAGTGAGTTAATATTAAAATGTCAATGCTTATCCAAAGCCATCTATATATTCAATGCAATCACTATCAAAATTCCAATAGCATTTTTCACAGAAATAGAAAAAATATCTCACAATTTGTATGGGGACCACAAAAGATGCTGAATATTCAAAGCAATCTTGAGAAAAAATAACATAGTGGAAGCAACGGAAATCATTTTTTTATTTTATACAATATTACAAAGCTATGCTAATCAAAACTAGATGGTACTGATATAAAAATAAACATATACAACAATGGAACAGAATTGAGAGCCAAAATATAGACCCATGCATATATGGTCCAGTAATATTTGACAAAGGAGTCAAGAATGCTTAATGAGAAAAAGATTTTCTCTTCAATAAACAGTATTTGAACTACTGGATATTCACACACAATTAAATAAAATTGGACACCTTACACCACTCACAAAAATTAACTGGAAATGGATGAAATAATTTAATGTAACACCTGAAACCATAAAACTCTCAGATGACAAGGTCTTAGAAGACCTCAAGGTAGGTTTTGACATTGATACTTTTGGACATGACATGAAAAGTACAAGGAGAAAATGCAAAAATCAACAAATAGGATGGCATTAAACTAAAAGCCTTCTTTACAATAAAATAATCAACAAAATGAAAAGACAACATACTAAACATATAAAATATTTTCAAATATGTGATGAGAGGTTAATATCCAAAATGCATATGGAACTCCTACAACTTAATAGCAAAAATCCAAATAACCTGGTTGAAAAAATGGACAAAGGAACTGGATAGACATTATTCCAATAAAGACTTACAAATGACCAAAAAATACATGAGAAGATGCTTAATGTCACTAACTACCAGGGAAATGCATATCAAAACCACAATGGGTTCACCTCACATCTGTTAGAATGACAGTCATGAAAAAGACCAGAGATAACAATGTTGCTGAGGGTGTGAAGAAAAGGGAGTCTTGTGCACTGTTGTTGGTAATGTAAATTGGTATAGCTTCTATGGAAAACTGTATGGAGATTCCTCAAATAATTAAAAATAGAACTACTATATGATCCAACAACCCAACTTATGGGTATATATCCAAATAAAATGAAATCAGAATCTCAAAGAGCTATCTGTACATCCATGTTCATTGTAGCATTATTCACAATAGCAAACACCTGCAAACAACTTGTTTCATATGTATATATGTATTAAGTATATGTGTGTGTATACACACAGGCACACACACACACAATGGAATATTACTAAGCCACAATAAAGAAGGAAACCCAGGCAGTTGTGACACACTGAGTGACTTTGTAGGTACTATGCTAAATGGAAAATCAGAGTAAGAAAAATACTATATGATCTCGCTTACATGTGGAATCTCAAAAAGCAATATGGATGAATCTCCAAAATATAGTATTGAGTGAAAAAGCATGGCAAAATTAATGATATGTTCAAATAATGATTAGCTTCTTGGAGTTTTTGATTAGGAAAAAGAGAAAGGAAGACTCCAAGAGTACTAGAAATATGAAATATTCTAAATCTTGATCTTTGTTGTAGTTACAAAAGCATATACATATGTAAAATTTGTAAGCTGTATACTTGAGATTTGTATTAACTGCATTAACCAAAAACTGTATCAGCTGTAAGTAAATTATGCCTTGAAGATGATATGTTCAAGGTAACTCCCCACTTCAGATTTTCTTACTGTTCCTGATTTTGTACATACAGCCTCTGCATGATGTTCCTCTGTTCGTAGACATCAATAGAAAACACATCAGTAGTGCCTTTTGAAAATTTTCTACAGAAACATTTATCTAAAAACTAAGGGTAAAATCTCTGAAAAACAATCAAAAAAATAAAGAGACAGATATAGAATTTCCAAAACTATTTTGAAATTTTCTTTTTAATTTTGATTGCATATTTAATTTCATTATGATCAGATAACAGGTCTATATTATTTCCCTGAAATGTATTGTTATTTTTACAGGCATCTGGTCAACTTTTATTAATGACTTGTGTTTGCTTGGAGATAATGCCATTCTGTTATTGTTTCTTTTGTTTGTTTGAGTTTCTTCCTATAGGTCAGGCTGAACAGTTGTTGAAATATTTTCTTCTTACCAAATTTTACGGACTTATATGATTTTCAAATCGATATGTTTTAAAATCTATTTTTCTGATGGCAAATGAATCTAGCACAAATAATGACGTTTTCATGACTGCGTTTATTTGTGTCAATTTCATTCATTTTAAGAGAACAAAAAGTATTGATGGCATAAGTGACAGAATATTAGCAATTATGTTCCTTTTTTTCATCCTAACACTTGGTGAGGAGAATGATAAACAGTGCAAGCAAACTCTTAGTCTTGAGAAGATGGCTACTTTCTTCTGACATCTTCAATTCCTTCTAAAAGTGTAGAGTTTCCTGAATAATCTCTCTAGACATGGACCCAGGATCTACATGCATCTGTTAAGGTACAACAACAAATATGCACACGGTGTTGGTACTTGCATCTCTACATGAAGCTGGAAATTTCCTACCTCACTCTAAAATTTTCATGTTGCCATTGAGGTGGACTTGAAATGCCATTTTAACTCTCAGAAACTCATATTGCTGATTTACTGTCCCTGGAAGCTGTTTCTGGATTCATTTTTCTTTGTATGTTTAAAATTTCATTTATTTCTTAAATTTGTTACAAATATACAAAATTTAGCCTCCATAATAAAATTCTCTAAGTCAACTTCTGATGCAGTTTCTGATTATAATTTGGCTCTGATGACCACAGCTTTCTGCCATGTCTGTCTGTATCTTATCTTGCTTGTGGCTTCATCCAACAGAGAAATAGTCTTATTTCTTCTCTTTTCAAAGACCCCAACCCTGGAGGAGTGCCCATATTTTGCATGATAAGTAATTCTAGTTATCTGGACATTTTCAAATGTGAGGTGATCCACATAACTTATAAGAAACAGATGGCTGACTTACTTAGGTTTGCTCACTCATTATCATCATGTGTTCTATTAAGACTAAGCATGTTTATGTATCTGAATTCATATCCATGGACCCCATGACCATCATAAATCAACATAACATTTAAGCATCATGGACACAATTAATTTCAAGAGAGAATTTAGTCATGGTGTACTTTAAAACAGATTGGCCATTGCAATTACAACTAGAGCCTGGGGAAAGATATACATTACTTAAACAAAAAGTTACATGAATTAAAATGGTTTGCCTTCAAGATCCAGATAAAACAGATTGTGAAAGACTGCTTAAAAAACAGTGAAAATATAACGTGTACAGATCAAAGACATAGAACATAGTGTTTAAAATAAATTCCTGGACATAAATAAATATACCAGCTTAAAGGACAAGCTTGGGAGTCACATTTTAACATTTATTTGCTGTGTGATACTGAGAACAATATTAGTTTTCCATGCCTCCATTTTCTCACTTAGAAGATGGGTGTCAAAGTACTTATATCATATAGTTAATAGGATGCAAAGTAACGTATAAAAATTGCTTGGTGTGGAGCATAGCAAATAGTAAGTGCTCAAGAAATAGCCTCTCTTAGTATGGTAGTCTCCAGTAATTCTTAACAACTTCCTATTCTACTGATCAAAGAATTTAACTTTCTCTTCATGCATTATTAAAGGAGAGAGAATTACCATATGTTTAAATGTTAACGACTTCAGGAAATTAGACTCATTTAGCATTGAATAATTTGAAGAATGAGACTAAGTTTGCTGTCATTTTAAATTTACACATTTCCCCAGCCACCTTTTTCAGGGCCCCCTTGACCTCGCTGTTCCTCAGACTGTAGATGAGGGGGTTCAGCACAGGGGTGAAGATAGTGTAGAATGCTGACACGACCTTAGCAAGTTTAGCTGACCTGTAGGATTTGGGTCTCATGTAGGTGAAAATGGCAGCTCCATAAAAGAGTCCCACCACAGCCAAATGTGAGGAGCAGGTGACAAAAGCCTTCTTGCAGGCTTCTCTAGAACGCATCTGGAGAACAGCTGTGATGATAAAACTGTAGGAGGTCAGGATGAGGGAAAAGGGGACCAGAAGCATTAACACACAGCAGACGTACATTACATTTTCGAAGACTGATGTGTCAGCACAAGCCAAGCGCACTAGCATGGGGGCCTCACAGAAGAAATGATCGATCTCATGTGTGCCGCAAAATGGGAAGCTCAGGGTAGCAGCAGCCTGCATGAGCCCATCAGCTGCCCCCAGGAACCAAGACCCCAAAGTCATTCTCAGGCATAATTGCTGGCTCATGAGGACAGGATATCTCAGTGGATGGCAAACAGCCACGTAACGGTCATAGGACATGGCTGCTAAAAGGAAACTCTCCCCACCACCCAGAGTGAGTGAAACAAAGATCTGCAGCCCACAACCAGCAGGGGAGATGGACTTCTTGCCAGTCAAGTAGTCAGCAGCCATTTTGGGCACGATGGTGGCAACCAGCATCACATCCATGAGGGAGAGTTGGCTCAGTAGGAAGTACATGGGTATGTGGAGCTGGGGGTCCCAGTAAATCAGGAGAAGCATGAGGGCATTGCCCATAAGAGAAGCAATGGTCATTGTCAGCACCACCATGAAGAGAAAGAGGTGGGGTCCTGTGTGTTTAAAGAGTCCTAGAAGAATGAAGTCTGAGGTTGTGTTTCTCTTCTCCATGATTTCTTCTGGTGTGATTCTACAAATGGAAAAATAGAGAAGGAAGGGACTTTGATCATCTAAAAACCTTAGTTTGGCTTCAGAACTTCTGGACATGTGCTGGATATGGAATCCAAGGTCCTGACTCAAAGCCCTACATCCCAGTTAAGATGGTTCTGCTTGACCTATTATTCCACTTCTCTGTAACTCAGCCTGTTAATGTTTTAAATAATGTTAGTCTATATATTTCACACAATGATATATTGGTTGGGTGGTATAATAGATCAAAATGAATCAAAAGTAGAAAAAAAAGCTTTCAAAGATTATAAAATTGTAAATAGTTAATTTGGCTGTTTTTTATATTATTTAATAATTATTACTATTGTGCTTTCCTTATGTGTACTGAAACCAAAATTAACCAATTTAGAAAATAAACACTTATTTAAACACTTTCTATTTATATTTCTTTGAGTCTTAGATGAATTCTTTTCAAATTTTGGAAATTTTAACATACTCAAATTAGTTATTTTTTTAATAAACAAAAAATTACAGCTGTTTCACTGCGGGTTACAAGGGCCACAGAAGGGAACAGATGAGTATAACAAAATTTCCCCACTGAAGGAACATAATATCCCCAATAATTGATGAAAATATTACTTCCTCTCATTAAATAACTATTTTTATTTACCTGATTTTTAAAGTGAGGCTCTTCTAGTTCATCACTCTCTGCTCTGAAACCTTCAGTCTATTTCCATCACACTTGGAATAAAATGCACATTTCTTTCCCCCGCTTCCTAGGACTTGGAGCCATGCCCTGCACATCGTTTCATGACACAATGTACTGTCATGGAGACTTGCAATGATCAGGTGAGTATGAAAGGCAAGCATGAGAGGACCTTTGATGTCAGTAAATGCTTGGAGAGAATAGCAAAAACTATAACGATGAGTAAGGTGATTAAAAAGTAAAGGAAGCAGTTTTAAAACAACCTTATTACATGAAACATAATTATTAGTCACAGGTAAAGTATAAATATATCTGAGAGGAAAAATATTTTAAAATGCTTAAATTACATATTTGGTCTATCTTCTGAGGATAGTTGCTTAATATTTAACAAAACAGATATATTTTCTCAGGAGACAAACAAAATGACTGAGCCCACAGAAATGAGCATGGCTTTACGAGGAAGGGTTCACAGGTTGAGAGCTGTTATACACTGAACGTAAGTAAGATTTTTTAGTGTTTGACATTGTTTAAACTCCATACTAAGAACAAAACTTGTAAATTCATAAAGAGCAGAAGAGCATATAGGTGCAGTGAGCCAATTCTCCTCTTTTATTAGCAGAAAAATGCACAAATTTACCACTTTTGTTTATGGACAGGTTTGCAGACCTCTTTATTTCTGACATGGACAGTCCAAAAATATTTCATCCAAAGCGTGAGAGACACAATAATCTCTGAGCCTGTTTTCTGGAATTGTCTGGTAATTGATTGGTAATTGATTACTACAGAGACAGAGGTAGCGATGATGCTTTATAACCTGAAGGGTTTGATTTTGTGAATACTCTAATGCTATAAAAATTAGGTGGCAGACACAGCCCATGTCTTGCAGAGCCGTATAACACATAGGCACTCTCTTTAAGAGACCTGTGGAAAGTCAGTGCTAATGGCTCATTAAATTGCTACCTTCACCACGTGAGCATTCATGTTTGAACGGACACAACAACACACAGGAACACCAGCACCTTTGCAACGGATTGTTTAACCACTGACACCAGACACATAAGCAGTCTACCTAATCGAGGCCTTGCCAAGCCTTGGTGATTTGCACTACCTCCTATCTAGTGCATTCAGCTCCTTGTTTTATATTCTATTTAAGATATCTTTCTCCTCTTATCGCCTGCAGGCTCTCTCAACCTCCATTACAACTTTAAACCACCCTCAGACTAATCTTATCGATGTGGGGATGTATGGATAAAGAACTCTGGGCTCGAGATACAGAAGTCCTGGTTTGAGAATCATTTTGTTTTCTATATATGTGATAAGGAGTCAGTTACTTAACCTTGCTGCATTTATATGTTTTAAATTACAAAGCTTCTTAACAGATTACTAAAATAATTAAGATATTTTGTGCATGAATGAATTTTGAAGCAATTTCCCAAGTCATTTTGCACATTGAAACAAAATTATTAATTTCAATTTTATTTGTTGGTCTATATCATTAGTTGCTATTTTTTCCCACATAAACAATAGCTAGAATGCCATAACACAAAATGTAAATTTGACCATTTAACTGAATACTCTGTAAATGTGAAGATGAAATAGATAGATGATAGAGAGATACACGCATGGACACACACACCCCCACGTGTGTGTCTAAATAAATAACAATAAATTTGGAACCATAACTCTTTAAAAAGAAAATGTAGTAAATAAATAAGTAACTCTGTAATATCTTCCTCTATTGTGAAAAATTGTGATGCATGGTATTTCAGTAAATTAGGCTTTTCAACATACTATAATAGATAATTTAATAGGAAGGTCAATATAAGTGTATTACTTAATTTCTTGTACATAACTAATGCAGCTTGATCTTTTTCACTAAATATCATACAAAGAATTTTTAATAAAGAATTTATTGGCTTTATGGATATACAAATGCATTCACTTGCTAAGTGAAACATTTAGCCTTTAACTAAAATTCCATATTAACTCAGTAAATTATGAGAATATTATAAGTATTTCTTCTTTACATCAATGTGGACCAAATTAATGTTAGGCTATTAAATAAGGTGACTGAAATTGAGTGAAGTCTTTTTTTAAATGTACCTATATATTTTCGTGAAGTGAGAGAAATACTTCTCCTCCAGGAGTAGGTTATGGATAGTTTTCCAAGTGTACATGTACACATCCTTCAGAGAAAGAAAAGGAAACTGTTCTTCATTATTCTTAAAGTAACAAAATAGTTTGCTGCCAGAATTTTTCTTATTTCTTCTAGGCCCTTTATTTAGAAAATGTTTGAGGAATTCTGTGTCTATTAATCCCAAAATCACGCCCTTTCTGAAGCTCGTAGGGAAATTGATTATAGTCTCCTTCTCCATATTCGCACTGACTTGTAAGCTCTAGTAGAGATCATCGTCATAAACTTTTGGAGTTTCCTTCCACAATCTCCTTTTCTCTTCCTTCTGCCATTCTGCCCTCAACAAAGAAAGTGCCTCTATGTCCAGAAGATATTGATACCACATGGTTAATTTCTTGAAACAGCCACACAGTTCACTGAAACAATCCACTATTATGAGCTCAGTAATTTGAATGAATCGATTGCTTATTCAAGAAGCTCTATTAGCCTACTCTTTTTGGGTGGACCAGCCCACAACCTACGTCTTCAGAATGTATGTGGACAATGGGGAGACTATTATTTTGTATCATTTGTGAATAAAGTCTTACAAAGGTTACTCTGCAACTCAAAATTCAGATGTGGAATACTAAACACTTCATAAATATAAATCACTTGAAATTACTTACTAATATAAAGGAAAAATAATTCTCAAATTAGACTCACCTCTATAGTAGAGAGTCATAATCCGCGAGACATCCATATGGTGCTGGGTCTTTTTAATAGGTTGACTACAAAGGCTCATTTACAGCAGTGTTGAGGGCACTACTTTCTCCTCCTGGCCTCATGCCATACTTATTTGGAAGTCCTACATGACCACTTAAAGTTTCCTACACCTATAAAATACCTTCCCCGGGGCAACGACATTTTCGAAGGCAAGTCACCTTTGGTAGGGGAACACAGATTTAATGGTTTCTCAAGAGTAACTGATGCAATGAACTAATTTAACACCCAGGTTTTGCTAAAGGCAAAATAACCCTGAATGGGAAGGTGAAGAGATGAGGCACTGTAAGGATAACAGCGAATGCAAGGCCTTTTCAAAGGCAAAACAGAAGTTCCACTCCTTGAACTGAACAAATGTGACTTAATTGCCTGAAATATAGATTGCTCATTTTACTAACTGATAATAATAATGGATTTTATTTATTAATCAAATATGCTCAGCATTTTACATATATTCCAAGCATTTTATTTAATCTTTAAAACAGCCCTTTGAACTATGAACTTCTGCATTCTACCAGAATGCAAACAATATTAATATTTTTAAGCTACATACCTATATTTAATTGTCCTGAGGTAGCAGAATGGAGGAATTTATGTTTAAGTCACCTCAGTGTGTGGCTCTCAAACTTTAGGGAGCATTTGAATCACTCAGAGGGATGCTTAGTTACACGTTGAGAAATATGTCCTTAAATAAGTCATGTAAAGTTGAATTTTGACTCTATCCTTAACTGGTCTTCAGTGCTTTGGTAGCCTCTAAACTCATTGATTTCCAATTTTTTAAACCCTTTTTCTATTCCTTATGTATTTCATGATCTTGGATTAGCATTATAAGTGAGCATCCTGTTCCTCTTCTATAAAATATGCCTAATAACCTTGCTTACTTTGTAGCATTATTAGAAGGATTAAATAAAATATTTGTAAATTATTTGGAAGAGTATCTGGCCCTTTGTAAATCCAGTATAAAAGTTCATTGTTATCGTCATCATGATTGTTTCCAATGGGGTGTCTTGAAAGCAGGGCTTATGTTGATTCTGGCCCAAGTGTTATGAAAAATTATCTAAAAAAGAAAATAAGCAAAGGGAGAGCAGTCTGTCCTTTCAGTGTTATACTTGGTCATTGTTTAACAGGACTGCTCAAAGATTATTTAGTTCTCTGGGTGAATGCAACCGTGTTCGGCTTACTATTTATTAATAATCAGGGCCCAGAATCTGTGAAGTTGCATATTAGTGTATATATTTGTATCCAGTACAGATGCAAATAATTTATGTCTGGTAATAAAGTAAGAAATCAACCAGTGTTACTTAGCCAAAAACAAAAACTCAAGTAATGAGAAGGTTTTTTCCTCCTGACACCAAATGTGTGGTGTCTTCCAATACCACTTTTCCAACACTCTGACAGCAACCACATAGCCTACAATTTAATCAAATCTGACACTACCTGGAGTCAGTGCAGACTCCACAGGCTTGAGGGCTCAGTCCCATAGACTGCCTCCTTCAGGTGCTCGTCACAATTGTCAGGTTTTGATGCTTCTGTCCAACTTGGCTACAAAGAGCTCCTAGGACCCTCTCCTCAGGTTCTGTAATTTTCTAGAATGACTCACAACAGTCAGAACAATGCTATTATAATGATTACAGCTTATTATAAAGGATAAAAATGGACAACCAGATAAAGCGGTTCATGGGTGAGCTTCGGAAGGCTCTTGAGTGCAGGAGCTTCTATCCTCGTGGAGTTGGGTTGTACCATCCTCCCAATCAGTGTTTGTGCACAGAAGCTCTCTGAACACTGTCATTTAGGAGTTTTATGGAGGTTTAATTACATACTCATGATTGTAGCCATTGGTGATTAACTAAATTTACAGTCTTTCTCTCTTCCCTGGATGGTGGGGAATGGGACCAAAAGTTCCAAACTTCTAATCATGGCTTGGTCTTCTGGCAACCAGGTCCCATAGTCAAGCTATATAGGGGCCCACCAAGAGTCTCCTCAGAACAAAAAGGAGCCCTATCACATTTACCACTCTGGAAGTTCCAAGGTTTTTAGGAGTTCTGTGCCAAGAACCTAGGACAAAGACCAATTATTCTTATGTTATAAAACAACAAGAAAAAGTGAAAATAACAAATAGCATTTTTTCCAGTGTGGCCTTCTCAGAGGTCTATAAAAAGCCCTGTTCAACTCAAACACTTTTTGCACGAGCTGTAACTCCCTCTTTGTCCCCTCATGGATAAGTTAAACTTTGAATGGACATTTATTTATTTCAAATTTTTGTGAGAGTTATATATTTAACTTTGGGAAAATTTAACTTTTGCAGAAGGTTCCTCTAAGTATGTCTCAAAATGGATCAGCTTTAAAGTGAATCTGCTAAGAGAGTAAGTAACTAGTGCATAGGCCTTGTAGGCATACAACTCACTTTCCCATATTCCTCATGCGGAACCGTGGTACCATCTGACCCTATTTGACCTCAGGTATGAGGAGGAATGTTTGGAACATGAGATGCCACTGCATAGAACACAACAACCACCTGAGATGCACTGGGAATTGGGTTGGTAATGTTAAAGGATGTTTTCATTGCTAAGGTTGCCAGACTCTGGAGGGGGCAACACATGAAGACATTTTGACCTGTTCATTGTCTGAACCCTACTGGGAGAGCATGGTGAGGACTTGGTCTCACAAGGCCAAAATCGGTCTGAATGGGAGGAAAGGAAAGATGAGGCACATGAAAAATACTCTTCTAAGATCTGTTGACAGACTGTAGGCAACCTACACAAGCTCTCCAAAACAGGATCACCCAGGACCCAAGAAGGAGATGTCGAAACACAGAAAGGGAAAAAATTAAGTAATTAAGGGACCACTGACCCATGAAATAATTTGTATTTAGGGGTGAGTATACTCCTTTAAAGGTCCTCAAAAATGGATGAAAGACTCATGATTGTTTCAATGAATAAAAATGGGAGGGAGACTTTAATGGCCGATGGTCTTTGCTGCTAAACAAACCACGCATACAAGATGTTCCAACCTGCTCGAAATGTCAACAGAAAGCACTGTGAGTACCGCTGCTCACAACTACACCTGCTGGATTAAGAAACTCTAATTGTAGCATTTATCCATCACAAATAAACAAATTATTTGAGGTGTATGAAATTATGTATTATTCTACATCCTAACCAAAGCTTGAAATTGGCAAACTTTCAGTTTTACCAATCTCTTGACCATGGAGAAAATAATATTTTACATATAACTTGTATTTGCTGATTTTCTAATGAGGTTCAATATCATTTCACTCACTCAATTGCAATTCATGTTTCCTTTCCTGTAAAACTATTTATTCTTGTCATTTATCCATTTGTTCTTCTGAGATTTAAGGCTATTTAAGTATCCTTTGATTGGAGAATTTAATCCATTTACTTTTACAGTGATGATTGTTATGTGGGGACTTAATGCTGCCATTTTAATTCTTGTTTTCTGGCTGTTCTCTGTTTCCATTGTTTCTCTTCCTTTGTATTTCTGACTGCCATTTCATTTTGGTGGTTTTCTGAGGGAGATTTCTCAGTTTTCTCTCTTTTTGTGAATTGTGGCTCTGCTCTGATTTTTTGTGTAGTGGTTATCATGAGGATTGTATGAAAGATATTCTCTTTTAAGTTGTAATTGAGTCTTTGCCTCCCTGATCTGGTGGAGAGCTACAGGTTTCTGATCATGTCTGTCTATTTATCTCTTGCTCAGAGCTTTGTAGACCTTTGCATTTTTGTTTCTGGTGTGATGGCATCTTTAATTATTTCTTGTCAAGAAGGCCTAGTGGTGATGAACTCCCTCAGCTTTTGCTTATCTGGGAAAGCTTTTATTTCTCCATTGTATCTGAGGGAAATTTCACTGGATAGAGTATTCTTGGTTGAAAGTTTTTGTCTTTCATTATTTTGAATATATCATTCCATACTCTCTTAGCCTGTAGGGTTTGTCCTGAGAAATCTGCTGAAAGCCTGATAGGGTTTCACTGGTAGGTTATTTTCTTCTGCCTTGCTGCTCCTAACATTTTGTCTTTATCATTAAATTTTGCCATTTTTACTATCATATGCCTTGGAGAAGGTCTTTTAGCATTGATGAAGTTGGGCATTCAATTAGCTTCATTTATCTGTAAATCTGAAACCATCCTCAGCTTTAGGAAGTTCTCAGCAATTATTTCTTTGAACAAGTTCTCGGCTCCTTTCTCTCTCTCTTCTCCCAATGCAATACCTATGATCCTTATGTTGCTTTTCCTAATTGAGTGATATATTTCTTGAAGAATTCCTTCATATTGAAAAATCTTAGCTCTTTCTCCTCCTCCACCTGTAGAATTTCTACATTTTTCTCCTCTAGAACACTATTTACTCCATAATATCAGTTCTATTTCTTAATGATTCTAGATTATTTTTGTTTTATTAATTGTGTTTTTCACATCCAGAATTTCTGCTTGATTTTTTAAAGTTTCAATCTCTTTGGTGAAGAGATTCATTTTATTGCTGATTTCCTTGAATTGTCTTTCTGTGTTTTCTAGTAAGTCATTGAGTTTCTTATGATGGCTATTTTGAATTCTCTGTCATTTAGGTTGTATATTTCTGTGTCTTCAGTGTTGGTTTCTGGAGAATTGTCATTTTCCTTCTGGTCTGAATTGTTGCAGCTGTTTTCTCATGGTGTTTGATGAACTAATCTTTTGTTGGGGCATTTGTGGTATTCTTAGGATGTGGATTCCGCCTGTTACCACTAGGGAGAAGCAGGAGCAGCGTTTCTGGCCCCACCCCATCTGCTGGAAGCTGTGGGCCTATTATAGGTGCTTTCCCTGGCCTGAGGTGAATTCAGACACTTGTGTGGACTGTCCTTGGCAGGCTGGGCTTCCTTGCTGGGCTAGGGCCCTGCTTTGGTGCTTCAGGGGCACTCTGAGCTCCCCATCTATACCAGAAAGTGATCACCAGTGGGCTCAAAGCTGCTGCTGCCTCTTCCCACAGCCACCCAGGACATGATCTTTATCTGGGGGCTCAGCAGCACTGTGAGTCCTCATGTGCATGCCTGAGAAGCATTTGCCCCAGCACGTAGATCTGCTGCTGTCTCTGTTTACAGTCCATTGGACTGTTGTGTTTGGTGGGTGGGGCTTCCTCGCTGGGACCCCAGCTATGGCTGACCCTTGGGTGGCACAGGGGCATGGTGGGCTCCCCCTCCCCACCAGGAGAGTGAACACAAGCACAGGCTAAGGGTTACAGCTGGCTCCTCCTATGGTCACCCTGGTGTGTGTTCCCACTGTCGGGTGCTTGCCCCAGGTTGGAAAGTGTTTGTCTGCATGCACAGGGCTACCAGGGGAGAGCAGGGTGTGTTCACCCATCTCACTTCCCCAGTGGCCAATCCACCCACCCTCAGATGTACAGCTGCGTGTGTCTCTCAGGCATCCTGTTGTGCTTTGTGGGTTTCCTCCATTGGTCAGTGAACGTCTATTTAGTTGTAGTTCAAAAGGGAGAATGATAAAGGGAACAGCTCACTCTGCCATGTTGCTGACTTCATCCTCCTGTATGTTTCTTAGCAGCATTCCAAATAGTTGATGACACTATCTAGAGCTTGGTTTGAAAAACACAAAAAACTCTTGATTTTCCTTTTATTTCACTTGCTGATTGTTATTTATTACTGCAAATCAAACCACCCCAAAACCCAGTGGCATAGAATAACTATAATATTTCTGTTGCAATTCATGAGTCTGAAATTTTGACAGGGCTTTGCAGGAAGAACTAATCTCTGCTCCATGTTCTGGGTGTAAGTTCCACATGCAAAGCTGCATTTGCTGGGTGTTTGGCTCTGGCAGGATGACCTCATTCACAATGCTGGAGAATGGCTGGGTTTTGGTGAGACCTATCTCTCTCTATGTCATCTGTCATCATTCGATATTGTGGTCTGAAATTCTTTACATGAAGCCTAGAGCCCAAGAGAACAAAAATAGTAGCTTCAAGGCCTCCAATGACCTGGGCCCAGAATTGGTACAGTATGAAATTGCCACACTGTTGGCCAAAGCAAGTCACATGGCCAGAGCATATTGAAGGGCTCGTTTCTGGATGGAAGGAGCAGCATATATATATATATATATATAGTATATATATAGTAGGGGAGAAACTGTTAACAGTCATCTTTGCAAACAATTTACACACTGCCCATTCTAAAATGTTTTGCTCGTCTCTTCCTCTGCCTGATTTCTAAATATTAGTTAATTTTTGTTGTTGAGAAAGATTGGCCCCAAGCTAATCTGTGCAAACTTCCTCCACTTTATGTGGGATGCCGCTACAGCATGGCTTGGTGAACAGTGCTAGGTTTGAGCCCACTTTGAGTAACTACCTAATTGTTTAAATTACAAACCTAGAAATTATTCTTGATTTTAATCTTTTCTCATCCCACAAGTTCCATTAGAAAATACTCTTGGCTTGATCTCTAAAACCTGCCCCTGACTTACAAACGTTCCCTTTCACTGATAATTCTTTAACGCAAACCATCATTTACTACAGTAGGCTCTTTTGCTTTCACCTTTGTCCCATAATATCCATTCTCTGAACAGCAGATGAAGTGGACATGTAAGATTGTAAATCGGATTATCTAACAAACTTTTTTTTATGCTTGCACTTAGAGTTTCTACTCTTTAACATGGCTTTACAATACCGCCCTTACTCTGGACTTTTTTCCCTCTCTGATGGCAGCTCCAATTGTTTTCTCCCTAGAACTTCACTTTAGTAACAATGGCTGTATTTATGATCTCCAAGCATGCCAAGCTCACTGCCATTTCAGGAAGTTTGAACTTGGCATCCCTTCTCCTGGAGTGATTTGTGCAGGGTTTTCTTTAAATCATTAAGGAGCAAGTAAAATATTATTTTATCAGAGACTTTTCTAGAACATCCTATCTGATGCTTTCCCAACTCCATGGTTACTTCCCATAATATTAGTGTATTTTATTTTATTTACAGAATTTATCACTAAATGGTAGCCTTATTCTTTGTTATTCGTTGTCACCAGCACACACATTAGCAGGTAAACTTCACAAATTTACAAACCTTGTCAATCTTGATCAGAAGTTTAATCCCAGCACCTAGAACATTATCAGGAACAGAAAAGCCGTTCAATAATTGTTAAGTGAACAAATAGATAAGAAGAAATTGTGGCCACATTTTGCTAAGAGAATGTTTTTTGTTTCTTTTGGTTTAGTTGTAGGATGGTGAAAGTGGGATACAAATTTTTGCTCATGTTAATAGTACATGATAAAGATTTGTAAAAGCGAATAAGAAAAATGAAATAATCATTGTGATTCAAGTAATGGGTAAACATTTCAGAAAGTCTGAGTGAGAGAAATTCCATCACTACATCCTCCCTTTTCTTTCCTGCCTGATTAGAAAGCACGCCATTGCTCACTGTCCCAAGCTTTTTAGATCAGTATGAGAACCCTCCAGACACACGTGCATTAGTGATGATCAATAGACTATCTTGAAAGTATTTCTTTTTAATTTGAAGTGTACATCATTATATTTTAACCTCTGTAGAGACCACATCGTTTTCACCACCAAAAGTCTAGTTTCCATCTTTCACTGTTTCACATCTTCTTTATTCTTTCATAGGCACCTATGTTGTTTTCAAGTCTAGGCTGTCACCTTACTCAATATGCCATGTAACCAGGAGATTCTGTCTATTGGAAAAGACACCTGCGGAAAGACTCTCTTCAACCTCACTAAAAAGGCCTCTCATTGAAATGGTGCTGTTAGCTGACCCTTGTGCCACCAAACTCCAGGGATAGACTCTTGGATTGTGACACACCTACCGAAACACCAAATGCACGTCATCTGGTGACCTGAAAGTAAAGATTTTTGGAATTGAAGCAGATGACATCTGATGAGACAACTTTCCCAAGATGTCCAGACCAAGCCTTTGGAAGTTTGTCTGCCAAACCTTTGGTGACAACATAGCACTTCAGATGATCTCCAATGCCTATGATCTTGACAGATGTATTTTATAAAAAAGGGCCTGGGGGCTGGCCCCATGGTTGAGTGGTTAAGTTCACGCACTCCGCTGCAGGTGGACCAGTGTTTTTGTTGGTTTGAACCCTGGGCGCAGACATGGCACTGCTCGTCAAAGCACGCTGAGGCAGCATCCCACATGCCACAACTAGAAGGACCCACAACGAAGAATATACAACTATGTACTTGGCGGGGGGTCGGAGGGGCTTTGGGGAGAAAAAGGAAAAAAAAGGAAAAGAAAGAAAAAAGGGCCTGAAGGTTCTCCTTCCTATCCCATATTTGTTACTCAAATGTGGCCACAAGAGGTTTCCAATCAGTGCGCTTTCCCTCCAATGTGGGACATGACATCCAGAAAACTCCTTCCTGGCATCAGGGGACAAATGCTTGATGAAACCGGAAAACTCTGACTCTTGATCAGTGGTGCTTTCAGAGAAAGATCCTGATCAAAATTGGAGAACATGAAAATTAATCAACAGGAGGCCAAAGGGGGAGATGTCACATCCTACATTGATAGTGGAGTCCAACAGGACTTCCTCTTCTTGACTGACAAGAAGCTCAGCCAATGAGACACCGCGACAAGTCATCCAATGAAAAGCCACCATACATCAACCTCTCAATTCCTGCAATAGACACTTTATTTATAAAAGTCCTCCCAACTTCTCCTTCCCCTCTATAAAATAATTTCTCCTCACCTTTGCTGCTAGGAGGTTCCACATTGATCACTGTAGTTATACACCTTGAGGCAAATAAACCCATTTTACTGAGGAATGAACTGGCTGTTTATTTCTTAAGATCACTAATTGCTACCCCAGCTTTCTTTTTGTTTCCATTTGCATGAAACATATTTTTCCATTCCTTCACTTTCAGCCTGTGTGTATCTATAGATCTGAAGTGAGTCTTGTAAGCGGCTATATGGGTCCTGTATTTAACCCAGTCAGCCACCCTATGTCTTTTGATTTGAGCATTTAATCCATTTACAGTAAAATAATTATTAATGGATATGTACTTATTGTCATTTTTTAAATTTTTTCTGCATGTTTTTGTAGTTATTCATGATTCCTTTAGGATTCCTTCATTTTTCTGACAGACGAGTGGTGTAGGTCTGCACTTGAGAACCAAACGTGGGCCCCCAAAGTGGAGCACGCCAAAGCTAACCACTAGCCCACTGGGACTGGCCCAAAATTGCTCATAATTTTAACTAGAAAAAATATACTTTGGTTTTAGAATGAATATTTCTCTATGTCCCATTTTAGTTTCAGTTTATATCTTCTTTTATATTTTTAAAAAGTAATTTCTCTAAGGTTAATTCTTCTTCATACCCTCTGTATTTTCCTTTCAAGTTTCATTGTTTTCTTTATTTTGGCCTGTATTTCATGAAAGGTGATTTTTCTCATATATCTGATGATTCTTCTCTGTCCATATATATGAGTTAGCCACTCAATGGAAGTTCTGAGGAGAGGGAAGATTTTTTAAAATATAGCCAATATATGTTTCAAGAGGGGACGCTATTTGATTGTGAAAAATTTAAAATATTAGGGCCTGTGGCTCTCTTTTCTTGAGCTGACCAGCTTCTATAAAGAGAAAATTTCAATTAGCATGGCTGCCAGTATCACCAAGCAAATGGGAATGAATTGGGCCTGCAGTTCAAGATGTGGATGATTACACACACTTCTATTGTCAAATTGGTCATCTGTCTGCATCTGTCACTGGTACCCACTCTGGTTCAAAGCCTCTAAAGGGAAGCTTCGTGTTTCCATAAGAAACTACCAGTCATCTAAATCTGAAACTCTTCACACATTCTCCAAAATGGAAATACTGAAAATGAAAGCAATAAAACCGCCCAAATTTTATGTCAACATATACATAAACATCTTAAATTAACAAAGCCGATTTTAGGGACACACTGGAACTGTAGGTCAGTAATGGACAATATAGAAAAGAGAAGAATGCTGTATGTTAGAGAGTTTCTGATTCAATGTAGTTATCAGAATTCTAAGATAGACCATAATGACACATGTCCTAGCATAATCTCCTTCTTTTAGTTTGATTATGACTGGATATCACGTCATGATTAGTTTCTGTCAAAATGGAAGGGATTTTGCAGGTATAATTAAAGTTGACCTAATTCAACTATAATTCTACTTTTCAGTCCACTTTTAATTATATGCATATAATTGTTTAGGTGTATCTTATAAATAAAAATTTTCTAATTATAACAGTAGTTGCCTAGGAGATGTGATGTCTGAATGTCATGCATTAACAAACTGGTTAGAACCAGATCAAACAGATAAAGTAGAATAAGCTGCCAGTAACCTGGTAAGCCGTCCTCACTGGACTTAGACACTTTTGCTCACTTGATTTAACAAACTGTGTACAGACTTAAGGACACGTGTCCCAGAATGCTAGTTTTCAAAACTTACTTGGCATAACCACAGTCTTTCTCTGTAAAGTAGATAACATATAAAAGTAAACAGTTCTGACATAAGATGTTATATATATATTCAAAAAACTTTTTTATGGTAAAACTGCATATTGGGAAGACATCAATTCTAGGGAAAATAGGGCTAGACCATTTAAAACTTAAAACTAATGAGATATTAATCAGAGCATAAACTCCAAATATTTAAAAATTAGTAGCATAGTTAAATTTCTACTTGCATTTTAAATGAGCATCAGTTTTCTCTATGAGAAAGTAAGCACTTCCTCCTCTTCAGAGCTTAATGATTTCTTCTGCAAATTAAAGGTCCTTGAATTCACTTACTTTCAATGAAGATTATTTAGTCAATATTTGACATCTGATTTTTGGTTGCTATTTTTGTGAATTAAGTTTTAACACCAGGGATTTAGCATTGCAGTTTTGTAATTGTCATTTCTAACCTCATTAGATAGCCAAAAGTTGTGAAATTCATAGTGTGTATTGAAAGGAAATCAGCCACTACTTGTTGCAGTGACAAAATTTCTGTGAAATTTTGTTTCTTAACGTAGTTATATATTGCTTAGGTTTTCTCTCAGGGGCCAAAGAGAAGAATTGGATTTTATTCTAGAGTCCTGGAAATGTGGTGTGGGGGAAGGAAGGGTTCACACGTCCACTCTGGAAGCAAGGGTTGAAATTGGTCTTCCTGACTAATCAACTTTTCCAATAACAGTTCTCATCTCTATAAACAGGATTCTTAATTGCTGGTAAATCAAAGTGGTCTTTGCCACAGTGTGTGACACTGAGCCATTCTGGTACCGATTATCTGTATGAAAACTTCTTCTTACCAATGAAATTACATTCATCTACCCACTAAGAAAGACACCCCAAAGTTCCACCAAACCACGACACCTGACAAAAGCACATGATCTCTGGGTAGTTTCTTGTCCTCTCCTTCAGGCTTAGATGTGATTTCTTGCTCTGGTTTTGGATGTTGGTCTTTGGGACAAATCCCTTGACCCAACACTGTCCATGTTCCCTGATTGTACCCTCGGGGAGATCTTTCCTTGTCTGTTACCACCCATGATACATCTAAAGTGGCCGCTGGGGTCTCTGCCTCATTGGCTCTCAGCAGTTCCTATTGCCTGCTTTTCAAAGAGAGCACAGCTTTACCATCACAAGCCTTATATATTGGATTAGTGGCTTATGTATTATTACATTCGCATCTTTTCTATTTTTTTAATTTTTTTAAATTTTTTTATTGTGGTAGCAGTGATTTATAACATTACATAAATTTCAGGTGCACATAGTTATATATTTTGAATTCTCTGCAGTTTACATCATGTTCACCATCCAAAGACTAATTACAGTCCATCACCATACACTTGTGCCTAAACACCCCTTTCACGCTCCTCCCTTCCCCCTCCTCCCTTCCCCCTGGGAAGAACCAATCCAATCACTGATTCTATGTGTTTATTTATCGTTGCTTTTACTTTCTACTTGTGAGTGAGATCATATGATATTTGCCTTTCTCCTTCTGACTTATTTCACTTAACATAATGCCCTCAAGTTCCATCCATGTTGTCACAAATGGCCAGATTCCATCATTTCTTATGGCTGAGTAGTATTCCACTGTGTATATATACCATGTCTTCTTTATCCATTAATCTCTTGATGTGTACCTATGTTGCTGCCTAGTCTTGGCTATTGTGAATAATGCAGCAATGCACACAGAGGTGCATTTATCTTTATGCAGTCATGTTATCATGTTCTTTGGATAAATACCCAGCAGTGGGATAGCTGAATCATTCGATAGATCTATTTTTAATTTTTTGAGGAATCGCCATACTTTCACCGTTATTATTTAA
The DNA here is from genome assembly GCF_041296265.1 of Equus caballus. Taxonomy (NCBI): domain Eukaryota; kingdom Metazoa; phylum Chordata; class Mammalia; order Perissodactyla; family Equidae; genus Equus; species Equus caballus. The sequence goes on from NC_091707.1 coordinate 13,531,822, forward strand.
CATAGTGTTGGAAGTCTTAGCCAGAGTCAAGAAAAAGAAATAAAATGGATCCAAATTGGAAAGGAAGAAGTGAACCTATCACTATTTGCAGATTACATGATTTTATCTATAGAAAACCCTAAAGAATCCACTAAAAAACTTTTACAAATAATAAATTAATATGCTCAAGTTGCAGGATAGAAAATCAACATACAAAAATAAGTTGCATTTCTATATACTAACAATCAAGTGGAAGAAAGAGAAATTAAGAATACAATCTCATTTACAATCGCAACAAAAAAGAATAAAATATCTAGGAATAAACTTAACCAAAGAGGTGAAAGATCTGTACACTGAAAATTATAAAACATTGTTGAAAGAAATTGAAGAAGAAACAAAGAAGGGCAAAGATATTCCGTGCTCTTGGATTGGAAGAATTAACATAGTTAAAATGTCCATACTTCCTAAAGCAATCTACAGATTCAATGCAATCCCTATCAAAGTTCCAATGACATTTTTCACAGAAATAGAACAAAGAATCTTAAAATGTATAAGTAAAAACAAAATACCCCAAATAGCCAAAGGAATTCTGAAAAAAAGAACAAAGCTGGAGGTATCACACTCCCGGATTTCAAAATACACTACAAAGCCATAGTAACCAAAACAGCATGGTACTGGCACAAAAACAGACACATAGATCAATGGAACAGAATTGAGAGCCTGGAAATAAACCCACACATCTATGGACAGCTAATTTTTGACAAGGGTGCCAAGAACATACAATGGAGAAAGGAAAAATCTCTTCAATAAATGGTATTGGGAAAACGGGACAGACACATGCAAAAGAATGAAACTAGATAACTATCTTACACTTTGCACAAAAATCAACTCAAAATGGATTACAGACTTGAATGTAAATCTGAAACCATTAAACTTCTAGAAGAAAAACTTAGGCAGTATGCTGTTCAACATCAATCTTGACAGCATATTTTCAAGTATGTCTGACCTGGCAACGGAAACAATAGAAAAAATAACCAAATTGGACTGCAGCAAACTAAAAAGCTTCTGCACAGCAAAGGAAACCATCAACAAAATGAAAAGACAACCTAACAACTAGGGGAAGATATTTTCAAACCATATATCAGATACGGGGTTAATATTCAAAATAGATAAAGAACTCATACATCTCATCAACAAAAAAACTAACAACCCAATTTAAAAAAGGGCAAAAGATCTGAACAGAAATTTCTCCAAAGAAGATACATGGATGGCCAATAGGCACATGCATGAAAAGATGTTCAACGTCACTAATTATCAGGGAAATGCAAGTCAAAACTTCAATGAGATATCACCCTACATCCATCAGAATGGCTGTAATTAACAAGACAGGAAACAGTGTTGCAGAGGATCTGGAGAGAAGGGAACTCTCATACGCTGGTGGTGGGAGTGCAAACTGTTGCAGCCACTATGGAAAACACTCCTATCTTTTCCAATGTTTTTCCCTCTGGCCAGTTCTGAGCCATCAGTCACATGCCTTGTTCTTTCCAAGACCTAATTCTCAAGCCTGTCTCTTTGCAAGGCCTCCTTTAAACCATGCATATGGGTTTAAGGTCACTTAATCTGCTAATCCTCAGTGGGGGGATAATACCCTTTATTTATACTTTGTCTTAGGAGTGTCTTCACAGAATTCATTTTCAGACACTTACTGGGTTTCGTGTACAGTATGCATGCACCAAGTCTAATTCTTCTGTGTTTCTGAAGATTTTGTAAACCACTAAATCTTTTTTAATATATTTCTTTTTTGTTTCAATTGTGATATTTTTTTTCCTTTTGCTTTCAATTTAGAACCCTGGCTGATAGAATCAGACTCCAAATGGCAGTTTCGGCTTAAATGGAAAACATGATGGAAAATAAGGGCAATGATTACAAGGATTGAGGAGGAAAAATGTATTTAAAAACATTTAGGAGACAAAATTAAGAGGATTTCATGATTGTTTGTCTTGTGGAAATGAGACAAAAGTGTTGAGAATAAGGCCCAAATGTCAAATTGGCTCCCCATTTGTGTGACACATCCACCTTTGTGTTTTCTACAATGTAGTAAGTACTCAGTAAGTATTTAATGACTAATAAGTCATGGTCCAAGCAGCAGCTGTCTTTTTTTCCTCCAGATTTTACATGCAACTAAGTGAGTAGTGGGGCTGAACTAATTTTTACAAGAAAGGAATTATTATTTTGTTCCATATTTCACGATTGACCTACACTCCATTGTATGGTAAAGATACTCATCCCTCAAAATAGGGAGGGAAAAAATATTCATTTCCCTTTCTGTAAATCAAACTTTGATAATTTACTACATAATAAAAACTAAAGGAACACAGTGTGCATTATAAAAGCATCCAAATAGAGACCATGTGCTTTAAAAATTTGATCTTCTTGCCATGAAACAATTAAAGAATGAATGAGAAGTGCAAGATAATAATTACTAGTTAATAACTGGATGATAATATGAATGGTTAAAAGGAGATGTAATGAAAAGGGAGCAGTGACCCTGTAGGAGGAGGAAAACTAGGGTAATTGTAAGCTTCAGAGTCTTCATTGTCCAATTTTCAAAATTATCTGAAGTAGATTCTCATAAGCAATGGAGAAAATGGTAGAATATTTGAGAAATTTGTCTTCTTTCTGTATTGCTCTTCCTAATGTTAAGAGCTTTTTTGGAGAAGGAGTGGCCTGTGGGTGCAGACACAATATCGGTGGAAATTAACTTCCTGCTTTCCTGAGTCATGAGCCTACTGGAATAAAAGATTTCAAGAAGGTCATTTCTGGTAGCATGGAGTGCTCAGTATTTGCTGGTGATCTCTTTTTCCCCATTTTCAGAGCTGTTGGCAAGAAAAATTTAATTATTCTTGCTTTTGTAAGAATGTCATTAAAAGTGACTTCAATGATGCCATTAAAGGGGAGCAAAATTTGCCACTGTAAAATATGCCTCTTTGGCATAAAGATTATTTTATGCTGGTTGTTTTTAAGAATCAACGGACATAGGACAAGTTCCAAAAACTGGAGTAGAAGTTACCTTTGTGTAAAAGACATTTACGTTTATCAGGGAAATTTTCATTTGTAAGGGTGTCTCACTCTCTGTACCAGGACGTGGAGAATGACCAAATTTCTAGAAACTCTTATCCGTGGGGAAGGCAGCAACTTAAACCTGTATTACAACCATGTCCTAGTTTACTATGCCTTTCCTGGTAGCCTCCAATAACGAACGGTCTTCCCATTCCCCCCAACCTCTTTGTCTTTAGCTGAAGATGACATTTAAGGTGAAGACTTGGCCTATTTCAGGAAGCTGGTTTTCCTGGGTCTCTCCCATGTAGGTAGGAGTATATATGTTGTGAAACTTTGGTGGGTTTTTTTTTCCCTGTTAATCTGTCTTTTATTACAGGAGATGTCTTTAGCCAAAAATCTAGAAGGGTAGAGGACAAATTATTTTTCCTCTCCTACACTATTTACTGACACTATAGGGTAAAATGCCTCCATATTGCTTTTCAGCAAACTAAATCCAAAGATATGGCATGGTTTCCCCAGGTCATGGTGTGCCACGGCCAAAAATAGATACAGATCTCTTGATTATCTCCATTATTTACTACCTGAAATGCGTAAGAAGTCTGAAATTGGTGTCTCTGCTCAATTCTACACTCCTTAAGATTATTTCTAATGATAACAATGAAAACAGCAGACATTTTCATGATTTTCCTGATTGGCATGACACCATTCCCTTCCTACTCACTCATTCTACTCTTCTTAGGGCTGGTCTCGTGGGCATGTGGCCTGTGAACTTGCACAGCATCTCAATCTCAGAAAGGATCCTTGCTTTGTTTAATACTCTGTTGTTGAAATCTTACAATTCTTAATAATTTTATCTCTGAGAAAGCAAGGGAGTGGAGGAGCTGTGCTGGGCAGAAACATTAGCATGTGGCTTTGGTCCAGCCACAATACCTGCACAAGTGGGCTCAGGCAGCATGCACAAAGAACAATTGGCCTGGCCTCCCCATGTGTGCACACACACAACTGTTCAAAGCACCACAGGACCCAGAGGGAGTGGCTGGGTTGGGACCTGGAACTCAACTGGTGGCAGTGATGCCAGCAGCAGCTGCAGGTGCAGCAACAATGGTGGAGGTGGCTACTGCCCACTAAAGAGGAGGATCTCTGCCTGGCAGGAGCAATGGCCTATGATGGGGGCAGGGGCTGACTTAGCCTTCAGTCCCAGAGCCCATCCCTGTGTCATTTAAAAAATTATTAACTATCTCACCTGAGGGTCAGGACAGGAAATGCTAGGAGCTTAGGAAGTAAACTTTGTCAGTAAATTATTTTAAATGAAAGTGTACACATGGTCATTGCACTAAAGCATATAAGGGAGCTATTAGAAATCATCAGAATCCAGAATCTATGGTTTTCAAAGCTGCTGCAACATTGCAAAACAAATATCCACAGGATGAGAAATAGAAAGAAAATTTAAAGATAATTTAAAGATCTAAAATTTAATATGAAAGATTATTCATGGAATAGAAAGTTCTTTTCATATGAAGTTTCAGAAACCAATTATTAACAAAAAGGATAAAAATAGCATTGATGTAGTCTGTAATTGAAAATATAATGATAAAATGAATAAATAAGCATTTGAAACATGAAGCCACTTTTGCTTTCTTATACAAAGTCCACAAGTTACCAGAAATTTGAGAGAAATTGTTAAAATGCCATTTATTAGATTTATATTTAAAATTAAATTCAGATTTACATGAAATTGACTTATATGGATAGGTTCAAATTTATTCATGAGAAATTATTTCTTATAAAAAATTCTCCTTGAGAATCATTAGCTCTATCTTTACTGTAATTTATATTTTTATATAAGTTATCATAAATTCAGTCCAAACTTTCACAACCCACAAACACTCCTAATATCTCCGATAACTTAAGCAGATTCTTCTCAAAATTAAAAATCACCAAAACTTAATTGCAACTTAGCATTTGCCACCAGTGACTGACAATATTTTCAATCATATTGACAGCAAATGAAGTTCCTAAAACTATAAATTTTTATGAAAATAAATTTGGAGAAAATAGTTCCAGAAAAATCTTATGACCAATATTGATATTACATAATAAAGTATATCTATTGATTATATATAAAATTATAATACAAAAATATTGCTTGTAATTTGTATTTCATTTTAGAGCTAATAAATTAATTTTGAAGGAAGAAACTTTATAATTTAGCACTAGTAGTGGTAGTGTTTCCTGCTTTTTGAACAAGAAGCCTCATATTTCCATTTTGTGCTGTGCCCTTCAAATTCTGTGGAGTATGACCCTTCCCCTCCTGCCATATCTGAGAGGGTAAAGAGCATTCCTGCACTCATCACTGATGGGCATTTCACCCAGGGAGTTTCCTTGAGCTGATGGATTTTTATTGGATGTAATGGTGGGATCTATTTGTGATAGTGACTGAGCCATAATATCAATGAGTAAAACTGATCCATAGATGTTGGCTTCTCTCAACATATTTCAGTAGAACTATGAGATGCAGTAATGGGGAATAAAATCTCATCTGAGAGACATTATCTAATGCTACGAGTAGCAGTGGCTACTGTTAAAAAAGAGGCAACAGGTTCAGAATGGAGTCGTTTGCGCCAAGCCCAAATCACAAAACTGAGACTTGATATCAAACTTAATTACAATTTCAACCTTCCCCAGGGTTGGAGTCTCAAACCAGTCAATCTGGAATTACCCCGTCAGCACCAGTGAGATAACCCACCTAATGGATCCCTGCCATCCCCCAAGAGAAGGTGACCTTGCCTGAAACAATCAGCTCTTTGCAAGAGTAACTTTCTTGCCCCGCCTCCTTCTGCCTATAAGAGTGTTTCATTGTGTAAAGCTCTTCAGAGCTCCTTTCTGTTTAATAGATGGGATGCTGCCTGATTCATTCAGTAAAACCAATATAACCTTTAAAATTTACTCAGCTGAATTTGTTTCTTAACATTACTTAGGATGCAAACAGCATATGTAGAAAACCAGGGATGGGTGTGGGAATGTCCTTGACTAATTAATTCACACTAATTTGACTAAACCTTTGACCCACTCATCTTATAATTAACTGCACAATTTCCTTGACCTCTGTTAGCACCTCCACGTTTTTATTGTTGATCCTGAGGTATACCTGAAATTAAATCATTTCCTTAGCATTCATCACCCTGTTAGAGACATAAACTTGTCATATTCCACTCAGAGTAGTATAAGGAATTTTGAACCCCTGATGAAGTCTTGAAGTCTCAGCTAAATACCTGTAAGGATAAGTTTCTTTAAATTAAAAGAAAGACTAACTGGTATGGTAAATTACAGGTTTACTATGAGAATAACAAGAAGTCTTCTGACTTTCAACTAGATCTTGACATTCAGGAAACATTTATTTTTGTTTTAGATATTTTTGAAAATAGTAGAACTGGTATGCTGATTGACAACTTCAGTTAGTTTCTACTTTCATTGCTGCATGGCAAACAATAATTATCAACATCATATCAGCAAAAATAAATTAATTTGGAAATTAATTTGAAATTGATGGGAAAAAGCATCATGAAGAAAAAAGATAAGGCTTAGAATTTTATATATGTATATATACTCACATGCATGTATATTTACAAGACAATTTTGTCCAGACCTAAGTTATAATCTTCTTCTCTAGATTAATTGTGGTCCTTGTACCCTAAACATAAAATAATATTTTTAATCCTGTATGCTGATGAATGAACTTATATCCAAGTCCTGGCTACACGTGCAAAAAGCTCTGTCTATATTTTCACAGTGCAGATTCTCTGAATCACTCTTCTGAGGGCCCCCAGCACCTCACTGTCTCTCAGGCTGTAGATGATGGGGTTGAGCATTGGGGTCAGGATGGTGTAGAAGACAGCCAGAACCTTGTCCTTTGTTGGAGATCTTAGGGATCTTGGGTGTAGATAAGTGTAAACAAGTGGAGCATAATAGAAAGTCACCACAGTCAAGTGGGTGCTGCAGGTGGAATCGGCCTTCTTCCTCCCTTCTGCTGAGTGCATGCAGTGGACAGCAAGGAGAACTCCGCCATAAGGATATGCAATGCCAATGAAAGGAAAAACGAGGAAGAGGGTGGTGCTCACAAACACTGTGTACTCATAGACCCAGGTATCCATGCAGGCCAGAGTCAACATGGCCGCGACCTTGCACAAGAAATGGTTGACGGCCCTGGATCGACAGTAAGGGATATGGAAGGCATATGTGGTGTGGGCACAAGAGTTGACAGAGCCCATTATCCAAGATCCTATTATCATCAGCACACACATTCTTTTGCTCATACGAATGGGATAGTGGAGAGGAAAGCAAACAGCTATATAACAATCATACACCATAGACGTCAAGATCAGTGCTTCCGCACCTGCTAAAGTCAAGAAAAATAAGCTCTGAACCCCACATCCAATGAAGGAGATAGATTTGTTTCCAAAGAGAAAATTAGAAATCATTTTGGGGACAATGGTGGAGATGTGATTCAGGTCAATGATGGAGAGCTGACTAAGTAAAAAATACATGGGCGTGTGGAGCTGGGTGTCCAGGAAGATGAGGAGAATCATGGACAAGTTGCTAAACAGAGCCGTTGGGAAAATGAGAACAACGAGAATGAAGAAGAACAGGCCAATTTTTGACAGTGGAAACAACCCCCATAAAATAAAATCAGTTGATGTTAGATTATAATTTTCCATGGAGCATTAATATGATTTTTCCTAGAGATAGACACAAGAGTAAGTGATTTGAGTATAAAACTATAAGCTCTTTGTAACTTAATATTTTAGACTGTGTATTATTTAAAATTTTGTAGGTCTTAAATGAAGAACTGAACTTATCTATTTTGGGAGAAATAAACTTTATTTTCTGATCCAGAGATTAAAACGTGAAAATGCGAATATTTGTGGCCAAAATGTCTTCTAAGAAACTATTAAAATATTTTAAAACAAGATTTATATTTTGACCTCCTTAGGACAAATATGTTTTACTGCCCTACACAAACTCAGATATCATTAAAATCAGTTGTTGTATTCAAAATTCATGCATAGAAAATGTATGTAAACCCATGTATTATAGAGTTCTAGTATCAATAAATGTTTATGACCCTTAAGGGATGTTTTTTCTTTCACATTTTTCCCTAAAACTTACGTCTAAAATTGAAGTAGTCTATCAGCTCTTGTTTGAGAAGCTTTATATCTTTCTTAAATCTTCTTTTCACAATAATGTCAAGTCAAGTTTTCCTGAAGTCAGGTATTATCACTTGGTTCATCTGTTCTGAAATATAGCATAAATCGTTATTGTCAAGTTCCACTTATGCAAAGTCATTCTCTTCTGCCTCGTCACTCAGGTTCTGAATGCTGCAGTTAAAGAAGACCCTCTACTCAAACGTCTATACACATGCTCATTGTGGCTGTCATGACTCTGCTCAAGATCTCCCCTGGAGCATGTTTTCTATCTCTCTGCTTCTCTAACATGTATATAACATTATACATTGATTTGCGACACTTTGTCTTATTCATTTTTCCCTTTTTTTGTATTTAAAATTATCTCCAGTTCTAGATAAGTGTGTGAATTTAAGCATATATACTTACCATTTCTCTCTTTTAAAATCCAATTATGATGATGATAAACAACTGGATGTGTTATAAATTAAAAGACAGCAGGTGAGCGAAAGGCACAGTGAGAAATGAAACAGTTCAGGATTCTTTGAAAGAAAGAATTTGGATAGAGAAATGCTCAGTTACTGAAATGGAGAAAAAGGACTTGGCACCTTGACAGTCTTCACGGAGGTAGGAGGAGGATTCTCCTCCAGAGACATAGGAAGTGAACAAGCTCCACACAGTGTGTGATGTTTTAGTCTTAAATATTATGTTAGAGCCCAATGTTCCCAGACGTTAAGGAAGTTCCCAACATGAAAGAGGAAGATGCACAAATGTGCACACATACACACACAAACACACACATGTATTCACACACACCCCACACAAATATAAAGTGTGTTACACGTGATTGGGAAAATGCAGAAAGACAACACATTTTTAAAAATCAGGATTCATATCTTTAAAGAAGTATGAAACATTATTATTCCATGATATATTATTAGATTAATTTAAAAGTGTCAGATAATAAGAAAGGTTTGCAAATTAAAAAATACATAATAATTGATCAAATGATTAAGTGAAAATTTCAAAGACAAAGTGAAAAAACCTACCAGAATTAAAAGAAAACAGCAACAACAAAATAAAAATATTGCCATTTTGAAAAGTTAGGATAATTAGAGAGTTAATACAGGGAAACCAGTGTATGCTTGTTATTCCTAGAAATGCAATTAGCAAAATAATACTGGAGTTAATATTATCAAAACAACATTTTTCAGAATTGATATATATGATCCACCATATTCAAACATCATGAACAGAACACAGAAAAGTAAATGAGAAATATTTTATTGAAAGATACTTCTTGAAAATTCTAAATGTCTTCTTGAAAATACTGTCTGAAAATTGTCAACATTGCTGATAAATTTATGACCTGAAAAGTGCCTTGACAGAGTAAATAGTCATAATAATGAAAAGAACTATACAAAGAAATAGTAACTAAGTTATCATTAGATTTTATTGTAGTTTATACTTTCATATTTTAGCAATGTGTACTGGAAGATGAAACAATGTTGTCAACTTTGCCCCCCAGACCCAAAGCGGTATATAACTATGTTGAAAGGATGGGAAATGGAAAAAGAGGTGGAAGTGGGTGGCATGCAGAGCAGGAAGGTTTCCATTCTAAACTGTCCACAAATAAAAATCTGTTAGAACTAACAAGTTCAGCAAAGTTGCAAGATGCAAAATCAGTTGTATTTCCATACACTAATAACATACAATCCTAAGAAGAATATAAGAAAACAATTGCATTTATAATATCATCAAAAAGAATAAAATACTTAGAGATAAACTTAACAATGAAAGCAAAAAATATGTGCACTGAAAATCATAAAAGATCCTGAAAGAAATTGGAGAAGAGACAAATAAATAGAAATGCATCCTGTATCCATGGATTGCAGAACTTAATATTATTAAGATGTCAATGCTACTATAAGTAACTTCAGATTCAGAGAAATGCCTGTCATAATCCCAATGAGATTATTTACAGAAATGGAAAAATGCATCCTAAAATTCATGTGAAATCTCAAGGTGCTCTGAATAGCCAAGATAACCATAAAAATGAATTGGAGAACTCATTTTTTTTCATTCAAAACACTAAAAAGCTATTATAATAAAAAAAAGTGTTGTATTGGCATAAAGACAAGCATAAACCATAAAATAGAGATACCAGAAAAAAATCCTCACATGTGTGGTCAAATGTCAAATTTTTGACAAGGATCTCAAAACCATTCAATGGAGACATCTTTTCAACAAATAGTGGTGAGAAAACTGGATATCTAGATACAAATAACAAAATTGTACTATTAATATACACTATACACAAAAATTAAAGGAACAGAAGAGCTAAATATAGAGCTAAAAGTATGAACTCTTAGAAGAAAACAGAGGAAACATTTCATGATATTGAATTTACCTGTGCTTTATTGACTATGATGCCAAAACATGTAAAACAATAAAAATATAGATGAACTGGACTTCATCAAAATACAAAATTCCTGTGCATCTAAGAATTTTATCAGCAGAGCGAATGAGCAACCCACAGATGGAAAAATATTTGCAAAATATACATCTGATAAGGGATTGATACAGGGAATATGTAAAGAACTCCTACAACTCAACAACAGAAAATTAAAATTTAAAAAGAGTGGAGAGTAAAAGAGCAAGTAGGAAGCAACACCAAGATCACTATGGGTGCCATGTAACCACTCTTCTTTCATGGGAAAAAACTATAATAAAACAACAGGAACTAAGAAAGGCTATCCATTACAATCTTTATTGAGGATATGGACCATTAAGTGTTAGGTTTATTCTTCAAGTTTCACTTGAGCACATCCAAAGCACACTCCAATGTGATTAGTCCCAACCTCTTCCCATGACCCTCATCTCACTTCCCATCTAGAGAGCGCATTTATGGATCAGCTCCAAAACCACTTTCTCTTGTCGATTTCATACTCTACAATTCCTTCTGAACAGCATCGAAAACGTGCAGCCACTCCCTCAACCTCAAACTGCATTTCAGATCTTTTACTTCTTAACTTAAAACTCTTCCATGGATTACATCACTCATTTCTAAACTGCCACCTTAAATTCTAAGTGATTTCAATACAAATGGTAACCAACACTGCCAAAGTGGCTAACATTGAAATCATGTTACCCACACTGCTGTCAAGCGGTTTTGACTTGGCTTCAGTATTCCCTGTTTCCAGAGGATACATCACAGACTGTGGGTACAATGCATCCTCTCTTCTTCAGTGAATATTCTTTACCCTGCAAATTCATTTTTTCTATAAATGTCTTGAGCCAGTTATGGCCAAATAAACTCTTCTCACATTTGAAGTATCACTTAAATTCATATAAACTTTTATTGTATATTGTATTATAGAATATCGTAAGTATTTTCAATTATATTTCAGAATATGGTATTGTTGCATCTAGGCCCATGTATTATTCACCATAGTTCCAGAACGGTAGTTCATAGACAATATCATCATCTGCCTTTCTGTCAATTTTACCATATTTTATTGTCATTTCATGATCAATTGTTCGCAAATAGATCAGTTCTCAGAATTGTATAATATCACATTTTAGATTTATAAAGAACTCATCTGAAAAAATGTGAACAAGTTTTCAAGCAGCCCATCCATTTCTTATTTTTAAGGAGAAAATATTTATAGATCTTATTCAAACCCACTATATTCAAGTGGAATTTTCTTTTTGGAGTTCCCTGGTTAATGAGATGTCTGAATGTATCAATTGCTTATTATAAACAGAAGTACTTAATTCTGAATAAATCTCTCTTAAGCACTTGCTGAAGAGTTCCTCTAAAGTGCCTAATAAAGATAAACATACAATTAAGATTAATACCTTTAATTATCTCCACACTTTCACAAACTCACTGGCTTGGTTAGCTGGCAGCAGTCCAACTGTCATAAAATGAACAAAGTCATTTTCTGTAAATTTCCTTGAGTATTTTCCAAGCAAACATACATATTAAACTTTCATCGCTATACTTGAAATTTTAGGTACCTCCAATGAAACTCAGCAGCAACAATGATTCTAGGGCTTCATTACCTGGAGATTTAGTCTAATGCTCATTTCGTTTTGTTTGGTTTTGGGTTTTTTTGGTATTCACTTGGGTATGTTCTCTGAGGCTTGGAAAATGTAAGCTAAGTCACTAATTGCCCAGGATGGCTGTAAGCCAAGTTTGGAGAAGGAGTTCTGATAATTTCTTTAGATGTTTCCACAGGTGTGTTAAGGGTAAATTCAGTGGGGAAAGAAACAAATATATTTATTCACATTCTTCCAATATTATTACATCTCTAAAGTTTTATGGATCGTATATTTCATACATTGTTGTTCAGTAAGTGCACAGTAAAGATGTGTCTGCATATATTATTTCCCAGTTTTGATTATATTGGCCTACAAATTTATTAAATTAAATGAAATTTAGTTAGTTTAATAAAAATGTATACATAAAACTTCGTAATGTATCACACATATGTGAGTTATATTTAATTTATTTTAGTTACTACATATTTTCCAATTATTTCCATTCTGTTGGAAAAACCCATTAATCTATAAACAGTTCAACTTAATAATGAAAATAATAATAATACTCATTGGTATATTTATATTTGCAAAATATTTAATAAAACAATGCTATTGAAGAACATAGTCTAATTGTTCTTATATTTCTCATGATTTCTAGTAACCAAGTTAATTACATCTTTTACTTGGGAAGGAATAATATTGGCCTGGTTAAAATTGTTTAAAAATATTTTTTAAATATTTGAAGTTTTGATTATAATATGTCTCAGTGAAGACTTCTGCATGTTCATTCTGTTTTGAGTTCTTTGGGCTTCATGGACCTGGATGTTCTTTTCCCTCAGATTTGGAGAGTTTTTTGTCATTATTTCTTTAAACAAGCTTTCTGCCCCTTTCTCTTCATCTGTTCCTTCTCGGATTCCCAGAATGCATATATTGGTGTACTTGTGGAATGCTGTAAGTTCTGTAGCCCTTTTTCACTCTTTTTTGTTTTTGTTCTGTTGACTGGGTAATTTCAAATAACCTGTCTTGAGTTCACTGATTCTGTCTTTTGTTTGATTAAGTCTAGTGTTCACACTCTCCAGTGATTTTTTTTTCAGTTCAGTACTACTGTTCTTCAGTTCTAGAATTTCGTTTGGTACATTTCTCTCTATATTTTTTTTTACCATGGCATCTGGTTTATCTTAAGAGAAGAAAGAAGAATGTGAAACTTAAATAAACTCCTCAGCTCTTTTTTTTTTAAATTTCTGTATTCAGTCCAGTTAAATTACTCATAAAATCACACAGCTCTTAAATGAATAATCACATTTATCTATTTTGAAAAAGAAGCCACATTCTGAAAAATGCAAGATTCAGATGACAAATATTTTCATAAAATTGTTTGAAAATATCTACAAAATCATAAAAGAAAAAACATTTCTATACTAATTTAATAGAATATGGATGCGTTTCAAGCCTTTATAAATTGACATATAAATGGTGAGATATGTTTTTTAATAAATTGAGTCAACTTGTAAGAGATTTTTTCTTTCCACAAATTTCATCCAAATGGTATGCAATCTCACTCAAACTCCCAATTTTTTGGTGGAAATTTTATAAACTAATTCTAGTAATTATGTGGAAATGCATTGGGCTAAGAATAACTGAGACATGCTTTGATGTGCAAATATTTTGAAGGTAGAACAAATACCCAGTAAGCAAGATCTGGGCGTATGGAAAAGAAAAAAGCAAGCCATTGACAGTTAACAGTTAATGGTTCATATATATCAAATCATGTGGCACATCATAAATATATACAATTTCTATTTGCCAATTGTACTTTAATAAAGCTGATGAAAAAAGGTGAACATAAGCATGTCCAATGACTGAGAACTTCCACTTCTAGGTCTTTTCCAACAGAATTTTTTAATAAAGTCTCCAAAGGACACGTACAAAATATTCATAGCAACAACATTTGTAATAGTTAAATCCTATAATATTCACATATGTCTGTTAACAAAACTGAGTAAGCAAATAGAGGATAGTTACCAAATAGAGTATTCAGTAGCAACGTGAATTAATGATCTACAAATGCACAAATGACTGGAATGAATTTTACAGACATAATGTGAAGGAAAAGAAGACAGATACAAAAAAGCACATGATGTATGAATAAAACATTTAAATGACAAATTTAATCTATGCAATCATAAGTTGTAAAATGGACTACTTTTTGAGTGATAGATAATGAAAGAGAGCACAGAGGTAGCTGGTGAGGTTCTGGAGATGTCTGCTCACCAGTCAGGACGCCAGTTTCACTGTTTTCTATTTGTGAAAATCTACCAAGTGTTTGTAAATCATATTTTAAGAATTTTTTGAAAGAAGAAAAAAAACAGTTAATGGTCCATGGAATGATAGTGAAAAAGAGGATTCCAATATGATGATGACATGTTTTATTTGTAGGATATTGGGATCTATGCAAGCAGAGAGGAAGGATACAGCTTCCTTGTGTAAATGACTCCTGATCTGAAACTTGAGATCAGTGAGAAATAAGAATAATCCAGTCAAAGAACTTTTTGTGAGGATAGTGGATAATGTATTGAAGATACATGCCATTGTATACATGATACAATTCTGACTTGTCAAAACATTTCAGAGAACTCCATTCAATTTAGCATGAAGAGAAGTTTTAGGTAGGACATTGTACTGTATGTTGCTGCAAATGAGGGGGTTTACAAGCTAAAGGAGATAATTACTTACCATACTAAGGAGATTAACATGATCAGTATATATTGTAGCAAGAAATTCTAGGAGAAATTCAAGCCAGTCAGGATTTAAAGGGAGATAGATGAAAAACAGACTTGTGCTGGGAGACTGCAGTCATAATAACACAATCATCTCTAGATTCTCTTAGCTTATGAGAATGGCTATTGGGATCCTCCCCAAGAAGACATCATTCTGGAAAATTTGAAAGGTGCAAGAGCTTTGAGATACCAAAGGAAGTAAGAAACCTTCCTGTATTGTTGCCACCATATTACATTCACTACTGAAATGTAGATATGGCCTTTCTACACAGCTCTGAGGCACATTAGATCACCAGTCTTTAGAGGCACCCATATTCACACACGAATTTCACAAATTTCGTCATAGGTGCTATCTCTCTGTGACCATTCACTGTGTCTACCCAAATAGAGTCATAGGAAGTCTTTGAGAATTAATCAGGAAGTAGAGATAGAATCCTTTCTATTTTTCCAATCTCTCATATTTATTTCCCCAGACATTGTAGCTAAGACAAACTCCTCACATATCCCTATATCTCACTTGTGACGGGCTCATGTAAATAGATAAATGAAGGGCCACAGGACTTCTGGTTAAGCAGAAAGTCTAGAAATCGTTTATCATCATTTTTTATCTGAGCTCGTTTGAGATGTCTTATAAAGCAAACATTTCCATATCTATGATAGAACCTAAACGCTTGCTTCCTTACTTGATGCACTTCTATGGCCAAGACATATGTCTACGCTATGCATTAGATTCTTTATCTGCAGGATTTAACTTGGGAGTGGGTCACTCAAAGAACCAGGGCAAGTGCACAACCTCTAAGGGAATATGGATGCAACAGAAATAAACTCATGAAGTTTCTAGAGGAGCTCGTCACATGTTTCTGAGGCTGTCAATGGCACCCAGATGGGGCAACAGAGGTATCATCACAGGACTCATCCTCAGGCTCATATTGAACGTTCTTCATGGTTACAGTCTTCAGACAAGATTCACCTCTATTTCTGAAGATTCTATAAGTCTTTCAATCATTTTTAGGGTTATATTATCAGTGTATATGGGACTGAATTTATTTCTCTTTTTGCACTTAAGAACCCTAGCTAATAATATTCAATTCCAAACTCCACTTTAATTCAGTTAGAAAATCTTGCTAGGAAATATTCCAGTAAAGAGAGAAGGAGTATCTAGAGTAAGGCAGTGACAACGGCAATTGAAGAAGAGAAATCTTAAAAATGTTCAAGTAGAAAGCATTTAGAAAATTTTATGGCTGATTGGTTTATTGTAATGCAAGAATAAAAGGCTTATGCTAACATGCAATTGTCATTGGCTCACCATTTAGTCTGAAATATGTCTTAATGTCCCTCACAATGTGTGAAGTGCTTAGTATTTGGTCACTGGTCTTAAGCAACAATTGTCATTTTAATATTTTTGTATATTTTTAAATATTTTTCAAATTTCCCCAAATTCTAGAAGCATGTAGTTAAGTTGGATAAAGTAAATCTTTTAACAACAAGCAACTATCGCATTTTTTCACATTATTATGACATTTTCATCCTGTTCCTTGTGAAGAAATAATTCCACTTAATTTAAATTTGGAGAGAAGCAAGTTATAGGCAATTACTATTCTACAAGTTAATCTTCTAATAATGTAGTTTTCTAGTAAATGCTTAATTCACATGTGTATAAAATGTCAAAAATTATATCATCTATTCAAATCTCTCCCACTGTTGATGGAATGCAAATTGACACAGTCATTATGAAAATCAGTTAAGGTTCTTCAAAAAATTAAAAAGAGACCCACCATATGGCCCAGAAATTTCACTTTTGTGTGTATATCCAAAGGTAATGAAGTCATTGTCTAGAAGAGGTATCTGCATGCCCATGTTCACTGTACCATTATTCATAAAAACCAACACATGGAAACAATCTAAGTGGTTATGGATGGATGAATGGATAAAGAAAATGTGGTAAATATAAATAATGTGGTAAATGTGGTAAATATAAATAAATATAAACAATGAAATATTATTCTGCCTTAGAAAAGAGGAAAATCTTGTCACTCACTGTGACAACATGGATGAACCTGAAGGATGTTATGCTAAGTGACATAAGGAAGACACAGGAAGAAAAATACTGCATGTTCTCACTTATATGTGAAATATAAAAAAAGTCAAACTCTTAGAAGCAGAGGGTAAAATGATGTTTACCAGAGGATGGACTACGGGGGAAATGGGGTAATTTTAGTCAAAGGATGCATAACTTCAGATATGCAGGATAAAAAGTTCTGGAGCTCTAATGTAGAATAGGGCGACTATAGTTAATGATGGTGAATTATATACCTGAAATTTGCTAAGACACTAGGTCTTAACTGTTCTCAACAACAAAAATTAACTATGTAAGGTTGTGGATATGTCAATTAGCTTGACTGTGGTGATGGTTTCACAATGTATATGTATATCGAATCATCCTACTGCACAACTTAAAACAATACAATTTTATTAGTCAATTACATTCAATAAGGGTGAAAAATGTAAATTATTATACAAATAAGTAAAATATTTGGTTCCAATTAGATCGAGTCCATCCTAAGTCATTTATTGTTCTTTGGTCTTAATTTACTAATTTTGAAAGATAAAGAATTGCACAACTGGTATGCTGAATGACATCATGCTTATGCATTTTCCATTTTCATTTATACATGCTAGTTAAGCCCCTTTGCCCATGAGTTAGTGGAAAATCCATTCCTTTAATATTGCTGAAAAAAGAGGTTCACAATGAAAAACAAAAATGATGCCTTAGAATATACAATTATTGTGTGAAACCTTAATTTTTTTAATCTTCTAGATTAATTTTAGTTCCTTCACTCTAGACATGGAATATCAGTTTTCTTCATGACTGGACACAGCTGAAAAGATGGGTAACTGAGACTTGGAGACTAAGACAGATGGTTTGTCTACCTTTTCACCGAGTGGATTCTCTAAATCTCTCTTCTCAGGGCCCCATCATTTTGTTTTTCAGGCTGTAGATGATGGGGTTGAGCCTTGGGGTCAGGAGGGAGTGGAAGACAGCCGGAACAGTGATGTCTCTGGGAGTTTGGAGGGATCTCAGGCTCAGGAAGTGTAAGCAAAAGGCACATATTAGAAAGTCCTCACAGTGAGGTGGGTGCTGCAGTTTGAATAGACTTCTTCTTCCGTTCTGCTAATTACATGTGATAGAGATCCACGTGAATCCAGACATAGGAACACACAGTACCAATAAAAGGCAACACAGGGGCCGGCCCAGTGTCCCAGCGGTTAAGTGCACATATTCCGCTTCGGCGGCCCGGGGTTTGCCAATTCAGATCCCGGGTGCGGACATGGCAGCTCTTAGCAAGCCATGCTGTGATAGGCGTCCCACATATAAAGTAGAGGAAGATGGGCACGGATGTTAGCTCAGGGCCAGTGTTCCTCAGAAAAAAGAGAAGGATTGGCAGCAGTTAGCTCAGGGCTAATCTTCCTCAAAAAAAAAAAGGTAACATAAGGAAGAGGGTGGGACTCAAACATTGTATACTCGTAGACCCAGGTTTCCATCTAGGCCATAGTCAACATGGCTGGGACATCACAGAAGAAATGATTGATGGCCCTAGATCAGCCATAAGAGAAATGGAGGGCATATACAATGTGGGCACAAGAGTTGATAGAGACCATAATTCAGGATCCTATTAACATCAGCACACACACTCTTTTGTTCATCTGAATAGCATAGTGGAGAGGAAAGCAAACAGCCATATAACAATCATAGAACATAGAGGCAAATAGTAAGCCTTATGCTCTTGCTAAAGTGAAGAAGCACGTAATACCCAATGAAAGAATATACTTATTTACAAACAGAAGATTAGAAGCCATTTGGGGACAACGGTGGAGATGTAGTTAGGGCCATGAAGGAATGTTGTCTAAGTAGGAAATACGTGGGTGTGTGGAGATGGGTGTCCAGGAGGATAAGGAGGATCATGGACAGATTGACAAACAGAGCCATCATGATAATGAGAACAATGAAAATGAAGAACAGGCCAATTCTTGATGGTGGAATAACCTCAAAAATTGACAATTTTCCAAGGGGTTTTCATTAATTTTTTCCTGAAGACAGACACAAAATTGTTAGTATAGAGTAATAAGGCATTTTTAATTTATAATTTTAGTCATACTGTGATTTATTCATGAAAAATTGCAGCTCTCAAATGAAGGATAAAATTACCTATTTTGAAAAAAAAAATCTACAGTTTTTGCCTCACAGATAAAAGCTTGATGAGACAAACATCTGTGGCCAAAATATTTTATAGACATCTGCAATGTAAGAAAAAATATTTCTTTAATGACTTTATTAGGATGTAGATATATTCCTCAACATAATTCCAGCATTACTAATTCCAGAGCTTATACTTTAAATGTATACAAAAGAATTCAATGCAAATGCATAAAATATAGACCGATATTTGAATACATTTTTATGACCCTCAGGGAATGACTTTTTCTCTTATAGTGAAGCCCTGATACCTCTCAGAATGCAGCAGCCTATCAGCTCACCTTGCAGACCTAAACTCATTTTTTGAATTCTCCTCAAGATGTTTGCCAAAATCAAGCTGCTTAGACATCATTTCATTATTTGCTTCTTCCTTTCAGAAATCTACAATGAATCTTTATTGCCAAACACCATTCATGCAAAGTAATTTTCTTCTGCCTCCTCACTCAACCTCCAACTGCTCAAGTTAAAATAGACCCTTTTCTTGAGAATCTATACTCCAGTTTCATTGTAGCCTCCATGACTCTGCTCAAGGTCTCCCAAAAGATATGCATTCTGTCCATCTGCTTCTCAATGCTCATATAGCATTGTACATTTCTTTATGGAATCTTTTCTTACTCATTCATTTTTTCCCTTTTGTTTTAATGTATTTAAAACTCTTTCTATTTGTAAATGAGTGTGGGAGTATAAACACATCTATTTATCACCTCTCTGCCATAAAACTCGACTAACATGATAATAAAAAGATAAATCTTATCATTTAAAGAAAGTGTGGATGAGAGTAAGGGACGGGTATCAGGGATGAAAGAGTTCAGGACCTTTTGGAAGAAAAAATTTTGAGAAAAATTCAATCACTTAAATGGAGAAGGGGAGATGGCATCCTGAGAATCTTCTTCGGGGGAATGAGTGGGAGAATTCTCTTTCAAAGAGAACAGCATCAGTGAGCAATCTCAGCATGCGTTGCCCAAAAAGGGGCTCTAGGTCTTCAGTCTTATAATACTGCTGTAAAACCAAAGGTCATCAGACTTTTGGGGAAGTCTCCAAATGAAAGAAGGAGATACACACACAGACAGACGCACAGGCACACATACTGAGTTAAAAAATGATTGGTAAAAATGCAAGAAATCTTTACAAAACAATTTCACTTTCAGAGAAATATGAGAAGTTAAATCCACAGTACAAATATCAAGAGTAATATAAGAGGAAATGTCAGATGACAATAAAGGAGTTCTAAAAATTAAAGATACAATAATGAATATAATAGATTCAATGAAAGCTTTTAAAGATAAATTGGAGGAAATGGATCAGAAAGAAAACAACCACAACCAAACAAAAGTCTGACATTTAGAAACGATAGAATTAGAGAGTTAATACAAGACAATACAATATATACTTATGGGCCTTCATGTTTTCTGCTGAGTCCCTCTAGTGAATTTTTCTTTTCCAGTATTGTATTTGTTATTTTGGATTGGTTCTTTTTTATATTTTCCAATTCTTTGTTGATGATCTCACAGCCTTCATCCATTCTTCTCCCAAGATTAGTGAGCACCCTTAGGACTTTTTGTTTGAAGTCGTTGTCAGGGACATTGTTTATTTCTGTTTCATTTAGTTCTTTTTCTGGGGTTTTGTTCTGTTCCCTTGCTTGTAGCATATTCCTTTTCCTCCTCATTTTTCCTCTTTCTCTGTGCTTATGTCTATGTATTAGATGGATCAGTTATGTCTCCTCATCTTGGAGAAGTGGTCTTATGTGAGAGACACCTTTTGAGGCCCAGCCGTGTCCTTCCCTCTCATTGCCAGTTCCAAACGTTGCAGGGGTTTCCCCTATGTGGGCTACGTATGTCCTTGTGTTGTGACAGGGCTGATTTTGCTGCAGATTCCCAGGGCATCTGGGTTGTGTCCCTTGCCCAGCTGGTTGTAATTCTCAGGTGTGTGTGGCTTATATGGACCCTTCAGTCAGTTTATTGGGTTTGGGGAACCCCAGCACAGTTGGCTACAAGATCTAATAGCACATTCCTGTTGCAGTTTTTCTGTTAAGTGAGTATATCCCCAACGTGCCGGCTGCTAGGCTCAGGGGCTTAAAATCGCTGTGGGTCTTGGGCCTGCAAAGCTATTGTCAGCTCTCTCAGGATTGTAGCTGAGTGAGGCTGGGCCCAGGCACAGGAGCACCCAGTTGTTTCAGGCTTTGGAAGTTGGGCCTGATCACCTATGTGGTTGTCTGCAAAGCACAGGTCTTCTGCCACTAATAAACCCCATGGCCCATAGGTCCACACACACAGTCCTGGCCCATGCACATGTCCTGACCCCCTGGAGTGTCCATCCATGGATCTCAAGGTCCATCCGTGTTGTCACAAATGGCAAGACTTTATGTTTTCTTATTGCTGAGTAGTAGTCCATTGTGTGTGTGTGTATATATATATATATATATATATGTATATGCCACATCTTCTTTATCTCTTCATCCGTTGATGGGCACTTAGGTTGTTTCCAAGTCTTACCTATTGAATAATACTAGAATGAACATACGAGTGCAAATATCTTTTCACATCCATGTCTTCACATTTTTTTGGATAAATACTCAGAAGTGGAATTGTTGAATCATATGGTAGTTCTATTTTTAATTTTTTGAGAAAGCTCTATCCTGTTTTCCATAGTGGCTGAACAAGTTTACATTCTCACCAGCAGTGTATGAGGGTTTCCTTCTCTCCACATCCTCTCCAACACTTGTTTCCTGTTTGTTAATTATAGTCATTCTGGTGGGTGTGAGGTGATATCTTATTGAGGTTCTGATTTGCATTTCTCTAATAATTGGTAGTGTTTAGCATCTTTTCATATGTCCGTTGACCCTCTATATATCTTTGGAAAAATTACTGTTCAGACAGTTTTTCTGTGTATGATATACTTTCCGTCATATTTTCAGCTTTGATTATATCAATTATTCCTGATCTCAAAGTTTCTTTTGAAAAACCTACCTGGAGGCGTGTTGATGTTTCTCTGTATGCGTAGAGTCACGTTTCTGTTGCTACTTTCAGAATTCTCTCTCCGTTTTAAAAGTTTAACAACTTAATGATAAATATTTTTGGGTAGACTTCTTTATATAGAGAAGAGGTGGAGCTGGATTGAAACCCTGACTCAGAAAGTTCCCTTGGGGCTTTTGGAAGGAAAGTCCTGTATAGTGAAAAAGGATATGACAGGGCATATTTTCTCTCACTCTTTGGACATTTGGGGCCAAGAATAGAATAGTCTTGTGACAATGGACAGAACACTCTCACTATGAGAGAAAATGAAAATCTACCACTCCTGGAGTAGTCATGAGGTTGTTGATAGAGCCCTTTCATCCTTGAGCTACAGGGGCTCTTGACACCCTGTTGTGGGAGATGAACTCTGTATTGTTTTCTTAAATTAAGGTAAAATTCACATCACGTAAAATTCACTGTGAAAAGGTGAATCACCCACAATTCAGTGGGGTTTAGGACATTCCCAGTTCTGTGCAATCATCACTTCTGTCTATACCAGAAGATTTCATCATCCTAAAGGAAACCCTGTACAAATTAAGCAGTCGCTCTGCATTCCACCCTATGCCCAGCCTCTGGCAACCAGGAAGGGACATTCTATCTATTGATCTGCCTTTTCTGGACTTTTCGTATCAACAGAAACATAAAGATTTCTCCTTTTGTGTCTGCCTTCTTTCACTAGCATAATCTTTTTAAAGATTATACACATACCAGCAGTTCACTTCTTTTCATGGCTGATTCCTATCCCATTGCATGGATGTACCCATTTTTGTTTCTCCCTTCATCAGTTGATGCACCTTGCACCTTGGACTATTGTGCACAGGGCTGATGTGAATATTCCTAGACAAATTATTGGTTGTATACCCGTGTTCGATGTTAGGGGGTAAATATCTAGGAGTGGAAGTGCCAGGTCATATGGTTATTCTACGTTTAACTATTTTAAACAAACTTCAAATTCAGGTTGAAATTTACTCCACAAAATTGAGTTTCAGCACCAAAAACAACAGCCATATTTTCTGTACTATTGGTATAAAAACCCAAAAACAATTGCTTTTGTAAGTTTTCCAGGTTTTGCTTGTAAAGCAAGATGAGACAGTAGATATAGTCATGGAGAAAGACAGAAGAAAATAGACAAATCAGTTGCTGGTATCCATGACATCTGGCTCGGTCTTACCCTGAAACAGAGCTGTTCAGCATCCCTGAGACAAGCTTATGAAGACATAAGCTCAGCACAGGAATGTGAATAGCAACAAGCAGACAAAAGTTTCTGCAATAACCTCTCAGTGCTTCCTCAAGGGCCCCTTCTAATCATTAAGTTTTCCTCTGTATGAGCCATCCTTCTTTGTTTCTTTGTATGCCCTGCAACTTCTTGCAGAAGACTGAGTATTTGGAATAGGATGATGTGACAATTGTGGATATCAGGTTCTCCCCATGCCCAGCGTTTCTTGTTTCTGCTTATTACAATAGTTCTTGTTAGTTTCTTTAGTGAATTTTTGGATCCACTCCTGCGAGTTCTATATTCTATGTCATGTGTGGCCCCTGAAGTCTTTATCCCATTAGCCCAAGGGTCAGCTAGGGTTTCTGAGTTTACCGGGTATTCAGATGTCCTCCTTGGGAAAGAGGGTGAGTGAATTCTCTATGTGAGAGGGAGAGCAATCATATCTTTTGTGAAAAGAAAGAGAGTGTGGTGGTCAACATCCACTTCTACTTTCACTCTGGCACACAGAAGACTATGTTTCCTAGACCTCTTGGTTGTAGAAAGGATGCGTGGCACCTTCCGACCAATGGCATCACTTTTAAGCCAAAGACTAAAAGAGGATGTGTAAGACCCTAGGTGCTCTTTCTGTCCTTTGGTGGCAACTGAAGCAGGCATCAGTTTCAGATGGTGTACCAACAAGATCGTGGGGCCTCCATCAACCTTGCCCCACGTGACTTAGGAAGCAGGGGTCCCTTCACCTCAACTATCAATGTATGATGTAAATCTGAGGAGAAATACATCTTTAGTCATGAATTTCTCAATTGTTGCATTTATTACCAGAGCGTTACCTAAGTTATCCTGGAGATTACAATGACCTACCCTCTCCGATCGCCTAACAGATAATTCTTCCAGAACAGCATTTGCCGAATCTCATGCTGCTGTGTTCTGCATTAATGTCTGCTGATTGCCGCTTGTCACAGATGGGGACCTGGAAAGAGACTGTGAGGGGGAGGATTCCATGTGGAAGGTTTAGGGAAGTGTTCTGGGGAGATATCCCTACGGAAGTTAGCAAGGCAGGGATAGTTGAAGGAGAAACTGAAGCACAAGACACTTGCCACTGAGTTTCTGCCAACCCTGAAGTATCTCTGGAGCTGGGACGGCCCTTTGGTGTTGTCCCAAATTGAGAGCTGGCTTCTTATTCCCTTATCGGCCAGACATGGGCCTCTGGCTGTCCCTTGAGAGGGCTGTGTCCTAAGGTTAGGTGGTTCCCTATGCTGTGGGCATGTCCTGTGAGGGAAAGAGCTGTGAGCTGTCCTCAGCCAATGTTCGCAGGAGCAGTGTGATGGATGCATTGGCCTTGAGCATGACCCTGGGATGAGTCTCAATTTTCCAGGGCACTTCTCCTTTACAATCATCTTTCTTCCCAAACTAGTTAATAATCTCACAAACTGAGATGTCCTCGGGATGACATACGTCGAGCTTCTGCCTTTCCCTATGATTGGATGAGAGAACTTCTGGTGAAGACCAGAAGCTCTCTCTCCAGAATCCAGACCCCTTACCCAGGGGCTTTGGTAGATCTCCAGAAGTGTTCCAACCTTAGCTGCAAATACTGAAGTTGTTCCTAAAACAGTGGCCACAGATTTGCTCTAGTCTGGTGGTTGTAGTTAGAGAGAGTTCAATTCCCTAAGGAGAGTCAAAGTGGTCTCCAAGGTCTTGTGCTCACTGGGACAGGCAGTGTAGACATCAAAACCTAAGGGCAGGTTGGGGACTCAAGAGGGATTCTCATTAGTCTCCTCAGTGGTGAAGGAAAGGCCATTCCGTCTTGGTACCTCTTCCAGAGCCACCAAAACCGAGGGGGCAGCAGTTGGGTGAATGGTCCAATCATGTCATTCGGGGACAAATCCTAAGGCAAGCCAAGGGAAAGGCAGTGTTTGAGAGTCAGGTTTCCCATTCAGAGATCCTCCTGTCTTGGTAATTGGAGGTGGTATGAATGTGGTTCCCAGGGCTCTGGAATACTCTGGCATGAATCCCTCACTGTGATGAGCCAGATCACCAAGAAAGGCTTGCAGGGCACTGTGAGTGGGGTGAGGTGGCATTTAGCTGGATGGTATGGCTGTCAATGGGACAGATTTGTTAGCTCCTGTAAATGGAAGATGCATCAATGAATGGACCCACGTGGCAAGATATTCTTGAGGTACGAGAGTGAGGAGTACAATCCCATGTCTTACACCACTGTGAAAAGACTGAGTTCACTCCTAATGTGATCTTGTTTTCACTTACACTGGAAGACGAGATGCAAACACCCATCCCCACCTTACACCTGCAACAGTTTAAACAGAACCCGGCTTTCCAGTTCCTAAATACTTTGAGGATTTCTCTCTGACACTATATGCACCTGAGGCATTTCAAGAGATTCACATTATTTTCTCTTCCCTTTAGTTAGCTCTTAGGAAGCCAGTTTTGGTAACTCATATTTTCCTTCAAAAATAAACCTGTCATTGTAGCCGCCCCTGACACAGGAAGGGTTAATAATCACTGGAAAAGGCTTGCCAACAAACTGTGACCCGGAGGTGAGAAGGACGGTTAGCCAATGATCGGTAAGACCTCCAGGGTGGGGCAGCCTAAGCCAGGCGGCGGCCACCCGGGGACACATATGGAGAAACGATATCGATATTGGGAGCAGGAGGGACTGTTGCCTAAGAGACCTTGCCTGCTCCGAGATAAAAATATAGGAGCACAGCAATAACATGATAATATCAAAACAGAGGCCAAGGGAGGGCTCCTTGAGAAATCACTAAGAATTCTTGGCATTCGCTAATTACTTCATCCAGAACACCTGTGTATGTTTAACAGATGTAAGCTATGTATATATTGAAACGCTGGTCATAATAAACTCAGAGTGGCCATCAGCCCTCTCCGCATCTATCCTGATGTGTACATTGGATTGCAACACCGACAGTCATCCAGATTTTCTAACTGCTTTACTCACGGACTTCAGCAAACAATTTCCAATTTGGAAACCCAAAGATGGGAAAAATTGTCCCTCCTCTGCCACAGCTGTACCCATGTGACTTACTGAATGTTGCTACCTGCCAGGTCGGCTCTCAGGAGCACCCCAGTCCTGGAGGAGACACTCTTGGGACACCCGTGCCTTCATCCTGGCCCTGGACTAGCCCTGGGACCTGCCATGACTCTTTCTCCCTGGAGGGACAACACAGCATTCCCCACCTTCCTCTGGCAAGTCTCTTTCCTGGGTGGCTGTGCTGCATCAGCAAGGGCCTGGGCTGCCGGGAACCAGGATTTATTCTCAGCTTCTGTCTGTCCTGAGTGCCGGGAACCAGGATTTATTCTCAGCTTCTGGCTGTCCTGAGATGGCCGCACTGGCAGAGTCCAGCCTGCAGAGTGTCTGAGTGACACTTGCAGCCATCAGGAAGGAGGGGATAACTCATAAGTGACAAGCGATTCATCTGGTCCTTGCTTACATGGTGTTTCCTGGGGATGAGGCTCTAAAGGCTGGGTGGTCACCCTTTAGCTGTTGGTTATCAGGCAAGTTCTCCAGTTGAGCCAGGCCAGTGTCTGTTGGACACCCACATGGGGAGCATTTCCGGATTATACTTGGTGAGGCTGTGTCCATGCACATCCACAGAAAATTAGTTTGGTGGCATTGCCGGCAGGACCCCCAACTCACACCCTTCTTAGGCCTCATCTTTCCAACTTCCCAACAGAAAAGGTTCACACCTCGATGACAGAACCACAGCACAAGACTGTGGAAAAGACGCCAGTCACCCAGGGGCTACATGTTTCATGGGCTTGGGCCCAGCTACCACTTTAGGGAAAGCCAGTCAAATTACACAAGAGTGTGTAAACTGGTGATTGTCCAAGACCATGGACCTGAGACCCTCACAGGCCCAGAGGTCACCCTGGGCAGCAAGGAACACTGTGGGGTCATTCCTGGTCAGGATGATGGTCTGTTATCCTGGAAAACCAGAGCTCACCTGGGATCCATCACGTCCAGCCTGGAAGGAGTGGCCACGATGCACCTGACAGAAAGGCTAGGGGCATCTAGGGAATTTCTGCCCTAAGAAAGAATTGCATGCAGAAGGGCAGGGATGCTGAAAATCCTAGTTCACGGGGAGCACCAGGTTCATGGAGGGAGACCCGGCTGTGGCTCTAAAAGCTGCCTCCCCAATCTTTTGCCTTGCAGAGAAAATAAGCAGGAAATGGGAAACAGAGTCACTGACTCGAATCCCAGGAGGACCAAGCCCAGGTCAAAGGTGAACAGGGAGACCCTAGAGGGGCCCAGAGAGGGAGAGTCCTGCCTGCCCTTAGTCCCTTTGCACAGGACCTTCCTCTAGCCTCGCCCTCTCCACGTGCACATTTTGAGGTTTTACAGGATTTTCCCCTCTTACGGTAGATGCAATTCCAGGGACTGAATCAGAAAACAAGTTCCTCATTTAGGCAAGAGGAACTGGGAAAATGTTCCCTCGTCCTCCAAGTACAGAAAAGCAGCCACGGACCTGGGCAGGAATTGTGCTAGGCACAGGCCAGGGCCAGCGTTTTTGTTGCTGAGGAATGTTAGCTCTGAGCTAACATCTGCAGCCAATCCTCCTGTTTTTGCTTAGGAAGACTGACCCTGAGCTAACATCCGTGCCCATCTTCCTCTACTTTATACGCAGGGCAGCTGCCACAGTGTGGCTGGACAAGTGGTGCGTAGGTCCACACTAGAGATCTGTACCAGCGAACCTCAGGCCACCGAAGGGGACCATGGGAACTGAACCGCTGCACCACTGGGCTGGCCCCAAGCAAGCTACTTTTAAAGACACCCCCATCTCCGTGGCTGTTGTTCTGCCAGAGAAAGTCTCTCCAACATCTCAGCCCCGGAAGATAGGAGGGGCCGCTTCTGCTCCAGGACCAGGTGAACCACACTGCAATGATCCTGTCCTCTGAGTGAGGGGGACACGGGACTGTCCTTCAGCAGCCAGGGATGGCACTGGCACTTCTCCCTTCACCACATGCCCTGAGCTGAGGACTCTGCGAGGTTTCTGAATTCAAGGAGGAATGTGAGATTCTGGATCTCATTTCCATGAGCACAGAGAGTGAAAGAACCACACATCCACTCCCAGGCTGACAAAAAAACAGAAATTTAACAGAATACCCAAACTTAGCATTTATCATTGACAACAAGAACATGGCCCCTCCAAAGAGGGAAATAGGCGCTGGGGAAAATGTGTCAGGGAGATGGGGGTGGTCGTCCACTCCCTTGTGGTCTTCAGGGACCCCAGGAAATGGATCACAAAGTTTTCATTCATATCAGCATCTGAGAGGTGGCCCCGTGCACCTGAGTGTCCCCGCTTTGTCCCTGATGTAGTTCAGCTGGTCTAAGGAGCGTCATCTGCCACCACCACTGGGCTCTTTTTTGGGGGCCTGGTGTCTGGATAGAGAGAGGAATTTCCTAGGGGGCCTCCCCCAGAATTGCAGCATACTCTCCCTGCTCCCTGCACCCACTGTACCCTGTGCCCCAGCCCCGGTGCTGACTGCTCGGTCAGCCAACAGCACCCCATTTGTCCCTGACAAAGAGGCTGATATTTAGTGTCACCCACTTCACAGAGGAACAAACCAGTCCTGGAAATGCGAGGGGAATCTCCGGTTACAGGACTGCTCAGGGGTGGAGCTGGGGCCCCAGCACCACAGCTATCTGACTCCCATGGCCAGACTTGGCCTGAATCTGTACTGAGCCCCTGGATTCAGCCACTGCCAGTCCAGACACTCACTCAGCCCTGGGCAGGAAGAT
Source organism: Equus caballus (assembly GCF_041296265.1). Classification (NCBI taxonomy): domain Eukaryota; kingdom Metazoa; phylum Chordata; class Mammalia; order Perissodactyla; family Equidae; genus Equus; species Equus caballus. The sequence goes on from NC_091707.1 coordinate 13,561,117, forward strand.
GAGTGGCTCTTCTTGTCTTTGAATAAGAGTGGAATCTTTCTGGTCCACTGGTATCATGGCTCCAGCAGACAGGACAGGCTGTAGCTACAGGACAGAGTGGAGCTGTGGGCTCCCAGGAGCCACACCTCATCTGTGCTTCCCAGAGCCTCCCAGCAGCTGGAGTCCCAGGGCCCCAGGGGTCACCATGCAGCCAGATCTGAGGCTGACCATGAAGCCACAACCATGGACACTGGAGCTGCTCTGCAGAGAGAGTCTGCCCTGCCCTCACCCAACTCCTGCCCTGCCTCACCTCACCTCCTCGCTCAGGGGCTCCACAGCCTGCAACCAGGCCCCAAAGTGCTCATCGGGCTGCATGGTGTACAGATTTGCAGCCTTCTGTACCAGCTTGATGTCCTTGATGAATTTGAATTCCTGGGACAGAGAAAGGACAAGATGGAGATATGGCCTGGGTGGGGGACCCTGCAGGGCTCTTGGAGGGGGTGTAGGGGGGACATGGAGCCAGTCTGGGGCCTTTGCCAACTTGGGAACCCTCCTTCCCTGCAATTCCAGTCAGGACGTGCCTGTTCTCACAGTTGGCCCGAAATAGATCCTCTACCAGGAAGGGGTCCTTGATGCCAGCCCTTCCCCCACCCACCAACGCCACAGGATCCCCAGCTCTGTATATTGAACTCTGCAAATAAATGTCTGACCCCAGGGATTGGGCTTGAGGGCTTCTTATGAAAGGGGGGCTCTCTGATTTCCACACACCCACTCTCACCACAGTGAGGCCGCAGCTCCTTACCTCATTCCGACAGCTGAGCACATTGCCCTGGAAGGCAGACAGCCAAAGTCCAACAGAAACAGCCCCCTTAGCCCAGAACTAGGCCCCCTCCCACTTCTTCCAGTGTTGCACTGGTGCCAGTGGGCAGGCCCTTCCAGAGACCGGACTTGGACCTGGGCCAGGCTCTGGGCTCCAGACCTTGGGGCAGAGGAGCTGAGACCTTGTAATCTAACCCTCTCTGATGACAGATGGGGAGACTGAGGCCTCAGGCAGGAAGGGACAGCTCAGCCACTGATGTGCTTCCTGACTGGGAGGGGCCCGACTTCTCTTCCCTCATGGGCAGGGCCAGAGGGAGAGGCTGAGTCCAGCTCAGCCACCACCTCCTGCGGCCACACAGCCAGGCAGCTCCGAGCCTTAGCCACCCAGGGAGCCTGGATGGCGGCCTAGGCAGGGCCTCCCATCACTCGTTGCTGAGATGGGCCTGATGCCCTGGCTTCCACAGGAGGCTGGGAGGCTCTGCAGAGAGGACCTTTCCAAGTGTGAGAGCTCAGGGCTCAGGCAGGTCTCTCTCCTCCCAAACCCTCAGGAGCCTGATCCCATGGCCCCACCTCCAGGCTCACTCACCTCCACATAAAAATCCATCTCACCATGCAGCAGCTCCAGGTAACTGAAGATCATCTCGAGGGAGGAGATGACACCCTGCTCCATCAAGGTGGGGATGGTGATGAGTTCCAGCACTCAGGTGCCCCCATGAACCCTCCCCTGAAACCCCTTATCCCAGCCCCCTGCCTACCTCAGACTCCCACATACAGCAGCCTAGGACCCTCAGGAGCCCCCACCACACACAATTCCCTCCTCCCATCCCCTCCAGGAACACCAAACTCCCCCAGTCACGTCCCAGGGCTGGCTGTTGGCCAATCCCAGGGTGTGTGGCCCCTGCCCCTCCCCACCGCAAAACCATCCTGCTCCCAGCCCTTCCAGACCTCCTCCTGCTCATTGCCAATGAAGGTACTTCATGCTCAGCGGCCACAGCAGACTCACTGGAGGAGGAAGGACCCTCTCCTGGGGGAGGCCTCCAGTTGGGAGGGGAAGCCCCCTCTCCTCTGACTCTTGGGAACCTGCCCCCCAGGCACCCTCACCTGCTGCCACCGCCTCTCCCAGGCTCCATGGCGGGCCCTCTGTGCAGTGGCCAATACGGAGTTCGCCTCCTGTCAGTGCCGAGGACAGGGTCAGAGAGGCCCTGCTCCCCCCCACATGTCCCCCAAGGGCCCTGACCTCAGACCCTGGCCATCTGGCTCCAGTCCCCCGCTGCCTATGCTGATCCTGCCTCCAGGGTGCTCTGATTCTAGACCAGTCTTGGCTCCAGGACTCACTCCTGTGTGACCTTGGGCCTGCCCAGGCCTCCCTGAGCCTCTTTCCTCATCAGGAAAGAGTGAGGGGAAAGCCACCTGCCTCCAGCGCTCTCCTGAGGACTCTGTGTCATCTGACTGTCATCACTGCTCTCCCCTCACCTCTCGAGGAGGAGCCAGCACAAATCTCCTCCCATTCCTGTCCTCCCTTGGACGGTATCACCCCGCCGTGAGGCCTGCACCACGTCATCTCCCTCCATTTCCCAGAGGAGGAGACTGAGGCCCATAGAGGGGCAGAGACTTTCTCAAGGGCCCACTGAGGAGAGGCCACTCTCGCTCCCAGCCAGATCCCTGTCCCCGCTGCCTTCACCTCTCGCCCTGCCCCACCACTGACCCCGGTCGCGAACTCTGCACTCCCAGAGTGTGTCCCAACAACAGCCAAACTGAGACATGGAGGGAGACGGCAGTGGGTGTTGGGGGGGCCGTGCAGCATCTCCTTCCTGCCCCCCTGACAGGGGTCTCTGAACCCCAGGATGGCCTTACCATAGCCCCACTTCCTAGGATGCCCTCAGGATGTTCCCGGCCCCCTCGCTCACCCCTCCTCCCAGATCTCCAGCCCCAGGTTACCTTCAGGAACAGTCTCCTGCTCACTTGCTGCTCTCCCCTGCACCACTTCTTAAAGGTGTAGGAACCCTCCCTGGGGGAGTGGGGAGAGAAAGAAAGAAAGACTATGAGATGGTTGAAGGGCAAATCCTGTTTGTTTGAGATCCCAGAAGATTCAAACAGCCTTGGGCCTGGATGAGGGATTTTGCTGGGTTGCTCTGAGCCCAGAGGTCCCCACTGGACTGGGAAGGAGCCTCTCCTGTTGTCACCTGGGGCCTCCATTCCTATATCTACCACACAGATGTGTTTTGAACACTCTTGGTTTCAGCTGGATGGAGATTTCTCTTGCTGCAAAGGAAACACTTGAGAATCTCCATCTGGGCTCAAGTCAGGATCTGATATTGAAGGAAATGAATTCCTGGGCAGAACTGCTGGCCTAAGGGCCCTGAGAGACTCAGAGACCCAGGAACTTTATCAGTCTGTGTCCCAGGCATTCACTGTCTCCCAGGTGGTCTCAGCTGACTACGGGGGCCATGGAGACCCAATGCCGGCTGCCGGTCCACCTCACCCTCGTGGTGCTTGGATGGAGAGCAGCCTACCCACCTGGAAACTTGTCCCCAGGTCTCTTTGAGACGCTTAATGGCAGGGCTCTGCAGAGCAGAAAGGATCATGTGGAAGAAAGAGAAGTTTCTGAGGCCTCGGCACCCCTGGGAAAGGGAAGAGATTGAGCTGTGAGGGGGTGTTGGAGCTCTCCAGCTCTGGATTCTGTCCCCTCATGGACTTCTCCTGTCCTGGATGAGACAGATGCCCAGGAGACCCAGGCAGGGCACACCTGGGACCCAACAAGTAACACTGCCAGGCACAAGGATTTTTAGCTGAACACAAGGAAGGAGCACAGGAAAGAAGTGAGATTTCCACCACCAGGACCTCAAGTCAAGGTCAGTGTGGCCCTGACAGGAGGGTCTAGGGACAGTGCAGGGACTCAGACCACAGACTTAAATTTCGAGAGCTGAGAAACAAGAGGCAATTCCCACGACTCCAGACAGGGCCTCCATGGGCCTCCCATGACATACCTTGGCCACCTGAATCCACAGCTCCACCACCCTGGCCCTTTCCTGGGCTGTCATGCCCGGGGCCCCGAGGCATGTAGCAATGACACTGTTGGACAAGGTGTTCGTGTGTGCCACAGTGTCACGGATGGTGGGTGCCAGGTACTCGTGGTCCCTGTTGTCTCGCTGGGACCAGATGGAGCCCAGGCAGTTGACAGGCACCAACTACTTGAACAGCTCCAGAGGAAGATTCAGAGTGTTGCCAGCACTGCCTCACCCCAGCTCGGCATCCATGGTCCCTCACAGTCCCAGGAGGGGTAAGGACAGAGCGGGAGCTCAGGAAGCAGAGGATGTGATCTCTGAGGTGTGTGGGACTCCCTGGGTTTTGTCTGTGTCCACTGAAGGTGCCAGCACAAGATGACCCGGGACACAGTGCTGTTCAGAAGGGAGGGCATTTGCTCCCAGCCCCGTCTCACTTCCTCCAAGCTCCGGAACAGAGCCCTCACTGGCCCACCCCAAGGGCCATCTTCCACCCATCCCTGTCCCCCTCGCGTCCCCCTCGGGTCCCCCTCTGGTCCCATGCACATTTCCTCGAGGCAAGGAGAAGCACCGGCTTTGTGTGATTGTCTCCACTGGAGTCAGTACACATCATGTGCCTGATAAGTGCTGAGGATGTGAAGGCCCCCTGGGCACATGCGTGATCGACCCAAGGACCTGTCAGCACTTCAGTGAGCTCCCTCCCGCACCAAAGGGCCAGACGCTGCCCAACTTCCACTCTGTTCCATCTCATTCATCGACACAGCCACCCCGTGTAGCAGGTGCCCTTAGTGTCCGGCTCTGCTGTGCACGTGGGGACAGCGAGTGCTTGGGGTTAAGAAAGTGCCCAAGTCACAGTGTTGGTAATGGGGAAGCAGGAATGTGGACCCAGATCACCAGATTTTGGATCAGGGAATGGCAGGTGTGGGACAGCTCATGGCACAGGAAGGCAGGTGCCCCCTGCCCTGCAAGCCCCGCTGCTCACCGCCTCCATCCTTGTCAGCTGCTCTGCCACCAGCTGGGGAGGGAAGTCCAAGAGGTTCGGCTTCTCCTCCCTCAGCTGGTTTTCGGTGGTCACAGCCCAGGATCCAGTGGACTCTAGTGCAGGAGCTGGCACTGGGGCTGAAGTTATTGGTGGCCCTTCCTCCAGCCTTGTAGGGTCCGATGCAGTGGCACTGGGGTTGAAGTTATTGGTGGCCCTTCCTCCAGCCTTGTAGGGTCCGATGCAGGTGATGCTGGCTTCAACCCTGCCACAGGTGGTGGGGCTTGAGCTGGAGCTGGCTCTAGCCCAGGGGCTGGCTCTTGCTCTGGTTCTGGCTCTGGATGTGGCAGGAGCTTTGGAGCTGGCTCTGGAGCAGGATAAGGAGAAAGTGTCACCCACACACCTGACTGTTCCCGTGCCTTTCCAAAGACAGGAAAGACTCCACTGCCTTTAAGGAAATTCCAGCCCATGAACCCCAGCACAGACAGTCTTCCCAGACTGCAGTCCCCTCACCTTTCTGCTCGGGCTCAGTGGCCTTGAGAGGCTCCAGGTGGCCCGGCAGATGGTAGGCATGGCCCTCCAGGTCTGAGCCACCAAAGCTGATGTGACCAGTGGCCAGCCTCATCATCCGACAGAGAAACTGCAGGGGCTCCCTGAAATCCTGCCCTTGGTCCAGCCAGCTTCCCAGGATCACATAGATAGCCCTGTGGGAGACAGATAGGCCATAGAGTCAGAGGCCCAGCCTTTCCTTAAACATTGGCCTCCCAAGGCACCCTGGTTAGCTTCTGGGCCCCTGTGCCAGCCCATTCCCTCCAGAGGAGAGCCCAACCCCAGCTCTGATCCCTGGATGGCCATCCTGGCAGTGGCAGGACTGCTCATCCAGCAGGTTGAACACACAGTCTGTGGGAGTCTCTTGTTCCCACTGACACTCTTCTCCCAAAGGGTCTGGACACAGCCCACCCCACCCAGCCCTCCATGCGCATGGGCAGCTGGACTGAGGATGGAGGCAGACTTTGAGCAGCTTGCTCAGGCACCTCCTGCTCTGGACCTGGTGGTGGTGGTCACAAGGGGTGGATGTGGAGAAAAGGAGCCAGAAGGAGCTGGGAGTCTGGTGGGAATGTGTCTCTAGGGAACAACTCAGCCCAGCCTCCATTCTGTTTCTGAGGGGCCCTGGGACCATCCACAGCTCTCTATGACTCCTGTACTCCTGGAGTGGAAGCCACCAGAACTCAGCCCTCCCATGGAAATATAAAGATGAGTGAGATGCAGGGTTCCGCCAGGCCTGCCACAGCCACAACCTCCATCCTCTCCCCCTACTCTGTTATCTAGAGACAGGAGGTCCTCCTTCTTTACCCAAAGATCACTCACTTTTTTTTCTGATTACTTGTGAATTGATGTTATGAGAGTTTACAACATTGTGACGTTTCAGCTGTACAGTATTATTTGTCAGTCATCTTATAGTTGCACCCTTCACCCTTTGTGGCCACCTCACTTCCCCTTTCCCCCAGTAACCACTAATCTGTTCTCTTTGTCCATGTGTTTGTTTATCTTCCACAACTGAGAGGAACCACACAGTTTGTCTATTTCTCTCTGCCTTATTTTGCTTAACGTGATACCCTTAAGGTCCATCCATGTTGTTGTCAATGGGACGATTTTGTCATTTTTCACAGCTGAGTAGTATTCCATCAGACCACTCACTTTTTTAGGTTGGTCCTGTGGACAATCATCCCACTCATAAGGGAAGAAGGTGCTTCCAGAACTCCCATAGGGTATGAGGGGATCACACGGGATTGATGGTGGACGGGACATGCGACCAAGGCCAAATGTGACTGTCTGACACTCAGACTAGACTTGAAGCCAAGGGAGGGTGTCTCCTTCATTCAGTGAGTTACTCTCAGTGTCTCCAGATGTCATGCCAGAGTAGGTGCTTTATATACCTTGCTGAATGAACTCCATCCAGAAATATCCTAGATATATGGTTGTCCTGGGAACACCCCATTCCCCCAGAGATCCGTAAATGTCTATACTAAGGACAAGCAGCAAGGCCAGCAGGATGGAATCTCAAACTCCTTGACAGGGTGCTCTGCATGTTCTTTTCCAAACTCAGAAAGGCCACAAGCCAGCGATGGCACAGGAAGACTACTTTTCATGGGATACAGAGAAATAATCACCAAAAACAACCCCAGCATGGCCCACAGCCCTCTCAGAGTCAGACAGCAGGGAAGTTCTGGATGGCTGATCCCATTCATCCCTGGGAGAACCCTAGCAAGTTCATCCTACCCCACCCCACTGTCCACAGGAGCCAACCGAAGCTCAGAATGATGTGGTGACATTCCCAAGATACCCAGCTGACAGTGGGCAGAGTCACCACTGTGCTGAGGAGGAGGAGGGCAGTCACCTGGGAAACAGCTGGTCCAGGACCCGGTGGGATGAGCCGAAAACCAAGTAGTTGCTCATGGATGTGGTACCACTGCAGATGATGACTCTACCTGGGAAGGCTGGTACCAGGGACTCTGACAGGTGCTCCATCCTGCCTGCCTGGAGGGCACGCATCCTGCAGGCCTCGTTTAGACAGAAACTGAACTCACCTCCACTCTGGGTGGGATGAAGAGAGACATAGAGTCAGTGGCACCACCGTGAACCAACAGGAGCCTCGAGGTCTGCAGCTCACCCGGGAACTCCTAGCCCCTGCCAGACGTGTGCCACAGGAGAGACAGGGGCTCCCACACTCAGCAAGGTTCTGGGCTTTCAAAGTACAATCTGACTTTGGGCGGTGAAGGATTCAACATTCACCTCCCTTGAGGCCATTTTCTCACTGAGGAACAACAGACCTCCCTCTGTGAAGAGCACCAGCCCAGTGAATCCTCAACAGACACCCCCTCTCTAGAGAGGAGAATAGAGGCTTAGGCATGCCAAGTGGCTTCTCAAGGTACTGTGGGTCAGAATTGAGAACCGGCCCAAGTGAGGGCTGAGAGACCTTCCCTCTAACTGCCTGAGGCTTCATCGGACCCTGACATGGAGGGAAATGTTATGTGGCCACCTCACCCCTCCCCGGTCTGGAAACAGTGCACAGGGCAGTGACACGCTCTGAGAATCCCTTTGACTTCCAAAACACGCTGATGGTTGTTTCTCTTACATTAAAGGGAGTTTGGAGACCCTCCTTATCGAGGTTCCATGTTCCAAAAAAGGCAAAATTCAAAGATACTCAGGGCCTAGTGGGAAGTGACAATGACATCAATGTTTTCTCTAATCTTCCTTGGAAATTGCAAGGAGTGCCCTCCTACCCTGCTATGTAGCTGGTGGGGAGAAGAGGAAGTCCAGATTCCTTTGGGAATGGGACTGTGGGACACTCAGGGTGGACAGCCCTGTTAGGGTCCCAGGAGAACGGCAGTTTGAGTTTGGATTCTGGGCCAGCCCTGGTCATCTCAGGGTCCTGGGTGGGAAGACCCCTCCGTGCCCACTCTCACCTCAGAGCAGCCCTGGTTATTGATGGTGGCGAGGTTCAGCTGCCCCCTGTCCAGTGAGATGGAGTACCCGAAGCCATCTGTCAGCTCTTCGACCACCTCCTGTGTGCAGCTCTGCAAAGACAGTGCCCGAGAGCCAGGCCGGGAGGTCTGAGGGGCCTACCTCGGCTTGCTCACAGGAAGAAACCCCAGCATACATCAGGTACCCAGCAGCGTCTACATAGACCTCCAGCAAGGGAGGGAATGAGATGACACCCGGATGGCTCGGGACTAACCTATGGGTAGAGGCGCTTGGTCCCCAGCACCCACTCTCCCATCCTGCTAGCCACCACCTAGGCTGGGAACATGACACCCTGCCAGTCTTCCAACACAGAGCAAACGGCTCCTGCCCAGGGTGGGTCCTCGCTCAGCCCCGCCGTCCCTCACTCCACTCCCCCCAACACACAAGGAGGCTCAAAGGGGTGTGGGGGTGGCACCCAGTTGTGGCCTAACCCGGTTGGCCTGCCCTGTGTTACCTGAGGGCTCCTCCTGACAAATGGCCAGTGGCGGTACAGGTGAGGGCCAAGCCAGTGTCTATAGTGACTGAAAAGGCTCTTTTTCTTGGCTTTCCTGAAACCAGAGCCTCGACAAGTCGGGAGACAACAGGAGAACATGCTATTCTCTTGAATGTCTCCACTCAAGTGAGCTCGATAGGAGGCTATGTCTAGAATGTGGGCGCCTGGAGGCCAGTGTGCTAAGTTCTGTTGGGGTCTGTCTCCAAGGAAGTGAGGTGACGTCCTCAGGGTTCCCTTACCTGGGCACCTTCCTTCAATCACACCCACCAAAAACCCCTCTGGGTTCTTGGCTGCTCACCCTCCTTGCCCATATCATCTCCATAACTGCACACAAATACCCATCACAGTGCCCCACACAAGACCTTGAGATGGAACCAGGGTTCCAGCTTGAGGACATACAGCTGAGTTCCGACCTCTTTTGGCCTACAAGCTCTTTGTACTGGGAACGCCATTGTGCATCCCAGGGCCTCCTCAATCACCCAACCTGCACGAAGGGGATGATGCCAGAAATATCTCCCTCGGGACGTCCTCAGGTGTAGAAGAGACAATAGCGACAACACCTGTGGTCTGGTTTCCATGTGTCTGATGCACGCACTTAGAGATGAAAGAATGACAAGAAGGGGTGGAATGTAGTGTGGAGTACCCCTCAAAACAGGCTGGGTTCCAGCTCTGTGACCTTGAGAAAATCACTGCCCTTCTGGGCCTCATTTCCAGGTCTGTAGCTTTAACAAGTGGAAATTATGCAAAATTCAGATATTTCCATTCACTGGCATGAAACCTTGGATGGTCTCCTGTTTGGCTTAGAATCAGACCCAAGTGCCTCATGTCGGCCTGCATGGTGGGAAGCCTCCACCATGGCTCCCGGTGCTCACTGTCTTCTGCTGTGCGCATCCTTGTGGAACCACACAGTGGTTAGGAACTGGCTTCTGAACAGAATGCAGCCAAGGTGATGGGATGGCACACAACCCAGGATTAAGAATAAAAATCCTGGCCCTTCCTTCTTACTCATTTTCTCCAGCCCCCTCCCTGTTTCCCTCCTCCTGTTTCCATCTTTCTCTCTCTCTCTTCCTCTTAATTCTCTGGAACTGGGGGAGCAAGTGCGCATGTTTTCAGTTGCCATATGAAGAGGCTCTATAGGAGAGAACGGAGGGAATGATTGGCCAACAGACAGGCAGGATCTCAGATTTTCAGCCTCTGCTTCAGAGAGACCTTGAGGCAGAAGCACCCAGCCGAGCTGTGCCCCCTTCCTGGCACACAGAATTTGTGAGATGTTAAGGATTTGTACTTTTTGGGTTCAAGCTCTTGGAGCAATGTTGTCAGAGAGCAATGGCAAAAAGCACAGTTTACCAGTTCCCACCACCTGGCCCTGCTGTGCCCCCATCTGCCCTCCTCTCCCTTCTCAGGCTCCTTCCAGCCACACCGCCACCTTTCTGCCCTTCTCTGGTCACATTCACTTCTTCCTGTGAGTCTCTGCACCAGTGGTGCCTTCTTGACACTCAAACTGTTCCCAGACACAGGCAGACATGCCTGTCATCTGTCACTCTGCTCACAGCAAATGTCACCACCGTGAGGCCTTTCAGAGCCTCCCAGGCACAGTCTCCACTGTCACAGATCTCCCACCTGCAAGGCCATCTCATGATGTCCTCCTTCTTAGTCTCATCTGGATAAAGTGAGTCCATGAAAGAGGGCTTTCTGCTTGGAGGACGCAGATGCAGCTTCTTCCGGTTTCCTCAGGAACATGACTGTCTCTTCTGGGCTGAATGTTTCCCCTCCCAAGTCCATTGTGAAAGGAAACCCACATTCCCTCGCTTTCAAGGGTCTGGTTTCCCCAAGAACACAGGGAGACTACCCTCTCCCTCGAATGCAGCACCAGCCCCTACACCCACAGCCAGAAAATTAGCACCCAGCTTGAAACACAAGCAGATCCTGAAGTCAGTTCCTGCTGAGGCCTCCCATCCATTTTGTAATCCCATGGGAACTCCTGAGCTCACCTTTCCCCTCAGACCCAGCTCCCAGCCTCCCCTTGGCTTCTTAGAGAACCGTGGGATTTCCCAGAAGCACTCCCAGCCTGGGCAAGAAATGTTTTGAAATGTTCTCTATGTATTTTCCAGGACATGGGATATGGGGAGAAGTCATTTTGGTTCTGTATGTGCAACAGTTTTGATGCGAATAGCATCTTTTTCAGACAGAGATCCAAGAGTGGGGCTACTGGTTGTAACAAGAAAATGGATACACTGAGCCAACTTCTTAAGGTGTCAAATGTTAGAAAGCAAAGAACATAGTTAAGAGCAGAGAATATGGAGCCACATCTTATGTTCAAATTCCACCTCAATCACTTCCTAGATATTGGTAGTGGGCAAGTTACTCGCCTCATCCATGCCTCACTTTCTTCATCTGTTGTCGGCAAGAATGATAAGTGTACCTAATTCGTGAGGCTATGGAGAGCATTAAAGGAGTTAATGTTTCAAAACGCTTGCAACGTCCAGCACATTACAAGCACTCTACCTATCCATTATAAATGAGATGCAAATGTTCTTCTGATGCTATCTGTTTGCTCCAGAAGGGAAACTAGTGCCTGGATGGATGTAGACAGCTATCCCTGAGACAGGACGGATCGATGAATGAACAACACTGTTGAATGCATTACCAATGGCACATCCGCCTCCCTACGGACATTCCCAAGCACAATCACACCCAAGCATCCCTCCTCTGTCCTGCATCGTCTTCTGGGATTCTAATCAGGAATCACCGGGGCTTCTTGAACCCTGGGACCCACACCCACTACAGGTTCTCTTCTCTCTGGCAGCAAGCCCCAGGCCTTGTCCTAATGGCTGCAGCCCACAGGCTCTGCAATCTGATCATTTTCTTCACTTGAGGGAGAAGTGCCATCCTCAGAGCTGGGCACACACAGTGTGAGCCTTGGAGGGAATGTCTCCCTGGCCAGTGGCAGGTGGAAGAGTGCCGTGACGGGGTGGGATTTGGGGAGAGTCCTCCAGGTGTGGTCAGAAGGGGCCCAGCCAGGGTATTTGTCAGCAAGTACTGGTCTGGTTGGTGGACCTTGGTGGCAAAAGAGTGGCGGGGGCAGCATGTTTCAGAGGTCCTGGCACAAGACAATCCATAGGATGATCATGAAGTCAGAATCAGCCTAATGATGTCCAACTCAATCCACGGTCATCTGTTCCCTGACTGACTCACTAATCCAGGAGTGATTTACAAGCGTGATATTCGTGTTCTACCATCTTTTCATTGATTGGCAGGAGCTATTATTCTCTACACAACTTGTATATTTTTACATAGGAAAGGGAAGGTAAGTTCTGTAACAAGGCTTCTTGCAAAGTTCTCCCTAATATATTGAATCACTAACAGAATCCACCGCTGGGAACCTCTAGAAAGATCCTGACCTTTACTCTCTGGTTTTAGATCTTCCTGATTGGTAAATTTTCTTGACTCCTGGCTGCTTTCCTGAGGTTCGTCCACTTAGGACAATGTAGGAGTGCAACCTCTTGCCACTTGAGAAGAGTGGTGCAACTCTATGATGATGTTGGTCTTGTTTTCTATGTGTGTGTGTGTGTGTTTGTGTGTTTATGTGTGTATGAGACTGTTTTCTGCATCTTGCCCTGTGGGTCAGATCGACTCCTTTCCTGGGAAAAATTGTCTCTAACCACTTTCTCTGGGCTTTATTCTCATGGCTTGAACAGTGCTATACGACAGTAGAATTTCTCAATCTGTCTTATGGAATTTAATTTTTTTTAGTAGCCACATTTAAAAAAGTAAAAATAAACAGGTGAAACTAATTTTAATATTATATTTAAACCCATTATAACCAAGCTATTATCATTTGTCCATGCAATCTATATAAAAATTAATAATGAAATAGTTCACATTCTTTTTCTTTTTAATTGGGATCTACAAATCCATTTAGAGCACAGTCTTCATTTGTAAGTTGTATATTTTCTCATCTGCAGTATCTGTATTGGGATACTATAATGCTCACAGTTGTAACCTAAGATTCACATATCTAAGGAGCTCCAAGCTTATCAAAGTTTCCCACTGAATGATCATGTCAGATGAATGATGAAAAGCCCCTATTGGTCTAGTAATAAAGGAGTCAGTGTGGCTTTACAAGGGAAGAACCTATAGAATGGTGAGGGCAGATGGAGCATGGGGTCTTCTGAGGAGGTTTTTGGAGGTGAGGCCACAGAAACACATAAGGTAGATGACCTTTTCTCACTGGTTCATGTCAAAAGGGAAGGAGAAGAGACAGCAATTTCTCTGTGAAATATCAGGCAAGTTAAGGGACCCTGAATATGTATGAAGGAAAAAGAAGTGTGGGGAACATTGAAAACAGGCTTTGTGGAAAATCAAGGAGTAAATATGCCAATACATAAAAGAAATTAGAATTTCCAGGCATTAGGGATGCTTCCCAGTTGATGCAGCTGATTTTGCATTTACACTGGTACCAAAAAAATCATGTTTTGTCATAGAATCATAAGATTGGCAGCAGCTAAGTCATGGCAGATAATCAGGATCTTCTCGGGTTGAAATTTTACAAGACAGATATGATGAGCAGTAAGAAATTTTGGATGGCTCCAAGGGAATTACTGAGATCATAGACCACAGATTGCAGCAATGGCAGGATAGGGGAAGAGAAATTAAGCTGAGAACACGGTGATGTGGCATCACTTCCGATCTTGAGGAATGAGTATCTGTTGTTTGAGTGTTTGAGCAAAATCCGGCCATCAGGGATTTGTGGTGGGTTAATATGTTTCTGAATTATTTATTTTTGAACATGATCCTTTGGGTTAATGGAAACATGTGGGACAGGGGAGTCAGTCACTCAGAGTTGGGCAGATGACAATTTCACAACAGGTTCAAGCTCTAAAGGAGCTATGAACACCAGCTGGCCAATGGGAGACACTAACTGCACAACAGATCCTTAGCAAAGCACACATATTTATAATATCCAAAGAGCTCTTACAACCCAATAGTAAGAAGACAAGCGACGCTTCCCTGCTTACTAGGAGACAGCAGTTCAGGCATGTGATGAGCACCAGGAGTCCTGCTAAGCAGATGAGGATGATGGCCCAGAAGGGGAGGTCTGGGGAGACAAATGCTGGCCTGAGCCACCTCCTGCTATTCCCCCAGGGCTCCTGCTGTTTGCCCACTGTGCTCAGCTATCCTTGACATGGTCTGGACAGCTTTCATAATCAGCCAAGACCCTGTGTGCCAGGTGCTCTTTGATGAGGCACAGCATCAAGATATGAAGCACAAGCCCCACCCTGGGCTAGGACTTCCTTGAGACTTACTAGAATTCTCAGTCAAGGCATCACTTCTGTTGGTAAAGTACCCTGGAAGTCAATAAAATGGAGAATACATGTGAATGTGTTTTACTTTTTTAAATAAAATTTTTCAAACAGGTAGAAAAGTAGAACAATATTGGAAACATCCATGACCTATATTTAACAATGTAAACATCATCCGATTAAAACCATATTTCATCCAATGTGTAAATTATTCAGACCTGCCACCCATGCTTTCTCCCATATTTTCACTGAAATATTAAAGTCAAGTAGACATCCTGATATTTCACCCCATTTCAGTTTGCATATCTGAAAAATTAGGACACTTTGCTACATAATCCAAGGCCATTATCACATTACAAGAGTGTAACAAATTAAATCAAATTTATACCTCTGGGCACAGAGGACTGAAATTGCACCAGGCCATCTTATGGTGGTGAGGGGGAGAACGGCTCATCAGTTGGCAAGACCATGGGACCTCTTTAAATTTGTAAATTCCCTCTCAAATGATTTCTTCCCTATCTAGAAACACATTCATCCCCTTCTCCTTTACCATGTGTTTCATATTCATATGCCAGGATTCACCTACAATGGAATTTCCTTCAGGATGTTTTCTCTTATTACCACTCCAAAGTATGGAATGGCTCACATCAAATCATTTATAACTTTCAATCATCTATTCCTGTTATTGCCAACTACGCCATCTACTCTAGAGGGTAGAGACACAGAGCACTCATTGGGCACCAGGGGAGGGTTGCTGGTCCCTCTACTTGTGCAACCTCTCTCCAGGTCGCTTCTTAGAGATGTGTTGTCCAATATGGAGCAGCAAATGCTCTTTTACATTAAAATTAATTCTAATTGAATAAAATTAAAAGTCTAGTACCTCAGTAACATTAAAAATCAGTAACCATAAAAACCAATCACAATGCTGCCCTTCAAGTACTCAATAGCCACATGTGTCCTGACAAATGGAAATGGCGAGCTATAGGATATATTGGAGTATATGAGGAAGCCATTTGGTGTAAACCTAATTTGGCCTGACTTTCTTTTCCCGAAGGGGCCTGACATGGTCATCAAGCATGTGTTGTATATCTGCTTTAAACATTTCCTATGGCAAGAACAAATGCCCTTAAGATAAAGGTGCAACTTCCCCCAACACTGGCCTTTCTCTAAGGATAAGCATCTTTCCTTAGGCTAGGAGATGATTGTTGTGCTCACCTTTGACCACCCAGCTCACCTGTGACCACCCAGCTAAAAACAACAGACCTGCCATTCTGCTGTGTCCACCAAGACAGCAGACCTACCTGCTGTGTCCATCAATCGCTGTGCCGACAAAGCAGTCTTGTGACCATTCAATCATATGTGAAACATCCTGTTTGGGGGTATATAACCACTCTGTACACACCACTTCTTTGATGCCCTTCCTTCCTCTGGGAAGAAAGGCCCTGGGCCACGTTCCTCACATTTTAGCTCAGAATAAACTCACCCAAATTTTCATTTATAGATTGGTTATGGATTGTTTTTGTTGACATTTCGTGGCATAGTCGTGGCAGGATTTCAGAGAAACCCACCAGAGACCACCTGAAATCTACACTGAACCAGCATTTGGCACCAATAGGGGCCCATTGAGCCCCTTGATCACTGCATGCTTCAGGTGACCCTGGTGAGTTATCCTGAAAGCCAGACCTCCTTATTTTATGTTGATAGTCCAAGAGTTTATATTAGCTCTTTAAGGTCTTAAGACTAGGTGTCTTAAGGGGTACTGGTACATCCCCTAGGTAAGAGGAACCTAGGAGGAATTTGCTAGGCCAGAGCAGCCTAGAGGAACTTTGGAGTGAATGGGGAAGGCTGACCTTTTTAATTTGGCTTTAAAATTGGAAAGAATTGTGTTTGTAAAGTCTGAACAAACTGCTTGATAGAGAAATGAGAGACTGCAGGTGTTCAGCTCCGAAGAAAAGGGACACCTGCTCCTCCTGGCCTTTACCAAAAGGAGTCCTTAGGTGACTAAGGGCCTCAGCACGAGTGTCAGAGGATCAATCCTCAGGAAGTGCAGTGGTCCCATAGGGAACTCTATTATCATTCACGTTACCTAATTATAGGCCACTCCTTTCTCCCCCTGTCATCCTACCACTACCAGCCTCAAGTCAAGGCAAGCCTGCAAGAGTGAGAAGAGCCAGCTGCAGCCACCCACCCTACCCAGGGGAGAGCCTCTGGGAGACCAGCCACCCTGATCCCAATGGAGCCCGGCTGTGACACTCAGTGATGATTGGCATGTATGGTTTTAGCCTCCGAGCTGTGGGTAGATGGGATGCAGCTACAGACAAGAATGAACGGTGAGGGCCTGGTGCTAGAACAGCCCCATCTTCACCCCAAAAGAGGGGGACAGCGCTGTTTGCAGGACGCTGCCCCGAGACTTGGTTTGAGGCATTTTCTGAAGGGCCCAAATCGTCTGACCCCTTAAGCCCTCTCTGATGACGCGTTATCTCCCCAGGTGTCTGTGACTTTGTCCTCATGCTCCGTGCTAATTCCGCACTTTTCCCCAGTGTTCAGGCTCCCTTGTTTTGTGCCGAGCCAGGTCATGTTGGGGTGGCCGTCTGCTGCCTGCGGGGAGGATTCTGGGACCTCATCCCAGCCCTGCGGGAGAGCTCGGCGAAGGATGTGCAGCATCCCGGGCACAGCCGAGGATGCAGTGATGACTCCCAGCACCAGCCACGCTGAATTAGAGAGAAATGCGTGTTGTGCAGGTAGTGACATAGCAATAAGATTAACGAAGTGTGTTTGCCTCCAACTCTTCGAGGCGGAGTCTGAGTGAGGCTTTAGCTCCTGGAAGGTGATCCCAGAGACAGGGGGACCAGGTAAAGATGAGGAGGCAGAAGCTGTGTGGGGCTGTGGGTTCACTGGTGGCCCCCACAGACCCTGGGCCGCCATCCCTCACACCTGCTGAGGGGCATGTGGACGACCTGCCTCTCAGCAGCATCACCCAAACAGCCGCAGGGAGCCACGGGCAGCAAGTTACGCAGTGGCAGGATGTGACTCCCCACTCGTGGGCTGTGGTCCTGCCTGTGGCCAGCGAGCTAGTTGGAGAAGCTGTCCCTGCCTCAGTGGCTGGAACTGCCCGTCCCTACCACTGGGGTTGCAGTTGCCTCCGCTGACTCAAGGGGCCCAGCACCATGGTGTCAGCTCTGATCTCCAGAGGACAGCTGACCCTCTCTGCACACTGACCAGCTCTGCTGCACCTCCACCTCGCTCACTGAAGACCACCCTTTGTGGGCCAGGACCTCAGCAGGGAGCATGGGCCAGCACAGCCGTGTCACCAACCCTCATCACCACCTACCCTGTGCCAGTCCTTGTGGGTCCACCTGCCCTGTTTCCCTGGGTCCTGATGGTTTGTGTTCTCTGGGTTTAACCTGTTTGTTGGATTTCTATCTGGCATTGTGCTGGGATCTGACCCTGGTCATTATTCTAGAAGAGCGGGGGGAGACCAGCTGAGGTGAGGAAGACGATGCTTACACAAGCCCAGGGAGGCCTGGCATGACCTCTGGCCTCCAGGTAAGGGGGCCTCTGTCCTCTGTCAGGGAGAGGGACTGCCCCTTCCAGCTCAGAGAGCCCAGGACTCCAGGGGAACCTGCCTGAACATCCCTGATGAGGCTCCGGGTGCCCTCACTGCCTGTGGGGCCTGGCCGCGGTGTGGAGGGCTGTGAGAGCCCACAGCTACCACCCCGTGGCTCAGCCACTCACTGGCCATGCCAGGGGAGCAGCTGCAGCTGTTCAGCCTTCACAGCAGGCCCCCATGGATGCCATGCTCTGTCTTCAAGGCTCTGCAGCTGCCTTCCACAGTCTTTCACCGTGCCGCCCCTCACCTGCCCAGCCGTCTACATCACCAGGAAACCCAGATTCCCCTCCCACTCCCTCCACCGAGATTCTCTGTAAATAGGATGTCACCTATGATGGGGTGATCACCACCTCATCTTCTAGGGGCCAGGGCCCTGTCAGCCCCTGAGCAGAGTGCCCACCCGCACAGTCCCTTCCTGGGGCTCTGCCCTCAGTTCTCCACCCCAGAATCTGGGCTGAGATGATGCCATCTAGAGAGGGGACCCCAGGGAGCAAAGGTGAGAAAACAGCCAGACAGAGGTGGAGAAGTCCAGTAGATGGTGTGCTGCATTCAAGCAAATCCCAGCTCCTGGCCCTGGGCTCCAAACTCCTGGACCTGCTGAGAAGCCTGGAGAACCACCCTCAGAATTGCCGATCTACAGGGAGAAGGTCTCCCAGCTCCCACCAGTGGAGGGTGCCAGAGAGGCACCAACACCCCTGCACTTGAGGGCAGCACACGTGAGTGTTAGTTGGCTGCTGCCACAATGATGCTAAGTAACCACCCGCCCCAGTGCAGCATCTTAGATTACAGGCATTTATTGTCACTCCTGGGTGGGGAGAGACCAGCGGGGATGGAGACAGGGTGTGTGTGGGGTGGAGCAGGTGGAATCCCAGTGAGGACCTGGAGGAGCGTGTGTAGGGGCCGCCAGGCCCGGCCAGCATAGCATCAGAGAGAATGGTCATGCAGGCACCTTGGGGACATCCCCAGGACAGACACAGTCCTTGCATGGGTTCAGCAGAGCAGGGGTGTCCCTGTGAGGATCTAGCCACCTTGGCTGCTGTGTTGAAAACTGAGAAGGCAGAGACAGGCACAATCTGCATTTAAACGAAAAGGATACAGAAGTAATATCAGAGGCAGCCCCACCACCGTGGCCTCTATTAATACAACTAATGACTGGATTAGCTGAGGCTGCGCATTGCTCTCCTCATTTTTTTCTACTTAGATAATGCAGTTGCCAAACTTTGCTGCCTACTGTGTGGGTGAGAGGTCCATGCTGAGGGGCTCTGCCTGGGAGCCAGGCGCTCAGGACGCTGTCAGACACTGTCTGGTCCACACGCCCTCTGATCCACCTGAGCATCTGACCACACCTCGGCGTGTGCATCGGCCACCAGCCTGGAAACCAGAAGTCCACCTTCAATTCAGCCTACCTCCTCCTTCAGATCACTCGCTTGACCTCATGCTGTGTTCTTTTGTGAGGATTTTCTATCTGACTATCTGCATAGCAGTCATAATTAAAATATGATTTTTGATACTATCTTTAATATTTATTCTCTATGCCTATTAAAGAGGAATCTCAATATGCCTTATTTCTATCATATTAATCTATGCATATATAAAAGTTGAACTTTGCATGGTTTTTTAAGCCCATTTGAAAAATGAGTTAACCATTCTCCCAAAATAACATGATAGCACATATTCATAAGTAACATGATTGGTTTTGAATTGAAGCTGTTCTACAGAGAAGCTGAAGGACTTCTGAATGCTCTGCGCCATGTAAGCATGTTTCATATAATAGGTTTGGAAACCAGCCTACGGTAGTCGCCTTTGACAGACAACAGCTGAGGAGCAGCTGCAGGATGAGAGGAGGAGCCATGGGGACACTTGACTTGTCTCACTTTCCCTTGAGGGGAACTCGCAGGATTTTCTACCTATGAGGTTCCATCTTCCCCAAGATGAGCCCAGGCAGACAGACTACACGACGGGGACGACTGTGAACACCCGGCTCATCCGGTGCCAGTTTTACATTGTCGGTGTGTTTGTTTATACCCTCTGTTAAGACTCTGCTGGTCTCTTCAGAAGGTACAAAGTAGAATAATTCACAATCCCATGCCTAATAAAAGTGCACTTTGGTGATGGGGAAAGGAGTGCCTGCCTGGCTTTTACTTCATGTTCCTGAAAGCTGCTCCTTTTCCTCATTACTCTGGAAGACTCAGGGACCAGGTCTCACCCATCCCTTCCCTCTAATTCTCCATCATCGCCCTTTCCACATGGGGCTTCCTGACATCCACGCTAGTGTCATTGAATTGACAGCCGACATGGGGAGAAGAGGCATCGTACACAGTGCTGAGTCCTCCTATTTTGTAACAGTCAAGGTTCAACAAGAGAATCAGAATCAGTAGAAAGTGACCACAGGTGGACTTTTCACAAGGAGTCAGCTTTCGCGACTATGCAGACTGACCGGGCAAGTCCAGGAAGGGCAGGCTGGAGCTCTGGGTGCAGGCTGGAGCCGCTCTGCACAGGTGGCATTCCTTCTTCCTCAGAGAAGACTCAGTGCTGCTCTTAAGGCCTTTGAGCTTATTGGACCCGAGCCACCCAGACTACCCAGCATAATGTCCCTTCCTTCAAGTCAGCTGATGTTGACTTTGATCCCATCTGCAAACACCTTCATGGCAACACCTGGATCAGTGTTTGACTGAATAGCTGTCACCATATTCTAGCCAAGGTGATACACAAAACTAACCATTATGGTCCACACATTTTCAACTTGGCACCCATTTGAATCTCCTTAAGCCATACTTAATCCCCTAATAAAGACAGTAAGAAAGGCATGCTTTCACCTAATATGATATTACTGTCTTTTGTATAACCAAAAACGCATTAACCTTTTCCCCAGAAAAGGATGCAGAGTCCTTGGGTGACACTCACTCTTCTCTTTGATGTCCTGTAACCTAAATGTTAGAACATAAAATTGACTGTTATTAACACATCTTACATTAGATGATAATGGAATAAGAAAGGGAAGAAAACAAATACGTTAGCTTAATTGATCTGCCTGTCTATCATCTATCTATCTATATCCATCTATCTATGTACACACACACAGACAGACAGACATTCATGACAAAATAAGGAGGAAACACTCTTGTTGATTACAGTCCTCATTTCTGTAACTGGGGTCACGTGGTCATAGCTGCCATCATAAACAGATTCTTCCACCTCCCACTCTATATTCCCTTTATGCCTGTAAGAACATCAGCTGGTCATGGTCTTTACCTGGTGTGGTGACCAAAACCTTCATTCCTGAAGGATCGGGGTCATGATGGGCAGCCCAGGCTGCATGGCCCATGGTCAAGCGTTCAGTCTCTACTAAGGCCCAGTAGCAGGCCAACTTTATGTATCAAAAAGATGATTACACTTTTCGTGAATACGGCATATCTCTCCACTCACATAGGTCTTATGTAATGTCCATAAAATAAAGTTTTATAATTTTCTCCATTATATTTTAAATGTTTTTTCAGAAACACCCAAGTACTTTATATTTTTGTTGTTATTATAAATGGCTATTTTTTAATTACACGTTTAGTCATTTTGGCATATAGAAACATGACTCATACTGGTGTATGGATCATATACCCAGCCTTTCTGTTAGATTTTATTGTTTATGATAATTTCACTGTGTTATTAGTTTTGCACTTCCCTTTGTCTACGAATTATGACAGTTCTCCATCGTCCCCCTGATTTTTAGACACCTTGATCCCTCTCCTTTCTCGTTGTGCTGTTTGGGTCACCAAGAGAAGTCACAGTGGACATCCTATTGTTTTCTAATGCTTCTGTCCTTCTCTGTTAACACTGGGGTTGGCAATGTTTTAGGTTATGATTTTCCAAAGGGCTGTAACGAGTGTGTTAACCTGAATTCGGTGTTTCCCCCTGGCAGATAACTATGACGAGCCACTAGTTTCTGCCCTGACCCGTCCTCCTCCAGCAGCTCCTCTGAACTGTCCAGCAACCACAGTCCTGGGTTTGTAAGACTTAACCAAAGAGATGGTAAGTCAACTTCCTACCTCCTATTGATCGTGTTAGGCCCATGATTTTCAAAATCCCTGCACTTCTTTTGACAAAGTATTACAAGTGAATTATCTATTGCACAGAAAATAAAATTCCAAACAAATATTTAAACAGATTTACAAGCATGCTTCCATTTGAAATTTATAGTGTGTAGATATTGTCTATCTGTTGATCACCAAGAACGGCAAAGCTGGTTTGTCTCCCTGCACATTGGGGCCATGGAGCGAATCATGGCTGAAATTGTTTGACCTGCGTGCACATAAATATTTTGTAGTCATTTTACCATGAAAAGGTTTAAACACCTTTGGATATACTGTGGGGAACTGGAATTGCGCCCCCCCTCCCCAAGATACCTCTCTGGCATGAGGATTATTTGGGGCTGGTTACTTTTAAAAACTGCAGACACGAGAGAAACTCTGAAAAGTAGAATTTACTTACCCTTTGTTGAGAGACATTTACATTGTAAAGCAAATCTCCACCTGTAAAGGTGTCTCCCTCTCTGAACCAGGAAGAAGGAGGGATGACCTTATCTCTAGAAACTCTTAACAATGCAGAAGGCAAGGACTTAAGTCTGTATATAATCTTACTCTTGTTTACTGTGCTTTTTTGGTAATCTCCCATAACTGACTCTCTCCACCCCCAACATCCTCCTTTGCCTTTAGCTTAGGATGATATTTAAGGTGAGAACCTCAGCCATTTTGGTGAGTTACTCAGTTTTTCTGGGTCTCTCTCCTGTATACATGTTGTAAAGCTTTGTTTAATTTTCTCCTGTTATTCTGTCTCATGTGAATTTAATTCATTGTCTGGCCAGAAGGACCCAGAGTGGTTAGAGAAAGTATCTTCCTCCCCTACAAAGGTGTGTAAGGTTCTTATTGCCTCCATAGCAGACCCCATTAAAAATTCAGTGGCTTAACCCAGAAATAAAACCACACATCTATGGACAGCTAATCTTCGACAAAGGAGTTGAGGGCATACAATGGAGAAAAGAAAGTCTTTTCAACAAGTGGTGCTGGGGAAACTGGAAAGCCACATGTAAAAGAATGAAAATTGACCATTCTTTTTCACCATTCACCAAAATAAACTTAAAATGGATCAAAGAACTAAAGGTGTGATATGAAACCATAAGGCTTCTATAAGAAAATGTAGGCAATATACTCTTTGACATCAGTATTAAAAGGATCTTTTCAGACAAAAAATATTTGCAAGTCATACATCCAACAAAGGCTTAATATCCATAATATATAAAGAACTCACACAACTCAACAACAAAAAATCAAACAACCTGATCAAAAAATGGGCAGGAGACATGAATAGACATTTCTCCAAAGAAGGTATATGGATGGCCAATATGTGCATGAAAAGATGTTCATCATCGCTGATCATCAGGGAAATGCAAATCAAAACTCCTCTAAGATATCATTTGACACCCATTAGAATGACAAAAATAACTAAAACAAATAGTAGCAAATGTTGGAGAGGTAATAGAGAAAAAGGAACCCTCATACACTGCTGGTGGGAATGCAAACTGGTGCAGCCACTATGGAAAACAGTATGGAGATTCCTCAAAAAATTAAAAATAGAACTACCATATGATCCAGCTATCCCACTACTGGGTATCTACCCAAAGAGCTTGAAGTCAGCAATTCCAAAAGTCCCATGCACCACAATGTTCATTGCAGCATTATTTACAATAGCCAAGACGTGGAAGCAACCCAAGTGCCCATCAACAGATGATTGGATAAAGAAGATGTGGTGTATATATACAATGGAATACTACTCAGCCATAAAACAGAACAAAATCATCCCATTTGCAACAACATGGATGGACCTTGAGGGAATTATGCTAAGTGAAATAAGCCAGATAGAGAAGGACAATATCTGTAAGACTCCACTCATATGAAGAATTTGAAAATGTAGACAAAGAGAACAGATTAGTGGCTACCAGGGGAAAGGTGGGGTGGAGGGCGGGCACAAAGAGTAAAGGGGTGCACCTACAACACGACTGACAAACAATAATGTACAACTGAAATTTCACAAGTTTGCAACCTATCATTAACTCAATAAAAATTTTAAAAAAAGAGTGAGACAGCTGGCTCTCAATGCCTATAATATGTTGACTTACTGGTCACTGTGAAATGTATTCTTTTTTTAATTAATAGAATTTTTTTTAGAACAGTTTAGGTTTGCAGTAAAATTAAGCAGACAGTAGAGCGAGTTCCCACATACCCCCTCATGCCCCCACCACATACACACACACGCAGAGTTTCCCCTATTATTAACATCTTGTATTAGTGTGGTGCATCTGTTACAACTGATGAGCCAACAGGATATAATATTATTAACTGGAGTCCACTGTTGCCATTAGGGTTCACTATTGGTGTTGTACATTCTATGGATTTTGCGAAATGCGTAATCTCACGTCTCCACCATTACAGTATCATACACAGCAGTTTCACTCTCACAAAAGTCCTCTGTGCCCCACCTGTTCATCCTGCCCTCCTCACCCCTGGCAAACACCGATCTTTACAGTCTCTAGGGTTTTCTCTTTTCCAGCATGTCATTTAGTTGGAATCATACAGCGTGGAGCCTTTTCAGATTGGCTTCTCTCACTTAGTGATGTGCATTTAAGTTTCCTCTGTGTCTTTTCATGGCTTTACCACTCCTTGGAGCCTGGCTCTGGCCCAATGGTGTGGGTCTGAGGTGGGCTCCACTTCACAGTTCAGCTCCCCGCCCCTCCCCTGGCCTCTGTGTCATACCCACAGCATCCCGCTGTGTCCCCCCAGGTTCTCTGCTCAGGGCTGGGGTGACGGGGAGCACCGGGCTCTGTGCTCTCTTGCTGCTGTTTCTCCTCTTGCCCTCTGTCACTTTGCCATCTATCAGTTCTCTGTGTAGGATGCTGAGGTGCAGTTTGCTCCATGAGGCCCCCCTCACTGCCCTGCAGGGCATTTGCCACGGTTCCTTCTGCCATCACGCCTCCCCCCACCCCCCATGGATCTCACCAGCAGCACCACCCCTGAGTGAGCTCCTGATCCTGCTTCAGATGCCCTGATTTTAGTTTCTCCAGAGTCTGGGAACTCCTTGCAGCAGGGCTGTGTCCTAGTATCCTTGTGTCTCAGATAGACATTCGGCTCCACTGTAAGCTAGCTGCACCGCGACGAGTCCTGTAAAGTGTTAAGGCTTGATGGTGAGCACCCCAGCACGAAGGCCAGGGAGACACTGGTTCTGAGAGTATATGGCCTCACTGGGTGTCCATCCGTCACATGGAGCACTTGGACCCTCAGTGGACACTTGGCCTCCAGTGTGAGGAAGTCACATGACCCGGCAGCACACAGATGATTCCATTCAATCCTTCATTATGTGATGCATATAATCACGAGGGCATTTATTCTAGATTTAGAGATGCACACGTTCTTGCCCGGGTCTCACCTCCTTCCAGACACATTCTAACATTTCCTCCTCTTCCTGTGTCCTTCCTGTTTCCTCTCCACCAACAAGAGCCGGGGGCTGGATGCCGCTGGTGTCTGACAAGAACCAGTGGCTGCAGATCGACCTTGGAGAGAGGGCAGAGGTCACCACGGTGGCCACTCAGGGCCGGTCCGGGAGGTCCGACCTGGTGACCAGCTACCTCCTGATGTTCAGCGACAGCAGCAGGAACTGGAAGCAGTACTGGAAGGAAAGCATCTCCATATGTCCCATTGGTGTGACACGACTCCCGGGGCCACTGCAGGGCGACTCCTCCCCCAGCCACAAAGGTCTCGAATCCAGCAGAGAAATGGAACCTGCAGAATTACTTTGCCGAGCTTTTTGTGCATTTTCAGATTCATGACACATGCATAACTTAGCAGGTCTCCAAAAGTGAAATCATTTTAGAGCATATTGGAAAAATTGAAGAGAAAGTCCTTTGTTTCACTGAACGTGTGGACAGCGTCGCATGTAACAAGTTGTGTGCCACAGCACAGAGGCCGCACTGTCTCCGAGTCATTTCACACGCACACAGGGGCCATTGTCTTCACTCCTTTGATCCCAAGTTTCTGAAGGGCACCACTGAATGACCTCCGTTCCTGGCATGTGCAGAAATGCAGAAATTGCCACATACAGTCTGCAGGGTCTGTCCTTCCTTCTGTGGCCACGTTTAGCGAGTCTTTGGGTAGAGACCTCAGTGGGATTCTGTGACCTTGTGTCTCTGAACACCAGTGCTTCTTTGGGACAGAGTGTTTTTGTTTGGTTAACTTTTGTGACTTAGAAAGTTATACAATTGACTGCATCTCTTTTATTACAGGATCATTTAAGGAACCTTTGCTAACCTTTCTTCAACCTTGCCTATCTCTGACAATGGTTTAAAATGTTGGATTTTGTGGCTGGGGTGTGGGCTGATAAAGGACGGACTGGCCATTTAAAGAGGCAGGTTATTTAAAGAAGGCAGTGATGACAAAGCCACAAATGGGAAAGTAGCACTGAGGGAGCAAGCTCCAAGGAGACTGTCAGCAAAAAGACCTCCTTCTTTTCTGATCTAAAATGACATACAAAAGTTAGTCTGGGTTTGTGCCCACCAAGTACCATGTCACAGCTGGATAACCCTTGATTCTTTGTTCTGAGCTGTCGTGACGAGGGGAGGATGCAGAAAGTAACCATCAGTGATGAGCAGACAGCGAGGGGACCCATCCTAATGTGTGTAGGGATGTGGGGTGGTATCCCGTTATGGTTTTGATTTGCATTTTCCTTTTTTTTGGTGGGGGGGAAGATCAGCCCTGAGCTAGCATCTGATGCCAATCCTCCTCTTTTTGCTGAGGAAGACTGGCCTTGAGCTAACATCTGTGCCCATCTTCTTCTACTTTATATGTGGGACGCCTACCACAGTGTGGTCTGTCAAGCAGTGCCGTGTGCCCACCTGGGACCCGAACCGGTGAACCCCGGGCCGCCAAAGCAGAGCATGAAAAGTAAACTGCTGCACCACCAGGCAGGCCCCTTTTAACCAGAGCTGGTTTTACTTTAAGAGAAGTAAAATCTTACAGTTAATAATTACTAGTTTTATCCTGTTGTACTCACTTAAGTAAAACAGGCTGCTCCTGCTGTCTCCAGCACTGTCATTTGTGTTAGTTAGCTCCTTTATAATAAATCAACATCTTATTAGAAATACTGCCTTTTCCATATGCATTTGTTTTAGATTGAAATTGTAAAAGTCAGAAGTAGTTAAGTATTTACTTTCATCCCTTAAAATATTAACACTCTTGTTAATGAAAATAATATACTTACCCTTACCCATGTCAGCATGTTTGTAGATCTCTGACTTTTTAAATTATTGTTGGTGTCTGTGCCTTTGAAATGAGGAGTCTTTGGATAAATACCCAGTAATGGGATAGCTGGGTTGTATGGTAGTTCTATTTTTAACTTTTTGAGGAATCTCCATCCTGTTTTCCATAGTGGCTGCACCGCTTTCCATTCCCACTAGCAGTGTACGAGGGTTCCCTTCTCTCAACAACCTCTCCAACACTTATTTCTTGTCTTGTTAATTATAGCCATTCTGATAGGAGTGAGGTGATATTTCACTGGAGTTTTGATTTCCATTTCCCTAGTAATTAGTGATGTTGAACATCTTTTCCCGTGACTGTCGGCCATCTGTATATCTTCTTTGGAAAGATATCTGTTCAGATCCTCCGCCACCCCCCGCTTTTTTTGTGTGTGAGAAAGATTGGCCCTGAGCTAACATCTGTTGCCAACCCTCCTCCTTTTGCTTGAGGAAGATTGCTCAATGCTCCTTATGGACCTTCTGTCAACAAGAGAGACCCGTCTGAGTGGAAAAATGGAATAAGTCAAAGAACCAGGACCTGGCAGGTTGCCCTGAGCAAGTGAACGGTGAGAATCTAGGGGTGTTTTCCTGTTCTCTCTTCTCTTGCTCTCTCTCGCAATCTCTCTCTTTCTTACACAGAATTTTTAGCATCTGAAAACACCTGATCGATTCTCCAGCTGCCATTTCTCTTTAATGAAGGTTCCCATTATCGCTGCCCCATTTCTTAGGAGCGGGCGCCTTAGCCCCAGACCCACCCCAGGCTTGTTCCCTAGCACAGACATGAGCTTGGGCTCTGAATAGGGGCACAGAGCTGAAGGGGCACGGGGGAGGGGGAGGAGGAAGATTTGGAGGAGGATGAGGAGGATGTGGAAGAGGAGGAGGATGTGGAGGAGGAGGATGTGGAGGAATAGGATGTGGAGGAGCAGGATGTGGAGGAGGAGGAGGGTGTGGAGGAGGAGGAGGACGACGACGACGAGGATGTGGAGAACGAAGTGGATGTGGATGGATAAACAAACTTTTGTCTACTCAAACAATGGAATATTATTCAGCAATAAAAAAGAAATGAACTATCAAGTCATGAAAAAAACATGGAGGAATCTTAAATGCATATTTCTTAGTGAAAGAAGCCAATTGGAAAAGGCTACATACTATATGATTGCAATTATATGCCATTTTGGAAAAGGCAAAACCAGGGAGATGGTAAAAAGTTCAGTAGTTAGCAGGGCTTGGGCAGAGGGAGGGAGGAATGAATAGGAGGAGCACAGAGGAGTTTTAGGCAGAGAAATTATGCTGTGTGATACTGTAGAAGTGGGCAGATGTCCTTATACATTCGTCAAAGCCCATTAAAGATAAAACACACAGAGTGAACCCTAATATAAGCTGTTTACTTTATAATATTGTATCAATGTTGGCTCATCAAATATAACCAATGCATCTCACAAATGCAAAATATTTTAACAAGGGAAAGTGTGTGTGAACTGGGATATGAGGGGGGATATTGGAACTCGTGCTGTCTGCAGAACATATATATATATATTATATATATATATATATATTTTGGTCAGAAAGATTGGTCTTGGGCTAACAAGTATCACTAATCTTCCTCTTTTTGCTTGAGGAAGACTGCTGCTGAGCTAACATCTGTGCCAATCTTCCTATATTTTGTATGTGGGACACCACCACAGCATGGCTTCATGAGTGGTACATAGGTCTGCACCTGGGATCGAGCCTGAAAAATCTGGGCCACCAAAGTTGAATGTATGAACTTAACCACTATGCCACCCGGCCAGCCCCATGCTGAATTTTTCTATAAACTTAACACTATGCTAAAAAGGAAAGACTATTAATAAAAAAATTAAATTCTAGAACAGGAAATTATTTGAGTACTGATAAATAAAATAATGAGTGATATTAATTGTTAAGTCCCAAATATTCATAAATATTAAATAATTTAGATTAAAAGAAACATCCAAAACGTATGGGTTTTTTCTTTTTACATTTTTGAATTTCCTATTACAAAGGCAATGCATGTTCAATATATAAAAATAAGAAAATAAAGTATAAAATAACATGAAATACTCATTATTCTGTCACAGCTATTAAATGGCACAATCTAAACTTGGATACATACGTTCCCAGATGCTTGGTAATGAATATATTACAGTATATCCCCTCCTTTGATACCTTTTTAATGCAAATTTAATCTACTTAGTTCATCAATTTTTAGATAAGTAGATTTACCAACAAAGTATTTGATATAGATTTTGTGCTAAACCCAGAGACCAAGAGGAAAATACTAGATTAGAAATAGAAACAAAAAGCAAGAAAATGGAAAGTATTCTGAAAAAAGGAGTTTCACAGGACCACGTTTTGAAACATAGAATCTGAGATATTCATTACAAACGGAATCCATCCCTTTGACTAAACTGTGCTGTGGAACTATTTGCCCAGGAAATGGGCTCCTAAACTCGTCCATCCACACCAACCTACAGAGACAGCACAGGTTCTCAGTGTTGGAGAATGCAGGGCTGAGGAGCAGTGATGGGCACAGCAGCTCTGGGGAGGCGCTCGGCCCCCAGTCCTCCAGGAACACCCACAAGTGGAAACAGTATCCAGCATCCTTTCCATCTCCTTCTCCTGGCTTGGGATACCAAGAAGGGCTGGGAGAGTTCATCCTTGAGAGGTAAAGGGGAAGGGGATGAAGTGGATTTCTAGGGAGGTCAGAACATTAGCATCCTTTTGGCCAGAGCCAAGCCCCAGGAAGATAGAGAGGGTAGCACAGAGCTCCCACCTGGGGCACACTTTGCACATGCCAGCTTCAGCACGTTTGACCTAGAAGGTGCTGGAAGGTAGTGGTCATGGCTCTGAACTGGAGGGAAATGGGTAGAGTAAATGTAAGATCCCAGATCTTGGTCTGCTCTGGAGGGCTTCTCAGGACCTTGCTGCTGTTTACTTGTTCACTGCCGTTGTGACATAAGGGATGTTTATTTCCTTTTTCCTTACTTGGTGGTGAGGTTAGCACTAAGAATGTCATTCTCTGTGGACAAAGCCACTGACAGCCAGGCCTCACCTAGTTCCCCAAGACTCATACTCCTGGATGACTCCTTGCACCTTCTTGGTAAAGCTGACTGTGTCCTCCTCTCATGCCATAACGTGGAAGGAAAGACAGAAATTTAAAACTCACCATGAAAACACATGGTAATAATTGCTGCATGGATACATGTTAAAATTAGAATTTAAGAAGTCAAAAGATTTTGTGCATCCTCAAGTTAACATCCACAAAGTACTTACTTAATTTTCTGTCATTACAAAAACACTTCCTGTTTTTCCAAAGAGAAAGATAATCACATTATGGTGAATAAATCTGGCAAAAAGTCAACCAATGTGATATACCACATTAGAAAAATGCAGAATAAAACTCACATGATCATCTCAATAGATGCAGAGAAAGCATTTGACAAGACCCAACAGCCATTTGTGATAAAAACTGTCAATAAAATGGGGATAGAAGTAAAGTACCTCAACATGATAAAGGCCATATATGACAAATCCACAGCCGACATCATACTCAATGGTGAAAATCCAAAAGCTATTCCTCTAAGAATGGGTGCAAGACAAGATGCCCATTCTCTCCACTCTTATTC
Source organism: Equus caballus (assembly GCF_041296265.1). Classification (NCBI taxonomy): domain Eukaryota; kingdom Metazoa; phylum Chordata; class Mammalia; order Perissodactyla; family Equidae; genus Equus; species Equus caballus. The sequence goes on from NC_091707.1 coordinate 13,591,802, forward strand.
AACACAGTGCTGGATGTCCTAGCTAGAGTGATTAGGCAAGAAAAAGAAATAAAAGGATCCAAATGGGAAAAGAAGTAAAACTTTCATTATTTGTGGATCATATGATTCTATAAATAGAAAACCGTAAAGAATCCACCAAAAACCTATTGGAAATAATCAACAAATGCAGTAACGTTTCAGGATACAAAATCAACATACAAAAATCATTTGCATTTATATATACTAATAATGAACAAGGCAGAAGGAGAAATCAAGAATGCAATCCCATTTAAAATCAGCACAAAAAGAATAAAATACCTAGGAATAAATTTAACCAAGGAGGTGAAAGACCTGTACACTGAAAACTGTAAGATATTATTGAGAGAAACTGAGGAAGACATAAAGAAATGGAAAGATATTCCATGCTCACGGATTGGAAGCATAAACATAGTTACAATGTTCGTATTACCTAAAGCAATCTGTAGATTAAATGCAATCCCAATCAGAATCCCAATGACATTTTTCATGGAAAAACAACAAAGAACCCTAAGATTTATATGGAACAAGAAAAAACCCTGAATAGCCCAAGCGGTCCCGAGAAAAAAGAACAAAGTTGGAGGTATCACACTCCCTGAGTTCAAAATAGACTACAAAGCAATAGTAAACAAAATGGTGTGGTACTGGCAGCAAAAGAGACACACAGATCAATGGAAAAGAGTTGAGAACCCAGAAATAAAACCACACATCTGTGGAGAGCTAATCTTCAACAAAGGAGCCAAGAATATGTAGTGGAGAAAGGAAAGTCTCTTCAAGTAAATGGGGATGGGAAAACTGGACAGCCACACACAGAAGAATGAAAGCAGACCACTATCTTACACCATACACAAAAATCAACTCAAGCTGAATTAAAGACTTGAATGTCAGACCTGAAACCACAAAACTCTTAGAAGAAATCATAAGCAGTACACTCTTTGACATCAGTCTTAGTGATAACTATTTTGTGTGTGTGTGTGTGAGGAAGATTGGTTCTGAGATAACATGTGTTGCCAATCTTCTTCTTTTGGCTTGAAGAAGATTATCGCTGAACTAACATCTGCTCCAATCTTCCTCTATTTTATGTGGGATGCTGCCACAGCATGGCTTAATGAGTGGTGCTAGGTCCGTGCCTGAGATCTGAACCTGTGGACTCCGGGCTGCCGAAGCAGAGCATGCAAACTTAAACACTGTGCCACTGGGATTGCCCCAGCTATATCATTTTGAATACCATGTCTCCTCAGGCAAGGGAAAGAAAAGAAAAAATAAACAAATGGGACTATATCAACATAAAAAGCTTCTGCACAGCTAAGGAAACCATCAATAAAATGAAAAGACATTCACCAACTGGGAGAAAATACTTGCGAATTATATATCCAATAATGGGTTAATATCCAAAATATATAAAGAACTCATACAACTGAACAACAAATAAATGAACAACCTCATCAAAAGTGGGCAGAGGATATGAACAGACATTTTTCCAAAAAACGTGTACAGATGGCCAACGGGCACATGAAAAGATGTTCAACATCACTAATTATTAGGGAAATGCAAATAAAAGCTACAGTGAATATCACTTCACACCCATCAGAATTGCTATTATTAAAAAGATAAGAATTAACAATTGTTGGAGAGGATGTGGAGAAAAGAGAACCCTCATATACCGCTGGTGGGAATGCAAACTGGTGCAGCCGTTATGGAAAACAGTATGGAGATTCCTCAAAATTGAAAAGTAGAAATACTACATGATCCAGCTATTCCACTTCTGGATATTTATGCAAGAATATGAAAGCATTAATTCAAAAAGATATATGCACCCCTATGTTCATTGCAGCATTATTCTCCATAGCCAAGACTTGGAAGCAACCTAAGTGCCCATCAATGGGTGAAAAGGTAAAGAAGATACGAAATATATATACACAAAGGAATACTTCTCAGCCATTAAAAAAGATGAAGTTGTGCCATTTTGACAACATGGATGTATCTTGAGGGAATTACACTAAGATAAATAAGTCAGACAGAGAAAGACAAAGACCGTATGATTTCACTCATATGTGGAAGATAAAAAAACAAACACACGGATACGGAGAACAGATTGGTGGTTACCAGAAGGTAAGGGGGTGGGGAGGGCAGAGGTAAAGGGGCACATATATATGGTGATAGATGGAAACAAGAATTTTGGTGGTGAACACGAATGCAATGCAGTCTATACAGAAGCCAAAACATGACGCACACCTGAAATTTACATAACGTTATAAAACAATGTGACCTCATTAGAAAAATAAAACAAAAAAACAAGTATAACAAAAACAACAACAAAGAAATCAGGCACACACAAACTTAACTACAGGATTCGAGTTAACATCATCAGTAAGAAGAGAGATTAACTTCACTGATCCCTTGATACGATGCACCGCTGAAGGCACATCATCTTTGTGGTTCTTCTCAAAAATGTGAAATCTCAATCTAATCATAAGAAAACATTAGAAAGATTGAAAGCGAGTCTAACAAATAACTGTATTTCAAAAGTGTCAACATCATGAAAACAAGGAAAGACTGAAAAATTGTCCCGGATTGGAGAAACCTGAGAAGCCATGACGGGTAAATGCAATGTGGGATGCTATTGGAATATTTGAAGTGAAAAAGGACGTTAATGGATAAATTGCTGAAATCCAAATAAAGAATGTTATTTAATTAATTATTTTACACTAAGTTGATTTCTTAGTCTTGGCAATTGCGCTATGTTTATGTAAGATGTTACATAAGACGTATTAGGGATGCTGGGTGAAAGATACGCAGAAGCTTTGCTACTTTTTAACAGCTTTATTGAAATGTAATTCACATAGCATACAATTCACTCATTCACAGTGTAGAATTCAGTGGCTTTCAGTGTATTCACGTATTTGTGCAACCAACACCACAGTCAACTTAGAACCTTTTTAATACTCCCTCCAAAATACCCACACACCTGTTGGCCATGACCTGCGTCCTCCCCAGCCATAGGCAACCACTAATCAACTTTTGAGTACTATAGATTTACCTGTTTTGGACACTTCATATCAATGGACTCATATAGTTTATGGTCTTTGTGACTGACATCTGTCACACAGCATAATGTTTTCAAGGTTTATCTCTTTCGTAGCTTGTATCAGAACTTCATTTCTTTTTCTTGCCAAATGATATTCCATTGTATGGCTATACTAAATTTTTTATATTCATTCATCAGTTGATGAACATTTGAGTTGTTTCCACTTTGGGGCTATTATGAATAATGTTGCCATGAACATTTGTGCACAAACCTTTGTGGGGACATCGGTTTTCATTTCCATTGGGCATATGCCTAGGAGTAAAATTGCTGGGTCACATGGTCACCACATGTTTAGCCATTTACAGAGTTGTCATGTTGTTTTCCAAGCACCTGTGTCTTTTTACATTTCTGCCAGCAGTGAATGAGGGTTCCAAATGGTATAAATATCACTTGTTATTGTCTGTCTTCTTAAATTATAGCCATCCCAGGGACGTTGAAGCAGTATTTCATCGTGGCTTTGAATTCCATTTTTCTGATGGCTAACGAGGTTGAGCATCTTTCCATGTACTTTTTGGCCATTTATATATGTCCTTTGGAGAGGTGTCTATTCAGATCTTTGACCCATATTTTAGCTGGGTTATGTGTCTTATTTTTATAGAATTTTAATAGTTCTTTATATGTTCTAGATACAAGTTTCTCATCAGACACATGATTTATAAACAGTTTCTTCTATACAGTTCATTGTCTTTTCACTTTCAGAATGGTGTCCTTTGAATAGAATAAACTTTGATGATATCCATTTTAGCTAGTTTTTCTTTTGTAGTTTGTGCTCATTGTATCACATCTAAGAAACCATTCCCTAATCCCAGGTCACTATGATATATGCCTATGTTTTCTTCAGATAGCTTTGTACTTTTAGCCCTTTCGCATAGGTCTTTAATCCACTTAGAGTTTGTCTCTCTGTGTGCTGTGAGGTAGAGATCCAATTTCATTCTTTTGTGTGAGAATATCCAGGTGTCCCAGTACCATTTATTGAAAAGACTATTTTTCCCCAATTGAATTTTCTTGGCATCATTATTGGCAATCACTGTAAATGTGAGGGTTTATTTCCAGACCGTTAATTATATTTTATTGAACTCTCTGCAGTATTTGTGCCACTCTGATGTTGCAAAGTCTAAAATCATTTCAACATTTAAAAAGTAACCTTATCCATTTTGGGCTTGTAGCTTTCATTTCATTGAATTTTCCCTATGTTTACTTACTTCTGCTGGTTTAAACTCTCAATGACTGGGGGAAATTTAAGGAGAACCTTAAAGAACATCATTTTATGTCAAAACTTTCCATTCAACCTCATAGATTTGCCCATTTTAATTATATGTTACTGGGATGTAAAATAAGATACATACAATTTCAGAACTATGACATCTTCCTAGTGAATTAAACTTTTTATCAATATATGTGATTATTTTAAGTCTACAGTCATCCTTTCAAAGTAATGCCTATCTTCTCTGATCCCAAATTACATTAAAATTCTCTTGCTTTAGCTGGTATGATTTTTATCATCTGTTCCATTGCAACCTCTTTCTCCTCAAGCTTTAGACGTTACATGTTTAAACACCTACACTTGTATTTTTAAATTCATATATATCCTTCTTTTACATTTAAAAAGAGTTAATCCATTTAAATTTACAGTGATTATTGAGAAACATGAATCAGTTATAGCTGTCTAATATTCTTCTTTTATATTTCTGCTAGTTTCTTGTTTTCCTTTACATTTACTTATTCTTTTTCAATCCATTTTTTCATCTGTCACTTTGGAAAATATTCACTCCTGTTCGATTGTGTAGGTTGTTACCATAGAAATATACCAAGCATTTTAAGTTAAGAAAGTTGAATTTTAATTATTTCTACCATTTTCCACACACCTGACATTTGTTAGAATGCTTCAGCTCCAATCCACCCTGACAACTGTGGCCATTGTGTAGTTCCTTAATACTTTTTTCTTTTATTTTTAACCCAGCAAATTAGACATTACATTAGCACTTTTTCACATGAAATAGTAAGATATATACAGGACATACAGTAGGAATAGTTTATATATTTTATATGCAATCTTTTATATGTATTACGACTATCTACTCCTAGTCTGTGGTCTAGCTTTTCCCTCTCCTGACAGTATCTTTTGAAGAACAGAAGTTCTTAATTTTAAAGAAGTCCAGATTATCAATATTGTCTTTTGTGGATTGTGCTCTTTGCTTTCTCTTTCTCTTTGTCCTACCCCAGGGGATATTTTCATATTTATTCTTCTAGAAGATTTAATGTTGTAGCTTTCCCATTTAGGTTTGTTTCGAATTAATCATTGTAGTCATTCATATTTCCACCAAGGAAAATTTTCCCATACAGATATCCTTTTGTTCCCAAGAGCATTTTTTTTTGCAAGGTTACAGTTACCCCAGTGAAATCCAGTGGTTCTTTTACCATAATCAAGGGCTTTATATGTGTTGATCTATTTAAGGACTTATTATTGTGTTCCTTTTGTCTATTTATCTAAACGTTTGAGTGGTATTTGCATGTGTTCTTTGGAAAAATGTCTATTCAGATCCTTTGACTATTTTTTCATTGGATTGTTTGGATTTTGCTATAGAGTTGTATGTGTTCTTCATACATTTTGAATATTAACCTCTTATCCAATAGATGATTTGAAAATATTTTCTCCTGTCCATAAGTTGTCTTTTCATTTTGTTAACCATTTCTTTTGCTGTGCAGAAGATTTTTAGTTTGCCACAGTCCCATTTATTAATTTTTGCTTTTCTTGCTTGCACTTTTGGTTTCATATCAAAAAAAATTCATTGCCAAGACCAATGTCAAAGACCTTTTTCCCTATGTTGTCTTCTAGGAATTTTACTGTTTCAGTTCTTATGTTTAATTCTTTGATCCATTCTGAGTTTATTTTTGTGAAAGGTGTAAGATAGGGACCAATTTCACTTTTCTGCATGTGGTTATCCAGTTTTCCCAACATCATTTACTGAAGAGGTTATCTTCTTTCCATTGAGTATTCTTGGCTCCGTGGTCAGATAACAGTTGGCTATATATGCGAGGTTTATTTCTGGGTTCTGGCTTCTGTTCCATTTGTCCATGTATCTATTTTTATGCCAATGGCAAACTGTTTCGTATACTATAGCTTTGTAGTGTAATTTGAAACCATGAAGTTTGATGCCTCCAGCTTGGTTTTTCTTTCTCAGAATGTATTTGGCTATTTAGGGTCTTTTGTGTCTCCATACAAATTTTAGGAATTATTTTTTTCTATTTCTATGAAAAATGCCATTTGAATTTTGATATGTATTGCATTGAATCTCCAGATGTGTTTGAATAGCATGGACAGTTTTACAACATTAATTCTTCTGATCAATGAACATATGATATCTTTCCATTTGTTTGCATCTTCTTCAGTTTTTTCCATCAAAGTCTTATAGTTTTCAGTATACAGATCTTCCTCTTCCTTGGTGAAATTGATTCCTAAATATTTTATTGTTTTTGATGCTATTGTAATGGAATTGTTTTCTTCATTTCTTTTTCAGATGTTTTGTTATTAAGGTATAGAACCACAACTGATTTCTGTGTTGATTGCCGGAGTCCAGCTCCAACAGAGTCCAGGTTCCTGAGGGATGAATGGCATTGGCGAAGAGATTGAGACTGCACACCAAGTTGGTGAAAGCAAGTCTGAAGTCTTTATTGGCAAACGTGCATTTATATATATTTTGAGGATTACATAAGCGTCTGAGGTACATCTATTTTCTCCCCTGAAGTAGCTTGATTTTTCCCCATGATATCATTTTACTTCCTTAATTTATTTGGGTCATCAGCAATTTCTAAAGGTTACTTCCCTTATTCAGTCTTGGGAAACAGCCATTCTTTCCATTTTCTGGGTAAGTGCAGTTAATATTTGTAGATCTCTACAGTATTCTTTGTAGGGGGTGAGACTCGGGTTATGTGGGAGGACGGAATAAGCCTTGGGGCAAAGGTGAGCCAAGGTACATTTAGACCAGGCACATACAGGTCCCCACATCCTCTTATATAACTCCCACACTGAGACATCTGACCCTTTAACCCTCTTTCCTCAGCAGGGCCCAGGGGATGTTGAAGGAGTGTTAGTCAGAAGAGGATCTTTCTTGTCTATTACAGGGGGATTCACCTTTCCCAGAAGATTCCCCTGGGTCAGCACAAGCGTCATGAAGAAAGCCAATACAGCAACTGGTAACAGCAGATTGAGCAAGGAGGACCCTTGGCCGTTCCTTCTGGGGTTGCTTTGCAACTCACGTGCTTCATATGCCCATCTGTGTCACTGGGCTGCAGCGGTTGCAGGACGGTGTCTGGCAGTTGATTTTGGATCCTGCAACTTTATTGAATTCTTCGATTACTTCTTACAGCTTTTTGGTGGAGTCTTTAGGGTTTTCTATATGTAAGATCATATAGTCTGCAAAGACATTTATAATTCTTTCTTTCCAATTTGGATGCCTCCTATTTCTTTTTTTTGCCTGTTTGCTCTGGCTAGGATGTCCAGCACCGAGTTGAATATGAATGGTGAGAGTGGGCACTCTTGTCTTGTTTCTGATCATAGAAGGAAAGTTTCCAACCTTTCACTGTTGCATATGATGTTGGCTCTGAGTTTGTCATGTATGGCCTTGTGTTGAAGTATATTCCTTCTATACCCAATTTGTTGAGAATTTTTATCATGGAAGGATGTTGTATTTTGTCAAGTGGTCCTTCTGCATCTGTTGAAACGATCATTTGATTTTTTTCTTTCATTCTATTAAAGTTGCACATAACATGGATTGATTTGCGTACATTGAACCATCCTTACAACCCTGGCACAAATACCTCTTGAACATGGTGTATGCTTCTTTTAATGTGCTGTTGAATTTGGTTTGCACAGTTTAATTTTAATTTATTTACTCATCATACCATTAGTGTCTGGAGAGTTGCTTTTCTACCTCTTTTTCTCTACATGTTTAAAATAGTTTCCTGTAGAATTAGATCTTGAAAATTTTCTGTTGCTCATTTTATATGAATTTAGTTTCCTGAACATTAGAAGGAAGCGTGGTTCAGGAGAGTTCTTTCTGACTTCACAGAGCTACAAATTCTTCTGTTTTAGTGACTTGCTAACAAGCATAGCAGCATCTCCTCTGAGAGTCTGTGGCTCTGTTTCCAGCCCCATCATATATCTTCTCTTCCTTTCTTCTTCATTGTCCATGCCCTGCTCAGTTGTGACTCTATTCCCAGAACTTTCTTCTCAGTGTGGGGTTTCATGCACAAAGGGAAATTTGGCTGGTTGTTCTTCAGAATTTATGAGGCCCAGATTGCTGAAGTTCCTCTCAGATCTTACTCTTGACCCCTTGCACCTCTCCAATCCCTTGTACCCACGTGGTATTAGGTTAGGTGTAAGCCCTCGCATTTCCACTGATGTTCTCAAAATCCTTTCCAAAATTCCCAAGTATGCCTGTTGTCTCTTTTTTTGTGGTTTTCTTGTTCTCGGGTACACTAGCAGCTCTCTTATGCTCCTACTCACTTTCCGCAAAGAAGTTAATGACACGGTGGGTAGATGTTGAGGTTTTTATTGGTTTGTCCTACTCCATTTGTATTTTGCATTTTGTGGCATTTTAATTTCTCATATGGTTTTGTAGTCAATGATCTCCATGGGCTTTTTATTTTGTTTTCTATTTGCTCTGCAGTTTTTACGTGGGAGTTCAGAGAGATTAACAACCTACCACTACCACCTCCATCTTTCCATCTTCCTAGAAACTCTCACAATTTCTCATTTTTAATTTAACTTATGCTCATACAATAAAATGTGCATCTTTTATGAACAGTAATGGGGACCACTGTAGCTGATCCATACACAATTCATCTTCAGATTGGTTACTATATCAGAATGGTCATGAGTCGAAGGCCCTTTTGAAACATTCTTTGCAAAAGCATCTAAACACAATTGAAGTTTTGAGTATTGATCTTATAGCTGACAACCTTGTTGAATACCTTAATAATTTGAATAGTTTTTTATTGGTTCTCTTAGGACTTTCTATATACAAGGTCAAGTCATCTGCAAGTAAAGATTGTTTTCTTCTTCTTTACAAATATACATGCCTTTATTTCGTTTCCTTGGTTAATTGCCCCCGCTAGAGGCTGTAATACAATGTTGAATAGAAATGGCAAAAGCAAATAGCATTGTCTGTTCCTGATGTTGTGGGGAAAGCATTCAGTCTCTCATGATTAAATATGACATTAGCCATGGGATTCCTAGATGCATTCTATCAGGTAGGGAGGTCTTCGTCTATTCCTACTTGGTTGAGTGTGTTTATTATGAAGGATTGTTGGATTTTATTAAATAGATTTTCCACAATATTGAGATGGCTATGTGGTTTTGTCCTTTATTCTACGTATTCAAAATATTTCACTCACTGACTTTTGTATGTTGAACCTCACTCTTGTGTTCCTGGGATAAGTCCTACTTGGTCATGGTATAAAATCCTCTTAATATGTTGCTAGATACGATTCGCTCATATTTATTGAGGATTTTTGCATCTATATTTATGGAAAATAGTGGTCTGATGTTTTCTTTTCTTTAGTTTTTTTTTCTGCTTTTCCTATTCCTAGTACTGGACCCACAGCATGATTTGGGAAGTGTTTCTGCTCCCTTTGGTTTTTTAGAAAGCTCTTTATAAAATTAGTTCTAATTATTTTTTAGACATGGTAGAATTCACTGTAAAGCAATCTTGGGTTGAACTTATCATTGTGGGGATTTAAAAAGTATATTTATTCAATGTCTTTACTCCTTATAGGACTACTCAAATTTTTTCTTTCTTTCTTTTTTTTTTTTTTTTTGAGGAAGATTAGCCCTGAGGAACATCTGCTGCCAATCCTCCTCTTTGCTGAGGAAGACTGGCCCTGAGCTAACATCCGTGCCCATCTTCCTCCACTTTATATGTGGGATTCCTACCACAGCATGGCTTGACAAGTGGTGCCATGTCCATACCTGGGATCCAAACCTGCGAACCCTGGGCTGCAGAAGTGGAATGTGCACACTTAACTGCTGCGCCACTGGGCCATCCCCCAAATTTTCTATTTCTTTGTGATATAGTTTCAATGGTTTGTGTTTCTTTAAGGACTTTATCATTTAATCTAAGATATCTAAATCATGGTAAAGTTCATAGTGTGTCCTTGTGGTTTGTAGTATAGATCATAGTATAACATATGGTTCATAGTATGCACTTATAATCATTTTTATATCTGTAAAGTCAGTAGTAATGTCATCCCCTTTGATCCCTATTTCAGTAATTTGAGTCTTCACCCATTTTTTTCTTGGTCAGTCTAGCTGCTGGTTTGTCAACTTCATTGATGTTTTCAAGGAAACAACCAACTTTTGGCTTTCTTGACTTTCTTTATTCAGTTTCTATTTTCTAGTGAATTAATCTCTGCCTTCATCTTTAGTATTTCCCTCCTTCTGCTTGTTTTGTTTTTAGTTTGCTCTTCTTTTATTGATTTGAGATCTTTCTTCTTTTTTCCCCTTCATTACCCCATTCCTCAGAATTAAGTCACTCTGTCTAGCCTACCCTCATGGGAGAGATGCACATTCCTGAATTTTTAAGGTCTGTTAAAACATTTTTTTAAAAAATTGTGTAAAAATATACAGGACATGAAATTTGCTATCTGTATCATTTTTAAGTTTTATACAGTTCCGTAGTGCTAAGTACATCCACATTGTTTGTGCAACTAGTCTCCAGAAGTCTTTTCATCTTTGAATATTGAAAATCCATACTCATTAAGCAATTTCCTGTTCCCTCTGTTCCCCATCTCTTGGCAGCCACTTTCTTCTCTATTGATTTGACTACTCTGGTAACTTATAAGAATAGAATCATGTAGGATTTTTTTTTTATGTGCCTGGATTATTTCACTTAGCATAGTGTCCTCAAGGTCCATCCATGTGGTAGCATGTGTCAGAATTTTCTTCCTTTTTAAGGTGGAATAATGTTCCGTTATAAGTGTATACCACATTTTGCTTATACATTTACTCCTTGGTGGAAAAATGGGTTGGGTCCACCTATTGGTTGTTGTGAATAATGCTGCGTTGGACATGGAGGTACAAATATTTCCTCAAGACTTTGCTTTCAATTTTCTTGAGTATATATCAAGAAGTGGAGTTGCTGGATCATATGTTAATCCTATTTTTGGTTTTTTGAAGAAATGCCATACTGTTTCCCATACTTCTCTTTCCATGTTACATTCCCACCAACAGTGCACAAGGGCTCCAGTTTGTCTACATCTTTGCTAACACTTTCGTATATTAATCTCTTATCTTATCACATATATGATTTGCAAATACTTTCTTCCATCCTGTAGGTGGTCGGAAGTTTTAAAATTATGATGCAGTCCAAATTATCTATTATTACTTTTGTTGCCTGTGCTTTTGGTATCATCCCTAAGAAATCACTGCCACAACCAATGTCATGAAAATGTCTCCCCTATGTTTTCTTCTAAGATTTTACTTATTTTAGCTCCTATGCCTAGGACTTTGATGCATTTTGAATTATTTTTGTATATGCTGTGAAGTAAAGATACAACTTCTTTTTCATGCATATCTAGTTTTCCCAATACCATTTCTTAAAAAGAATGTCCTTGCCCGATTGAATGCTCTTGGCAAGATCTTTCTTATTATTTAATATATTTATAACATGTATTTAATATAATTTAATGCATTAATTGATAATTAATGTAATTAATATTTTAAGTGATATGATTTCTAAATATATAAAATATATTTATGGCTACAAATTAATTTTCCTCTAAACACAGCATTAGCAACATCTCATAGGTTTTGGTATACTGTGTGTTCACTTTCGTTCATCTCAAAGTATTTTCTAAATTCCTTTGCAATTTCTTCTTTGACCTTGATCTTTTAGGAATATATTGTTTCATTTTCACACTTGTGAGTTTCCCAGATTTCTTTCTGGTATTGATTTCCAATTTCATTCCATTGTGATTGGAGAACATATGTTCATGTTGTCAAGTCTTTTAAATTTGTTGAGGCTTGTTTTATGGCTCATCATATGATCTCTCCTGGAAAACGTTCCATGTGTGCTTGCAAAGAACATGTATTTTACTGCCATTGAGTGAGTGTTCTATACATGTCTGTTAGGTCTAGTTCATTTACAGTGTTGTTCAATCCTTCTATCCATTTGTTCATTTTCTACCTAGTAGTTCCATCCATATTGAAAGTGAGGTATTGCAGTTTCCAACTGTTGCTGTGGCATTCTCTCACTCTCCCTCCATTTCTGTCAGCTTTTGCTTTCTGTGTTCTGGTAAACTGTTATCAGATAGTTATACATTTATAATTATTATATACTCGATGGACTAACACTTTTATAATTATAAATCATCCCTCTTTATTTCTAGTAACATTTTTTTGTTTTAAAGTCTATTTTGTCTGATATTAGTGTAGTCACTCTAGCTTTCCAGTGGTTGATGTTTGCACTTTAGGCTTTTTTTCAGTTCATTAAAACTTTCCACATTTTATTTCTATTTTGAACCTACTGTATGTATCTTGTAGACAAAGTACAGTTGAATGTTGTTTTCCATTCTTTCTGACATGTATTTTCATTGGACTATTTAATCTGGTAAACATTAATGGTATTGATTCATATATTAGGATTTATGTTTTCCTTTTCACTTTCTGTTTTATATGTCTTATTCCTTTTTTTAACCTCTCTACTTCCTTCACTGCATTTTATTGGCATTAAGTGAGTGTTTTCTAGTGCAACAGTTTAAAATTTTTAAGGATTCTTTTTACTGTCTATGTTTGGAGTTATTTTCTTGGTTGCTCTAGGGCTTACCAGGTATATCTTAACTTATTAGAATCAACTTCAGATTTATACTAATCAATTTTCTTGTGATATACAAATATTATTCCTAGATAGCTCTTTTCCCTCTTCCCCTTTGTCATGTTGTTAGTATTATGCATATAAATTCTACATACATAACAACCTCAACTATATATCATTTTAATTATTACTTTATGCTATTTTATGTCTTTAAAGAAACTGAAAGAAAAGAGAGAAATATACAATTTCTGGTTTTCTTCATTTGTTCCCGCAGATTTCAGTTACTGTCTGGTGACATGTCCCTACACCAGTACAGTTTTTTTCCCACCAACCTCCTTCTGTACTCTTATTATTTAATACATCACATTGTTCTATTTACAGGCCCAAGAATTTGATTTTACAAGTACTGTTTTATTTAATTGCTTTTGAAATCAGTTGAGAGAAGAAAGTGGAAGAAATGTGCATTTAGATTGTCTTTTCTGTTGACACAAACACCTTGCTGACAGCCTTTGTTTGTTTGTGTGGATTCTAATTACTGTCTAGGATCCTTTGTTTCAGACCTTTGCTTTCAGCTTGAGAAATTCTCTTTGGTATTTCTTGTAAGGCAGGTCTGCTAACGACGAATTTTCTCATTTTTTGGCTTTCACTTTATATCACTGTCGTTTTTTAAAGATAGATTAAGTGGATATGAGATTTTCCGCTGACAGTTTTGTTCTTACAGCACTTTGAATAAGTCATCCTACTGCATTCTGGCCTCTGTCCTTTCTGAAAATTTGGAGTGTGGCCTTTCCAAGTGTCCCTGCTCCTGTTCTAGATTTAGTGCGAGACCTAACACAGATGCCTGCCCCTCCCCCAATGCCCCAACAGTACAGAGTTTTTCTTTTCTTTTCTTTTCTTTTTTTTTTTTTGTGCTGGGGAATTTTCACCCTGAGCTAACATGTGTTGCCAATCTTCCTCTATTTTTTTGCATGTGAGCTGCCGCAACAGCATGGCCACTGACAGATGAGTGGTGTAGGTCTGCACCCGGGAACTGAACCCAGGCCACTGAAGCAGAGCACATGGAACTTAACCACCAGGACACTGGGGCTGGCCCTTCTTTTTCCATTCATCCCCTTTAATGGGTTTCCACCATCTTCCTTAGTCCACAGTGTTGTCAGGATTCTCCTTGCGGATCAAGACCGTTGTAGCACAGGTGAGGGGAGTCTGGGCAGATTTCAGCAGTGGCTGCTGTTACTGCCCCTTGTTCTCGCCCTGGGGGAAGCTGTCTCAGGCTCTCCCTGATCCTCCCTGTGGGAGGGAATGCTGGTGGGATTCCTGGAGGAAGAGCCTACAGGACAGTGTGAACCTCCCTATGTCCCTGGCCCTTGGAGCTTCTCACTCTCACAGTAGCCCACACTCGGCCTTTAGCAGTTCATTAAAAATTTCTAGATGCCACATTGTACTGGCTTATATGGTGTTCCATGGCATCTGTCCCAGGAATCAAATGCTTAGGTCTTGACTCTCCCTGAAGGGGTCTGTCTCACTCACCAGATGTCAGGTTTGTTGTTTGCACTGTGACCTCAGATCTTTGATGTCTTCAGGAAAACTCGTGAACTTGCACTTTTCCAGCTTTTTCCTTGTTGTAAATATGGGAGCAATGTACTTTCCAGCTCCCTATGTCTCCAAGCTAAAACTGGAGAAACCTGTCCTCTTGTTTTAAGCCAACAAACCTCCACTTTATCACTTGAATTTAGGCACTCAGAGCACACTGTGGGCAAGCACTTCGTCTGAAACCCTCTAAGATAATCCCTCTTGCCTTCCCATCAAGACCTCATCTTCCTTCCAGAAAGTCAGACAGCCTTAACTGCTCTTGAGGGAGCATGAAAACCTCACTGTGAGTAATTACTTGTAGGCTTCCACCTCGTCCTCAATTCTGAAATTCCAGAGTTTGGATTTTTATTTCCCTCTTTCCTCTGTACCTGACTAAGAGGGCAGCAATGCATCCTGGCCTATTGCCAAATTGCGAAGAGTTGCTGAGGACCAGAAAGAGTTGCAGGGAAACCGCAGTAGGTGACGTATCACAGCATTTTCCTCATATGCACGGAAGTGACCAGTGATGCTGACGAAGCAGCTGTGGGAGCCTGTGAACAGTATAAAGAAAACGGAGGTGTTGAGCCTTGTTTCAATTGAGGAGAAAGAGGCTCCTGAAAAAGATTCTGGAAGTAGTGGATGGACTGGATTACTCAGAAAATTCATGAGCAATAAATCCAAGAGCTGATTTAACAGGAGAGATAAGTGATCAAAGGAAACCAGAATATATCACCCCCAAATATGCCTCTTTGACATAAAAATTATTTGGAGCTGAAGGAATTTGAGAGGCTGCAGATCCAGAAAAAGCACCCTGTTTCCTGCCTCTAGGAACTGGGTACTGGGGACCGACTCTCATCCGCTCAGAGAGGGCACCAGGGGAATCTGCAAACAGACCTTTCTCCATTCCGTTCCTCCCACAGTTACCTTCCCAGTTTGCTGCCCTTGGAGCCAGAACTCCTTTCCCTGTCATTCTTCTACAAATGCGTTGCTCTTCCTTGCAGACGCTCTATAATCTGGAATTCGTAAACAGGCATTTTGAGTCACTTTTGCTTTGGGTTTCTCCTGGGTGATGCGCTGCTGCAGGCATTAATAAACTGTTCTTCTCTTGTTAATTTGTGTTTGATTATGTGGATCTCAGGCAAGAGCTAAGAAGGATAGAGAAAAAATTATTTTCCTCTCCCACAGGATCAAGAATTTCCTAGGTTGTGATCTTCAATATGATTTTTGACTATTTGCATTTGTGAATGGAGAATTTCTCGTCTTTGTTCCTTTTCCTCTTCGGGTATTGGCCAATATTTATTTAAGTGAAAGACTTTAAATCATTACCTATTTGTCCACTTACTCTGTTACAGATATTTCCCCCAAATTCTTATATGTTAAGTTTCTGGGTTTCCTTTATTTATTTTTACCATTCAGATATTTTGGATATTTATAAACAACGATTAAGACTTATGAATAATGATCGTATCAAGCTTCTCGCTCTATATAGGAATATATTTGGATTTCTCCCCCTTTGAGATGTTTGGAAAACCCAATTTCTTTAGATCGTTTCTCGCCACTTTTAATTATTCAGCCGATCTTTAATGTGCCCAAGGTGAAGACTGTAATGCAATGAACGTAATGTAACTTCACCGGCATATGATGTTAGCCCATTTACTTAAGACTTTATTGGACAAGTTAGGCCTTTTCCAGTGGTATTAAAAGTGGTCACTCCCAATATTACTAAACAGGTTGTCATTATTTCGGGCGCCAGAACAGACCCGGCGTCCCACGTCCAGGAGTTCACACCAAGACAAGCACGCGTGGTTCGCCGAGACGCATCACTGGTCCCACAGCCCAGCCCTCCCACCCAGGCCCGAGGCCTCGGATGGAAGGGCTCCGCGGCCCCCTCCTAGGAGCGCCCAGTCGGCCAGCCGAGACGCGCCCCTCTGGCCCGCAAAACCCAGCCCTCGCCCTTGCCCTGCTGGCGGGGCCGCCAGCCCTGCGGAGACCTGCGCCTGCACAGCCCGCCCCGCGCGAGCCCGGAAGCCGCGGGCTAGTCGTGGCTTCCTCGCTGCGCGTTCACGTGAGTGGCCCCAGCGGGGGCGCCGGGCGCCGGCTGTGCGGCGGAGTCGAAGGCAGGTCTGGCTCACGGCCAAGGTCATGGCGGCGCGTTAGTGCGTGTGGCGGCCCCGGGGCGCGCGTTCTCCGCTGCCTTCGCCCTCCTCCCAGCCGCACGGAGGTGCTGCAGAGGATGCGCCCTCGCGGGCCGCGCTGGAACCTGGAAGGGTTTTGGCGGGAAGATGCAGCCCTTCTGTGGGGATGGCGATCGAGGTCGCGGGTGGCCCCCGAGACAGGCTCCCAGGACATGGGGCTGGAGACTCCCAACGCGGCCCCCTTCCCGGAGCTGCCCTCCTGGGGTTCCTGGGGCTGGATGGGTGTCTGGGAAGGATGGCATGGGGGAGCGCCTGGGGCAGGAGGCGGTCTGGCGCTGTGATCCCGACTCCGCGCTCTTCTTCCTTCCTTCTGGCTGAGGACAAGGCCCCAGCTGCTGAGCCGTGGGGGTGGGACAGCACAGTGGCTCAGCATTGTGGGCACTGGCTCGTCCCCTTCAGGTTTGCGCAGTTAAGATGCAAGAAGATGTGCAGTTAGGTGTAATGCATGGTTGCAAGTTAAGGGACAGAGCCGGAAGTCGTGTCCAAAACAGGAGTTCTTAAACAAGGGGGCCTTGGTCTGTGTGCATGCGGGCCGAGGGCGCCATGACCTCCTGAAATTGTGTAGAGGTGCTCTATACAGTTGTGAATTTCCATTTTTCAGTAATGAAAAGATACATGCATAATTCAGAAGATTTAGACCCGAGTTTTTATCTGGAATCAAAAATTGTTATACCTTGTTATGGTTTTGCACAAAGTTAGTGATCAAGATAATGAGAATGGGGCCGGCCTGTAGCTGAGTGGCTGGATTTGCGCATTGCACTTCCACGGCCCAGGCTTCAGGGGTCCGGATCCTGGTCGCGAACGTAGCCCTGCTCCTCCAGCCACACTGAGGCAGCGGCCCACATAGTAAAGCCAGAAGGACCTACACTAGGATACACAACTATGTACTTGGGCTTTGGGGAGGAAGGAAAAAAGGACAGGAAGATTGGCGACAGATATTAGCTCAGGGCCAATCTTCCTCACCAAAAAGCAAAAACAAAAAAAATCACTTAAAGATAATGAATGCTAAGAAAAGCACATGATACCCATGAGAGAATATTATGCAGATCTTAAAATGCCTGTTAATAAGAATTAGTCATTGTAAGAAAAAATGGCTGTGATCTGCTGTTAAACCATCTTCATGGTTGTGGATAATAATTAAATTATACGTGTTCATTTTAAAAATTAAAATATTGTAAAACCCTCTGGCAAGGATTGTATCCAAAATAATATTTTAATTAGTTATTCAGAGAGGAATGGAAGATGTGTAGTCACATTTATTAAACACCTTCTGTGTCTTCAAAACTTTCTGGCCCATTTTGCCTACGTATTCTCATTAATCTGCAAAGGCCACTTCCCTTTCTATTAATGGAAGAATCTTTATAGTGCGATGTGTCTGATGATGTCAGTGTGGAGCAGTTAAAGGAGATTCAAGAACAGGTCAGTGGTGTTTGTTTCAATCATCTTGATTTTTCATGGCAGGCCTAGTGCTTAAAAATTTTGTTTAAAGACAAAAGTATAGCCTCTGCCATAATGATGACTTAAAATATTTTAATACTTTGAAATATCTTTATGTTGCATTTATGATGATGGAATTAATGCAGACACTGCAAAAATATTAATTTTCTAAGGAACTTTTGAAGAAGAAAATAAGAATACTCTTTAATCCCACTGCCTAGAAATAATCACTTTTAATCTTTTGGTGTATATGTTTCTAGGTTTTATGTGTGAACATTTCTGTGTCGTTTTGTTTTGATAGAACATAACTGGTCAAATGAAGGGGATGAAGAGTCCTGCTCTTAGTTTGAAAAGGAGATCTGACCCAATCATGGGTTTCCTTATATGTGCCTTAGGGAAAAGGATGCACCAGGAAGCTCTTTGAAAAACATTCTCTTTTCACCTTTTAGATATTAGAAATTTTATTTAAAATTTAATTATTGTGGCACCAAGTTGCTAACTGAGACATCCTTTCAGACTTAATAATCTAGATATCTAAGGTTCCTTTCAGAGAAAATAGCACTAATTTCTTACTCCAATTGTCTTGCAAGTACAAATAATAAATAATATAATTTCACAAATAAAAAATGTGATATAAATCTCCATATCGTGCAGGAGAATAAGATTCGCTTGTTTGTTAAGATTCTGCATTTTATCACATCCTGTTGTTTATATATATGTAGGTTTGTGATGCTGGATGGAGTTTTTCTTGCTCGCTGTAGCTGCTGGGGACTGAGGAAGGGGACATTTTCTCTTTCCCTGTCTGGCAATTTCTCTCTTTTGTTACTAATAATTTTATTGAGAAGAATTATATTTTCTCAAAGATAGGAACTGGAATTTGTAAAATTAAAGATAAAGTCCAAGAAGCACAAATTTTCTATAAGACAAATGGTGCAGCAAAATTCACTTGCTCGTGTAATAATGGATTAAGGGGCGTCTACTGACTTTCACCTTCAATAATGGTAGATAATTATGTATTAGCCATTGTGATAAATCTTTTTGTATTTATATGGACTATCTCGCTTAGTCTTCAAAACAGACTTATGTAATCGGTGATATTCTTATGCTTTGTTTGCTGATACAGAAAAAGAGGTGCTGAGATATTACTAACTCTCACAGCTTTAAGCTCATTTTGAATTCCTAAAAATCTCACAACAGACCCTGTGTTCTTATTTTCACAAGATTTCACCTCTTAGGTTGTGCATACCTTTTTAAACCTGCCTTCTTGACTGAGTTAGTATTGTTTTCCAGCATTTCATATGGATTAATAATCAGTGAAGCCATAGTATGTCACCATGGTGCAGACCATAATATGTTTAACCTGTTCCTTGCTGTGAAATAGTTGAGTTTTTAATTTTTGTTTATCAAAAATTATTCTCTGTGGCCTGGCCTGGTGGTGTAGTGGTTAAGTTCGCTCACTTGCTCGCTCTGCCCTGGAGGCCCAGGGTTTGTGGGTTCAGATCCTGGGCATGGACCTACACACCAATCATCAGCCAGGCTGTGGCAGCATCCTATGTACAGAAGAGAGGAAGACTGGCACAGATGTTAGCTCAGTGCAATCTTCCTCAAGCTAAAAGAGGAAGATTGGCAACAGGTATTAGCCCAGGGCCAATCTTCCCCACAAAAAAAAAAAAAAAACCCAAACCCCAAAAAACCCCATGGTTATTCTCTGATGAACATCCTTGTGCACAAGTACTTCCGTAGTTATTTCCTTTAAAAAAATTCCTTGAAATGAAATCTTGTGGTAAATAGACTTTTATGAACTAGCTACAATATGCTAGGCCTAGAGATTGTAGGATTTGGGGTAATACAATCACTTAAAAGACATCATTGCTTCCTTTATGATGCGTATTATCTAAAACGAAGGTAAAATCTGAACGGGAATAAGCGTAAGGCAATGTGTGATGATGAGCACTGGAGAGATTTAGGTGACTCACCTGTGAATTCAGTCTGTCTATACAAACAGTCAGGATATGAACAAAATATACTGATTGTGTGGAATATCTATGGAGTAAATTGATTTTCTACTGTGACTTTTATATTTTCAGTTTCCCTTGTAATTTTGTTAGGTGCAAAGTGAAACTAACAGGGTATGATAGTTCAGCAGACGTCTGGGGGACATTATGGCTTAGCTGATAGGTTTAGAAACCAAATAAACCTGTCTGTCAAGAGGCCCTGGAATAAAGCTGTATTGAGATCATCATCAGTTCACACAAGAGGTTACACAGAGACTGCTCCCTATTTTTTCTAGACAGAACTCTGTCAGACCTGAGAAGAAAGGATAGGGTTCAGATATTGGATCCAAAGGAAACGGACAAAAGATAAGCCATTCAGTAAGACAATCTACATTTAGATAACAAGGAGTTTTCTTGAATTCTCCTCCTTTTGGACATCTTCATGTTAACAAATAAAGAAAAAACACACACAGATATATTTCAGGTTAACCTATGGTCATTGTTACAATAATTATGAAATAAGCTTTATGAGGAAACATCAAGATTAAAACAAAAGCAGTGTTATTAGGTGGTCCATAACCTTCCAGACTTTTTTGTCTACTGATTTCAATTGTCTGTTTCTCTGCCACTCTTTCTCTCTGTTGATTGATACATTCATGTATTTGTCAAGAATGCATAATTCATTCTAATTATTATATTGATAGCATATCTGGAATATTTCCCATATCCATAAATATTTTCCCAGCTTCACATTTGACACCTGGTTTGTATTGTAGTACAGCGATGGTTTGTCGTAGATTTAATTAGCAAGCTTTGCAGGACTCAAAATACTGAGCACTGACTTTCCATCTCCAATGTTTTAACCAACATGACCCAACTCCAAAGGCACAAAAGAGGTTCTGGCTAGAAGGCTATGGGCTCTTTTCAGTCTTAGAAGGTGATAATAGAAGGAAGAGGATCTGCTCAGGGCATGACTGCGCTGGACGTGCTTAGGTCTGCACCTGCCTCACCAGAAGGACGCAGTGGCCGGAAAACTTCCTGCTGACATATCTGGGTCTGGCTTCAGTGCAGAAATGCCTCTGTTCTATGACTTTTTTCAGCAGAGACCCCTGGGATTTGAGGGAGAAAAATGGATTTATCTAGAATCCTAATCTGCTCAAGTCATATGGGTGGGAAATAGTTTGGAACCTGGCATGGAAGATCATAACAACGTTATTAACTTGAGTCCCATTGGGAACACTAAAGCAGAACTGGTCTCAAGATCCAGCTCTTCCCCCAGCTTTGGCTTTCTGAAACTGTGCTTTTCTGATAGAGGAACCCTGAGACTGATCCGCTCTTGAAGGTCTAAAACCATGGCCCATTTGAGTTGGTGTTTCTCTCCTTGAAATACGTTTGGTTTGTTTTGTTGTTTAGGTCGAGTATTTTTATTAGTTTTTCTAAAGTTTACAACAGAGATGGCCCTCAAATAACCTGTGTCCCACCTCTTGTTCTAGTGAAATGTGATAGCAAATTACCCAGGATCCTCTCTATGTAGCCCATTCTAAACTAACTAGTGTTCATGTTATTACTGAGAAATTACTGAACATATCTTTTTTTTGGGGGGGGTACCGAATTACTTTATTTGAAGGAATGGTGCAAATCCAAGAACTTAAGTAGATGTTTTGGTACAACTTATAGAAAAAGTAAAGGTGACCCCAACATGCATGCACTGCCTCGGTGGATCAGTCACCCGGTGGCTGGGGGAAGCTGGCCTGCGACTTAGCTCTCATCACTGTCTCCCAGGGTGTGCTTTTCAAAGAGATACTCTGCCATGCCAGATTCGGGGGCCCCCATCCTGCGCAGGTTGGTTCGTGGTCACCCAATTCTTTGATGGCTTTCACCTGCTCATTCAGGTAATGAGTCTCGAGGAAGCCACACAAGTGGGGGTCATTTTTGTCAGTGGCCAGTTTGTGCAGTTCCAATAGTGACTCCTTCACATTTTTTTCCAAGTGTAATGCACACTCCATTGTCTTCAGCCCATTCTCCCAGTCATCCTGGTCTGGTTTATTGATATCCTGAAGGAAGATTGGCTGCCTCGTTGGTTCTGCAGCTTCATCAGTTTCTCTGCATGTTCCCTCTCCTTGTGAGATTGGTGAAGAAAATATTTGGCAAAGTTATTCAAAGCCACATCATCGTGATCAAAATAGGACATGGCCAGGTAGACTAGGAGGCGTGGAGCTCCAGGTTGAGCTGACGGTTGATGGTGGCCTCCGAGTCCTGGTGGTAGTTCTGGTGGACCTGTGAGGGGGCCACAGTCATCATAGCGGATGGCTGAGGAGAGGAGGGGACAGTGGTGGCGGGGAGGCGCTGGAGCTGCAGCAGGAGCCTTGGGTGGGCCCAGGGCGCTGTGAGGAGGTGACGGAGGGCTGGCTCTGGGTGGTCGGCCAGGGCGGGGAGCCAGCGCCGGTTCCATTGAAGCACTGTTGAAGCAGGAAACCATGGCAACTCTGACGAAGACTGTGTTGAACATATCTTAAGTGTCCATTCTTCTGTCAAGGGCAACGATGGAGAGTGAAGGAGATAGGTCCTTTGAAGTAAAGATTGATGCTATTTGAGTCAGCTCTGTAGTTTGGTGAGATAGAGACGATGGTTATGTTTAAACATCCATGAGAAGACTGAAGTTTTCGGCAGACTTGAGATTTCCAGGTCGGTAAGATAGAAATTTGGTATTTAAAGACCTACATCTCAGTGTAGAGTGAGATCTCGTGGTTTGTGTGGATTAGTACAGGCATATTTGAGAGACATTGCAAGTTCAAGTTCCAGGCCACCGCAATAAAGCAAATATTGCAATAAAGGAAGTCACACAAATTTGTTGGTTTCCCAGTGCATATAAAAGTTATCTTTACAGTCTATTAAGTGTGCAATAGCATTGTCTAAAAAACAATGTATACACCTTAATTAAAAAATACTTTATTGCCAAAAAGTTCAAATCATCATCTGAGACTTCAGTGAGATATAGTCTTTTTGCCGAGGGAAGGTCTTGTAAAAAACACAATATCTGAAAAGCTCAGTAAAACAAAGTGCGATAAAGCGAGATATGCCTGCATATGATTGAGATTTGCAAACTTGGAGGTTGTGAATCTTGGCAGGAAATGTCTGAGAGATAAATATCAAGACTAGTTTATTGTTGAATGAGACATACTAAATTTGGATGACATCTACATAATTCGTTATCGTTCCTCAACATTCTTTACCTCAACGTATGAGTTATCTATTCCTGCATGAAAAATTAACTTGACACTTAGTAGCTTAAAGCAGTAAATGTTTATCTCACAGTTTCAGTGGGTTGGAAATCTGGACGTGGCTTAGCTGGAATCTCCTGCTCTGGGTCTCTCACCAGGCTATCAAGACTTTGGTCAGGGCTGCAGTCTTCTTAAGGCCAACATTGGCTGCCTCTCGTCCAAGCTCGCCCAAGTGTTTTTTGACTGGATTTAGTCATTTACGGGCTGTTGGCTAGAGGCTACTCTGTGTTGACCAAGTGAGACAGCCAAAGAGGGCAAGCAATATGGAAATCATAGTCTTTTGTAATTACTATCAGATGTAGCATTTCATCACTGTAGCTATTTTCTGTTTATTAAAAGATAGTCACTGCTTTCATCCCACACACATGGGCAAGAGAGCACACAGGGGCATAAATACCAGGAGGTGGCCCTCGGTAACCTAAGTAGTAGCTGCTTACCACGCTCGCTGTAAGCCACGTGCTCAGGGACAGATGGTGGACAGCAACAACAAAAAGTCCTGCAGTCAGTGAAGACAGACTCACAGAATTGGGGAAGACCTCACAAATGGTGTGCATCCTACCTGTATAAATGATTAAATCGGATGTGTCCATAAAATATAATGTCGTGTGCCAAAGAGTACATGGATTTATCAAAACAAGAAAAAATGCTTAGGGTACGGTCTGACATCATGAACTATTTAATGCTTGAGAGATTCTTATTTTTAAACAGACCATTTTTTCTAACATTAAGACTTTTTACTGCATTTCAAAAAGTATGTGATTAAATTTTCTCTTCTCTAAAAAGTAAAAATTTTCCTGAGCAACTCACGTTTACTGGGAATTTATGTGCCAGGTCCCAATTAAGCATTATGCTTGTATTCACTATTTAATTTAATAGTAAAACATTATTATTCTATCTATTCTCAAATGGTTCAAATATGTAAGAGTGTGCCAGGAAATTTTGTCTATTCCAGCAGGCTTCGTCAAAAACGTACGTTTTTGTTTTTGCTCCAGCCCCCCCTCATACTGTAGATTTTTAGTCTACATCCGTGCTATATTGCTCTCGCCCTGCAATGCAGTCCTCATCTCCTCTCCTTCCATCTTCAAAATATCCCTTTAATTTCCCCAGTAACGCATGGGTGTGTTTGCCATTTCAGAGATCTGTGACGTTCAGCAATGTGGCCTAGACTTCTCTATGCTGGAGTGGGAATATCTTAACCCTGTTCAGAAGAAATTGTACCAGGATGTGACGATGGAGAACTGTGGCAACTTGGTCTCACTGGGTATGCTTGTCAGCTTCAAATGACGTAGTTTAATTTAGAATCTGCTTTTCAAGATATATATTTTTTTCCACTGTGATTTTCAGGTCTGCTTTTCAAGAAACTAGTTAAATTTGTTTGTTCCTTTTTTCCAAAGAAATGGTTTGAGCTTTGTCACGCTTGAAATGGCAGCTCCATCAAACACCTTCCTCTTCCCTGTCTTTCGGTCACACTCATACCTCCTCCAATCTTACTCATAGTTCCCTCTCTTATTTTGTGCATAGGGTCTAGTTCAGATTTCTTTGGTGTTTATTATAACCATTGTCAGAGGATCCAGGTTTCCTATTTACTTATGCTTAGAATTTCTATAGATATTTCATCTTAGTATCTGATCCACTTGCAGGGAGACTAGCCTGACACAGGGGCCTGAATTGCTCTAAAAGAGCCTCTACAGTTTACGTAGTGGTGGATTTGATAAAGGGAATTAATTGAAAACTGAGGCATATGCATTGTATTTTGTAAGAATTTTTTTTCTGTTTTGTGGTTGAAAGTTGTAATCTATGAACATTACATTTAAAATGAAATGAGTATCCTATAGATATCTCTTCTTGTGTACTCTTCATAAAACGACAATATCGATAGTAATGTTAATAGTTAACATCGTGCTTAGTATATAATAGGCAGTGCTCGAAGCAATTTCCATCTCTATATCAACTTGTTTAATCCTCCTGACAGACTTCTGACTCCTGTTCTACAAGTGAGAATACTGAGGCACAGTGGGTTTAAGTGACTTTCCCGAGGTCAGACACACCTGGAAGCTGGCAAAGGCAGGAATTGAACCATGGCTCCAGAATCTCTATTTTTAGCCATGACATTATGCAGTCTCTCAAGACAGAGGATGTATGAGTGTATATGTTTAAAATATCCTTACCCTACCTGATTTCTTGTTCTTTAGTTCCCTTACCCCCTTTTCTTGGAAATCTTATTCAATATCATTTTGACCTTTAGTTTATTATTATTGTAATTTTAAGTAAACAATGTTTTGTTCTACATCATATGCCATTTCTTTCTTTGTAAGCAGGGCATTTCAATTCTAAGCTGGATGTGATTACATTATTGGAGCAAGGAAAGAGGCCTGCATGGTTGTGAGGGAAGAAACAAGAAGATGGCGTACAAGTAAGTATGAGCAAGTCAAGCTGTGGGAATATATTTGGGTAGGTAAAAGCCCACGTGGTTAGGGAGGAGACACGCTTGAAAAGTTGGCTGGAAAGCTCCATTCGCACTGGGGAAAATACTTGTGATCTAGAGAGGAGACAAATACACTGCATGAGTGACCCGGTGAATTTCATCTTCCCCTCATTAACCACACACTTTGTTACTCTTCTCACATTTCTGCCCCAGTTCAGGGGTGGGTGCTGTTCTTCTTCCTCACGCACCATTTTATCTGTATTTTGAACTCAAACACTTTCCAGATTCTCTTGTGCACTTAGATTTATATATGTGGTTTCATTGCTTAAAAATATATTCATTCCTATATCTGGCTAATAAAATGGAGTTTGTAGTATACTAGGTATGACATATAAATAAACATGTAAACAAATAAGAAGATATGTAACATCACATAGTGAAATAGAGTGTGAAGGAAACTAAGCAAGA
The DNA here is from genome assembly GCF_041296265.1 of Equus caballus. Lineage (NCBI taxonomy): Eukaryota > Metazoa > Chordata > Mammalia > Perissodactyla > Equidae > Equus > Equus caballus. Next base: position 13,618,086 of record NC_091707.1, read on the forward strand.
ACAGGGCAAGTTTAGGTAAGGCAATCTGGTATGAACCCTTTTCTGAGGAGGTGATATTTGAGCTGAGACATGGATGGCAAAGGGCCCAGGCCATTTGCGTATATGAGGGAGAGTGTTCCAAGAAGGGTAAACAACAAGTGCAAAGGCCTGGAAGGGAGCCTGAGCACTGTGTGTTCCAGAGCAGCAGGCAGCTCAGAGCAGGGTTACTGAGGGGTGACTAACAAACCATGAGGTCAGTGTGCTAGGAGGGACCAGATCATGTAAGGGGTTGTGATTCATTAAGAAGAATTACAATTTTTTTCTAAGATAATTTAGGAGCCATGGTCTGATTATATTTTTTTATCTTTAATTTTCAAAAGTTCAAACTTTTTGTTAATTGTGAGACTTATACAGAAGTCTAGGTAAAATAAATATAGATTGATTAGTTATTTGCTTTCTCTCATATACTTTTCATATATTTCTTAATTTTTGTTAAAAACAATTTTGTCCTAATATTAAATTATTTGGGTTGTTCTTGTATATTTCTAGGTTAATATTCTGAATTTTTTTTCTTTTATGTCTACTGTATTCCTGACCTTTGTCACTTCATTTCTGATTTTTTCTAATTTTGATTTATGTTGTTCTTTCATTTCTTGTAGCATTTTCTTAAGGTCAGAATACTTAATATTGTTAAGATGGCAATGCTACCCCAAATCTGATTGGCTTATGTGCAAAAATTCACATCCTGATCATGAAACTCATATGGATGTGCAAGGGATCCAGAATAGCCAAAAAATCTTGAAAAAGAAGAAAATAGGATTCACACTTTCCAATTTCAAAACTTACTACACACCAAAACTTATACGGTACATTGAATGTGCTGCTAAATGGGAAGTTTATACCTGTAAACACCTACATTAGAAAGAAAGATTTCAAGTCAACAACCTCACTTCATACCTCAAGGAATTAGAAAATGAAGAATGAACTACAGCCAAATATAGCAGAATAAAATAATAAAGAGTGGAGCAAAGATAAACAAAACAGAGAACAGAAAAGCAATAGAGAAAAATCAATGAAACTAAGGGTTGGTTTCTCAAAAATATCAACCAAAATGAGAAAAATTTACCTAGATTGACTAAGCAAAAAGAGAGAAGACTCAAATAACTAAAATCAGAAGTGAAAGAAGGGACTATAAACATTTTTATGCCAACAAATGGGGTAACCTAGGTGAAATCTTGAAAACACACAACCTGCCAATACTGAATTATGAAGAAATGGAAAATCTACTCAGTCTTATACTAGTAAATAGATTGAGTCAGTAATCAAAAACCTAACAAAGAATAGCCCTGGATCCAATGGCTTCACTGGTGAATTCTACTAAATATTTAAAGAATTAACACCACTTCCTCAAAAACTGTTCCAAAAAATTGAAGAGGAAGGGATATTCCCAAAATTGCTCTATGAGGCCAACATTACCCTGATACCAAAGTCAAAAACACTACAGGAATCTACAAATGAATGTTACTGATGAGTATTGAGGCAGAAATTCTCAACAAAATACTAGCATACCAAGTTCACCAGCACATAAAAAAGATTCTAAAGCATGACCAAATGGGATTTACTTCTAGAATGCAAGGATGGTGCAATATATAAAAATAAATCAAAGAAACACATCACATTAACAGAATGAAGAGAAAAACCAGATGATCATCTCAATTAATGCAGAAAAAGCATTTGACAAGATTCAATACCCTTTCATGACAAAAACACTCAAGAAACTAGGAATAGAAGGAAACTACCTCAACATAATGAAGGGCAAATATGCAAAGCCCACAGCTACTATCATACTCAATGGTAAAGACTGAATGCACGGTATTTGCTGCATCCCTTAAGTTTCTATATGTTCTGTTTTCATTTTCATTTGTCTTACAATATTTTCTAATTTCCCTTGTGATTTCTTCTTTAACCCACTGGTTATTGAAGTATGTGTTGTTTAATATCCACATATTTGTATATTTTCTAGTTTTCCTTCTGCTACTTATTTCTTTTTTTCTTTTTTTTAAAGATTGGCCCCTGAGCTAACATCTGTTGCCAATCTTTTTTTTTTTTTTTTCCTTCTTCTTCCCAAAGCTCCCCCAGTACATAGTTGTTTATTCTAGTTGTAGGTCCTTCTGGTTCTGCTACATGGGATGCCACCTTTGCATGGCTTGATGAGCGGTGCTAGGTCTACGGCCAGGATCCAAACTGGTGAAACCCTGAGCCACCAAAGCGGAGTGTGTGAACTTGACCACTCGGCCTCGGGGCCAACCCCATGCTACTGATTTCTAATTTCATTCCTTTGTGATCAGAAAAGATAATTTCTATTATTTCAGCCTTCTAAAATTTGTTAATATTTGTTTTGTGGTCTATCTTGGAGAATGTTCCATGTGCTCTTGAGAGGAATGTGTAGTCTCCTGTTCCTGGGTGGAGCGTTCTCTTAATGTCTGTTAGGTCCAGTTTGTCTATGTTGATCAAGTCCTCTACTTCTTTATTGATCTTCAGCCTGGTTGTTCTATCCATTATTAAAAGTAAAGTGCTGAAGTCTCCTACCATTGTTGTATCGCTGTCTATTTCTCCCTTTAATTCTGTCAACGTTTCCTTCATATGTTTTGGAGCTCAGATGTTTGGTGCATAAATATTTATAATTGTTTATCTTCCTGGTGATTTGACCATTTTATCATTATATAATGTCCTCTTGTCTCTTGTGGCAGTTTTTCACTTAAAGTCACCCCTGCTTTCTTTAGGATATCATTTTCATGGAATATCTTTTTCCATCCTTTTACTTTTACTTGTGTGTATACTTAGATCTAAAGTGAGTCTCTTGTAAGGAGCAAGCCATTGCGTTCTGGTTTTTTTTAATCCACTCGACCAGTCTGTGTCTCATGATTGGAGTGTTTAATCCATTTACATTTAAACTACTGATAGGAAAGGGTTCATTATTGCTGTTTGATTACTTATTTTCTGCTTTCTTCCTGTGGTTTTTTTGACCCTCATTTCCTCTCTTACTACCTTCTTTTGTGTTTCATTTTTTTGGAGTGACTTGCTTTGATTCCCTTCTCATTTCCTTTTAGCAGTATTCAATAGATATTTTCTTTGTGGTTACCATTGTGATTGTATTATAAATATTAAAGTTACTACCATCTATTTTACACTGATAAAAAGTTCAATCACATACAAAAGCTCTACTCATTTATAACTCTGCTCTCGCCCTTTATATTATTGCTGTCATAAATTACATCTTTATTTATTGTGTATCCATCAAAATATATTTGTTTTCTTATGATTTTGTCCTTTAGATTCTATGCTAGAATTTAAAGTGCGTTTATACGCTAAAATTACGGTAAGACAAGGTTCTATATTTGTCCAAATATTTACCTTTATTGGAGATCGTTGTACTTTTCTACGGGTCTGTGTGGCTTTCTGATGTCCTTTTGTTTTAGCTCAAATGATTCCCCATAGCATTTCCTGTGGGCAGATCTAGTGGGAATGAATTCCTTCAGCTTTTGTTGATCTTGGAAGGTATCAATTTCTTCATTTTTGAGGGAGAGTTTTTCCAGATATAATATTCTTGGTTGGGGTTTTTTTCTTTCTTTCAGCACTTTGACTATATCTTCCCAGTCCCTTCTGGTCTGCAACGTTTCTGCTGAGGAATACACTGATAATCTTATGGTAGCCCACTTTTATTAGTTGAGTTGTTTTTCTCTTGCTGCTTTCAAGATTCTTTATTTGTCTTTGAGTTTCACAGTTTTGTTATGATGTGTCTTGATATACAGCTCTTGAATTGTCCTAGTCAGAGTTCGCTGAGGTTCTTGAATTTGTGTATCTATTTCTTTCCTCATATTTGGGATGTTTTCAGCCATTATTTCTTTAAATAAGTTCTCTGCTCTTTTCTTTCTTCTTCTGGGACTCCCATAATGTGTATATTGGTCCAGCTGACATTCTCCCATATGTCCCTTAGACACTCTTCATTCCATTCTTTTTTTTTTCCCTCTGACTTGATTATTTCAAATGACCTTTCTTCCAGTTTGCTGATTCTTTGTTCTGCCTGATCAAGTCTGCTATCGAACCCCTCTAGTGAATGTTTCAATTCAGTTATTGCATTTTTCAGGTCCAGAATTTCTGTTTGGTTCTGTCTTATAATTTCTCTTTGTGAATACTCTCATTTTCCTCATGCATTGTTTTCCTGATTTCATTTAGTTGTCTGTCTGTGATCTCTTTTAGCTCACTTAGCAGCTTTAAGACAGTCATTTTAAATTCTTTTTCAGAAATTTCATAGATCTATACTTTTTTAGAGTCAGTTTCTAGAGCTTTGTTGTCCTCCTTTGATTGGGCCATGTTTCCCTGTTTCTTTGTGTGCCTTGTGATCTTTTGTTGAGATACTAACTTTGAGAAACCAGCTACCTCTCTCAGTCTTTACAGGCTAGCTTTGTCCAGGGGAAGACCTTCACCAATCACCCCAGCCAGGGTTCTGTAACCATTCACACCTTTTCCGGGGATGTGTCTTTCTTTGGGTTGTGTGTGTGCTTTTATTCTAGCATATATGGCTGCTTACCTGTATTAATTGAATTTCTTCTCAAGAGTTTTCAGTTTCTGTTGTATTCCTCTACGCTAAATCTTTTGCTTCTCCTGGTGACTGCCTGTGGAACTATATAGTCTCTTCTCCTGTAACACACTGTGGTGCTTACCTCTGTTCTCAATGGCCTCCAAATTGGTATACACTCTATGCCACCATTCCATCGGCACCACAAGCCAGGAGAGACAGAAACCAGTCCCTCCGGCAGCACCATGACAAGCCAGAATGCTGGACAACGTTCCACTTTTCTTTCTGTCCTAAGGGCAGAGCCAGAAACTGGGAGCAGCTACTCTCCCCTCAAGCCTTGTCACACTGGGGGGCATGAGGGACCACAGTGAGAAAACTATGACCAATTCTTACCCTTCTTGCCTGTCTCTTCCCTTGTTTATGTGCTTACTTGGGTGTTTCTTGTAGCTCCTTACATAGTCTTTCAGGTTTTCCAAAGTTATTTCGTTACATATATTGCTGTTAATTCAGTATCTCTGGGGAAAAGAAGGACCTGCATCTTCCTAGTTTGCCATATTCCTAATGTCCTATTCACACTTTCTTTTAGTTCTTCTGTTTCCCATTTCCTATCTTGTATTTAAATTTTTTGTACTATTCATTTTAATTTATCTATCGGCATTTTAGCTGTTTCTCTGCATATTTATTTTAGTGTATGCCATAGGGATTGCAATATACAAGATACCTAAGCTTTCACAATCTACATAGTTAATATTATAGTATTTCCTATAAAATGAAGACACTTTGCATCTTCAGTACCCTTTATAAATAACTTTCCCTTCATAATTCTCATGTTCATCACATCTACATACATTGAAAACACCAGCAGGTTGTGTTATAAGCATTGCTTTCAACAATCATACATATCTGTAAGAACTTAAGTGGGGAATAGATGATCTTATATATTTACCCGGATATTTTTCTTTCATGATACGTTTCCTTCATTCCTGAAAATTCAGGATTGTCTTTTATACCATTTTCCATCAGCCTAAATGACTTCATTTAGTGTTTTGTTCTTTTCATCAAATATTTTTTGCCTTTGTCTCTTTCTCTTTTCCTTTTCAGATTCTAATTACATCTTTGGAAATATTACCACAGAGCCCTGAAGCTCTGTTATAAAAACTTTTAACCTGTATCATCTATGAATTTCAGCTTGAATAATTTCTATACATCTATCAAGTTTACTGACTCTTGCCTCTATTGTTTCCATTATGGTATAAGCTCATTCAGCAATTTGAGAAATTATATGTTTTAGTTGTACAATTTTTCTTTTCTTTTTTTATGTAGTTTCTTTTTCTTGTTATATTTCCTATCTTTTCAATAATTTCAAGTGTTTAGGTTTAAGGGTTTTAAAAATCTATTAGAGTGTAGCTAAAATAGCTGCTCTATGTCTTTGCCTGATAATTTCACCTTTGGGTTGTCTCCACTTTAGCATCTGAGGTTTGCCTTTTCCCTTGAGAGCATTTTTCTGTTCTTTTTATGATGAATAATTTTGAATTTAATTGTAGACATTGTGAGTGCTGTATTGTGTTGATTCTGGGTTTTTCTCATTTCTCTGGAGAATACTGATATGTTTACATGTTGATATTTTTATTTTAGGAAGTAATCAATGAAATACAATTTAGACTATACATTTGTCCTACTGTTTGTGGGCAGTGGTTTAATTCTCAGTTTGGTTTGCTGAGGCCTTGCTTCACTGGTTTGTGTCCTTCTCATGCGTGTGTAATTCAGGTTTAGACTAAGATTTGCACTGATGTGTGCCCAAAATTAGGGAATCTTCTCTGAATATTTCCCCTCTAGGGTTCCTCCTTTGCTTTCCACTTTGGTAGTGTTCCTTGCCATGACTCTTGTAGCAAGAAACATGTCGGGGCCTTTGCAGCCCATTTCTCCCCAGTATAACTGGGTCCCACCCCTGCAGCAAGGCTATGAGTGATAGAGAAAATAGCAAGAAACTCAGCCTGGGGTAGGTCACTTTTTAAGGTTTTCGCTCCCCTGCCCTGTCCTCCTCTTTTGTTTACTCTTATTTGCTGACCTGAGATGTTTGATTTTTTCTTGTGTCAAGCAGTTTTAGTTGATATCAGTCAGACAGAGAGGGAGATGGACTTTAAGAGGTTTACACCACGCTGATGGAACTAGAACTTCTTCAGTTAAGGATATATTTAATGATGAAAATGATCTTTTCATTTATTTTCTCTTGTATCCTTGTGGACTCATTGATTTTTTGTATACTGTTTGTATCTGTCACAATCGTTTTTATGGTACCATTTGTACAGTTTTGGCAGTCACGCCTCTGTAAGTGTGGTGATGTCATATCTTTTTACCATAACATTCCTAGGCTCACCTTTCTTGCCCCTTTCCAGAACGGTCTTTTAATCCAACTATCCTGTATCCATATAGTGGACATTGATATTTAGAAAGCATACTTTAGGAGTTAAAGAATGCTCGTTTCCATTGTCTTTTCTGACAACTTGCTTTATTTGTTCTGTGGCAATTGATCTCTTTAGGCTTTCTTTTCTAGGTGGTTTATTTGACGAATATTGTAGTCGTTTTCTGGAGAATTTTCCATTCCATATATACTTTCAAAATTACTAATGATGTAGTCAAAAATATGCATAATATCAATAAAATTCATTTTAATTTTGTGTTTACTCCTTACTCATTTCTTTCTTTTTTTAAATTGAGATTTATAATAGTTTACACAGTCTGTCTTCTTAGTTACCTATAAAAGAAGCAAATTTATATGCTTGAGAAAATGGCAAAATTTCTTTCTCCTTTTCTGATGTGTAAGATTTTACTATGATATTAGTGCTCCTCATCTGGTTATCACACTTTGAGATCTGTAGAGAATCCTGTATTTCACATCCAAAAATATTCTTTTCTGTCTTAAATAGGGAGAATTCTTTCTTTCTGTGAGAGATAGTAAACTTATCTATATAATAAAGTAGTGGGAAGAAGTTAAGGAGGAGTAAGAAAAAAAGTTCTAGGAGCAGGAGTGACTGAGGTTTTTATGGAGGTTTTGAGGAGAAGAGGTGTGTAATCAAGTGTCTGACTCCATTTTGATGTTTGACTACTCACTGCTTTCAAACTCTCCTACTTTCCCTCTGCCTTTTACCCTAAATCTGGTGAAACTGATAAGAAACCCACTGCTCCACCCTTTGGTGCCAAAAGGGAGTTGGAACAACTAAGCCTTTTCCTGCAGGCAGGAATCCTCACACCAGCCCCACCCACTCACCACAGCACAAACCCCAAGTCCATTCACCATTCGCTGCTCCCTCAAGTCATTTCAGACCAGCTTGGGAGCTCACAGTGGTCTCCCCAGAAAGCCTCATCCCTTGAGCAAGAGTCTTTTTATCCTCTCTTGTTGGGTGTGTAGTATAATGAATCTGGACATCTAAAGCAAATTTAGATAGAGAGGTTCATCCATTTCCGTGGAGTGACTACAAAAGGATGTTAATTCACCTATGATCTGCAGACATTCAGTTTCCTAGAGACTGAAGAGAAAAATGAACATTCTATTAAATTAATCCTTGCTGTTATGAATAGCCATCATAACAACAGTTTGAGACAATCAGATGAAAAGTTTGAACGTTAGTGATTGGGAAATTCCTTAAACTGCTACTAAATGCAAGGTCCATGAACTGAACATTTATTTTAAATAAATTCATAATTTTAATATGAAACCAAGGTGACAAATATTAAAGCAAGTATAGCAAATAATCAAAGCACATATATGAGTCAATCAATTTTTTCCCCAAAGAAACATTAAAATGCCTCTGTATTCTAGATTCTTTCATTGACTAATAGATGAAAAAGTGATCTACATTTCAAGGGAAATAATTTGGTCCCCAAACACTAAAGAGCAAATAAGTGCCTATTTTTGTATATATAATTACATTGCATTTCAATGCTTGTTAAAAATACTGTGGCACCAAAAAAAAATTTCCCAAGGGACCACGCATACACACACACACACACACACACACACACACACACCCCAAAATAAAAGTTGTCCCATAATACCTAGGTAATTTTAGATGGTATTGACATCATAAAGAGTCCTTTCAGGTGCACTAGACTATTTAGGGGTTTGTAGTTGAACTGCATGACAATGCAGTGAATATCGAAAGACATCAGATAGTAGAAAAATATATACATAATCTATCTTGGTGGGAAAAACTTTGGACCTTTATAGCTATAACTTTTTTTCACTTAATTGTTTACCAGTTATTGACCATCTTCTTTGAACTGGATACTATTAGAGGTAGGTGATGAAATTGGATCTAAAATAGAAACATTAGTGCTTAGAAATAACAGCTTTAAGTCTAGGATGTGTTACAGGCATGTTAGCAGTTGGTTGAAATATAGTGTGGTAGGTGCTGTAATAAAACAATCAGTGGATGCAGAAACACCCCATGAGGAGCACTTCACCTGAGCTGAAAAGTCATGAGAGCTTCCAAGAGGAGGTGACTCAACAGAGGACAGAGAGTTTAGTAGAAGGAAAGTCAAGCAAAGGAAATGATGGTGGAAGAAAAGGGTTCTAGGCAGAGAATAAAGCATTTATAACATTCTGGCTCTTATTTGACTGTGTGTGGTGGTTTGGAACATCTGCTGTATCGAGACCATATGAGGAATCTCTCAAGAGATGAGCCTGATCTGAGACACAGAAACTAGATTTTCAACTTGTATCAACCATGTTAAAGAAGGTGGAATTTATCTTAAGGACAATGAGGAAACATTGAAGGAGTTCATCAGGAGAGTAAAAGAATGAAATTTGTGTCTGTAAAAGTTCATAGAAGCTGAACTGTAAGGAAAAGAGAGCAGTAGGGAAGATTGGATGAAAGAATAAAATCATGTCAGTTGCCAAAAACCAAAACAGAACAAAAAGGCATTGTGGTTGGATCAAGGAAACAGCATAAGTAAATAGATTTGAAAAGTGTGAAAGATATAAAACTGTTAGGAATTGGGGACAAACTGAATATTGTCATGAGGAACAGGAAAGCATAGTAAACGGTAATTGGTCTCTTATTTGAAAAACTGAATTGGTAATAGCACTATTCATTGAGATAGAAAATATATACTCCAGGTCTTGAATATTAGGTCCAATGTGCAGAGATGTCAAGTTCTTTTCTATATGTGATAATTTTGATGAACATCTAGACTATCCAAGTAACAGTTTCTGGGAGGCATTTAGATTCATAAAGCTAGGGCAGAGAAAAGAAATCTGGAATAGAAATATGTATTTGTGCCTAATCAGCATGTAGATGATGATCGAGAACATAGGATTGGATAAGATCGTTGAACAAGAAGGTATAAAGAGGAAAGTGTGGGGGCTTTGGAGAGAGCCTGGAGTACACACTATCTAAAGCAGGGATAATAGGAGCAGAGCCTCCAAGTTACAGAACAAAATGGACAAATAATAAACTCAGAGACTGCTTTCTTCTGGAAACTAAACGTCTGTTCAGTAGAGTTCAGTACTGCAGACCTGCCAGAGCAAAAGCAGCTTTTTTGGATTTTGGAATAGGGAAATTGACAGTAAGCTTGGTGAGGGGATTTCTTGGTTTAATGGGAAAGGAAGGTTGATTATACTTGCTTAACTTGTAAACATGATTGAGAAATTGGGTGTAGATGCCCTTTCTAAGATGGTTGGTTGGTGGTGAAAGGGAAAGAAAAGATAAAGAAGTAACCCAGATAAAGTCTCCAAGGAGATATCAATCAAAAGTTAAGGGAGAGTGCATTTCATATTTGATTGCATTTTACCTGTCAACCATCCATAAGGTGCATGTGAAGAAACATGAGACAATCTAGGGAGAAAGTTGGAAAATCAAGTTGACATTGCTCTGTTCAAGAAAGGAGGGGGGTGATTGCAATTCTGCTAGTCTCAAGCATTCAGAATCCAGCTTGGGTCTATAGAAATGTTCTGTGGAATTTAGTTCATCTAGACACTGCCCAAATGCTATCCACTTTGGACCATTTAGATCCTTGAAGATAGAGGCTAAAGAGATGTCTCTTAATCACTTAAAGCTGTTTTACCATCCGGAAAATTATTAGCCACTATGTATTTTGCCAAAAGACAGAGCCAGAAAACTCACAATCGTACTTTTCCTTAATGTCAACATTATATGCAAATTGAAAAACAATAGGAAACAGAAATAAGCAAAAGGAGAAAATTTTAAAATAATACCAAACGAGATGCCTAAAGATAGTGTTAATATTTTGATTTTGACTTTCATTTTATATTTTCCACACTTGACTTTGGTAATTTTTAATGTTCTGATGAAATTATAATTTTATGAGATAAACTTTCAACTTAAGAAATGATTTTGATGTATGTTGTCAAAGCCACTTACATTCTTAATGTTGTTTGTTTTCTTTATATTTAAAGAAAAGTACAACACAAACTTTGCTATTGCATTGATTATAAAATTTTAATGGAAACACTCTCTTCTTCTACAGCTCCCTAGTGAATTTTATATCTTGGAACTTCTGCCTGGACCAAATCCTTTCAGACTGAAAGTCTAAGTAAAATCCACACGTAACTAAGAGTGCTTATCATCTTCAACGGAATTTGACATAATATCCTGGTGAGCCAGGGCTATCTTTTCACATTTAACTGATTATTTCTTACAGAGTCAAGATTACTCAGAGAATGTGCTCTGGAAGAGTTTATTGTAGAATTGTTTTTCTATTTCATGGCACAGGCAGTCATTCTGCAGTCACTGAGTTCATGCTCTTGGGCCTCATAGATAACCCCGAGCTCCAAGTCATTCTCTTCTGTGTGTTTCTACTGACTTACCTAGTTACTGCTTTGGGTAATCTTGGTTTGACTGTGCTAAGACAAGTCAGTCCTCAACTTCAGACACCCCTGTATTTTTTCTCTGTCATCTGGTTTTTGTTGACTTTTTGGTACTTCTGCCATCATGCCAAACACCCTTGTGAATTCTTTATGTGAAATTATATTGTGTGTTATTTTATCCAGGTGCCACTCAACTGAGTTTCTTTATCACATTTTTAGTTTGGGAATTATTAATGTTGTCTGACATGGCCTGTGATCGGTATGTGGCCATCTGTAAGCCTTTACTCAATGTAGTTCTCATGCCCAGGAATCTGCTCAAATGGTCTCTAGCTTCCACATTTATGGATTCACCGTGGGACTCATACAAGCAGTGGCTACCTTCCACATGTCTGTCTGTGACTCTAATGTGTCACTAGTCCTACTGTGATGATGTTTCCTTGATTGCTCTGTCCTGATCTGATACCCAGGTCAAAGAGCTGAGGTTGTTAATCATTGCTGGGTCCAATGGGTTTGGTTCTCTTATCATTGGTCTCACATCCTATGTATTCATCATCTTTATCATCATGGGATCCACTCTGCTGTGGGAAGACAGAAAGCCTTTTCTATCTGTGCTTCTCACCTGTTTTCTATTACTATATATTATGGGACCCTCAGTTTTATGTACCTGAGGGCTTGTGTGCAGCCCAGATCAAAACACTCACTAGATAAAGACAAATGTGCCTCAGTATTCTACGTAGTGGTGATTTGCATGCTAAACCCATTGATCTACAGCTTGAGGAATAAAGAGCTAAAAAAGGCTTTGAAAAAATTATTGAAAAGGTGTACTCTAGTAAACAATAATGAATTGTGTCATTACTGAAGAAATAAAGAAATGCTGGATACAGATTTAGTTAGGAAATTCTATTTATTTATTTAAATCACTCACATGTCATTTTACTATTTTCTAGAAGAGGCATTTGCTCCTTTATAAAAATGAGCTAAGGGGAGACAGCCAACTGAGGGGGTTTTAATTGGAAGAAGTCCCCTGCCAGAAACAGTCCTGAGTGTTTACCTCTGCCTTTCAGGAGGGAAGTCTGAATTTTATCTTGGGGATGGGGTGAGCGTGGGGAACTGTGGTGAGGGTCTTCTGGCCTTGGTCAGGTGACAACACAAATCATAGTGCCACTCAGGTTCCACAGCTGTGGATGGCTTTTGGTGTGCCAGATGTTTGGAAAGATGGAGGGAACAGAGTACCCCAAAAATACATACTATTCCCATCCACACTCTGAACAAATAGACTGGAAGTATTCAGGTTGAGGTAACAAATTCGACCTGTTGTGTGGGTGTAGGTGTTTTTTTAGGTTCTCCCAACAGCGGCACAGAAGAGGATATGCTGTGGCACGCACCAGTTAATTTCCACTGTCCTGGCTGATGGACATTCTGACAGTGCCTGGTGCTGGCAGATCGGTTCCACATTGGCCCACAACCATCGCATGTTTTAAAGTTAATTTTTATTGAGTTTATGATAGTTTACAATCTTGTGGAATTTCAGTTGTTCGTTATTGTTTGTCACTCGTTTTGTAGGTGCACCCCTTCACCCTTTGTGCCCACTCCCCACCCCCTCTTTCCTGTGGTAGCCACTAATCTGTTCTCTTTGTCTACATGTTTAACTTCCTCATATGAGCAAAATCATAAAGAGATTGTCTTCCTCTGTATGGCTTCTTTCACTTAAGATAATTCCCTCAAGATACAACCATGTTATTGTGAGGGGGACAATTTTATTCTTTGCTATGGCTGAGTAGTATTCCATTGTATATATATATATATATATATATATATATATATATATACCATATCTTCTTTATCCAATCCTCAGTTGATGGGCACTTAGGTTGCAACCATCCCATTTTTAAAAACCAACATCATCCTAGTTCCTTCCTTCTCCCTCACCATCATATCCTGAGCCATGGGAATGGGTGTTTTGCTTGTGTTTTAAAGTTCCCCTCCTTTGGATGGATGATCATACATTTTAGAAATTTCCCTTTGGATCTCCCAAGTAATTTCATTTAGGCAAAGATAACAAGAGTTTCTGGTCTGCGTGACATGTCCACTTGTCTAAATTCAGCTCTCACAATCTAGGTGGGCTTGCTTCCAGGCTGGTTTGTGTGCTGAGGTGGTAGAGACAGCCAGCGCCTCCTTCTCACTGTGAGATGGCATCGCAGGAAAAAGTCTAGGGCTGCTCCTTCCAACGCCCGTGTCACCTTGTCCTTCACAAGTACTCTAACTCTCACCCTCATCCAGTAAGCCCCATTAAGATGTTTCCTCTTCTCCTGAAGAATTAGCATAATTAGTCACTGCCTTTTTCCTAGAACCAAATGACAGTAATGGTTTTCTCAATCCAGTGCCCCACAATTCTCGATTCCCTCAGACACACTCACTACTGTTTGCCCTTAAATTATTGCATCATGGTAAACATGTACAGACGGAGAGAAAAGGCACACTTTCAACAGAGAAGTACAGGGGGTCGGGGCTGAAGTGCAGGCAAGGCAGAACAGAGCTCAATCCCCCAGGTCCTACCAGAATGTGAAGATATCGCTATATTGCAGAATAAGTTCCCTAACTGTCATAATTTGTCCCTGAAGAAGGTTAAACCCTAAACATCTGCTTCAAAAAACCAAAACTAAATAATCAGGGGAAAAAATACCCCTCCAACTAAATTAAAGAAAGAAAGAAGAAAAAGAAAAGGAAAGAGAAGAAAACAAAAAGAAACTTTAAGCTTAAGGGCTTAAAAATTAGAGGCATAGCCTTTTCTCTCTTTTCCATATTTATATGAAAATAATCCATGCTTCATGCTAAATACATTATTTACCCTAAAAGAAACTTATTTTTGAATTTAAAAAAAGTTTACGTTTTGTGATTTTTTTTCTTTTTTCAAAGGAATTCCTGCATTGTGGATCAGAAATTTCTACCAGCTAAACTGAATGTGGAAATCATTGATTTTTGCCAAGTTGAATCCTGACTGACATTAATTGCAAGCTCCATTTTGAGGGAAGTATAGGAGTCTTTTCCCCTATTTTGTAATGGTTTGAATTTTTTCCCCATCAATGTGCCTTTAATCTTTTAAAAATATAACACAATACAAATGGTAGGTTCCATAGCACTTTGTTTTCATTTTCATTTGGATCAAACAATTTTGGCAGACAGAAAAAGCTGTGTATCATTGTTTCCTTCCTTCACAGCTCTTATAATTCTTTGATCTTGATTTTCACTTGGGCAGCGAAGAAGACATAGCGTGTTTTCTGTATCAGTTCTCTCTCTCTCTTTCTCTCTCTCATGTGTCTGTGTGAGTGTGTCTGTGTGTGCAGAGTCAACCGTCAGGCTTATGGCTTGTGGAACATTTTCTTAATGTAATATAGAACAGAATTCAGTGGTTGCCAACATCACTAAAAACTGACCCCGTTTCTTCTCATCTGTCATTAACACCTGGTGTGTATGACTGGGCCAGCATCCACCTCGTAAGATGTTATTAGGCTTTGTGGTTAATAAGAACAGGGGACTAGAGACCAACCACCCATGCACACTGTGTGGCAATGCCAAGGGTTTTCCTGGCACTATTTGATGCTACGGACCACAAGCTTGGGTCTACTTCTAGAGGGATGAGGGTGATTCCTTCTTGCCAGTTGCCTTATGCAGAGTCACTCAGTGAACCCAACTGGGTGAACATCCAGACCTTTTGAACCTCGGCATTGGGCCTGATGGACGGTTACTTTGCACACGTGCCTTCTGGGTGCTGAGTGTGTATCCCATGGCATTACCATTGACATCCCTGCAGACTCAGCCACGTGCTTCTGACATGCTTGGGGAAGCTATGGTCATTCTGGGTTTTTCAGTTTTGTCTTCAGATATTGAAAAGCTTTCATAAAACAGCTGAGTGTCAATATAAGTTCTATGGCTTCAATCTCCTTTAAAAATAAAATTCTTAAGGGTCCATAAAAAGGAAAGGGGCAAATATTTTTTAAAAAGGATGAAAAGAAAGAAAATCAAACCAGATAATAATAATAATAAATTGCTGATATTGCCATAAATCATTAGAAATCTCCTGACATGCTGAAACCAAATGGCTGTACATTGAACACAAATCAGTGACTTCAATCTTTTGTGGTTTCCTTTTGCTCTTTGGGCCGCTTTGCTGCCCTATTGGTGATGTTATTCACACAGGACCAAATCCCCGCCAAGTGCAGGAGTGCCCCCGCTGCCTCTTTCATCTCCTGTCATCACTCTCAGGGGCTTCTCTGAGCTTCTCTTTTTGAGGAGCAGCATGTCACTGGGGACCTTCCTCGCCTTGGTTAAGTGCTGGTGCTTCTTGTCCCGGGATGCATAGCTGCTGTCACGCAGGACATCCTTGGCCTCCTTGGGGCTGTGTTTCCAGTCATCCTCCTCTCTCGCTGTGGCTCTTAGGGCTCTAGAAGCCTCCCTCACCGCCCCCCTGGCTCCCCTTGGTGGCAAACTCATAGTGGCCATGGGCCGAGGAGGATGAGACTGTCACTGGGTAGTGAGGAGCTCCCAGTGGTGGAGGATTTGGCGCTGCTATAGTTGTGCTCCTCCTTGAGATCTCCACTGACCACTGGGCAGCCGCATGATGGCTCGCTCTCAGTCCTCATCCAGCAGCTGGTGAGACCATTCCTCATGGCTGCTGTCATTCCAATGGGAGTGACTGGCAATGGCCACACTCTGGGAAACAGCCCTCAGCTCAGACCCCGCACTGTGTTTGGTGTCACTCCTGGAGGAACTCGCAGACAGGCTCCAGTTCTCTTGAAGGCACTGCCGGGTGAGAGGGGTGGGCCTGATGTGCTTTGATGCACCTGAGGAGACAGGGAGGTGTATTGAACACTGTAAGCTTGGCTGATAAGGTGTCTTTTCCAAAGCCTGAGTTAGATTTTGTCTATACCGCATCCACGCACCACAATGCCCTTTCCCAGTACCCTGACTCCTCTCATTGCCCACTGTCCTAAAACGCTTATTCAATGACAAATTATGTCTCACTGATCTTTTCCATCCAGCAGTTGTGTTTGCAAAATATAGAAAATGTTCCAAGATCCATTTGTAGATACATTTACTGGCAGGTGCTTGGTTGAAAGTCTTTGATGGCTGTAAATCTGAGGCCGTTAAAGAACAGGGGGGGTTGCAGCTGGGGTTCTGCTGGGTAAGTAGGGCATGTCAGAGAGGGTGGGGGATGGGGGTCCTGGAAGGAGCTGGGAGTCCTGGGCGGGGCTGACGCTCTTAAGGACCCGCCCCCTTGTAATCTTATACAGAGTATTTTCACTTCCCTAAAAATTCTCTGTGCTATGTCTATTCATCTCTTCCCCACCACCCCGACCCCTGGCAGCCACTGATCTTTTCATTACCTCCATGGTTTTGTCTTTTCCAGAATGTCATAGAGTTGTATTCATACAGTATGTAGCCCTTTCAAATTGACTTCTTTCACTTAGCAATATGCACTTAAGGTTATTCTGTGTCTTTTTCTGGTTTGATAACTCATTTCTTTTTAGCTCTGAATAATATTCCATTGCCTGGCTATACCACAGTTTATCCATTCACCTACTGAAGGATGTCTTGGTTGGTTCCATGTTTGGACAATTATAAATAAATGTGTTATAAACATTCGAGTGAAAGTTTTTGTGTGGACATAAGTTTTCAATTCCCTTCGTTAAGTACAAGGGGGGCACAATTGTTGCACTGTATGGTAAGAGTGTGCTTAATTTTGTAAGAAACCACCAAATTGTCTGAGCTGAACATTTGAATATGATGATTCAAGCATTACCCCTTCTAGATTTCCGTCACATTCAGGCAGCACTTAACTCTGCTGATTATTTCCGGGTAGAGTGACACAAACTTTATTCTACATTGTTACTAAGAATGTAATTGCCCTGCCTTTGTTAGTTTCTAGTTTTTACAGTTGCCCATTGACAGTGACATTATCACTGGGCATGGAAGTTATAAAGATGCCCTGTGATTTCCTGTGTTCCAGACATTCATTTCCTGGCCCCATTGTGCATTGGCACCCATTACTTCCTCTGTTAATCATAGTTGATTCCCTTAGCCAGCACGCTAATGCCTTCCTTGCCTGATGGTCCACTGGCATTAAGTAGTCACAGATTCCATTTTGTTAAAACACTAATTGAGACCCTCTGGAAATATTTGCCCTCTGGAACCCTAAACCTATAACCCAGAAGAGCCTAATATTGTAGGAATAGGAGGCACAAATTCAGAAACTGGGTCACAGAGTGTAATGATGAGAAGGGACAATCCTACTACAACTCCTTCATTTCCAGACCCGTGATGCCATGCTCTTGGAGACACTATATTGCCCATAACCTACATTGCCACTGGTTTGTGACCTACAGTGAATCATGGAGGATGGTGCTCCAGTGCAGCAAGTTCTTTTCTGAGCTGGTGACTTAGCTGAGCTGTCAATATTCCACTTGGATCTCCTATCAAGCCAGCTGGTGGTTGGTGATGAGCTACACATTAAGATCATTCATTCTATGGCATGGTCATGCCAAACCTGTGTTGCTGTAAAATGTTTTTCTTATTTTTAAGAAATATTGTGTGGTTTACTATCTAAGAAATAATATATCCTTTAAGCTGTAGGAAGGTGATATTCCCTCAGACAGTGCAGGTTGGTAAGGGAAATGCCTACGCCACCTATTGATTTCTGCACGGACAAATTGCTTCCCTCCAATATTGCAGTGATCTGGTACAATCGGCTTATCACTGTGTTTCTGGCTTGTCTTTCAAAAAATGGTGCCATATGTAGGACTTGGCATAGGTCTCTGCTTCTAACAGATGGGACACTCAATGTTGATAGTAGTAGAAGGTGGCTATGTTATTGGATACATGTACATATAGGCTTCATTCCTGCCACTGTGGCTACTCTGTCCATGGTGTCACAGCATGAGCCCTGGGATTGCAAGAGAAGAGAGGGTGGCTGCTATCTATCCAATAGGTTCTCCAGTCCTCCTCACTGTCGCAAATCTTTTCTGCTATCATTACCCTTTAGTAGTTAACAATTAAATCAGCATGTTTTGTGCCCACTCATACATCACCTAAAATCCTCTGCCCCAGAATGCCACGTCCTTGGAGACTTGCTACCCCCAGTCCCCTAACCAAATTTCCAGCGTGACTTATCACTGTGAATAGTGAATGAATGAATCAGTGTGCAGTCACGTGTCACTTAATGATGGGGACTCATTCTGAGAAACGCATCATCATTGTGCAAACGTCATAGAGTGTAGTTACACAAATCCAGATGATAGGTATAACCTAGTACACACCTAAGCTATTTGGTACTAATGTTTTGGGACCACCATCATATATGTGGTCCATCACTGACCAAAATATCATTATGCGATGCATAACTGTATCCCTCAGGCCAAATTTTCTCCATGGCAATTGGAAGGCCAAATGTTATTTGCACTAGGACAATTTGCTTTCATCACTGTCCTCCAGTGTCACCTCTTAGTGGGACTTTAACGTGGCACAAGTCCATTTCTGACTACGTCCTGCATAATGGGGTAACTCTTCTTTGCACTAGGCCTAAATCTTAAATGGAACTTCTTCAGTTGGAAAATCTACTCCATGAAACCACATCATGGACTGATGGAAAGGAGTCTGTGCAGCAGGGATGGGTGACATAAAAATCTGGGCCACTTGTTCATATAATTTGTTAGTGCTATTAAAACTCCCAGGTTGTAAATCAATCATTTACACTTACAATGGATCGCTATTGCACCAGCTCAAAATGATGTGTTGGTAGATCCTATAACACTCAACACATGATAGATAGCTGATGCTGAATTTTCATTTGGTGTCTTTTCATCCAGCACTTAGTTTCTACTGGGGTGCAGTAGAACACAGAAAACTATTTTATTTCTTCCTCAGAAGGTCTTGTTTACTCCATGGTGAATGTAGTCATGTGGATTTGGTCTTTCCAAAGACTCACACATCATTCTTTTCCAATACAGGTATCTCTAGCATCATCGGATCACTTTCAAAGTGTCCCACTTGTCATTTGACTTAAAGCAAATGTACAGAGGGAGCCATTGGACTCACAATCATTGTGGGCTTTTTCTCCCCTGCTTTTGGCTCCTACATGTTACTAAGGCACCAAGGAATCTTGCCACTCCCAGTTCATCAGTACAGTTAGCAAAAGTCTATCACTGTGCTTCATTCGCATAATGTTTTGTGAAATATCCAGATGATTAAAGCCCCCATGGTCAAAATTTATTTTATCTTTATTGAGGTATAATTGACCAAAAAACACCCAAACTGTATATATTTAGGGTGGGTGACTTGATGTTTTGATATATGTATACATTGTGAATTAATGGCCACAATCAAGCTAATGAATATATTCATCACCTCACACAATTACCATTTATCTTTCCTTCTTTCTTTCCTTCTTTATTTCTTTCCTTCCTTCCTTCCTTCCTGCCTTCCTTTCTCCTTCCTTCCTTCCTTCTTTCTTTCGCTCGTGTGCTCTCTCTCTCTCCCTCCCTCCCTTCCTTCCTTCCTTCTTTCCTGCCTTTTATTACTGAGAACACTTAAGATATACCTCTTTAGCAAATTTCATGAATAATACACAGTACTGTTAACTACAGTTGACTGTACATTATAGCTCCAGAATTTATTCATCTTGCATAACTAAAAATTTGTATCCCTTGACAAACATTTCCTCATTTTCTCATCCCCTGTTGAGCCTCTGGCAACCATTCTAGTCTCTGCTACTGAGAGTGACTTTTTTAGATTCCACATATAAGTGAGATTATGCAGTGTTTGTCTTTCTATGTCTGGCTTATTTCACTTAGTATAATGTCTTCCTTGTTCACGGACAAATTTTGGAAGTCAAGGATTCACGTATCCCTGAGGAAGTCTGCTATAATTTATTTATTTTCTCTTTTTTGTCAGAGGAACTAAGGGTAAGGAAATTATTTAACCTATAGAGTAAAGCATTTGATGTCAAATTAGGGATACAATTTTTCTAAGATTTTTACTTAGGTTAGACTGTTAATTATTGGTAGATTAAAAAAAAACTTTCTCTTTATAAGAAAGTGGCAAGTTGGTCCATATCACTAAATATGATTATTATAAAGCAGTTAAGCTTTATTGATCCATATTACCATATATATTATTCTCAAGATAAATAATTATAGTAAGCTTGTGTGGTGGGCATTATCCCCATTTTATAAATAGCTGAATCTTGAAGAGGATAAGGGACCCATTCAAGAACACATAGCTTGTATGTGGCAAAGGTATGATGTAGGGACAAATGCTTCTGAATTCAAAATTCATGTGCTTTAATACTCTCAGACATTGACTAACGATTCAATGTATCATTGAATTTTTGTTTGTTTTTATTTAAATATCTTGGGGCAGATTCAGGAAGATCATGGTTGTGGTAGATTACTACCAAATAACCCAAAAGAATCCCTCTGTCTATAGCCACACACTTGTATAGTTACCTCCCTTATGAACTCTGGCCCCATGCCTTGCTTTATATAACAGAATGTTCAAAATTGATGTGTAAAACTTCTAAGGCTAGACTCTTTTTTTCTCCATGGGATTCCTAAATGTTGGGAGCTAACCACCACGTTTTTGGAAGGCCAAGCTAGACACATGGAAACAGCACATGGATAAGAGAAAGCACTCCAGCTGACAGCCTCATCAGCTGTCAGTCATGTGATTGAGATTGCCTTGGATCCCACAACTGTCCTACTGCCCCAGGTGCCACCACATGGAGAAGGATTGTCTAGTTAGCCCACAGAAACCTGAAAAATAATAAGTCATTGCTGCTTTAGACCTCTAAGGTTTGGGGTGGGTTTTTATGTATAGCAATAGATAGTTGAAACAATAGTGAACACAGAATAAATTGAAATTTTTTTTAAAAGTTAAGTTATCTTCAAGAAGAAATACTGAAAACAGCTTTTACAATTTTGACACAAGGAAGAAGTTTAAAAGCTTTCTATAACAATTGATACACATATTCTCAGAGGTGCATAGCTGTCTGCATGTTGATAGATGTCTTTCAAGATTTCCTGAATTTCTTTCAAGTCTTTGAGGAAAATCACACACTTAGTATAATTGTTACAGGTTAGTTGCAAATAAAAGTACAAAAAAATATGGAGGGTTCTGTGCAATTTATGTTTAACATTTTTTGTTACAGTTGTTTTAATTCTGATGGCAGAATGGTATTATTAAAAAGTAAGAAGAACAGTGTTCATAGGATAAAATGCCCACATTCAATAAAAGTTAATTACTTGTTCTTTTTTAAATGAGCAATTGTTTGTGATTTTTAAAATCTATATATCTTTCTATTTCTCATGATATACATACATGCATGTAGAATGGGGATAAACAGAGTTTTGGAGAGTCTGAAGAGAACGAGTGTTAATTTCTCTGTGATTTGCATGCCTTTAAATGCTTTCGAAGAGACTTCAGGGAACAAAATGGAGTTCATTTTAAATCATGTTCCTCTTTGAACAGAATTTTCAAACAATTTTCTAAGATTTAACTAAATGTACCTCCAGGTTGATAAGAAATTCATAGTTTAATTATTATTTGCTTACAGCTCCACAGACTATTGAGTTTCAGATACAGGGTTGGACCTTTGGTGCAATTTATCAATACTTGGTAGCTTTGCAAAGTCTGATGCATACTGTGAACACTTACTAAAATTCAAAATTTAATAAAATCCATACTAAAGTATAAAAAGTAAATAAAAATAGTTAAACATTTTTTCAGTTGTTTTCCCATGTTTTAAAACAATCTTTGCTGTTAGTTATTAATTCTTTATTATACTTGGTTTCAGTAGAGTGATCTGAAATTTCAAGTGATTCCTCCTTGCCTATTAAGCTAACTGGGTCCCAAAAGATTAACCATTTCTTAATTGTTCATGCTTGTGAGACGTCATTACCTTTGTTTTGTTCAGCAATTGCTTAAAATGATGTAACATGATAAAAATGTTTCAAGGAGACCAATGAACGTTATGTAATGTTATGCATTGTTGGCATTCCCAGTGTTTGCCTCAAGATCTATTGGATTCCTTTGGATTATGTTGTGGATTACTCAAAGGCAGCATGTGGTAGGAAAAAAATCAAGGTAATTGAGGTAGCAAAAACGAGTTTGGAGTAATACAAACTTTGTATTTATTTGTTATATTTGGAGCATCTACTAATTGCTGAGTACTACTTGTTTCAAATACAGCAGCTCAAAGAGTCATGACCTGGAGAGAAGTAGGTTCTCAAGAAGAAGCCAAGTTTCAGTTGAAGGAAAGGATACTAAAATGATTGAAGATACGAGAGAGTTTGGTTATATCAGAGGAAGAGCTACACAGGCTCCAATACATCAGAGAAACATAAGTACTAGAAAGGATAAGAGCCAAGAGAGGCATTGAATTCAGATCACAAGTTAGTGAGGCAATGGAGGAACACTCCAAAATATTGCAAAGAGAATAACCTCCTACAGTCATCAGTATGATGGGATTACACACAAGTTTCTGCAGAGTAAGCCTCAGTCTAAATACTATTAATACTATTGAAAGCTAAAATTGACTTCTTTATCTCAAAGTGTAATATAGGCAACACTCTACACGCTTCCTATGGACAAACTCATAGATTGCCTTTGCAAAATTGCCTTGATCTCTGGTGAATGGGAAAGTTCTTGCTCCCTGAAAGGTGAGCATTTCTATAAACTATGAACTGAGGTTAGAGAATCAAGGGCTAGTTTAATGAGTTATTCTGCTTCACCCCACCCTAATCATGAAGCAAGAGGAGGGCTTAAACTCTCACCCTCAATTTCCAGATCTGAAAGTGAAGATGATAGCTATATTACCAACTGATAGGGCTGATGTACAGATAATCTGGGATAAAAATCTGGGATAAAATTGTGAAAATATAAAATCAAATTTATCCCTTTTCTGCTCAAATAAAGATCATTGAAAGCAACTATCAGGTAATTAGCCAGAAACCACTTTGTATTTCTCCAAACTCATCCTAGAATTTTTTTTCTTCTCCTGCTTTGCATTTGGATGTTTGAAGGTTCATGATACATGTATTTTCTGAATCACTTAATGTATTTTTAATCCTGTTATGCTTGTTTCAAAAAAAGCAAGACTATCCACATTCCTAAGGGTTTTTTCCTCCCTTTAATTCACAAAAACTACATAACAATAGAAGAAAAAATAGGAATCAAAGTAAGTAAGGGAAAAAGTACAATAAAAATCATCCTGAATATTTGATATAGAGATCATCAGTATTCAAAACTTTGTTTATAACCCCATATTATTTCTTCTGGAATGAATTTTTTAATTTATTGTTTCTTGTTAATTAAAAATTTTCAAAGGAATTGTTATAATTTTTAAAGTATTCCAACAATTTAAAACATTATTTTTATCTGTGTTCAAATAACTCTCAATCTTTATTTTTCTTAATAAAAATAGATATGGGATGGATTATTCAATAATCTAAAATTTTAGACAAAATATTATTTTTCTATCTTTATAAATCTCCAGAGTTTCATGCTTTGCAGTTTGTGCCTAGAACAAATCACTTCATTCTGAAACCAGAAGTAACATGAAGATTCTTCTTTGCTTGTGTTCAACATAAAATCATGCTGTGTCAGAACCAGCCCCTAACATCTTGAGTATCGCCAGTGGAGACAAAAACACACAGAATATGTGCTCTGGTGGGTCTTAAAATCTAAAACACGTTCAAATCTGTTCCATAGCCCAAGGCAACTATTCAGCAGTGCCTAAGTTTATACTTTTGGGACTCACAAATGATCCAGAGCTTCAAGCCTTCTCTCTGGTGTATTCCTAGTGATCTATTTAGCTAGTGTCATGGATAATCTTGGTTTGATTTGCTAATCCAAATCAGTCCTTGCCTTCACACACCCATGTATTTTTTTCTGAGCCATCTGGCCTCTGTTGATTTTTCTGTCACTTCATCTGTAACCCCAAACACCTTGGTGCATTTTCTGTGTGAAGTTAAATGTATAACAGTTTATTCGTGTGCCATTCAGGTGTTCTGCTTAATCAAATTTGCAGTTTGAGAACTGTGTTTGCTTGCAATCATGGCATACGATCAGAATGTTGCCATCTGCAACCCTTTACTCTATGTCATTCTCGTGCCTAGAACAATCTGTTATGGAATGATTGTTGGCACATATATTTATGGATTCACTATGGGTCTTGTCCAGACAGTGGCAACATCCCACTTGTCTTTTTGTGGCTCCTGTAGTCAGCCACTTCTACTTGGATGATGTTCCCTTGATTGCTTTAGCCTGTTCTGACACTCATATCAAAGAGCAAATGTTACTAATGATTGCAGTATTCAATACACTTTGCTCTCTACTGATTGTGATAATTTCTTAAGTCTTCATCCTGTTTGCCATTCTGAGGATCCATTCTGCTGAAGGAAGATAGAAAGCTTTTTCTACCTGTACTTCTCACCTGAACTCTATCACAATATTTTAAAGAACAATCATTTTTATGCACCTACTTCCCAATTCAAGCCATTGTCTGAACACAAATAAATGTGTTTCTGTGTTTTATGTGGTAGTGATTCCCATATGACATCCATTGATCTATAGTTTGAGAAACCAGGAAGTAAAAATTGCATTGAAAGGAATTAAAGAAAAGTTGTGTTTGGATATGAAATAACTGAAAACTTATTGGACAGGGAGAGAACAGGGGACTTTGAGTTGTGTCTTATCTAGAATCACAATGCTGATAAATGACAGAGCCAAATTCCTCACTTAGAGTGCTCATATTCACTCAAGAATATGTCTCACCAGCTTTTTCATTCTCAGTGATTTCCACATGAAAGACGTGTTTTATCTTATGAGTAGTTGAATTGTAAAAGAGGAGAGAGAGAGATCTGAATCCTGTTTGACCACAACTTCTTCTTCATAATTAAAGAAACAGAAATTGGGAAATAGAGGCTTTATCTGAATTCTGAGCCATACTGAGAAATTTGGGTAGTACTGAAATAGATCAACATAATCAATCAACATCTGGTATCTTGTATTTATTTCATCGGAGCCATTTCACACCATTATAACTCACTGCCTATCCTACATAAGTGTGTGTTTAGGAACATGGGGTCTACATTCACACAGTTTGGGTAACAATTTTAGCTTTTCCACATAGTAGCTAATGTCAATAGTAAATTATTTCACATTTCTGTCTCTTGGTTTCCTCATCAGCAAAAGGCAATAATAGTTTCTTTCTCTTGGCCTCATTGTGAATATTAAATAACATTACAAATATCAAAGACACTGTTCCTAGCATAGGGCAAGTACTTCAGAAATGTGGACTATTACACTTCATTATTAACATTGTTTTTGGATCCAGGATCCCTCTCATTTGGCTTCAGGCAATGGGGTAATAGCCTTTTAGAAACGGTTGGCAGCATGATGTGTTTCATTTTAAATCAATAAAATGAAAATACAAAGCTGAGGAGTCATTTTACTGTGATCTTTAAAGCAATAAGTTCTTTTAAATTTATTTGTGGGTGTGTCTATGATCATATTTTAAACTGAATCTTTTTTTACTGCTATTAAAATAATCATCTTTTGGTGATGTCAGGAACATGGAGGAGTGAGCTCTTCCTTTTGTCTCTCCCTCTTTTGAACTACAACTAAATGGACATTAACTGACCAATGGAGGAAGCCCACAAGCACCACAGGATGCCTGAGAGACACACAGCTATATATCTGAGGGTGGCTTGACTGAACCCCCCAAGAAGTGGCAGAGAATGATGAGCAATTCCTTCTCTCCCCTGGTAGCCCTGTGCATACACATGAATACTTCCCAGCCTGGTGAAAGTGCCCCAATGTGAGGACATGCAACAGGGTGGCTGTAGGAGGAGGTGATGGCAGCCCTTAGCCTACTCATGATTGCTTCCCCAGTGTGGAGGGGGAGCCCACCAAGCACAATCCACTCAAGTGCTTGAATGCATCCGAGCCTGGGGCAAGTGCCCATTGTACCCCCACTGCTTCCAGCAGACAGGGTTGGGGCAGAACTCTGCTCCTGCTTCCACCGAGAAATAACAGGTCGAATATGCAACCTAACACTACCACAAATGTCCTGACAAAAGATTGGTTCATCAAACACCATGAGAAACTGCAGCAACAATTCAGACCAGAAGGAAAATGACAATTCTCCATAACCCAATCCTGAAGACACAGAAATTTACAAACTAAATGACAGAGAATTCAAAATAGCTGTCATAAAGAAACTCAATGATTTACAAGAGTGCATGGAAAGACAATTCACAGAGCTCAGGAATAAAATGAATCTCTGCACCAAAGAGACTGAAACTATAAAAAAAAAAATAAGCAGAAATTCTGGATATGAAAAGCACAATTAATCAAATGAAAGATTATCTAGAAACATTAAGAAATACAGCTGATGTTATGGAGGAAAGAATAATTATGAGGATAAAAATATAGAAATTCTACAGATGGGGAGGTGACAGAACTAAGATTTTTTTAAAATGAAGGAATTCTTCAAGAAATATCTTGCTCAATTAGGAAAAGCAACACAAGGATTATAGGTCTTCAGGAGGGGGAAGTGAGGGAGAAACGAGCAGATAGCTTGTTCAAAGAAATAATAGCTGAGAACTTCCCAAACCTGGGGGTGGTCCAGATTTACAGATAAATGAAGCTAATAGAATGCCTGATTACATCAATGCTAAAAGACCTTTTCCAAGGCACATAACAGTAAAAATGGCAAAAGTCAATGACAAAGAAAAAGTATAAAGAGCAGCAAGGAAGAGGAAAATAAACTACAAAGGAACTCCTATCAGGCTTTCAGCAGATTTCTTTGCATAAAATCTACAAGCTAGGAGAGAATGGAATGACATATTCAAAATACTGAAAGACACAAATTTTCAGCTAAGAATACTGTACCCAGTGAAACTTTCCTTCAGACACAACGGAGAAATAAAAGCTTTCTCAGATAAACAGAAGCTGAGGGAGTTCATTGCCACTAGAGCTCCCCTACAAGAAATAACAAAGATGCCCTCACAAGGGAAATGAAAAGGCAAAAGTCTACAAAGCTCTCAGAAAGGAGATAAATAGACATAATCAGAAAACTGCAGCTCTCTATCAGAACAAGGAGGCAAAGACTCAATTACAACTTATAAAGGGAAAGAATGCAACAAAAGTAATGATAACACCTCAACAACTCACAACATTAAAAACAGAATAATTTTTAACAACAATAACTCAGAAGGAGAGAGGAAAAGGAACGAATCTCTTTAGGTTAATGGAGATAAGAGGCTATGAGAAAATGGACTATTTCATCTATGAGGTCTTTTATGCAAACCTCATGGCAACCACTAAACAGAAAATCAGCAGAGTCATAATACACAAAAAAAAAGAAAAGTGATAAAACTTCCTCAGAAAGCAACCAAAATGAAATGACAGAGATAAAAAGGAAGAGAAACAATGGACACATAGAACAACCAGAAAACGAGAGATAAAAAGACAATATTAAGCCCGCATATATCAGTAATCACTCTAAATGTAAATGGAGTTTCTCCAATCAAAAGGCAGAAAGTAGCTGGATGGACTAAAAAACAAGATTCAACAATATGCTACATGCAGGAAAGATTTCTCAGCTCTAAAGACAACGATAGGCTTAGAGTGAAGGGATGGAAGATGACACCCCAAATTAATGGCAAGCAAAAGAAAGCAGGTGTTGTCATACTTATATCAGACAATGCAGACTTCAAGTTAAAAAGAAGGGCAGTATATAATGATAAAATGGACTTTCCAACTAGAGGACATAACACATTAATATATATGCACCTAACACAAGAGCACCATGGTACATAAAGCAATTATTAACAGACTTAAAGGGAGAAATTAACACCAACACAATATTAGTAGGGGGCCTAAACACCACTTTCATCAGTGGACAGATCATCCAGATAAAAAGTCAATAAGGAAATAGGACATTTAAATGAAACTCTTGATCAGAAATACTTAAAAGATATATGGAGAACATTCCATCCAAACATGCAGAATACACATTCTTCTCAAGTACACATGGATAATTCTCAAAGATACACCATATGTTGGGAAACAAGGCAAGCCTCAATAAATTTAAGAAGATTGAAATCATCCCAACCATGTTTGCTGACCACACTGCTATGAAACTAGAAATCAACTACAAGAAAAAAAATGGGAAAGTCAGAAACATATGGAGACTAAACAACATGCTATCGAACAACCATTGGATCAATGAAGAAATCAAAGAGGAAATTAAAAAATACCTGGAGACAAATGAAAATGAAAATACAACACTAACTCTTTTGGATGCAGAAAAAGTGGTCATAAGAGGGAAATTCATAGCAATACAGGTCCACCTCAACAAGGAAGAAAAATCTCAAATAAGTAATCATAAAATGCACCTAACAGAACTAGAAAAAGAAGAATAAACAAAGCCCAATGTCGGCACAAAGAGGAAATAATAAAAATCAGAGCAGAAATAAAATAGAGACTTAAAATAGTAGAAAGGATTGGTGAAACTAAGGACCGGTTCTTTGAGAAGACAAACAAAATTGACAAACCCTTAGCCAGACTCACTAAGAAAAAAAGAGAGAAGCCTCAAATAAATAAAACTAGAAATGAAAGAGGAGAAATTACAACAGATACTTCAGAAATACAAAAGATTATAAGGGAATAGTATGAAAAACTATGTACCCACAAATTGTATCACCTAGAAGAAATGGGTAAATTCTTAGACTCTTTCAAACTCCCAAAACTGAATCAAGAAGAAATAGAGAAAATGAATAGACCAATCATAAGAGATTGAAATGGTAATCAAAAACTTCTCAAAAAACAAAGGACCAGGACCATATGGCTTATCTGGAGAATTCCACCAAACATTCAAAGAAGATTTAATACCTATCCTTCTCAAACTATTCCAAAAAATGGAATAAGATGGAATGCTTCCTAACTCATTTTATGAAGCCAACATCAGCCTGATACCTAAACCAGACAAGGACAACACAAAGAAGGAAAATTACAGGCCAATATTGCTGATGAACACAGATGCAAAAATCCTCAACAAAATATTGGCAAACCAAATATATTAAAAGGATCATACACCACGATCAACTGAGATTTATTCCAGGGATGCAGGGATGTTCGTCATCTGCAAATCAATCAATTTGATACACCACACAAACAAAATAGGGAATAAGAATCCCTTGATCATCTCAATAGATGCAGAGAAAGCATTTGAGTAGATGCAACATCCATTTATGATAAAAATTCTCAATAAAACCAGTATAGAAAGTATCTCAGAATAATAAATGCCATATATGACAAGCCCACAGCCAGCATCATGCTTAATGGTGAATAAGTAAAAGCCAGCCCTCTGAGAACAGGAACAAGACAAGTATGCCCACTATCACCACTTGTATTCAACATAGTACTGGAGCTTTTTGCCAGAGCAATTAGACAAGAAAAAGAAATAAAAAGAATCTATATTGGAAAGGAAGAAGTGAAACTCTCACTGTTTGCACATGACATGATTCTATATATAGAAAACCCTAAAGAATACACCAGAAAACTATTAGAAATAACAAGAACTACAGCAAAGTTTCAAGGTATAAAACCAATTTGAAAACACCAGTTCCATTTGTATACACTAACAAGGAAGTAGCAGAAAGAGAAATCAACAATTCAATTCCATTTACAATCACAACAATAAGAATAAAATATCTAGGAATAAACTTAACCAAAGAGGTGAAAGCCCTGTTCACTGAAAACTATAAGACATTATTCAAAGAAATTGAAGAAGGTATAAAGAAATGGAAAGATATTCCATGCTCATGAGTCAGAAGAATAAACATAGTTAAAATGTTCATACTACCTAAAGCAATGTACAGATTCAATGCAATCCCAATCAGAATCAAAACAGAACGGCATTCTTCACAGAAATAGAATGAAGGTTAAAGATTCATAAAATTTATGTGGAACAACAGAAGACCCCAAATAGCCAAAGCAATCTTGAGAACAAAGAACAAAGCTGGAGGCATCACAATCCCTGACTTCAAAATATGCTACAAACCTATAGTAATCAAAACAGCATGGTACTGTCACAAAAGCAGACAGACAGATCAGTGGAACAATGAAAGCCCAAAAATAAAACCACACATCTGTGGACACTTAATCTTCAACAAAGGAGCCAAGAACATACACTGGGGAAAGGAAGGTCTTTTCAACAAACAGGTGTTGGGAAAAATGGACAGGCACATGCAACAGAATGAAAGTAAACCATTATCTTGCACCATACACAAAAATTAACTCAAAATAGATTAAAGATTTGAATTTAAGACCTGAAATTGTAAAACTCCTAGAAGAAAATATAGGCAGTGCACTTTTTGACATTGATCTTAGCAACATCTTTTCAAATACCATATCTACTTGTGCAAGGGAAACAAAAGAAAAAGTTAAAAAAAGGGATTAGATCACACTAAAAAGCTTCTGCAAAGGAAATGAAACCATGAACAAAATGAAAAGACAACCCACCATCTGGGAGAAAATATTTGCAAATCATTTATCTCACAAGGGATTTCAAAATTCAATAAACTTAAAAGTCATATAGAGACAAAATTACCTCTGAAAGTCTAAGTGCTCATAAAATACAGCAGTCATGATTTTGCATCTAGCTTATAGACCTCTAGAATATTTTATCAATTCCTCTAATTGTTTTAAAGGAATTTTTCTTCACAGGCTCCAATTAGTTTCTGTAGGCTGTTCTGAGGCATCGCCATCCCACAGTATCACCATTTATTCAGTCATTTCCACACCTCTGTCAATTTTGAAGAAAAATCCTTAAAATCATTGACACATTTTACCCAAAGATTTCCTTAATAAGCACTGCTGTTTCTTGTTTCACTTCATCTTTCCTAATGTGAGTTTTGTCTCAAATTTCACTGCACATTGGAATCATCTATGGAGTTTTTAACATCTCAATGCCCAGGCACCCCCTGCTAGATTTATCAGTAGGTCTGGGTGGCACCCAGGCTTCAGTATTTTTAAAGTTCCCCAGGAGGTTCCAATGTACACCATATTTGAGAACCAGGAGTCTACAGAACAAATTCAATGGTTAGAATGACAAGCAGAGCTCAGCCATACTTTCAAACTTATTTATTTCTATTTTATTTTTGTTTGCCTAACCTACAGCTGTATTAGTTGAGTACATGACTCCACCACACCAATGGAATTCAAATTGGAGTATGCCTGTTCATGTTCATATGAAAAGACTCACCAAGCGTTATGAGGGCAAGAATACTTTTAAGAAAATTAATGTTCGGTTCTTCCATTTCCATGTCTGTTCCTTCCTGAAAATGATTTGCCTGAGACAGCACCTATGCTCTTGTTTTGTTTTTGATTTTTTTTGGCTTCCATTTTCAAAATCCACCATTTTTCCACTTTACAAAAGAAAATATTTCTCACTCATCTGGAAGCTTATGATTCCTTGCTCCAAGACGCAAAAACATTCAGTGTTTTAAACAGTTTGGACATGTATATAATTCCTTTCATCGAGACACTCTCATCTCATAATAAGACAAATGTCAAAGGAAAGTTAATTGTATATTTAATGCTTATTCATCAAAACTGTGATTATAACTCAAACAGAAATATTTTACTAGTATGGTATAAAGAATCTATAGAACTTTATAGTTACAAGAATAAAATTCCAAATTGTGTGTGTCTGTGTGTGTATTCTAGGAGATCACATGGTTAACTCAATATGAGGTCATTTAAGAAGTGCATATGTGTAAGTGAGAGAGAGAATTGGAGGCGGGTGTAGTAGAATTTTAAGTACAAATAGATATCCTTTCGAAAGTACTGAAAAGCAGAGTATGAAAGTAAGAAATGCAGTCAGCATGTTACCAGTGTTATCACTAAAAGCAGACTGACTCCATTTAATACCACAGCTTACCGAGGAGACGGGTTTCTAACACGAAGCTTGCTTATGGGTGGAGGGTTGGCCACGCACTCTGTGCACAGCCGCCACATGGCTCACCTGCCTAGCGATGATCCTGGCTCCCACTGGCTCACTCTGAAGTTCTTTGGGGGTTTAATTGTTCTAGATCCTTTTGGACCCCTAGAGATATCTTGACTTGAACCTCTAGAGGTACCTGAAAGCTGTACTATTTCCTTCCCTGTTTCTCTCAAAGTAAGATGAGCTGGACAAATTATATTGCAGGTTTTAAAAAATTATTTTAATTATATGCCGGAAAAAAGCATTCTTCCAGTGTCCCATTCAGACAATTTGCATGAGAGCAGAGATAGGCTAGACTACTGGAAACAGCGTGAAGAGACCATAAACCCTGGTTCTTTTGCATAAGAACTCAAGTTTCCTGAAAGGAAAAGACCAGCAGTTAAATTCTGAGTTATTTACTCAAGAATATGCATATTCTTTTTAATTCTCAATTTCTTCAGTTGTAAAATCAAGTAAAAATGGTACATCTTTCATGTTTTTGTGAGTATTGAATGACTTAATGTACATAATGGACTCGGTAAACTCTATGGTATGTGTTGAAAAGATATTTGCTTAAAAAGTTAGATAAATTAGAAGTATAAATAAATCAAAATACTTCAAAAACCTACCTGAAAAACAGAGCTGCTTCTGTCACAGTTTCAGATTCCATCTTGGTGAATCTACACAAGAAGGGGATGTGTCAATATTAGTGGTGAAATCCAGTCTCTTCATAAGTTTCTAAGAGTAGATATGAGTGTGTGTGTAAAACACAACTCACAGCAGTAGCCAAAATTCTTGTAAAAGCTGTCTACTGCTTCCAATTTCTCATGACCTTTACCCTTTCCAATCCAGCTTCTCCCTCCACCATGGAAGCCAGTCCTTTCTAGCTTATCTATCATACTATGGATAAGTACAGTGAATATTTTTTCAAGTATTAATTGGATTTCCTCTGAAATTTGAAAATGCTGTACATGGTCTCTCCTCGTCATTTGTGATACCACACTTTATTTTTTTCTTTCTTAATTGTAGTAAGAACACAATGTGAGATATACCTTTTAACAAATTTTTTAGTGCACATTACATACAAAATGTTGTACAACAGATCTCTAGAACTCTTTCTCTCTATAGATCTCTCTATTTGTATCTATCTGTCTATCTATATATCTCTCCATAAATCTCTAGACTGTTTTAGATACCTCATATAAGTGGAATCATGCCATATTTGTACTTCTATGACTGGCTTGTTTCACTTAGCATAATGTCCTCCAGGTTCATCCATTTTGTCACATGGGGCAGGATGTCCTTCTTTTTTAAGCCTGAATGACATTCTACTGTATGCATATACATCTTGTACATACATTTACATTTGTATATATATTTGTATACATACCTATATGTAGTATGTATGTATATATATTTTCTTTGTCCATTCCTCCATTGGTGGACATTTCCATAGTTTCCATTCCTTAGCGACTGTGAGTAATTCTGCAATGAGCCGGGGAGAGACGATGTCTTTTACAGACTCTGATTTCCATTACTTTGGGTAGATGCCCAGAAGTGGGATTTCTGAACCATATGGTGGCTTTATTTTTAATTTTTCGAGGAACCTTCATAATGTTTTCCATAGTGGCTGCCCCACTTTATATTTCCACCCACCATGTATAAGTGTTCCAATTTCTCTGCCTCATCGCCAACATATATCTTTTTTTAAATATGTATAAATAATAGACACCCTAACTGGTGTAAGGTAATAACAAATTTGTTGTTTTGATTTGCATTTTCCCGATAACTAGTGATGTCGACCATGCTTTCATATATCTGTTGGCCATTTGTGGTCTTCTTTGGAAAAAGGTCTATTCAAGTTCTTAGCCTGCTTTGTAATTGGGGTATTTATTTATTTTCACTATTGAGTTGTAGGAGTCCCTTATATGTTTTGGAACTATCCCCTTGCCAGATATATGGTTTCAAATATTTTCTCCCATTTTGTTAGCTACCTTTCACTCTGTTGATTGTTTTCTTTGCTATGCAGAAGCTTTTCAGGTTGATATAGTTCCATGTGTCTAATTTTGATTTTGTTGCATGTGCTTTTGATATCACATCCAGAAATCATTGACAAGCCCAATGCCATGACGATTTTCCCCTGTGCTTTCTTTTAAGAGTTTTACGGTTCCAGGTCTTACATTTAAGTCTAAAATTCATTTTGAGGTGATTTCTGCATAGAGTATAAGATGAGAGTTTAATTTTCTTCTTCTGCATGAGGGTTGTTTTTGCCATTAGAGTCCTTTGTAGATCCATATGGATCTTAGGATTGTAAAAAAATGTCATTGGGATTTTGCTGGGGATCGTATTTTCTTTTTTATCTCTTGCTTCACTGATTTCAGTTTCAGCCTCTACTTTTTGCTGTTATTATTTTTGGTTCCTCACTCTGTTCTAGATCCTTTTCTGTGCTCAGAAGTTCAGTTATTAATGAATCTCAAATTTAATTCTCAAATTCCCTACAATAGCAGGATTCTGCATGATCTCACCCAAGTTTTCCTCTCTAGCTTGCCTTGCCCTCTCTTTCTAAACCACTTTTGTTTTAACCATACTAGTTTTATGTCAAGTCTGCTTGTAAGTTTCCTCCTGCCACAAAACTCACTATATTGTTCTTTCTCTCTTAAATGACGTCCCTAACTCCCATCCCTTTTGTCAATCTTTACTTGAGAATTTAAACTAAGTATCATTTTCTAAGGGATGTTTTACTGAGACTTGAGGTATGTTGGGTTCCTCTATATATTCTAATCACCATGTACCTCTACTTAGAAGGAATGATCACAGTTCATGATCATATGCTCCCTTATGTAGTTATTTTAAGTATCTCTCCCAACAGATTGTAAGCTCCATGAGACAGAGATCGTGCCTATCTCGCTCAGTTCCTGAATTTAAAACAAAAAAAAACATATTAAATAAATATCTGTTAAATAAACATATACAATTTACCAACTAAGTACACTGAAAAATATGTTACGAGCACACACAAACACAAACTACCATCAGATGGCAAGAATTGTGTTCTAACCCTTGCCTTCAATTTCCCAAGGTCTTACAACTACTTATTTGCATCACCCCCATTCTAGACATTCGAGGTCATCCAGCCTAACATGATCAATTAAACAGATGGGGAGAGGAAGGCTCCTCAGCCTTATATAATTTCCTCTCTCACTTTCCAGCTGAGTGAATAAAAGAGTATCAGAGTATTTAATAACAATAATATCCACAAATGCTTATTTAGGGTCACTCATACTGTGCCAGGCACACTCCTAGCATTCTATATATTCTATATATATATTACTAAATGTGCTATATATTAGCACATTTAACCCTCATAACAATCTTGTGGCATAAGTACTTTTATTATTGCTATTTACAGAGGAGGAAACTGAACTGAAAGACAGGAAGATCCGGCACCTTGCTCAAGGTCACACACTGAGTTAAGTGGAGGGGCCATGTTTTGACTGACTCCAGAGACACGATCACTAATTTACGTTTCTCATCCCTGTTCTGCTCCAAGCATGGGCATACTGACTGCATCTCCCAGGCATGCTTGATGGCTAGATCCAGTTGAATGCAGCCAGTAGGAAGTTGTGACAGGAGACCAGATGGTGAAAGGAGAAGGAGGATTCTTTGTCCCTGCTGCTGCTCTCTCCTTGCTTTGGCATCATGTCTCTGGCAGTAGATGTGTGCCTCTACCTGGCTCTGTCCAGGCAGCTTCTCATCTGTAGCCCTGCTCTCATTGGGGTCCTAATTTTTTCTATGTCCTTCAAGCCCTTCAGGTGATGATCAGATTGCACTGTTGTTAAATTCTAAGTGCCTCACTATTTCTTGGTTGTTCATGTCTCTTCATTTGAATTATGTGCATAGATTCTCACAAATCTAACCAATAATTCTTTAACTCCATTGCAATTAACCCCACTTTTTCTTGATAACTAAATATGTTGGGAATTCATTAGAAAGAAAGATCACCTGTATGTATTTAAGTGAGGGTGGCTACATTCCAAGACCTTTCAAAATATGAAACACTTAAGTCAGTACTTAAAGGATGGCCAAGAGTGCTATTCTTAGAAATGAGGAAATGCTCTGCAAGGTGTATGGATCTTTGCTATCTATGTAAAATATTAACTGTTTACATTTCATTCACGTGATCAAAATTACATGTTTGAAGTGAAGTATGTGTGGATGTGAGGAAGGGAAAACTTCTCTTGTCAACTGTCTGCTGGGATCTGGTCTGGCACTAAAAGCTAAGCTGTAGAATTCTGTTATAGAGTATCAATAATTTCACAAAATACCAACATGAGAGAACTTTACTTGGCAGTGGTGATGAAGCACGAAAAAAACAGGATCACTCAGTACTGATGTCAAAGCAGAGACTAAATCAAGAACACTGTCTAAACCATGATGAAATCCAGCCGTTTGTGACAACATGGATGGACCTTGAGGGTATTATGCTGAGTAAAATAAGTCAGAGGGAGAAAGTTAAATACCGTATGATCTCACTTATAAGTAGAAGATTAAAACAATGAAAAACAAACACATAGCATTGGAGATTGGATTGGTGGTTACCATAGGGGAAGGGGGGAGGAGGGAGGGCAAAAGGAGTGATTAAGCTCACATGTGAGGGGATGGACTATAATTAGTTTTCGGGTGGTGAACATGATGTTATCTACACAGAATTTGAAATATATTATGATGCACATCTGAAAATAAACAAATAAATTAATTAAATTAAAAAAATGGTCAAACATCCTTTTCACCTGGCTAATATGAAGGACATTGCTTCCTCTCCAATTAAAGCTTCAGCTCTCCTCCAATTTGTCTACATTCTACATGAGAACCATTAAGGTACTGAATCATAAAAATGATGCCACTGTCTGAAACCACACCCATCCAGAGTGCATCCATGCTTTGTTGAACACTACCCTAATAAACACACCGGTGGAAATCCTGTAGCAAGCCCGGTCCTAAGACCTCTCACTGAGACGCTTCTGTTTTCCACAGTTGACAATCTCCCTTGTTGAAACAAGCAACAGCAACACAACTTTGACTAGAGATTTGTTTCTGGTGGTCTTTGCCTGGAGAACAGCAACAAAAGAAATGATGTGTAATCTGGGATTTACTTCAAAATAACTCTGGGCTCAGTGGGTGGGGCAAGAAGTATGGATGAAATATGTCTGACCTTGAATGGACACATTGAAGCTGGGAAACTATTATAGAGGGATTATGCCAATTCTTCCAATTTTGTATATGTTCGAAAATTTTCATAATAAAAAGTTTTATTGTATAATAATTTATTTAGTAAGCAGGTAAAAATGTTAAAAATTTGTAAGTAGCTGTATCAGTTTGGGGCTTGGGATATCAGTACATCTCTACTAAAAGTATCATTATAGAGGTGAGCAAATCTGCACAAAGGAAATACAACAGGTGTAGTTTTTAAAAGGAAGAAACAAAAACATTTCACAAATAATGTGATTAGCAAAACCCAAGGAAATCAATGAATTGCAATAATAAAATTTCATCAAAACGGCACCCTACATGCTAGAAATGTAAAAACCACAATGGAGAATAATCTACATATAATAACATGAGATCTATTAGTTTTGTGTGTATTGAACTAAGAAATCCATTTAAAGTATTCAAATAAAAAAAGCACTAAAGAAATACAATTTTTAGCTTACAAGTGTAATGAACATGATAATATTCTACTATGTTGCTGCTTTTCTTTTAGACAATTTTGGTCAAATTAGTCCACTATTTACTGAAAATATTAAAAACAATAACCCGTGTTGCCACTCTGTGCGCAACACTGGAGTTAAAGGTGTGACTCTGTCAAAGTCCCTGCCCGTCAGGCAGCTCAAGGGAGACAGATGTGAAAATACGTATTAGAATACAGCACGAAAAATGTAACAGTGACACAAGGAAGCACAGAGTGTACTGAGAAATAATCCATCAACATTCTTTTTTCCCATTTGGGGGATCAGGTAAAGAGAAGATTGAGCAAATTTGGTGAAAATCCTACCACGATGTTAACTTTTGAGCCTGAACTAGAAGGATGAGAAAGACTTAGATGTTATAAAGGGAGGAAAGGCTGCATGAAAGCATTTCAGTGACACACAATGTACAGAGACAAAAAGTACAGCCATGATCAATGAAGGAGAACAATTGTATGGTGGACAAGGAGGGAAAAAGCAGAAGTTAGAAAGACAGTCAGGACCATGGTCTCGTAGAGCACTGTGGGTCACACTAATGAATTTGGGCTAAATCCTGTAGTAGAGGGAAATTATAGAAATGTCTTATATACAAGATTAGTGTAAACAGATGCATTTCAAGAGCTCCCGCAAACAAGATAGTTGATTAAACAAGATATCTTAATTATTATGTTATGATAGAATAACATGTAGTGAATTTGAAAGAGGCTCATATGTAGAAAGATTGGTAGAAACAGTGTGAAATTCAAAATGAATGAACAAAGATTACGTGGTATAGGTGGTATGTATGCTCCTTAAAAAATGAATTTAGAAAAACCTTTTATACTTTACTATTCTGCAGGTTATGTTGGTAATGTGATATGGAATTCATAGTTAGAATGGGATTCTTGTTTGGGGGGAGAGAAAGAATTGCGTTAGTTGAGATATACAAGACAATTTAATAATATATATATATATTATTAAATGTATCTATGTTGCTGGGAAATAGGGACTTTTGAGACCTGCAGTTTTGAATAAAGAAGCTGTTTGGAAATTGGCATCACTATCAGTGGGAAGATTTGTTGATGACTGGGCTTCAGGGTATGGTTCCCCCTCCTGCCTCCCCCCACCCCCGACCTGGTTATAATAACTACATGGCACATGCTGGGAGGATGCCGGGTGGCCAACTCAACCCAGGGGACTCAGCTGGGGAAGGACAGAAGATTCATGTATGCACAGACTCTGTTTTAACTTCTGAGAAGACTAAGGGGCTAGGAGGGACCAACTAAGGGTAGAGCTGTTTGAAAGAAATAGGCCTGCAGGAGAGGAGGGGTGGGGTGGATGGGCAAAGTCCTAAAGTAATCTTCTAGTTCTACAGGAATCTAAGAACAATAGATTTGTGTTCTTGCCAAAGCACACACTAAAGAAGAAAATCCAGAGAAACTGCATGAACGTGTACAGCATCATATAGCATGAGTCCACGGGGGCAGCTGAGTGTGGGCTGAGTGCAGCTTCAGGTGGGGAGTTTGGGTTCTATTAGGACAGAAGACTTGTAGGGCTTTCTCTGTCCATTAGAAAATATGGGTCCAGTAAATGTGAGTTACCTGAGAGAAAGAGAAAAAGGGGTGGCAGGGGTATGGGACCTCCATACACTGTGACTGCGGACACTGGTGTCTCCCAGGAAGCAGGTACTCTCATGGGGGCATCAGGCTGGTGCATGAGGCAAACAGGCATTAAGCAGTGTTATGTGTGAATATTATTCATTTTACTTTGTTATTTAAGTTTGTCTTAATATCTGTCTTAATAGTTATGTTAAATCACATACAGTCAGGGGTCGGCCCAGTGGCACAGTGGTTAAGTTCGAATGTTCCGCTTCTTGGAGGCCCGGGGTTCCCCAGTTTGGATCCTGTGTGTGGACATGGCACCACTTGGCACGCCATGCTGTGGTAGGCATCCCACATATAAAGTCGAGGAAGATGAGCACAGATGTTAGCTCAGGGCCAGGCTTCCTCAGCAAAAAGAGGAGGACTGGCAGTAGTTAGCTCAAGGCTAATCTTCCTCAATAAATAAATAAATAAATAAATCACGTATGGTCAAAATTACCCTTGGCTGCTGTTTCTTTGGTTGAACATAAGATGAAGTACTGAAACTGAGAATGAAGAAGTTAAAAAGTGCTCCCTGGAGCAAAAACTTTGAGATAAGCTTTGCTAACCACAGCTGCGTATATTCAGCGTGATCAACTGTTGTTGAACTAACCTGGTCTTTCTGTTCCTCCTTAGTATCTGAGTGAGCTGTCTTTCTCACGAATCCAAGGTCCAGACATCAAGATTCAGCCTCACAAGCCCAAACAAGGGCTGAAGATGAAAAGTAACTGGATGTCACAGTCTAGATAACCAATATCCACTGAGGAAGCTGTCGTGATCTCGCGGCCATGTGCCATAGACTGGTCTTTGACACCTAGCTAGGAGATTCACATCAACAGCCTTTCTAGAGCCCAGCAATCTCTGCCCTCCCAAACCCTCTGGGAATCAGCAGATGATCATTTCGTTTCTCCATAATAAGCTGCTCAAGATCAATTGCCCTGAGGAGTTTTGCTTTAGCCGGAGACTGGCAGCAAATGCCACCCCCACAAAGCTGGTGATGAAAGGAGTCTGAAGGGAAGTGACATTCATTCGTATTGCACATCAGAGCTCAAGGGAAAATTTAAGGAGAAGAGGCCCGAGGTCTAACACAGTGCCTTACACACAGCATGTGTGCAATGAATGTTTGTTGATTGAGAAAATGAATGGAGAGCAGTGAAAACATGGCCCGATTGGATAACCCACTGA
This sequence comes from Equus caballus, assembly GCF_041296265.1. NCBI lineage: Eukaryota > Metazoa > Chordata > Mammalia > Perissodactyla > Equidae > Equus > Equus caballus. The sequence goes on from NC_091707.1 coordinate 13,659,067, forward strand.
TTTGTCTTCTCTAATGTGGTGACCAGCAAAAAAATAACAGAATATGAGCTCACAAAGCCTGGAAGAAAACAGATAGACTCTTAGAGGGCAAATGTATTCCAAAGCAAAGTAAAAGGGGAAAACAGGAAAATCTTCATTTTCTGCTGTGTTTGGGGTGTGTCTGGAGCTGGATATTTTTGTGAGCTACAAGCTAGAAGAATAAGATGCTGGATGGGAATTGATCAGATCTTTGGGAAGAGAAGAAAGGTCATAGGATTGGGAGCTGAAGAGGCTGGATTAACAAATCTCAGTGATTTTGTCTGTAAAATGGGGGTAAAGGCATGAGGTGGGAAGAGGAAAATGAGACTAACAGGCCAACCACTCTCCATACAGCCCTGCCATCTTCTAAAATGCAAATTACTCCAGTTGCATAAGCTCCTTTCAGGGCCTCCATCATGCTTAGGGAAAGGCTCCAGATTCTTCCAGGATCCCACAGTCTTGTCTGGTTCACGCCTGTCTGACACTGTTCTCTGCAGCCACTCAGGAGTCTCTGCATTGTCAGGGGGAGCCTTCCCACCTCCTGCCAGCCTGTCCCTCTTCAGGGAAAATGTCACCCACCCAACCAGAACAACCCCTCCCCAGACAAGCCTCTCCAGCTCCCGACAGACACCACCCAGGGACCCACACTCTGGCAGCACTCTCCCCTTCCTGGAGGGACAAAGGGACTTTTTTCAGCCTTGTCTGTAGTAGCAAAAGACTGAGACAACCTAAATGAGAGGATAAGCCAAATAAATAGATTTCTCTGCCACCATGAGGAAGAATAGGGATTCTTCTGCTCCAATAGGAAATTATCTCTGAGATATGTTATTAAGGAAAAAAGAACAACGCTGAGCAACAGAAAGTGTGTATCCCTTTTACAGGCAAGGAAACAGAGGCCCAGTGTGGGTAAACCACTTGCTTAGGTCACACAGTGAATCTGTGGTAGGACTAGAACCCAACATTAGTCTCCATCTGACCAGGCCAGTGCCTTCCATGCCACACACTCTGTTTCAGGCCCTCCAGAATGATCCCCAAGGAGGGTCACTGAGGACCCAACACAGGCATCAAGTCTGAGGTCTGAGGTCTAACCTCAGGGCCTTCAGTCCTGTGACTTTCCAGGTGGCTGGGATGGGCAGAAGGGAGGTAGGCCCTGCCCATCTGAAGGACAGGACCACCTGGAGAGTGGGACAGCTTTATCCCAAGACCAGTGACTTAACTTTCCAAATAGTGACCATGTGGAGTCTGTTCTGAGACATTTTCCTCAAAGCACACCCAGAGGGGCATCCAGTGGGCAGATTCATAAACTGACAAAGATCTGATTTATCTGAAAAACCAGTATTTTCCGGCACTGACAGCTAACTCTATGCAGACTCTGTGTCCACACACTGCACTGAGAAACCACCCCAAGACCCTGGAAGTGCAGGTTCCTGAGCGACCCAGACCCACTAGTCCAATCCCAGGAAAGGACTCCAGGAAGCTGCTCCCCCAGGGGCATCAGAAGCAGAGCCTGGGCTGAGAGTTTCAGGGCAGAGACCCCTGTCCAAGGGAGGGAGGGAAGAATGAGAGAGCTCAGATTCTGATAGGCCAGCCTCCACAGGCTCTGGGCACACCAAAGTGCCTCTGGTGCCAAAGAGCAGAAGGAGGGACTGCAGGAGGTCACATCTGGGTCCAGACTTCCTGTGCACAAGCCTGGGTAAGTTACATCAAATCTTGCAGACTCAGTTTCCCAATCTGTAAAGTGAGGCATCAACACCATGCCACTGTAAGTGCAGAACCTGGCCCTCCTGGGTGCTTGACACATTCATTCCAAGGCGGGAGGGATAATCAGGGGAATGTAGTCAATGAGGATGGAGAGGGTGACTCTGAGGGTAGGGGTGGGGGAGGGGTGCCGTGGGTGGGGAAGACAGGTGTTCCAGAGTTGAGGGTGGGGAAGGGGGTACTTGGGGTGGGAATGTGAGGGAGATAAGGACTCTGGGGAGATGGGCATGGGGTGGGGGGATTCACTGGGAGTGTGGATGAGGAAGGGACACTAGGATTGGGGACATAGGAGATGGGGGCTCTGGGGGTGACCATGGGGGCAGAAGGGCTTTATGTTGGTGGGGACATGCAGGGAGAGGCCAGGCTGCAACTTCCCCCAGCACCACCCCTGCCCATGGTGCTGTAGGGAAGGAAGAGAATTCCTCTACCCTATTTAGGTCCTTCTGGCTGGCCTAAGAATTAAATTGACAGGAGTCAGAACAACAGAAGAAAATCAAACAAAACATTATAATGCGTATACATGGGAGAAACCCAGGAAAACTGGGTAACTCAGCCAGAATGGCTGGAGCTGTCATCTTAAATATCATCTTCAGCTAAAGACAAAGGAGGATGTTGGGGGTAGTGGTTTGAGGCTTCAAAGGCAAGACCAGGAAGGCAATTCATACGGATGGAGAAGCACATGTTTGGTAGACAAGTTGGGCTTAGCAAGGACCCTCACATTCTATGGAAACTCAGAGTTATCTATGTTGATGCGCTATCCTGGGGACAGGCCTTTTATCTTACATTCTTTTAGGCAGTTAGGGAGAAGGTCAAAGTTTTTTTCAGAGCCTTTTGTCTTTAAAACCAAGCCAAAGAGACACATTTTGAGGTGGCCAATTTTGATGCCCCACAGTGCAGACAAGAGATTTTCACACACTGAGGTAAATGGGGCAACTATTTGGGTCCAAAACTGACTTGGCTTGAACTAACAAAGCTTGCCTTATGGTCTATCAAATATACATCATACATGTGCTTTAACCATTAAAGTAAAGAATGCATTCTCTTAAGATAAGAATGCATACTTCCCCTCCTAAGCCCTAATGGTAACACCCTATTGGTAATGCCCATATTAGCCCCTTTCTTGACATCAGGGTCATGTTGACCTGCTAATTTGCAGTGGAATTTGTCTATGAAACTTTGATGAATATGTATCCTGGGTGTTTTTAATGTATGTTCTTTGTTCTAAAATGATATAAGACTGTACTGAAAACCATGCTTCTCCAGAACGTTTTCTTCCTTTCTGAAAAAGTTCTTCCCAGTTATAATCTTCACTCTGGCTCAAGTAAAACTCATGTTCTCTCTCTTATCTATAGAACAGCTATTGATTATTTTGCATTGACCTTTCTTGGTGTAGTGGGAGGATTACAGAGAAACCCACTGGAGACCACCTTTGAACTGGTGCTTGGTACCATATAGGCCCATTGAGACCCTCTGGCTCCAAGGCGCTCTTCAAATGCACTCAGTGAGTTTCTCCTAAAGGCTGGACCTCCTTATTTAAGTCATAGATCTTGACTTTTACTTGATCTGTTTCAAGTCTTAATACTAGACTTCTCAAGGGGGTACTGGTACATTTCCCAGGTAATGATGAGGACTATTTCAGGCTGGTTACTTTAAAACACTGCAGAAGAGAAGGAGGCTCTGAGGAGTGGAGTTTTCTTGCCCTTTGATGAGAGACATTTGCATTTGTGAAGTAAGTCTCCATCTGTGGGGGTGTCTCCCTTTGTGCACCAGGAGGAAGTGGGGATGGCCTTATCTCTGGAAACTCTTCATGGGGAAGGCAAGGACTTAAGTTGTTTACTGTCTGGTACCCTCATGAAACTGACCCCCCACCACCAATAACATCCTCCTTTGTCTTTAGCTAAAGATAATATTTAAGGTGGTGACTTCTGCCATTTACTTAAGCTGGTTTGATTCTTATCTAAAAGTTATAGGACCACCCAATAACCAGACCCCACCTGCCCTGATACCATTTTAACAACATTTTTCACATGTTCTTTCCTTTGTCTTGTAAAGAGATAACTCACATACCTATGCCTTAAATTTACCCCTACTCTCAACCCATGTTTGCAGCAGCAGCAGCAGCAGCTCCTCCTCTCCATGGTTCCCGTCCCCACACAGCAGCTCCTCCTGCCCATGGGTCCTGTCCCTATGCAACAGCTCTGACTGCCCATGGGTCCTGTCCCCATGCTACTCCATACAATTCTCTAAATAAAAGAGCACTACTACCAGACCTTGAGAGTCCAAGGAATCTTTCTTTTAACTCTTCATCTCGCCAACCCTGCATCAGTAAGAGAAAACTAGCAGGAATGTACTTGGGCATAGGAACCTAGGGGGACTTTTGGAATGAATGGGACAAGCTGACCTTTTAAATTTGCCTTTAAATTGGAAAGAACTTGTCCATAGTATCTAAATGAATTGCTTAATAGCAAAATGAGAGACTGAAAGCTCAGTCAGCTCCGAAAAGAAGGATACCAGCTCCACCCAGTCAAAGGAATTCTCAGGTGACTGAGAACCTAGTGGGAGTGTCTGAGCTTGAGCCTCGTGATGCACAGCAGTCCCATAGGGAATTCCATTGTGATCATGCACTTTAATTAACTGATAGCTCATCCAGGGATGTGCACATGAGGATTGGATATCCACACACTCTGAACCCCCGTGGTAGTTTTAGTCTGCTGGCCAGAGAAACTGAGACACATAAGAGAATGTTCATGACATTTTTAGGGAGCGGCACTCACAAGCAACACACTTCTGACCAATTACTCTGTCCTAAGAAATTGTTCAGACTTTATAGTAAAAGGAAACTAAACAAAAAATGGAAAATCAGTCTCCCAAACAGGCCTCCTCCCCCTGGAGCTCTGGCTGGCTTCACACATGATACGTGCAGAAAATATACTTGCAAGTACCTAACAAAGCAGAGATAACTGTAAATGGTTGGGTCTTTAGATCAAGATAAGCTGGGATAATTTAAAATTACAGTGGCTACTTTGTGGTCCCTTTGAGCCTCCAAAGCTTGTATATTGGCAAGTGGAAGCAATGTTCTAATTAGATAAGATCATCTAAGAAGTGCACTTGTTAAGTCATGACTTTACAAGCACTCATGTAATCTACCTTCATAGGTGGACCCAATATGAGATTCTGAAAGATTTCTTGATAAGCTACTACCCTTAAACAGTCAATGGGAAACTAAAATGAAAAAAGTAGTGGAGTTGTTTAATGCTGCAAGGAACAGTTGCTGTTTGTCCCCACTGAAACCTGACAAGATATTTGAAAGGATTTAAGAACTTGTGATGAGAAATTTGACCAAATTGGAAGCTGATATTCAAAGACTGATAGGAATTTTTTTAGACTTTCTTCCCTAAATTAAGATAAAACTAAGTACACAGGGGCTGGTCCTGTGGCCAAGTGCTTAATTTCACGTGCTCTGCTTCAGCAGCCTGGTGTTCACCAGTTTGGATCCTGGGTGTGGATCTACACACTGCTCATCAAGCCATGCTGTGTGGCGTCCCACATAGAAGAACTAGAATGACTTACAACTTGGATATACAACTACTTGCTGGGGCTTTGGGGAGGAAAAACAAGAGGAAGATTGACAATACATGTTAGCTCAGGGCCAATCCTCCAGTAAAAGAAAACTGGTTAGAAAAAAAGCTAAGCATTCAGAGTTAAAGAAGGAAATTAAGGATCATACAAATGGATGGGTGTGTCTGTCTATTGATAAGTAAATAACATCTCTTTATCTCAAAAACTTGTGATCTCTCAGGGAGCTAGTATCTAGACCATCCCAGATTCCTAAAACTGAAAAAATAAGGGGTGGGGAAGAAGGTTTTGGAGATGTAGACTGTTCAGAAAGCATCCTTGCCTGAATATCTAAGGAAAATTTTAAAAACAGAGGCTGTAAAATCTTTCTTGCTTCTTTCTGTGTGTTTATTTGTGTCTATGTATGTTGTATATGTGATATTTTTCTATCTCTAGAGGATGTGATTTCTGAAAGAGCTCTATTTAATTGCCTTAAAGTAAGTGCTTATATAAATGTAATAGAAACTAACCCAAATGTCTTTCAAGTTAATGGGATAAAAAATAACCTTTGGCAAATGAAATCTTAAGTTTAGTTTGAAAGAAGCATGTCTTCAGAGTAATCGGTGCTGGATATGATGCAGACATGTAACCTTCATTCCTCATGGGTCATTAATCAAATTAGCTGATGTTATCTCTGCTACAAAACTTGTTAGCATGGGGGCCAGCCCCATGGCCCAGTGGTTAAATTCACACACTCCACTTCAGCTACCCAGGATCTCCTTTGGGGCGTGGACCTTGCACCACTCATCAAGCCATGCTGAGGTGGAGTCCCACATAGCAAAACTAGAAGGAACTACAACTGGAAAATACAGCTATGTACTGGGGGCCTTTGGGGAGAAGAATAAAAAACTGGCAACAGATGTTAGGTCAGCACCAATCTTTAAAAAAACAAAAATCTTGTTAGTAAAAATAGCAGAATGATAGCTGATCTTTTCTAATGTCTCATGAAGTTTTTGTGGATAATCTAAACAATTTTTGCGAGGAAATAATTTAGGTAGATGTCAATGAGATAACAGTTTACAGATAAACTCTTTAGTAATAATTACATTTTAGGGCATATTTACTTAAAATAGCTTCTAAAATCTCTTTGGTAACTTAAAACGTTAGAGTTTTGCTAGGTTAAATTATATGATGGAAAAGTCAATAAATATCTAGATTATTTTCAAATAAGTTAAAATACAGAAGTATTAATGCCAAACAAGTCTAAGTTTATCACTTTTGCCTTCTTATTAGAGAGAAAGTAAGATGTTTGGATCTATCAGTAAACATGCCTTATGTTTTATTGAAAGTTCGTACTATGGAGTAGCATATGTTTCTGGAAATTATGTAAAGTATTTATAAATCTGCCAAGGCACAGAATGCTAATGTAAAAGACAGTACATAATTGTTTACTTCTTATTTTTCACTAGAGATTAAGATTTCTAAGTGTTAAAAATTCTTATTAATACAAGTAAATAAAACTACTAAAATAATAAGGTAAATATCTTAATATGCAAGGAAAATGAAATGTGCTTTCAGCAAACTATATATTTATATGGGATTTATTTATATGTGAAATGGAAAGGCATTTTGTCAAGAAAAAAGAGGGAAAGCATAGGACAAAGTCTGAATACAAAAGAAAGTTATAGAAGGTTTGTGAAAAAAGAGCATTTAGAAAAGAGTTTTATGCATGGTCAAGCTGGCTAAGATTGGAATAAGCTTAATTAAGTAAATAAATTTTAATATCAAAATAAGCTGGTACAAAATTTTAATTTGGTTTTCTGTCTCTTAAAATACAGTTTCCTGGGACTTCTCAAAGAATTCATTCTCTCTTCCTATACAGAGGGAAATACTAAACTAAGTTTATTTGGTTTTAAGGTGGATTAAATGGAAAGCATTGTGAAGTACATTGATGATAAACCTTCTTGGACTATATTGCATAGCAAACGCTATTCATTATCTTAACCCTGCTACTTTATTTCCAGCACCACAGAAGGAAAATAACCATGATTTTATTTTATCATCTAATTTGGTTTACAGATGGACCTTACTTAAAACATGAGCAGAGATATTGCCAGGCTGGGTATCCTCTCAAGCTTCAAGAATGTCCACTACCCTCTGTTAACCCTGGTAGCCCAGTGAAAGATTTCCTTCTACAGGCTCAAGAAATCACCACAGAAGAAAAGAAAGCTATATAGCAAAAAAAGGTGGAATTGTTGACACCACCATGCAGATGTGGTTCCAGCCTGATAGCAAAGCATAGTGCCTATTGCAACACAATTGTCACTGCATCAGCACATACATCAATTACCCATTGGGGACATGAAAAGATGATTCTATGGGGAAAACAATATTTTTGGAAATTTCTCCCACAGTGGCTCATAAAGCATATGCTCATTGTACTATATGTCCTAAACGTAATCCCAGGAAATCTGTCATGGGTTGGAAGGTCACTTTCCCCTTCCTTAGGGACCCTTTGAGGTATGGTAATTGAGCTTTATTCAAATGCCACCTCTTAGTAATTATCTGTGTGTTCTCACATTGGGTTGAGGCTTTTCCTTGCAGAAGAGTGATGCCTCTAGCAGTAGATAAATTACTGGAAAGGATAATTCCTGTTTGCGGAATTCCTACTGAGTTATTCAGTGACCAGTGAAATCATTACACCACACAAATAATTAAATCTATTTGTGACATTTGGCCAATAATGCAATATTTTAACTAAAGGTATCATCAAAACTCACTTGGCAAAGCTTTGAGAAGCTTTTAATCTCTCATATCCTTTCTGCTGGTACTTCTCAATCTTGGATCTACACTGTCTGGGAAACATCAGCTGTCTCCTTCTGAGGTAACAGTAGGATGGCCTATGCAATTAGATGAGGAAATAAATGAAGCAACTTTGCTTAAGGGAGATCTATTACTTTGTTGTCAGGGTCTCATTGAGGTGCTTAAAAGAAGTGAAAGATTGGTAGCTGATTCCTTTCACAGAGCACTGCCTGGAGACAAAGGCCTTAAATATCATGGACGACAACCTGGAGATTTTATTTACATGAAGAGGCATCAGGTAAAATACCCTCTGCAGTCCTGTTGGAAAGAATTATAACAGGTACTTTTACACAATCCATGCACTGGAAAATTAAATGGCATAGACTCATGGATTCACATTTCTCATTTGAAAAGTCTCCACTGTGTGAGTGGATTTCAACTCCTGTTTCTGACACCTGCCTTCGACTGACCAAGACAAACACCTCCCAACCAGGATGAGTAGAAGACAACATCTGTTGTAGGCAGTTGTCCCAAGTCTCTGGACCAGGCCTATATTCCCAACCTTATATTTCCTCATTTAAACCCCTACAATACTTAAATATATACTCATTTTATAATTGTTTCATTTAAGGTTTTCAGAATACTATCATGCTTAAAGAAAGTGATTGGTTTGGATCAGACTGGTCTTGAAGCTCAGGCATTTATTGGGTGGATCCTAATGTAACTCAAGTGTTATGCAGAACAAACATATGGCCTTGACTACTGCCCAGATGGGTGGGATGCTGCACCCTGGATTTCCCTTCAATGAAGGGAAGGATTCACTCTGAATTAACAACTGTTGCCATCTTTCTCTCCTTAAGGCCAGATGGGCTCATTGAGTGTTCCACTGATATGAGCACCTAATGGCTATATTTGTTCCTTCTTTGGGACTAGAAGATGTTATATCACATATAGAAGCCCTGACTAAATTTACTCAAAGCCCTTAAGGATAGTTAAGCAAGAATAGTCTTATTAAATACTGAAATGTCTTTCATGAGAAAGGCTGTCCTTCAAAATAGAATAGCCTTATCTATTTTAAATGCATCCCAAGGAGGTATGTCTACAATCATGCAGACTGAATTCTGTGTTTTTATACCTGATGAATCTTCTAATGTGTCCTCTCTCCTAAAGCACATGAAAAAGTATGTGAATGTCCTAGGTGACTCTACCCCTAATCTTCATTTGTTTAGTTGGCTCCCCTCCAGTATTGGCTCTCTATAGTGATCCAGATTGCAACCCCTATTTCTATCACTCCTTTAAGTTCTTGTATTAGTCATAACATTCAAACGAATTACTGTTTTCTTTATGCAGTATTTTAAGACTGGCTTGCAGGCTAGAGTGATGATTATTCAGTGACGTAAGATGGTGGATTGATCTTACAAGCTTGGATGAATTTCCTTTCCTGATAAAAATTACACTTAAGAACTCATTTTCAACTAATCATTTCAAGTGTTGAATTATCTGTTCTATAATTGTTATATACAATATAATTATAGGAAGTCATGTAAAAACACATGTACCATGTTTGTGCAATAATTTAAAAATAATCAACAAATTACGTAACCTATGAAATGCTACCCCTTTTGAAATATACCCTTATTCTTGTCCACTATATCTATTTCCCCCCAATGTGGATAATCGGACAAGTCAATGAAATAAAATCCTAGCACTGAGGGACATGATGGACCCAGGAAAGGCAGCAACTACCATGGCACCGAGGGACAATATCTTGATCATAAATGCTTTCTATCAAAAGATTTTTGATCAAAAGGAGGAATGACAAGAGATTTTCTCACATTGAGGTATATGGGGTAACTACTTGGGCTCAAAACTGATTTGTCTTGAACTAAAAAGGCTGGCATATGGCCTATCAAACATACATTGTACCTCTGCTTTAACCATTAAAGTAAAGAATGCACTCTCTTAAGATAAGAATGCATATTTCCCCTCATAAGCCCCAGTGGGAACACCCTTATGACCATGTTAGTCTGTTTCCTGAAATCAGGGTCACGTTGACCTGCTAATTTGCAATGGAATACCTCTTTGAAACTTTGGTGAATATGTATGCTGGGCATGTTTAATGTATGTTCTTTGTTCTAAAAAGGTATAACACTGTACTGAAAAACATGCTTCTCCAGAGCACTTTCTTCCATTCTGGAAAAGGCCTTCCCAGGTTATAATCTTCACTGTGGATCAAGTAAAATTCACCTGATCTCTCTCATCTATAGAATATTGCTGGTTACTTTGTATCAACAGTGCCAACATTTGACGGAAACATTTCCGGGTTTCCTCCTTTTGTGCTGCTTTCAGGATACAAGGCAGAGCAGAGTAGTTGCGACTGAAACCATGAGGCCTGCAGAATCTAAAATAGTTCCTGTTGGGCCCTTAACAGAAAACAGTTTATGACCCCTACTTTACATTGAATCCTTTGTTGGCTAAATGTTTGGTAACTATTTTTGCCCTCTCTGTGGTTTTCCTTTTCTCTTTATTATTAGTATTTTTATAATAAATAGGATTTCTTAATTTTACTTTACTCATGGTTAGTGCTTTGTGTATCTCCATTAAAGTAAATCTTCTGTACCCTAAAGTCATGGGGATATTCTTTGATATTATTTTCTAAAAGAAATGTTGATTTGCCTGTCACCTGTGGTTCCTCGATGCAACTGGAATGAATTTTTGTGAACCATGTGAGATAGACATTAACACCATTGTTTTTCCTGTGTGCATGATACCAAACCTCTTAATCTCAAATTCGTGTTCCCAGTGAACAATAAGATAGTCATTGACTCATCGGTGTGTGGAGATGAAGAAAGATTCATTCAAATTGTCCCAAATAAGAAGGCAGGAGGATAGGTTCTGTCAAATGAACCTTAACGTTGGAAGAAAGGAGGGTGTCTTCATAGAACTAAAGTGCTTGGCAGGAGGAGTTTCAAAGAAACAAAGGGGGAAATCCTGTTTCTTTGACTCCAGATAAGCCCTAGGGCAATCAGACTTTTGGGCATCAATGGCTGTTGGAGGCTGGTTATCTGGTGGTCCTCATTCCTTGAAGGCATTTTTTTTCTTCTGCAAAAGAAGCTCATAAGTCCTTGTGACCCTTGAGTCACCCTTCAGATTAAAGAAGAAAACAGCAAATTAACAAGATTAACTTCTTTTCATCTGTGTCTGTTGGGAACAAGGTTGAAGGGTAATCGTGTTCTTATTGAATATTTACAGTAACTCTCAAGGACCTGGCTTCCTGCATGCTCGAGTGTCTCAGCACAGTTATTGAAAAGATTGCTGTTCCCCCATCCCTGCATGATGCCACCTTTGTCATAGAGAAAGCATTCAACGTGCATGATGGATTTTCATTCTCTGTTCCGTTCCATTGGCATGTTTGCCCATCCTTGCATGACCATTTATCAAGAGACTTCATAACCTAAAGTCCTACTATCTTGTTTTTTCCTAAAGTGTCATGAATATTCTTGAACCTTTGAACACTCATACGAACGATAGAATCCACTTGATAAATTCCATTAAATAATTGGAATTGTGTTTACGATTCCCTGAATCTACAGATCAGTTTGTGGATAAATGGTATTACAACATATAATTTTTTAATGTGTAAACAGTATATTTATCCATTTATTCAAGGACTATTAAATTTCTCTGAGCCACATTTCGTACTTTTCTATATAAAGTCCCATAATTGGTTAGTCTTCTCTATTCATATTTGAATGCATATGAAATGATGCACTCCCACCAGCAGTGTACAAGTGTTCCCTTCTCTCCACGTTCCCTCCAACACTTGTTTCCTGTGTTATTAATTACAGCCTTTCTGACCAGAGTGAGGTGATACCTCATTGTACTTTTGATTTGCATTTCCCTGATAGCTAATGATGTTGAACATCATTTCATATGCCTGTTGGCGATCCATATATCTTCTTTGGAGAAATCTCTGTTCAGATCTTTTTCCCATTATTTAATTGGATTGTTGATTTTTTTGTTGTTGAGATGTTTGCATTCTTTGTATAGTTTGGATGTTAACCCCTTATCTGATATAAGGTTTGCAAATATCTTCTCTCAATTGTAAGGTTGAGTTTTTGTTTTGTTGATGGTTTCCTTTGCTGTGCAGAAGTTTTTAGTTTGATGTAGTCCCATTTGTTCATTTTTTCTTTTGTTTCCCTTGCCCAGTCAGACATGGTACTTGAAAATATGCTGCTAAGACTGATGTCAAATAGCCTACTACCTATGTTTTCCTCTAGAATTTTCATCGTTTCGGGTCTTACATGCAAGTCTTTAATCCATTTTGAGTTGACTTTTGTGCATGGTGTAAGGGAATGGTCTACTTTCATTCTTTTGCATGTGGCTGTCCAGTTTGCCCAACAACATTTATGGAAAAGACTTTCCTTTCACCATTGTATGCTCTTGGCTCCCTTATCAAATATTAGCTATCCATAAATGTGTGGGTTTATTTCTGGGCTCTCCATTCTGTTCCATTGATCTGTGTGTCTGTTTCTGTGCAAGTACCATGTTTTATTGGTTACTATGGCTTTGTAGTATATTTTGAAATCAGAGAGTGTGATACCCCCAGTTTTGTACTTATTTCTCAGGAATCCTTTGGTCATTCGGGGTGTTCTGCTGTTCCATATACATTTTAGCCTTCTTTGTTCTATTTCTGTGAAAGGTGTTGTTGGAACTTTGATAGGGATTGTGTTGAATGTGTAGATTGCTTTAGGAAGCATGAACATTTTAACGATGTTAATCATTCCAATCCAAGAGCACAGGCTATCTTTCCATTTCTTTGTGTCTTCTTCAATTTCTTTCAATAATGTTTTATAGTTTTCAGTGTACAGAAATTTCATCTCTTTGGTTAAGTTTATTCCAAGGTATTTAATTCTTTTTGTTGCAATTGTAAATGGGATTATATACTTAATTTCTCTGTCCGCTACTTCGTTGTTATTGTACAGAAACATAACTGATTTTTGTATGTTGAACTTATGCCCCGCGTCTTGACTGTATTCATTTATTGTTAGTAAAAGTTTTTTACTGGATTCTTTAGGGTTTCCTGTATATAAAAGCATGTCGTCTGCAAATAGTGACATTTTCACTTCTTCTTTTCCAATATGGATCAATTTTATTTCTTTTTCTTGCCTGATTGTTCTGGCTAGGACTTCCAATACTATGTTAAATAAGAGTGGTGACAGTGGGCATCCTTGCCTGGTTCCTGGTCTTAGAGGGATAGCATTCAGTTTTTCTCCATTGAGAATGATATTTTCTGTAGGTTTGCCATATATGGCCTTTATTATGTTGAGGTATTTTCCTTCTATACCCAATTTATTTAAAGTTTTTATCATAAATGGATGCTGTATCCTGTCAACTGCTTTCTATGCATCTATTGAGAGGATCATGTGATTTTTATTCTTCATTTTGTTAATGTGGTGTATCACGTTGATGGATTTGCAGATGTTGGACCATCCCTGCATCCCTGGAATGAAACCCACTTGATCATGGTGTATGATCTTTTTAATGTATTGTATTCGATTTGCTAGTATTTTGTTGAGGATTTTTTCATCAATGTTCATCAGTGATAATGGCCTGTAATTTTCCTTTTTTGTGTTGTCCTTGTCTAGTTTTGGTATCAGGATAATGTTGGCTTCATAGAATGAGTTAGGAAGCCTCCCCTCCTCTTCAATTTTTTGGAAGAGTTTTGGAAGGATAGATATTAAGTCTTCTTTGAATTTTTGATAGAATTCACCAGGGAAGCCATCTGGTCCTGGACTTTTATATTTGAGAGGTTTTTGAGTGCTGTTTCAATCTCCTTACTGCTGATTGGTTTATTCAAATACTCTATTCCTTCTTGGTCCAGTTTTGGAAGGTTGCATGTTTCTAAGAATTTATCCATTTCTTGTAGATTTATCCAATTTGTTGGCATATAGCTTTTCATAGTATTCTCTTATCCTTTGTATTTCAGGTGTCCATTGTAATTTCTCCTCTTTCATTTCTCATTTTTATTATTTGAGCCTTCTCTCTTTTTTCTGGGTCAGTCTAGCTAAGGATTTGTCAATTTTGTTTATCTTTTCAAAGGACGAGCTCTTAATTTCATTATTTTTTGTATTTTCTTGTCTCTATTTCATTTATTTCTGCTCGGATTTTTATTATTTCCTTCCTTCTGCTGATTTTGAGATTTGTTTGTTCTTCTTTTTCCAGTACCCTTAGATGCACTGTTAGATTATTTATGTTGGATTTTTCTTCCTTGTGAGGTACGTCTGAATTGCTATGAGCTTCCCTCTTAGAACTGCTTTTGCTGTATCCCACAGAGTTTGTCATGTTGTATTTCCATGTTCATTTGTCTCCAGGAATTTCTTCATTTTCACTTTGACCTCTTCATTGACCCATCCGTTGTTCAGTAGCAGTTTGTTTAATCTCTACCTTTTTGTGGTTTTCTGGTTTTCTTCCTGTAGTTGATTTTTAGTTTCATAATTTTGTGGTCAGAAAAGATGTATGGTATTATTTCAATCTTCTTAAATTTATTTAGACTTATTTTATGGCTTAATATGTGGTCAATCTTGGTAAATGTTCCCTGTGAATTTGATAAGAATGTGTATTCTGTGGTTTTTGGGTGGAATGATCTATATATATCCACTAAGTCCATCTGGTGTAATGCATCATTTAAGGCCAGTGTTTCCTTATTGATCTTCTGTTAAGATGATCTATCCATTGGTGTAAGTGGAGTGTTAAACTCCCCTACTATTATTATGTTACTATCTATTTCTCCTTGTATGTCTGTTAATAATTGCTTTATATATTTAGGTGCTCCTAGGTTGGATGCATAGACATTTATACGTGTTATATCTTCCTGTTGGATTGTTCCCTTTATCATTATGTAGTGCCCTTCTTTGTCTCTTGTTACAGTTTTTGTTTTAAAGTCTATTTTCTCTGATATAAGTATTGCTACCCTCGCTTTCTTTTCTTTATCTTTTGCATGGAATATTTTCTTCCGTCCTTTCACCTTCAGCTTGTGAGTGTCTTTAGGTCTGAATTGTGTCTCTTGTATGCAGCATATACATGGGTCTTGTTTTTATTATCCAATTGGCCACCGTATGCCTTTTGATTGCTGCATTTAGTCCATTGACATTTAACGTAGCTATTGATAAATATGTATTTATTGCCATTTTGTTACCTTCTTTTTCTGGGTGTTTTAGTAGATCTTTTCTGTTCCTTTTTTTTTTCTCTTGCTCTCTTCCCTTGTGGTTTGATAGCTCTATTAAATTATATGTTTGATTTCTTTAATCTTACTTATTTGCTTACTTATTATAGGTTTTTGATTTGTGATAAGCATGAGGAACCTATATAATATTCTATGTATATAAAAGTCCATATCGAGTTGATAGACTCTTTAGCTTGACCTCTCTACTTTCTCACTCCCTTCCTTCCACATTTTATGTTTTTGAAATCATATATAATCCCTTTTTTTGTGTATGTCTATCCATTATCCTCTTATCATTGAAATAGATAATTTTAGTACATTTTTCTTTTAACCTACATCTTATCATCACAGGTAGTTGACCTGCTACCTTTACTATATTTTTACGTTTAACAGTTATTTTATTGCCTGGCTTTTTGGGGGGGTTGTTTTTTCTTGATAATTCTTTATCCCTGCTTGTAATCATTGATTTCACACTTATATAAATCCCTTCAGCATTTCTTGTAGAACTGGTTTCTTAATGATAAACTCCTTTAATTTGCGCTTGTCTGGGAAGCTCTTTATCTCTCTTTCAATTCTGAATGACAACCCTGATGGACAGAGTATTCTTGGCTGTGGGTTTTTTCCTTTTAGCACTTTAAATACATCATACCATTCCCTTCTCGCCTGTACGGTTTTGACTGAAAAGTCCACTGATAGTCTGGTGGGGTTTCCTTTGTATTTCACTTGTGGCCTTTCTTTTGCTGCTTTGAAGATTCTCTCTTTATCTTTAATTTTGGATATTTAAATTATAATGTGTCTTGGTGTGGGCGTCTTTGGGCCTATTTTGTTTGGAGCTCTCTGTGCTTCCTGTACTTGAATGTCTGTTTCCTTCCTTAGATTAGGAAAATTTTCATCTATTATTTCTTCAAATGAATTTTCTGCCCCTTTGTCTCTCTCTTCTCCTTCTGGGACACCTATAATATGAATGTTAGTGTGCTTGATACTGTCCCAGATTTCCCTCAGAATGCTCTCATTTTAATTCTTGTTTCTTTTTTCTGTTCTGCTTGGGTGGTTTCCTCTAGTCTTTCATCTAGCTCGCTGATCCATTCTTCTGCATACTCTACTCAGCTATTGAGTCCCTCTAGTGAATTTTTCATTTCCAATATTGCATTTTTCATTTCTGATTGGTTCTTTTTTGTATTTTGCAATTCTTTGCTGATGTGCTCACTCTGTTCTTCAAGTCTTCTCCTAATATCTGTGAACATCCTTATGAGATTTCGTTTGAACTCTTTGTTGAGTAGGTCATTTTTTCTGTTTCATTTCATCCTTTTTCTGGGGTTTTGTCCTGTTCCCTTTCTTGGAATGTATTCCTTTGTCTCCTTATTATGCCTCTTTCTCCATGCTTATTTCTATGGATTAGGTGAGTTGCCTATGTCTCCTGATCTTGGAGAGGTCGCCTTATGTAACAGATGGCTTTTGAGGCCCAGAAGTTTGCTTCCCTCTTTTCATCAGTCCAAAAGATCCAGGAGTGACCCCTTTGTGGGCTACTTGTGTCCTTCTGCTGTGGCAAAGTTGCTCTTAATTCACCTACCCAGGGAATCTAGTCTTTCCTTCCCTGGCCAGCTGTTTGTAAATCCAGTTCAGGGAGCCTCAGCACCATTGGCTGAGCACACTCCTGTTTCAATTTACCTGTTAATTGGGTAGGTACCCAGTGTAGTTGGTTGCTAGGCTCAGGGGCTTACAGTTGCTGTAGGCCTCAGGCCTACAAGGCTGTTGTCAGTTCTCTTAGGAGTGCAGCTGAGTGGGGCTGGCCCTAGGCAGGGCACCCTCAATTGTTTCAGGCTTTGGAAGGAGGGGCTGATCCTTTTTATGGCTATTTGTGAAGCACAGGTCTTCTGCTGCTGATAAGCCTCACCTTTCACAGGACAACACACACATCAACACAGTCCTGGTTCATTCACACTTCCCAAGCCCCTCTAGCATACCCCAAGGCCCCACTGCAGAGGCCCCCACCTCTCCACTGATGCTCCCCACAGTTCACCTGGTCCTCACACAGGCCCTTCCCCACAGAGTTGGACACACTCGCCTGCCTGTAGGAGATCAAGGGACTGAGTCAATCCAGGCTGACAAGTAGCCTGAGGGCTTGCTGTAGCATGGGGCGGGTCCCTAGGACAGGCTGCCTGCCCTGGCAGAACTGGATGAAATCTGTGCTCTTGTGAGTTGGCAGCCCCCTGGGCTCACAGGCCAGCACAAGAACTTCGATGGTATCTGTTGGGGTCTGTGTCAGCACACCTGGACCAGTTCAGAAGAATGGCCCCCACCAATGTCTCAGTCTCTGGAGAGGCCCCTCCTCTCACCAAGATGCCACCAGAGCCCACCAGGTGTGTCCCTTTATACCAAAGGACTGTCAGCCTTCTATCTGGTGATTTTTGGTTGCTGAGATGGGTGAGTCTGTGGGTAGGCCCTGTAAGACCCAGGTATTTTTGGCTTTTGCCCAATAGCTTTTCTAGGGGTATTCCCTGCTGCAGTTAATAGCCAGCAAAGCCAGATAGTAAGACCCTTGTCTCAGTTGTGCTGAGTCTGAAGGATGCTTATAGCCGTATCAGCCCCCACTCCAGACTTCACTCTTCCCCGGGGGTTGTGTAACTTAGGGTATCTCCCTCCTGGCTGGCTGAGGAACTGCTGCTCCTGAAGGTGACTTTTTCTCTCCAGCAGGATTTTCTGCCCATCCTGCCTTTGTCAGGACTGCCCCTTGTTGTGAGGGTTCTTTTTATCCAGTTTTCAGTTTTCTATCCAAGGTAATTTTTCCAAAATAATTGTAACCTGGTTTTGTTCATGGGAAGAGATAATTTCAGAGTCTGCTTATGCTGCCATCTTGATGAGATCCTGAATATACAAACTTTTAATCAAGCAACTTTGATAAACTAATTTTTTAATTCAGAATATTTATCTGCAGATTGTCTTTGATTTCCTAGATAATAATCATATCATCCATAAATAACAGCAGTGTTATTTCTCTTCTTTAAATCTTTATAATTTTTGCTTTACATATAGATACAGATATGGACATAGAAGTTTTTCTATGTTACTTAAGACCTCCAGTTTACTATTGAATAGGTATGGTGACAGTGGGCAATCTTGTCTTATTGCCAAAAGCAGAGGAAAAGCTTTCACCACGTCATCTTTCAATCAGATCTTTTTTGACACAGTTAGAGGGGTAAACGTACTAATATATTTTATCATTTCTGTGCTTACCATTGTTTACTGCATCCCCTATTATTATAGCTTTTTCTCTTTTCCTGTGGTTCTGTCCATTATTAGGAGAATATAATTTAAAATGGTTATGTTTTCCTTTTGAATTGAACATTCCATCTTTACTAAGTCTTCCTTTTATCTCTAGTAAGAGTTTTGGCTGTAGCATCTGCTTCGCTAGGAATCCAGTTCCATCTGTGCATTGGGGGAGAGTTGACATGCTCTGTCTCCTCTTGGATTTTTACCTTTAACCTTCTGTCCTGCTCATATGTAGACATATTATAAAAACTGTCTACTTTTGATTTTAAGGGAAGGATTTAGTCAGTTTTCAGTTGATGTAATTACTGATCTGTTGGAGGTTAAATCTTTATTTGCTGTGCCTTTTCTATGTGTTGATTTCTCTCCTCCTCCTAAATTGATTTTAAGTTTTGAAAATCTTTCCTTTGTTTAGAGCTATGAATGTTTTTATTTGAGTTTAGTGGCTATTCTACTTTATTAAAGTCTAACATTAAGTGGTACTTACACCTTCTTCCCAGAGAGTCAAGGACCACATTTACCCCTTCCTGACTTCTAGGTTATTACTGTTGTGTACTTAAGGCATAACTATAAAACTATAGCTATAGAACTATATTATAATATACAGATATATATTTAAAGCCTAACACATTATCATTGTGTATACATTCTTTATTTATTTTGTTCTACCCACATGTATATTAATTTTTTTTCTTAATTTGTTCCTACTTCTCGATCCTGTTATCTGGGATTTCCCCCCACCCCTTCTTAAAAATTATCCTTCACTATATTCTTTAGTTTGATATGTTAATGAGAAATCACAGTTTTTGCTTTTCTATAAATGTTTTCATTTCCTCTTTTTTTCAAAAGGTATTTTTACCCTGTCTACATTTCTTATGTTTGTCTTTATGTCCTTTCATCACATCAAAGCTATAATTCCATTGTCACCCAGCTTCCATTTTTGTTGTTGAGAAATTAGAGACCAGTTTCATTTTTTCTTTTTGATGCTCCCTTGCTGGCTTTCCTCTCTTCCATCTTTCCCCCCTTCCTTCTTTTCCTTCTTCTTCCTTCCCTCTTTCCTCTTTTAACCCCTCCTGACTGCTTTCAGGTTTTCTCTTTGTCTTTTCATTCCTTTTGTATGTGTGTGATTTTATTATCAGCAATGGAGATATGGAATTCTTTTTTGTCATGCTTGCAATCCACTGAGCTTGTTGACTCTGTGGAGTAGTCATTCATTCATTGTAAAGTTCTTAGTCATTTTCAATTCTATATTGCTTCTGCCCATTACCCTAACTTCTGTGATTCTAAATAAATGCATCTCCAAATTATTTTCATTGTATTCTCATGGTCTCTTTCTATCTTTTCTTCAAAATTTTGCCTGTGGGGCTTTATTCTGGATTTATTTCCTGGCATTTATCTTGTTTACTATTTTTTGTTCCTTAGCTGTTCCTAAGATGTATACTTTCAATACATCCATTGAGTTCTTAATATTATTTACATTTCAGTTTTAGAATTTTTATTTTGATCTTTTCCAATGTAATTTATCCTATGTTCCACTTCTCTTCCTGAATATTAAAACTTGTTTCTTGTCTCCCTGAGTCTAATAATTATAATAATAATTATGTAAAGTTAATGTCAGGAGATTAATTGAGTGAGAGAGAGAAAGCTGAACTGCCAGGTGTCAGAGTAGCCAATTAAAATAACCACCAAAAATAAAATAGTTAAGCCTTTAATTACTTACTGTGATGGTGTGAGGGAGAGACTAGAACTGGAGAAAATATCAACTCCCCCTACTTCTTTTTCCCTCATAGGATGGTGCACTGGTTGTGAGTCATGTTGATCCATGCAGATGTGGTAGTCATCTCACTGTTCAGGGAGCCCCAAACAAAAGGCCTTGTTGTTTTTTATGGACCCTGGGGTATGGGAGAGGCTTAAGGGGGATGAGTTAGAAGTAGAAAAGTCCTGGGTACTGAGTCACAGTGGGGACAAGTGTCCTCAAGTTTTCCCCTCTTCTCATTAAGAAGCCTTTGCAGAGGTGCCTGTGAAAGACCTCCATTTGAGGCTTCAGAGAAAGAAACCTATGAATGGAGGTGCCAGGAATGAAAATACAGGAAACACATGCCTGGCCAGAGTGGCCAGTCCTTGACTGCAGCTCCCCTCAGAGACCACAGTGCATTGGCCCTACCCTAGGTCTGGAGTAGGGAGGGCAGCTTCCCATGAGGCCAGTTAGGTAAAGCCTTTGTAATTACCTGTGGTCAGGCCTGAAACATCACTCAGTGTCTTAGTCCATTTGGGCTGCTGTCACCAAATACCATAGACTGGTTGGTTGAAACAACACACATTGATTTCTCACAGTTCTGGAGGCTGGAAGTCAGAACAAAGTGCTGGAAGATTCAGTGTCTGGTGAGGGCCTGCTTCCTGCTTCACAGATTGCTGTCTTCTCACTGTGTCATCACATGGCAGAGAGAGAGAGTGGGCTCTAGCCTCTTCCTCTTCTTATAAGGGCACTAATTCCATTATGGGGGTTCCACCCACATGACCTCATCTAAAACTAATTACATCTAAAGAGACCCACCTCCAAACAGCATCACATTAGGGGTTGTGGCTTCCACATATGAATTTGGGGGGACACAAATATCCAGTCCATAGCACACACGTTTTCAAGCAGAAGCTGGATTCCTGAGTTTATACCTAGTAATTCCCATATCTGGAGACACTTCTTCCCTGGATCTATTACTGGTTGTTCCTTCTGGTCTCCTTTGTGTTGTCACATCTCCACATTAGCGTAGTTAACTTTGAATTTGAGCTACATATTTTATTTGCAAAATCATTAGTGGAAAAAATTTGAGGCCTAAAATATCTTCCTCCAGTGCTTGAGGGGGCACTGTCAATCTGAACTGCCCTTAATCCAATTTTAGGGACTGATATTTTTATGGGCCAACAAGATAGCTCAAAATGGGGTTGCAGGCCTTGTGAGGGCTTATTTATTTCTGGTTCACCTATATTCCTAAAATGTGGCTGTTCAGCATCCCACTCCAAATTCCTGGGAAGGGCATTACCAAAATGCCAGTGTCAGTGGGCTCTGGCCTCAACCATTTGTCGCTTTAGCCTTGTCCCTCTCCCGGAATTGGAGGTTGGCCTCTCCTTGGCCTCGTCTAGATTTGGGTGTGGACATCAGGCAAAGGAAGTTACAAAATGTCAGGTGCAAGACTCTGGATTTCTTTTCTATCTGAGACCTTGGCAAGCAATTCTTCATTACAATGTTAGCTCAAAAACATCTTCCACCAGATGTTGTTATAGAAAGAGAGAGAGAGAGCGAAAGAATCCTCACTTTGTGGGTTTCCAGTACACATGAATTTCAGTCACTATCGCTTAGTTAAATAACACCAGCACCCCACAAATGTGGTTCAAGGTTCAGGTACCACAGTTTTATTGACTGTGATTGTGTGAAAGACCAAGCTCACTGCTGCTGTTCGGTCTGCAGTCACTACATAAACAACAAACGCGTGTCATGATCAGTGACCAATCTTCTCTCAGAGCCTTTAAGTAAATGCTTGGTGTGTGCTTGTTATCCGGGTCTCACATGCCTGTGTTGTTGTGATTAGGAGACAGATGAGCACAGATATGATGACACTGACACCGTGTGAGAGACTGTAGATGTGGGACCAGCGCAACTGAGTGCTGGGAACCTATTGACATAAAGAAGGGTGAGATGAAGAAAGCCAGGAGATGGACACTTGTGAAAGCCTTCACATTAAAGGAATTAATGAATTAAGAGTTGCTTTAGAACTCTGAGAGAGTTTTGATGACATTGGAAGTGCAAAGTGTAAGATGTTGGAAGCTGATCTAAACTAGAAGGAATATGCGAACCAGCAAGGCGGAGAAAAGATCCAACACAAAGAAGACAAGCCTCATATTCAGAAAATTTCTTAAAAAGAAACTAGACTCTTTAATTATCAATGTTTTTAATTAAAATGCATTGAATAAATATTAATTTTGTTATCTTTAAATTTGTCTATACCTTTTTAATTGAGAGTAAGAGAGTTTTTAATGTTTTGACAAAAATATTTGAATGTTCTGGAACAACTGTATTTTTTCCATTGATTACTAAGATTGCTTTTTCAGTTTCAGCTTTCACGATCATTTTACAGTTCTGCACCATCCTACAAAGCGAGGAGTGTGTGTGTGTGCACACACGTGTGTGTCATTGTGTCAACAAATACTACACTATAATATCAGCAGTGCATTCCAAGTGTGCAAATGTTGATGAAGAAGTTGTCCCATCGATAATTACACCATGTCCATATCTACCAAAGCTGCCAAAGGGCTCCTTAATACTTGACTCCCTTGGGTAAACAGAGTTGTATTAATTATCTGTGGCTGCATCACAACCTCCCTAAAACTTAGGATCTCAGAACTACAACATTTACTATGTTCACAGATTCTGTGGGTCAAGAATGTGGACAGGGCATGGAGCAGATGGCTTGCCTCTGCTCCATAATTTCTGGGCCTTGGCAGGAAGACTCAAAGGCTGTGGGTTAGAGCCATGTGAGGCTAAGTTCACTCCCATGTCTGGAGGTTGATTCTGACAGTTGCCTGGGGAGCGGGCTTCATTTCCTTTCCTCTCAGCTCTTCGACATGGTGTTTCCTCATGGGTGATGCTAGGCTTCTTCTCTGCACAGGGCCAGTATCCCATTATGGCAGGTCAAATAAATCTGTATCATGTTTTATGACCTAGCCTCAGAAGCCATTTAGCATCATTTAGATTCTTCAATGGGGCAGATTCCAAGGGGGAGGGAACATAGACACACCACCATCAGAAGAAGGGGTGTCAGTTAAATTGTAAGAAGTGCATGTGGAATGAGATAAATATAAAATACATTCTGCCACAAGAGTAGATCCCCTTGTGCACCCTGAACTATCTCCTGGACAAATACTATGAAATCTATGCTACCAGGACTCATTTCAAAAATGGACTTGAAGTTTGTTAACTTATGACCTTAGAGTTCACTTCTTTCTCCCCTGTTGAATCTTATTAGATACCACATCTCCTTTCTGAGGTGCCACATCCCTCCCTTCACTTCAGGCAATAAAGCAATTCTTAGAGGTAATCTTTGCATTTGTGTATAAACAAAAGTTTGTATTTTTAATTTATTAAGGAACCTGGGACATTCATTCCCAGTTTCTAGCTGGTGAACATGGCCCTCTTTCCTTCCTGCTATACATAGATTATATGCAAGAAAGCTTTATTTTAAAATCCTGAATCCATGTCTTTTTGTTTCTTAAACCCATCACCCTATTGTTCAATGTTCATTTGCTTCTAGTTTTTCAGTACAAAATATATAAAATGAATATTCCTTTGTCGGTAAAAAATTGGGCTCTTTTAATGAGTTTTGCAAAGGTGAATTTTACACATACCATGCTTGCTTCCATAAAGGAATTAACTTTGCTCATGAGAAGCAACCCTCTCCTGATCTTCATCCTGGAATAGAAATCTCCTCTGGGACAGTCTGGTACTATGCTGTGCCAATGGTTTTCCACCCTGGCTGCACAGTGGCTCAGCAATTCCAAGGCCCCATCCCAGATCAATTGGCTCAGAATGGCTGACTTTTAATCTCAGGTTTAGGAATTTTTAAAAGAGTCTTCAGGTGACTCTAAGGTATTACCTCCATGTAAAAATACCTATTGCAAAGCATACAGTAGTAAAGCTGGCAAAAGTCAATGACCAAGAGAAAATATGAAGGGCAGAAAGGCAGAAGAAAATGACTTACAAAGGAACCCCTTTCAGGCTTTCAGCAGATTTCTCCACAGAAACCTTAAAGGCTAAGAGGGAGTGGAATGATATACTCAAAACCTGAAAGACAAAATCTTTTAGCCAAGAATACTCCATCTGGCAAAAAATATCCTTCAGATGTGATGGAGAAATAAAGGCTTTCCCAGATAAATAAAAACTAAGGGAGTTCATCACCACAAGACCCAGCCCCCCTACAAGAAACCCTCAAGAAGGCCCTTACACCTGAACAAACAACAGGGAAAGGGCTACAAAGCCTTGAGTAAGGAGGTGAATAGACAGGCAATAATCAGGAAATGGCAGCTCTCTAGCAGATCAAGTTAGAAAACACTTCACTTTAACATTAAAGATAAAAAGAAAGAAAACACCAAAATAAAAATAATCTCATTATTTTAACCACAAACTCACAACACAAGATGGAATAAGATACGACAACAATAACTTAGAAGGGGAAGAGGAACTTAGAAGGGGAAGAGGAAACAGACGGAATTGGCATAGTCTAAGGAAATGAGTCTATCAGAAAATAGACTATCTCATCTATGAGATTTTTTATGCAAACCTAAATGTAACCACTAAACAAATAACTACAACAGAGACATAAATGATAAAGAAAGATAAAATGAAGAAAACCACCATATTAAACTACCTAATCAAATTTGTAGTGTGAAATACATGGGAAAAGAAAAACAAAAGGAAATGCAGAAGAACTGGAAAGCAAGTGATAAGATGGCAGTATTAAACGATCATATGTCAATAATCACTCTAAATGTAAAAGATCAAATTCTGCAATCAAAAGACACAGAATGGCAGGATGGATTAAAGAACAAGACCCAATAAAATGTTGTCTACAGAAACATATCTCAGCTCCAAAGACAAACACAGGCTTAGAATGAAGGGATGGAAGCTGATATTCCAAGCTAATGGAAAACAAAAGAAAGCAGGTGTTGCCATACTTATAACAGACAAAGTAGACTTCAAGACAAAACAAGTAAAGAGAAACAAAGAGGGGCAGTATATACTAGCAAAAGGGACTCTCCACCAAAAAGACATAACACTTATAAGCATATATGCACCCAACACAGGAGCACCAAAGTACATAAAGCAACTATTAACAAACCTAAAAGAAGATATTAATGACAACACAGTCATAGTAGGTGACCTATTAATGACAACAGAGTAATAGTAGGGGATCTCAACAATCCACTTACATCAGTAGATAGATCATAAAGACAAAAGGTCAACAAGGAAATAGTGGAATTCAGTGAAAAACTAGACCAGATGGACTTAATAGATATATACAAGCCACTCCCTCCAAAAACAGCATAATATATATTCTTCTCAAGTGTGCATGGGACATCCTCAAGGATAGACCATATATTGAGAAAAAAGGCAAACCTCAATAAATTTAAGCACATAGAAATGATATCTAGTATCTTTTCTGATCATAATGCTATGAAACTAGAAATCAACTACAAGAAAAAAGCTGAGAAAGGAACAACAATGCGGAGACTAAACAAGATGCTACTGAATAACCAACTGATATCAAATAAATAAAAGGAGAAATTTTAAAAAGCCTGGAGAAAATGAGAACAAAAACACAGCATACCAACTCATATGGGATGAAGTAAAATCAGTCCTAAGACAGAATTTTATAGCAATACAGGCCCATGTTAACAAACAAGAAAAGCTCAAATAAGCCAACTTAAACTACACCTAACAAAATTGGAAAAAGAACCAACAAAGCCCCAACTCGGCAGAAGGAGGGAAATAATAAAAATTAGAGCAGAAATAAATGAAACTGAACCAAAAAAGAAGGATCAATGAAACAAGGAGCTGGTTCTTTGAGAAGATAAACAAAATTGAAAACCCTCAGCCAGACTCACTAGGAAAAAAAAGAGAGAAGGCTCAAATAAATAAGATTAGAAATGAAAGAGGAGAAATTAAAATGGATACCATGGAAATACAATATATTATAAGAGAATATTATGAAAAAATGTATGCCAGCAAACTGGACAATCTAGAAGAAATGGATAAATTCTTAGAATCTTACAATCCCCAAAACTCAATCAAGAAGAAAGAGAGAATCTGAGTAGAGCAATCACAAATAAAGAGATTGAAAAAGTAATCAAAAGCCTCCCAAAAAATAGAAGTCCAGGACCAGATGGCTCCTCTGGAGAATTCTACCAAACATTCAAAGAAAATTTATTATCTATTTTCAATCCAATCCAAAAAATTGAGGAAGACAGAACACTTCCTACCACAGTCTACAAGGCCAACATCGCTCTGATACCAAAGTCAGACAAGGACAACACAAAGAAGGAAAATCAAAGGCCAATATTGCTGATGAACATAGATACAAAAATTTTCAACAAAATATTGGCAAACCAAATATGGCAGTACATTAAAAAGATTATACACTATGATCAAGTGGGATGCATACCAGGGACACAGGGATGGCTCAACATCCACAAATCAATCAACATTATTGATCAATAATGTGTACCACATTAACAAAATGGGGAACAAAATCCACATGATAATCTCAATAGACAAAGAGGAAGCATTTGACAAGATCCAATATCTACTCATGATAAAAACTTTCAAGAAAATGGATATAGACGGAAAATACATCAACATGATAAAGGCCATATATGACAAACCCAGCCAACATCATACTCAATGGAGAAAAGCTGAAAGCCGTCCTTCTGAGAACAAGAAAAGACAAGGGTCCCCACTCTCACCACTCTTATTCAACATAGTACTGGAGGTTTTGGCCAGAGAAATTAGACAAGAGAAAAAGATCAAAGGAATCCAAATAGGTAATGAAGAAGTGAAACTCTTGCTGTTTGCAGATGACACGATTTTATGTATAGAAAATCCTAAAGAATCCACCTGAAAACTATTAAAAATAATCAACAACTACAGCAAAGTTGCAGGGTACAACGTCACCTTACAAAAATCAGTGGTATTTCTAAACTCCAATAATGAACTGAACAAGCACCCAAGAATACAATCCCATTTACAATTGCATCCAAAAGAATAAAATATCTAGGAATAAATTTAACCAAGGAGGTGAAAGACCTATACAAATAAAACTCGAAAACATTACTGAAATAAATCTATAATGACATACAGAAATGGAAAAATATTCCATGCATATGGATTGGAAAAATAAACATAGTTACAATGTCCATACTACCTAAAGCTAGCTACAGATTCAATGCAATCGCAATCAAAATCCCAAATGACATTCTTCATAGAAATGGGACAAAGAATCTTAAAATTCATATGGGGCAACAAAAGACCCCAAATAGCCAAAGAAATACTGAGAAACAAGAACAAAGCTGGTAGCATCCCAATCCCTCACTTAGAAATATATTACAAAGTTATGGTAATCAAAACAGCATAGTACTGGTACAAAAACAGACACGCAGATCAATAGAACAGAATTGAAAGCCCAGAAATAAAACCACACACCTGAGGCCAGCTAATCTTCAACAAAGGAGCTAAGGGCATCCAACGGAGAAAGGAAAGCCTCTTGAATAAATGGTGCTGGGAAAACTAGACAGCCACATGCAAAAGAATGAAAGTAGACCATTATCTTTCCCCATGAACAAAAAGAGAATCAAAACAGACCAAAAACTTGAAGGTAAGACCTGAAACCATAAAACTTCTGGAAGAAAATATAGCCATACACTCTTTGACATCAGTCTTAAAAGGATCTTTTTGAATACCATGTCTACTTGGACAAGGGAAATAAAAGAAAAAATAAACAAGTGGAACTTCAGCAGACTAAAGAGCTTCTGGAAGACAAAGGAAACCAGGATCAAAATGGAGAAACAACCCACCAACTGGGAGAAAATATTTGCAAGCCAAAAATCTGACAAGAGGTTAATCTCCATAATATATAAAGAACTCACACAACCAAACTACGAAATAAAAAACCAAACCCAATCAAAAAATGGCAGAAGATATGAACACACATTTTTCCAATGAAGACATACAGATGGCCAATAGGCGCATGAAAAGATGTTTAACATCACTAATCATCAGAGAATGCAAATGAAAACTACACTTAGATATCATCTTATGCTCATTAGAGTGGGTATAATCACCAAGACAAAAAAAGAGCAAATGATGGAGAGGATGTGGAGAAAAAGGTATCCTCATACACTCCTGGTGGGAATACAAACTGGTGCAGCCACTATGGAAAACAGCATGTAGGTTTCTCAAAACATTGAAAATAGAAATACCATATAACCCAGCTATCACGTTACTGGGTATTTATTCAAAGAACTTGAGATCAATCATTCAAAGAGATTTATGCACCCCTCTGTTCATTGCAGCATTATTCACAATGGCGACGAGGTGCAAGCAACACAAGTGCCCATCGACTGATGATTAGATAAAGAAGAAATGGCATATATATATATATATATATATATATATATATATATATATACACAATGGAATACTACTCAGCCATTAAAAAAAATTTGTCCCATTCGTAACCACATGGATCGGCTTTGAGGGTATTAGGTTAAGCGAAATAAGCCAGGCAGAGAAAGACAAACACTGCATGATTTCACTCATATGTGGAAGATAAACAAACACACAGACAAAGAGAACAGTTCAGTGGTTACCAGGGGGAAGGGGTTTGGAGGGTGGGCACAAGGGGTGAAGGGGAACATTTATATGGTGTCTGACAAATAATAATGTACAACTGAAATTTCACAATGTTATCAACTATTAGGACCACAATTATAAAAGAAAGTCTCTGAAGCCAAATTTGACTTTTGACTTCCGGAGTAGATGACTATCTAGGTCTCTTCCAGCTTCAACACCCTCCACCAACTGAGGTCTGTCGGTGGTGCAAGTGGAGGTTTGGCTACACCACCACATCACCTACACAAGTGGGGAGAGTTTAATAGAAAATCAGACTCTAGACAAAGTGCCTCATACATTTGCAAAAGTGGTTTCCAAATTTCCTAATTTAATTTGGTCATTTTCTAAGAAACAGGACAGAAAGTAGAGACTGGCAGGCACTTGGGTTCACTTTATCTTTTTGCTGGAAGAGAGGAATCTGGACTTCTCAAAAGTAAGAACTAAAGGGAAAAAACATTGATCTTGCTCCTCTGGAGGAGTTCTGCCGGCCCCGCTCTATGAACATTATTTTCCCTCTGTGTGTGTACGTGTGTGTGCGTGTGCACTTGTGTATGCATGTGTGTAGGTGTATGTGTGTGCTTAACTAAGAAAATGGCACAACAAGGCCTGAAAGTGCATTGGGAGGGGCACAAACCCACCAGGCAGGGCTGGTTTCTGGGCTCGGGCAGAGTGCAGCAAGCTGGCTTCAAGTACATGCATCATTTTCCTAATTTGTGTTTAGAGCTCTTCCTCCACTTTGACAAGTTGCCCATTTTTGCTTATACAATCTTCCTGCTCTAGAAAAATACTTCTGATAAACAAGTGGCAAACAGTAGGATATATGAGAGCATGTGAGGAAGCCATTTGGTGTACCCCTAATTCAGCCTGACCTTGTTTTCCAGAAGGTCTGATGTGGCTTGCCTTGTATATCTGTTTTAAGCATTTGCTATGCCCCAAAGACAAGAACAAATGGCCTTAAGATAAAGATGCAACTTCCCCCACATTGGCATTCCCTTAAGGATAAGCATCTCTCTCTAGGCTAGGAACTGATTGCTGTGCCCACCTGTGACCATCCAGCTCGAGACAACAGATGGGCTACCTGTTGTGTCCACCGAGACAGCAGACCTGCTAGCTGCTGTGTCCATTATTAATCACTGTGCTGGCAGAGCAATCTCATGACTATTGTAAAAGAGACATTTCAGTCAAATGTGATCCATGCTCTTTGACAGTATATAACCACTCTGTACACCCCACTTCTTTGGTTCCCTTCCTTCTTTGGGGAAAGAAGACCCTGGGCTAAACTAGTCCTCAGATCTGGCTCATAATAAACTCACTCTAATTTTCACTAATAGATTGGTCATGGATTATTTTCACTGATACTTTGAAGATGGAGCCATGGATTTTTAATGTTGTTAATGCAGTTTATGGGTCAAACACAGACTTGTTCTCTGTTAGCTCCATGCAACTCTAAAAATAGATTTTTATGAAAGCTGTCACCAAGTTCATGCTTTATACTCTCTCCCAAAATGACTTTCCTTTAATCTGAAGGTTCTAAATATGTCCTATTTCTATATACTAGCAATGAGCAATCAAAAAATGAAATAAAAATATCCTTTACAATATATCAAAAAGTATGAAATGCTTAAGGATGACTCTAAGGAAAACTTGTATATGGAAAAATACAAAACATCACACCCAAAATTTAAATAAATAAATACATATATATATATAGTCTTGCTCACGGGTTGGAAGGCTGAATATTTTTAACATGTCATTTCTCCACAAATTGATCTACAGTTTCCAGGAACCCACAATCAAAATCATGGCAGGTTTTTTTTGGTAGAAACTGAAAAACCTGTTCATAATTTACATTAAAATGCAAAGCACCTAAAACAGCCATCACAACTTCGAAGAAGAACAAAGTTGGAGGACTAACGGCACTAGATTTGAAATTATTATAAAGACAATTTTCAAGACAATGCGATATTTACATCATGTATAGAGAGAAATAGGCCAGACATATGCAGAACATTGGTTTTCAAAAACAGTGCAAAGGCAATTCAATGGAGAAAAGATAGTTGTTTGACCAAATGGTGCTGGAACCACTAGACATCCATGTGCAAAAACATGGACTTCAATCCACGCCCTGAACTATATAACAAAGTGAACTCATAATGGACCATAGGTCTAGATGTAAACTCTAAAACTTCTACAAGAAAACAAAGGAGAAATTCCTTATGATTTTGGATTAGGTCCTAGATATGACACCGGAAGCACAATCCACGAAAGAAGGAATTAATAAATTAGAATTTATCAATATTAAAAACTTCTGCTCTTTGAAAGATACTGTATAGAGAATGAAAAGACGCATCAAAACCTGGGAAAAAGATTTGCAAATCCTCTCTCTGATAAAGGCCTTGTACATAGAGTATGTACAGAACTCCTAAAACTTAACAACTAGCTGTTTTGTGCCAGTCTCAGCCTATCAATAACCAGTGCTGTGGGTGGACTGGCCCTTGGGGTTCTTATTTGCAAGATGCCCTTCAGCAATAACTCTCAGGAAACCTTGAAAAAATAAAGGCATATTACTCACAGGCCTTGGGCCACACAGCAAGGTTGCAGGCAGAGAGAGAAAGAGGGCACAGGCCTGGGGTTCTGCTTTGACTGGGGCAAAGAGTGGGAGCCTAGGGCTTCAAGGGCTCACTCTTTATTGGCAAATTTAAAATATAAAAGTGGGAATATAAAGTGTGAGATGAGAGAAAAAGAAAGAAAGAAAAAACCAAGTGGTCCAAATGGCCAGTTATCTAAATCAACCAGCTTCTCTAAAACAAAAAAGCCTCAGTGGAGCAGAGGGGCCTGGCTCTTTACCTGGCCCTGGGGCTGACACTGTGTTTATTGGGGATGGCCATCTTTGAAGTGGACACCTCTTTGAAATGGATGCCTCCACAATCAAAGCTTAAGCCAGGCACTTGCATTAAAAAAAAAGAAAGAAAGAAAGAAATGTTAGGGAGCCCACTACACCATGGAAAGGGAGACAATGTTTTCAAATCACATATCTGCTAAGAGTGGAATATTCAGAATATAGAAAGAACTCTTACAACTTGTGATGTTTAGTCTTCTGTGTCAATTTGGCTAGGTTACAATACCCAGTTATTTAATCAAGCACATCTAAAATCAGCTGACTTTGGAAAATGTTAGCCTTGAAAATGTGAGTGGGTCTCACATACTCAGTTGAAACCCATAAGAGGAAAAATTGAGGTTTCCTGGTGAAGAAGAAATTATGCCTCAGATTGCAGTTTAAAAGCCTGCATTAGGGGTTGGCCCAGTGGCACAGCAGTTAAGTGTGCACAATCCGCTTCTCGGCGGCCTGGGGTTCGCCTGTTCAGATCCTAGGTGCAGACATGGCACTGCTTGGCACGCCGTGCTGTGGTAGGCATTCCACATATAAAGTAGAGGAAAATGGGTATGGATGTTAGCCTAGGGCCAGTCTTCCTGAGAAAAAAAGAGGAGAATTGGCAGTAGTTAGCCCAGGGCTAATCTTCCCCCCAAATAAAAAGAAATCCTGCATTAGACATTCTAGTCTGCTTGCCTTCCCTATAATTCAAACTTACCAGCACCTATAATCAAGAATAATTCCATGAATAAATCTCTAGAAAGAAATGTGTGTATATGTGTCTATGTGTGTATATATATACATACATATAGTCGTGCACTGCATAATGATGTTTCCATCAATTATGGTCTGCTTACACAATGGTGGTCCCATAAGATTAGTACCTTGCAGCCCAGGAGTATAGTAGGCTATGCCATCTATGTTTGTGTAAGCACAGACTATGATGTTCACACAACATCAAAATTTCCTGATGAGGCATTTCCCAGAACATGTCCCCATGATTAGGTGAGGCATGACTGTATGTTTGTATTCAGAAATGGATATGTTCACTTTATAAATAAATATGTTTCTTTTCTCTGGAGAACTCTAATACAGATTTTGGTACCAAGGATGGTTCTAGAGGAATAGAATCTTAAAGATGTGTTTTCTGAAATGGTTCTGGGGTTTCTGGAATTGGTTCTCTAATCTGATTCAATTGAAAGGCACCAGAGACCCTATTTCCAGTGTTAAAGAGGACGCTGCCAGTTGATGGCAGGCTGTGGCAACAGAGGTACACAAAATATCACCACTGGATATTCCTAACCAAATGTTTGTAAAAAGGAAAGTTCTCAGTGATCATGTATTTGATACGTCAACCATTCTTGACAAATTAACAAATGCAATGAAATCAGCTAACTGTTCCTAATTGCACTTGATTAAATGAGAAAAGAAAATGATGAGCACAGGCTGTCAAATTCCCAGCTCAGCTCAACCACCATAACTGACCTGAAGTGTCTGTACCTTCCCTGAAACAAACTCTTACTTCCTGTAGCTTCAGAGCTGAGATTTCTGAAAACCTAACCCGGAGTCTCTTCCTGCAAGTGGCTGAATTACAACACAGGTTGAATCCGCATCTGCACAGTGGTGAAAGTGATGGCATTGATTTAGTAGTAATTGGGTCCTGAAAACTGGAATGGGGGCGTAAGTCAGTTCCTGATTAAGCTGGAACATTTAACTCACTCCACGTGGCACAGAGTTGGCCTTGTCAGTGGAAGCAGCCCTCCTCCTCCTCCTGTCTGAGGAGGTTAACTCTGCTTTTCCTGAGGATCCTGTCACCATGTCCCCTGAGGTCATTGCCTGGCAAGACACTGCTGAGCCTCCTCAGGACCTATACCCACCAGCCTTGGTGCTTCTAGACCAAGACTCAGTCGAGGTGAACTTGACTCCTAGCATGTCCCAAAGCATGAGATACAAAAGGGGACCCATGAAGAATTGTGCTACACTCCAAAATTACCGCATCCTCTTCCTAGTTCACACAGACAGAAACCTAGGACAACTGTGAAGAAGTGGGCTATTAGAGGGTTGGGATAATGGAGGAGGGAACACGCAGTTGATTCAGTGGAATGAATTGATTTGGCCCCACTCAGCAGAGGTTCTCTATTCAACGTTGTGTCTCAAGGGGGTACAAAGAGTTCTAACAGTCTGTTCAGTTGACTGGCTCTAACATGGACCAAAATGTGGAGACCACAAGATAAAATGGAACGTTCTTGGTGTGCTGTAGAAGAAAGGATCAAAATAATCATTCGAAAGCAGCACAGAGAGCTGAACAACTCAATGGAATGAGGAAAAAAGGATAAGATCAAAGGAAAAGTTCAAAGACAGGAAACATACAAACATTAAAAAAAACAATTTTGGGGATGAGAGTGTAAAAAACAAAAGATTGACATGTGACCCTTGCTGCAAATATGGGTCTCTTTTGGGTGATTAGCTGCACTTTTGGCCAGTGGAAGCCCAAACATGCACTAAACAGCCCCTCATCTGCCACAGCTGAACTACAAGACTTACTAATGTTGCTACCTGCCGGGTCGGCTCTCAGGAGCACCCCAGTCCTGGAGGAGACTCTCCTGGGACACCCATGCCTTCATCCCGGCCCTGGACTAGCCCTGGGACCTGCCACGACTCTTTCTTCTGCGAGGGACAGCACAGCGTTCCCCACCTTCCTCTGGCAAGTCTCTTTCCTGGGTGTCTGTGCCACATCAGCAAGGGCCTGGGCTGCTGGGAACCAGGGTTTATCCTCAGCTTCTGGCTGTGCTGAGACAGCCTCCCTGACAGAGCCCAGCCTGCCGTGTGTCTGAGTGACACTTGCAGCCACCAGGAAGGAGAGGACGAGTCAGAAGTTCCAAGTGATTCACCCGGCCCTTGTCTTTCAGGCTGTTTCCAAGGGACGAGATTGCAAAGGCTGGGTGGTCAGGCTTCCCCTCCTGGCTCTGGAGCCGGTGCTCTGGTTGAGCTCAGAGCAGTGTCTGTTTAGCACCCAGATGAGAAGCATTTCAGCATTTCTCTTGGTAAGGCTGTGTCCACACACATCCAGAGATCATCAGGTTGCTGGCAATCCCTGTGGAACCCCCAACTCACACCCTTCTTAGGCCTCCTCTTTCAAAGCTCCCAACAGGAAAGGCACATATCCCCATGACAGAAACACAGCACAAGACTGTGGAAAAGAACACAGCTAGCTGAGGTGCTGCACGCTTGCTGGGCTCAGGCACTGCAACGACTTTAGGAAAATTCACTGTAAATACTCTAGATTGTGTAAACTTGGGACTGTCCAACACCATGGGCCTGAGAAGCACACAGGCCCAGAAGACACCTCGGCAACAGGGAGACTGTGGGGTCATTCCTGGTCAGGATGATCATCTATCCTCCTGAGAAAGCAGAGCTCACCTGGGATCCATCAGGCCCAGTCTGGGAGGAGTGGCCACTGTGGACCTGGCAGAAAGGCTGGGGGCATCTAGGGAATTTCTGCCCTAAGATACAATTGTATGCAGAAGTGCAGAGACGCTGAAAATCCTAGCTCACAGAGAGCACTAGGTTTATGGAGGGAGACCTGGCTGAGGCCCTAAAAGCTGCATCCCACAGCTTTCCCCTTGGAGAGACAACAAGCAGGAAATGGTATTCTGAGTCAGGGAGTAGAAACCCAGGAGGAGCAAGTCTAGGTCAAGGGTGAACAGGGAGCCCTTCAGTGGGCCGGAGAAGGCAGAGTCCTTCCTCCCCAGGGTCCATCTGCACAGGACATTCCTCTGGCCTTGTCCTCTTCACGTGCACATTTTGAGCTTTTGACAGTATTTTCCCCACTTAGAGCTGAAGCCATTCCGGAAACTGAATCAGAAAAGAAGGTCCTAATCTGTGTGCAAGAGAAACTGGGAAAATCTTCCCTCTTCCAGCAGAGTGTAGAAAGGCAGCCACTGTCCTGGGCAGGACATGTGCTAGGGAGAGGCAAGTGCTAGTTTGAAAGGCACCCCCAGCTCAGTGGTTGTCGCTTTGCCTGAGAAAGTGCCTCCAACCTCTTAGTCCCAAGGTTGGAGGGGCCATCTCTGCTCCTGGACAGTGAGCCACACTGCAATGATCCTGTCCTCAGAGGGAGGGGGACTTGGGCATGTCCTTCAGTAGCCAGGCAGGGGACTGGCATTTCTCCCTTCTCTACATAAACTGAGCTGATGATGCTGCGAGGTTTCTAAACTCTAGGAGGAATGTGAGTTTCTGGATCCCACTTCCATGAGCACGGCGAGTGAAAGATGCACACCTCCAATCCCAGGATTACAAAGAAGCAAGAATTTAATATAATACTCAAACGGAGCATTTACCATTGACAACAAAATATGGCCCCTCCAAATAGGGAAATAGGTGCTGGGGAAAAGGGGGTGGGAGAAGAGGTTTGGTGCCTCCCATAGTGGCCTCCCCAGGACCCCAGGAAACGCATCACAAAGTTCTCATCAGAATCAGAGGAGGTGGCCCTGTGTACCCTGAGTGTCCTTGCTGTGTCCCCCTGTAGCTCAGCTGCTCTCAGGAGGGTCATCGACCACCACCACTGGGCCCTTGGTTGGGGGTCTGGTGTCTGGAGAAAGAGAGGCATTTCCTGAAGGGCCTGCCCTGGAACCACATCGCACACCCCCTCCCTGCCCCACTGTGCTCTGTGCTCCAGCCCTGTCCTGAATGCTCTGACAGCCAACAGCACCCCATCTGTCCCTGATACAGGGGCTGATATTTAGCATCACCCTTTTCACAGAGGAGGAAACCAGTCCCAGAAATGTGAGTGCAATCGCCCAGGACAGGACTGCTCAGCAGTGGAGCTGGGACCCAGGGCCAGCTGTCTGCCTCCCCAGGCCCATGCTCAGCTTGAATGTTTCCTGAGCCCGTGGATTCAGCCACTGCTGGTGCAGACACTCACTCTGCCCTGAGCGGTTCTTCTTGTCTTTGAAGAAGAGTCGAATCTTTCTGGCGCAGTGGTATCTGGGCTCTAGCTGGCAGGACAAGCTGTAGCTACAGGACAGAGTGGAGCTGTGAGCTCTCAGGAGCCACACATCACATGTGTGTCCTGGAGCCTGCCAGCAGGTGGAGTCCAAGGGCCCCAGGGGTCACCATGCAACCAGATCTGAGGCTGACCAGGGAGCCATGGCCATGGGCTCTGGAGCTGGTCAGCAGAGAGAGTCTGCCCTGCCCTCCCCCAACTCCTGACCCGCCTCACCTCTCCTCCTCACTCAGGGGCCCCACGGCCTGGAACCAGGCCCCAAAGTGCTCGTCGGGCTGCAGGGTGTACAGATTTTCAGCCTCCTGGAGCAGCTCGATCTCCTCCATCAGTTTGAATTGCTAGGACAGAGCAAGCACAGGATGCCCACAGGGCCTGAGTGGGGGAACCTGCAGGGCTCTTGGAGCGGGTGGGGAGGGGGGCAAGGAGCCAGTCTGGGGCCTTTGCTCACTTGGGAACCCTGCCTCCCTGCAATTCCAGTCAGGACTTGCCTGCTGTCACACTTGGCCAGAAATAGCTCCTCCTCCAGGAAGGTGTCTTTGATGCCAGCCCTTCCCCCACCCACCAATGCCATCTGATCCCCAGCTCTGTATATCGAACTGTGCAAGTAAATTTTCCACCCTGGGGATTGGGCCAGAGGGGGTCCTGCCCACGGGTGGGGGACTCTCTGATTTGCACACCCCCAACCTCCCCACCGTGAGGCTGCAGCTGCTTACCTCATTCCATTTCCGACAGTTGAGCACATTCCCCTGGAAAGCGGACAGCCACAGTCCATCAGAAACAGCCCCCGGGGGCCAGCACTAACCCCTGTCCGCATCTCTTCCAATGTTGCACTGTTGCCAGTGGGCAGGCCCTTCCAGAGACACGACTTGCCCCTGGGCCAGTCTCTGGGCTCCAGACCAGGGGGCACAGAGCAACTGAGGCAAGAGACCTTGTAACCCAACACTCTCTGATGACACGTGGGGAGACTGAGGCCTCAGGCAGGAAGGGACAGCTCAGCCACTGATGTGCTTCCTACTGGGACGGGCCAGACTTCTCTTCCCTCATGGGCAGGGCCAGAGGGAGAGGCTGAGTCCAGCTCAGGCACCACCTCCTGCGGCCACACAGTCAGGCAGCTCTGAGCCTCAGCAGCCCAGGGAACCTGGACTGTGGCTTCTGCAGAGCCTGCATCCCTCACTGGGGAGATGGGCCTGACACCCCGACTCCCACACGAGGCTGGAGGCCCTGCTGAGATGAACTTTGCCAAATGCAGAGAGCTCAGGGCTCAGGGCAGGACTCTCTCCTCCCCACCCTCAGGAGCCTGAGCCCTCGGACCCACCTCCGGGCTCACTCACCTCCACATAATCCTCCATCATAGCATCCAGCAGCTCCAGGGAACTGAAGAATGTCACCAGGGAGGGGACGACACCCTGTGCCGCCATCGGGGTGGGCAGAGTGATGAGCTCCTGCTCTCAGGTGCCCCCATGAACCCTCCCCTGAAACCCCTCATCCCAGCCTCCTGCCCACCCCACGCTCCCACACAGAGCAGC
This sequence comes from Equus caballus, assembly GCF_041296265.1. NCBI lineage: Eukaryota > Metazoa > Chordata > Mammalia > Perissodactyla > Equidae > Equus > Equus caballus. The sequence goes on from NC_091707.1 coordinate 13,697,530, forward strand.
CTAGGATCCTCAGGACACCCCAGGACACACAATTCCCTCCTCCCCTCACCTCCAGGAACACGAAACTCCATCAGTCAAGTCCCAGGGCTGGCTGTTGGCCCCTCCCAGGGGCAGTGGCCCCTGCCCTTCCCCACCCCAAATCTGTCCTGCTGCCAGCCCTTCCAGGCCTCCTCCTGCTCACTGCCAATGCAGGCACATGATGCTTGGCAGCCACAACAGATGCGCCTGAGGAGGAAGGCCCCTCTCCTGAGGGAGGTCTCCAGCTGGGAGGGGGAGCCCCCTCTCCTCTGACTCCTAGGCCCCTCCCCCACAGTCACCCTCATCTGCTGTGGCTGCCTCTCCTGGGATCCCTGGCGGGCCCTCTCTGCAGTCACTAACACGGAGGTCGCCTCCTGTCGGGGCCGAGGACAGGGTCAGTGTGCCCGTACTCCCCTCCACATGTCCCCCAAGGCCCCTGATCTCAGACTCTGGCCATCGGCTCCAGTCCCCTGCTGCCTCTGCTGCTCCCACCTCCAGGGTGCTCTGATTCTAGACCTGTCCCAGCTCCAGGACTCAGTCCTGTGTGACCTTGGCCCTGCCCAGGCCACCCTGTCCCTCTTTCCTCATCTGAAAAGTGTGAGGAGAACGTCACCTGCTTCCAGGAGTCTCCTGAGGACACAGGGTCATCTGCGTGTCATCACTGCTCTCCCCTCACCTCTCGAGGAGGAGCCAGCACAAATCTCCTCCCTTTCCTGTCCTCCCTTGGATGGTAACACCCCGCTGGGAGGCCTGCACCTCTGATCATTTCCCTCCACCTCCCGGAGCAGGAGACAGAGGCCCCCAGAGGGGCAGTGACTGGCTCAAGGACAAACTGGGAGAGGCTGCTCCCCATTCCAGCTACAGGCCCTGTCCCTGCTTGCTTCACCGCAACCCTGGCTCCAAATCTGACCAAGGCCCCGACCTCTGGACTCCAGGGGTGCGTCCAGACCCCAGCTGAACGGACAGGGAGGGGGAGGGCAGGGTGTCTTGGGGGACCTGGCCGAGTGGCCCCAGCCTGCCCCACCCTCACAGGGCTCTCTGACCCCCAGCCTGGGCCGAGCCTTGCCATACCCTCACCTCCTAGGATGCCCTCGGGATGCTCCCCTCCCCCTCCTTCTGGCCTCCTTCCAGATCTCCAGCCTCCAGGTTACCTGCACCAGCAGCTCCCTGCTCACGCGTTCCTCTCTCCTGACCCACTTCTTCCAGGTTCGAGAACTCTCCCTGCGGGGTGGGGAAAGAAAGAAAGATAACAAGAAAAACTGTGGGATGCTTGAAGGCAAGTCCCATTTATTTGAGAACCCAGCAGATCCAAACTGCCTGGGGCCTGGGTGAGGGATTTCACTGGGCTGCCCTGAGCTCTAAGGTCCCCATGGGACTGCGGAGGGGCCTCTCCTCTTGTCCCCTGGGGCCTCCATTCCCAGATGTCCCAAACAGATCTCTTTGGAACAGTGTTGGTTTCAGCTGCATAGAGACTTCTGTTGATGCAAAGGAAACACTTGACAATCTCCACCTGGACTCAAGCCAGGATCTGGTCTGGAAGGAAATGAATCCCTGGGGCAGAACTGTTGGCCTAAGGGTGCTGAGAGACAGAGACCCAGCACCAAGGTCAGTCCCTGTGCCCGGCGTTCGCTGTCTCCCAGGTGGTCTCGGCTGACTTTGGGGGACATGCCGGCCCAAAGCAGGCTGCCTGGGCCACCTCACCCTCATGGTGCTTGGCTGGAGAGCAGCCTACCCACCTGGAAACTTGTCCCCAGGTCTCTTGGAGACGGGTAATGGGTAATGGCAGGACTCTGCAGGGCAGAAAGGTTTGTGTGGAGGGAAGAGAAGTTTCTGAGGCCTCGGCACTCCTGGGGAAGGGAAGAATTGGAGCTGTGAGGGGGAGCTGAAGCTCTGCGGCCTCTGGTTTCTGTCCCCTCACGGACTTCTCCTGTCCTGGATGTCACAGATGCCCAGGGAAGCCAGGGAGGGCACACCTGTCACCCGACGAGTAACACTGCCAGGCACAAGGATTTGTAGCTCAACACAAGGAAGGAAGTGAGCTTGTCCCCACTGGGACCTCAAGTCAAGGTCAATGTGGCCCTTGCAGGAGGGTCAAGGGACAGTCCAGGGACTAAGACCCCAGACTTCAACCCTGAGAGCTGAGAAACAAGAGGCAATTCCTACGCCTCCAGACAGGGCCTGCCAAGGCTTACCTCAGCCACCCTTATCCACAGCTCAACCACCCTGGCCCTGTCCTGCGCTGTCATGCTCCGGTCCCCAAGGCAAGTGAGGAGGATGCAATTGGCCACGGTGTTGTCGTGCATCACAGTGTCACGAACGGTGGGTGCCAGGTACTTGCGTTCCCTGTTGTCACGCTGGGACCAGATGGAGCCGAGGCAGTGGGCGGGCACCAACGTCTTGAACAGCTCCTGAAGAAGATTCAGAGTGTCACCCGACCCTGCAGCACCCCAGCTCGGCGTCCACAGTCCCCCATAGGCCCAGGCAGGGTGAGATCAGAGCTGGAGCTCAGGAAGCAGAGCATGTGGCCTGAGGCTTGTGGGAGTCCCTGGGTTTTGTCTGTGTCCACTGAATGCACCCAGTCCAGGATGACCCCAGACACAGTACTGTGGGGAAGGGAGGGGACATTTGCTCCCAGCCCTGTCTCACTTCCTCCAAGCTCCAGAACGCAGCCCACATATGCCCACCAGAAGGGCCATCATCCACCCTTCCCAGTCCCCATTCCCATGCACATTCCCACGAGGCAGGGACAACCCCCAGCTTTGTTTGACTGTCTCCACTGGAGTCAATACACATCACCTTCCTGCTAAGTGCTGAGGCTGTCCGGGCCACCTGCACAGATGGGGGATCCACCCAAGGACCAGGCAGCACTTCAGTGAGTGCCTATCCCCCACCAAAGGGCCAAACTCTGCCCACCTTCCACTCTCTCCCACCTCATTCATCGGCACAGCCACCCTGTGCAGCAGGTGCTCTGCACGTCGGTCTCTACTGTCCCCTGTTCACTAGGGCACAGCTAAGGCTTGGGGGGAAAGAAACCTGCCCAGGTCACACTGTTGGTAAGGGAGGGAGCAGGGGTTTGGACCCAGATCATCAGAATCCTGAGCAGGGAATGCCAGCTGTGGGGCAGCTCATGGCACCAGGAAGGCAGGGGCCACCAGCCCTGTGAGCCCAGCTACTCACTGCAGCCATCCTCGTCAGCTGCTCTGCCACCAGCTGGGGAGGGAAGTCCAAGAGGTTCGACCTCTCCTCCCGCAGCTGGTCCTTGGTGGTCACGGCCCAGGGGCAGCTGGGCTCTGGGGCTGGATCCAGACGGCTCGTGACTGGTGCAGATGGAAGTGGAAGGCTCAGTAGAGCGCAGCGTCCAGTGGGCTCCAGTTCAGGAGCTGGCTCTGGGGCTGCCTTTAATGGTGGCCCTTGCTCTGGTCCTGGAGTGGCTGACTCAGGGGATGCTGGCTCAGCTCTATCACAGGTGGTGAGACTGGAGGTGCAGCTGGCTCTAGCCCGGGGGCTGGTGCTGGCTCTGGCTCTGGAAGTGGCAGCAGCTTTGGAGCTGGCTCTGGAGCAGGATAAAGAGAAAGTTTCACTCACACACTTGACAGGTTCTGTGCCTTTCCAAAGACAGGAAGGACTCCACTGCCTTTAAGGGAACTCTAGCCCATGAACCTCAACATAGACAGTCTTCCCAGACTCCAGTCCCCTGACCTTTCTGTTCGGCCTCAATGGCCTTGAGCTGCTCCAGGTGGCCTGGCAGAAGGTAGGCATGGCCCTCCACGGGTGAGCCACCAAAGCTGACATGCAGAGTGGCCAGCTGCAGGGTCCAACAGGGAAACTGCAGGGGCTCCCTGCAATCCTGCCCTTGGCCCAGCCAGGTTCCCAGCAGGAAAGAGCACTGGGGGGAGGCAGATGGGCCAGAGAGTCACTGGCCCGGCCTTTCCTTAAACACTGCCTGCCCAAGGCACTCTTGTTAGCATCTGTGCCCCTGTGCCAGACCATCCCCCTCCAGGGGAGGGCCCGATCCCAGCCCTGAGCCCTGGCTGGCTGTCCTGGCAGTGCCAGGCCTGCTCATCCAGCAGGCTGAACACAGTCTGTGAGAGTCTCTTGTTCCCACCGACACTCTCCTCCCCAAGGGTCTGGACACAGCCCACCCAAGCCCTCCATGCATGTGGGCCACTGGAATGAAGACTTCAGCAGATTTGGGAGCAGCTTGCTCACACACCTCATACTATGGACCTCGGGGTGGTGCTCACAAGGGGTGGATGTGGAGAAAGGGAGGCAGAAGGATCCAGGACTCTGCTGGGGGTGGGTCTCTAGGGGACAACTCAGCCCAGCCTCCTTTCCAATTCTCAAGGGGCCTGGGACCCATGCACAGCTCTCTTTGAGTCCAGTCCTGCTGGAGTGGAAGCCACCAGAACTCAGCCTTCCCATGGGAATCACAAGATGGGTGAGATGCAGGGTTCTCCCAGGCCTGCCCCAGCCACAGCCTCCATCCTCTCCCCCCACCCTGTTTGCTAGACACAGGAGGCCCTCCATCTGGACCCAAAGACCACTCACTTTGGGAGGTGGTCCTGTCCTCCAGCATCCCGCACACAATGGGCCAAGCTGCCTCCATGTGTCCCAAAGGGGATGAGGGCATCGTCTGGGATGTAGGGTAGATGGGACCTGTGAATGATGTCAAGTGTGACTGTCTGACTCTCAGACTAGAGGGGAGGCCCAGGGAGGCTGTCTGCTTCATTCACTGAGTGACAGTGTGTCCAGAAGTCCTGCTCAGAGTAGGTCCTTCATAGATATTGTTGAATGAACTCCAACCAGAACCAACCCAGGTGTCTGAGTGGGCCTGTGGCCCCTCTGTGGCCCTAGAGATCCCTAAGTGGCTACACCAACGACAAGCACCAGGACCAGCTGAACGGCATCTCAACCTCCTTGACAGGGTGCTTTCCAGGTGCTTTTCCAAACTCAAAAAGCCACAAGCCAGTGAAGGGAGAGGAAGACTACTTTCCATGGGGGACAGACAAATAATCACCACCAGCAACCACAGCATGGCCCACCACCCTCTCTGCAGAGCCGGGCACCAGGGCAGCACCTGGATGCCTGATCCCATTCATCCCTGGGAGAAGCCTAGCAAGTTCATCCTCTCCCACCCCACGTTTCAGAGGAGCCAACTCAGGCTCAGAGAGATGTGGTGACATTCCCAAGACAAGACACACAGCTGGCAGTGGGCAGACTCACCACTGTGCTGAGGACGAGGCGGGCAGTCACCTGGTAAACAGCTGGTCCAGGACCTAGTGGGATGTGCTGGAGCCTGAGTAGCTGCAGAGGGAGGTGGTGACACTGCAGAGGACTCTGCTGGGGAAGGCTGTCAGCACAGACTCTGAGAGCCTCTGCATCATGCCTACCTGGAGGGCACGCATCCTGCAGGCCTCCGTTACAGACAGAGTGGACTCATCTTCATGCTGGGTGTGACAAGGAGGGTACAGGGTCAGGGCCACCACTGGAACCACCAGCTTTATCAAGGTTTGCAGCTGACCCAGGAACTCCTAGCCCCTCCCAGACATGTGCAACAGGAGACACAGGAGCTCCCACACTCAGCAAGGCTCTGGGCTTCCAAAGTACAATCTGACTTTGGGCGGGCGAAGGATTCCACATTGATCTCCCTCGAGGCCATTTGCTTGCTGAGAGACAACAGAGCTCCCTCTGTGAAGGGCACCAGCCCAGTGAATCCTCAACAGACACCCCCTCTCTAGAGAGGAGAATAGAGGCTTAGGCATGCCAAGTGGCTTCTCTAGGTCCTGTGGGTCAGAACTGAGAACTGCCCAAAGGGAGGGCTGAGGGCCAGCCCTTCTACTGCCTGAGGCTTCATCAGGCCCTGACCTGGAGGGAAATGTTATGTGGTCACCTCACCCCTTCCCGGTCTGGAAACACTGTACAAGGTAGTGACACACTCTGAGAATCCCTTTGACTTCCAAAACATGCTGATGGTTATTTCTCTTACATTAAAGGGAGTTTGAAGACCCTCGTTATCGAGGTTCCATGTTCCAAAAAAGGCAAAATTCAAAGATACTCAGGGCCTAGTGGGAAGTGACAATGACATCAACGTTTTCTCTAATCTTCCTAGGAAAATGCAAAGAGTGTCCTCCTACCCTCCTATGCAGCTGGTGGGGAGGAGCAGAAGTCCAGATTCCTTTGGGACTGTGGGACATTCAGGGGGGACAGCCCTGTTAGGGTCCCAGGAGAACGGCAGTTTGAGTCTGGATTCTGGGACAGGCCTGGTCATCTCAGGGGCCTGGGTGGTAAGAACCCTCCGTGCCCACTCTCACCTCAGAGCAGCCCTAGTTATTGATGGTGGCGTGGTGCAGCTGCCCCCTGTCCAGGGAGATGGAGTACCCCAAGCCATCCGCCAGCTCTTCAACCACCTCCTGCATGCAGCTCTGCAAAGACAGTGGCTGAGAACCGGGCCAGGAGGTCTCAGGAACCTGCCTCGACTTGGCCACAGGAGGAAACCCCAGCAGAGATCAGGTACCCAGCAGTGTCTGTGTAGAACTCCAGCCAGGGAGGGAATGAGATGACACCTAGAGGGCTCGGGACTGACATATGCATAGAGGAGCTTGGTCCCCAGCACCCACAATCCCATCCTGCTAGCCAACACCTAGGCTAGGAACATGACACACTGCCAGGTTTCCAACGCAGAGCAAAGGGCTCCTGCCCAGGATGGGTCCCCGCTCTGCGCCGCTGTCCCTCACTCCACTCCCCCAACACACAAGGAGGCTCAGAGGGGTGTGGGGCTGGGATCCCCTTGTGGCCTAACCCGGTTGGCCTGCCCTGTGTTACCTGAGGGCTCCTCCTGGCTAATGGCCAGAAGTGGTGCAGGTGAGGGCCAAGCCAATGTGTGTAGCGACTGAAAAGTCTCTGTTTCTTGGCTTTCCTGAAGCCACAGCCTCGACAAGTCGGGAGACAACAGCAGAGCATCCTGCTGTCTTGAACGTCTCCACTCAAGTGAGCTCAATAGGAGGCTATGTCTAGAATGTGGGCGCCTGGAGACCAGTGTGCTAAGTTCTGTTAGGGTCTGTCACCAAGGAAGTGAGGTCACATCCTCAAGCTTCCATTACCCGGGCCTCTTCTTTCAATCACACCAACCCTAAACCCCTCTGGGATCTTGGCTGCTCACCCTCCTTGTCCAAGTCATCTCCAGAACTGTACACAAATAGCCAGCAGAGAGCCCCACACAGGACCTTGAGATGGAACCAGGCTTCCTGCTTGAGGAAGCTGAGTTCAGGCCTCTTTTTCCCTAGAAGCTCTGTGTCCTGGAAACACCATTGTGCCTCCCAGGGCCTCCTCAATCCCTCAACCTGCACGATGGGGACGAGGCCAGAAATAGCTCCCTCAGGACGTCCTCAGCTGTAGAAGAGACAGTAGTGACAACACCTGGGGTCTGGTTTCACGTGTGTCTGATGCACACACTTAGAGATGAAAGAATGACAAGAGGGGGTGGGATATCGTGTGGAGTACCCCTCAAAACAGGCCTGTGTCACAGCTCTTGGACCTTGAGCAAGTCCCTGCCCCTCTGGGCCTCATTTCCACGTCTGCACCTTTAACGGGTTGAAATTAGAGGAAATTCAGATATTGCCAGTCACTGGCATGAAACCTTCCACGGTCTCCTGTTTCCCTTAGAGTCAGAGCCAAGTGCCTCATGTCGGCCTATGTGGAGCGCAGCCTCCACCACGGCGCTCAGTGCTCACTGTCTCCTGCTGTGCACATCCTTGTGGAAGTGCACAGTCATTAGGAAGTGACTTCTGAACAGAATGCAGCCAAGGTGATGGGATGTCACACAACCCGGGGTCAGTAACAGAAAGCCTGCCCCTTCCTTCTTACTCACATTCTTGAGCCCCCTCCCTCGTTCCCTCCTCCTGTTTCCATCTCTCTCTCTCTCTCTCTCTCTCTCTCTCTCTCTCTCTCTCTCTCTCTCTCTCTCCCTCTTATATCTCTGGATCTTGGGGGAGCAAGTGCACATGTTTTCAGTTCCCCTATGAAGAGGCTCCATAGGAGAGAACGGAGGGAATGATCGGCCAACAGACAGGCAGGAACTCCGACTTTCAGTCCAAACAAATCCTGTCAACATGCATGTGAGTGAACTTGGGAGCAAACGCTCCCCGAGTCGAGCTGCAATAGAGCCACAGCCCCTGCTTCACAGAGACCTTGAGGCAGAGGCACCGAGCTCAGCCGTGCCCCATTCCTGGCACACACACTTCGTGAGATGTTAAGGATTTGTACGTTCTAGGTGCAATGTCTTAGAGCAATGTCGTCAGAGAGCAACAGAAAAAAGCACAGTCTGCCAGTTCCTGCCACTCTGCCCTGCCGTGTCCCCATCTGCCCTCCTCTCTCTTCTCAGGCTCCTTGCAGCCACGCTGCCACCTCTCTGACCTTGTCTGGTCAGACCCACTTCTTCCTGTGAGTCTCTGCACGAGCGGTGCCTTCTCCCTGACACTCAAACTGTTCCCAGACACAGGCAGGCGTGCCTCTCATCTGTCACTCTGCTCACAGCAAATGTCACCTCTGTGAGGCCTTTCAGAGCCTCCCAGGCACAGTCTCCAACGTCACAGATCTCCCACCTAGAAGGGCATCTCATGGTTTCCTCCTTCTTGGTGTCATTTGGATAAAGTGATTCCATGAAGGAGGGCTTTCTGCTTGGCAGATGCAGAGGCAGCATCTTCCAGTGACCTCAGGAACATGACTGTCTCTTCTGGGCTAAATGTTTCCCCTCCCAAGTCCATTGTGAAAGGAAACCGTCATTTCTTCTCTTTCCTGGGTCTGGTTTCCCCCAAGAATACAGGGAGCCATCCCTTCTCCCTGGAATGCAGCACCAGCCCCTACACCCACAGCCAGAAAATTAGCGCCCAGCTTCAAACACCACCAGATCCTGAAGTCAGTTCCTGCTGAGGCCTCCCATCCATTTTGTAATTCAATGGTAACCCCTGAGGTCACCTAACTCTACAAGGCCAACATTACCCTGATACCAAAACCAGACAAGGACAACACAAAGAAGAAAAATTAAAAGCCGATACTGCTGATGAACATAAATTCAAAAATCCTCAAAAAATATTCACAAATCGAAACCAGCAATACATTAAACAGATCATACACCATGATCAAGTGGAATTTATACCAGGGACTAAAGGATGGTTCAACATCCGCCAGTCAATCGATGTGATACATGACATTGACCAAATGAGGAAGAAAAATCACATGAGCATCTCAATAGAGAAAGAATTTGACAAGACCAAACATCTATTTATGATAAAAACTTTTGGGGTCGGCCCAGTGGCGCAGTGGTTAAGTGCACACATTCTGCTTTGGCAGCCCGGGGTTTGCAAGTTTGGATCCCTGGTGCAGTCATGGCAGCACTTGGCAAGCCATGCTGTGATAGGCATCCCATTTATAAAGTAGAGGAAGATGGGCATGGATGTGAGCTCAGGGCCAGGCTTCCTCAGCAAAAAGAGGAGGATTGGCAGATGTTAGCTCAGGGCTAATCTTCCTGCAAAAAAGAAAAACTGTGAATAAAATTGGTATAGAAGGAAAGCACCTCAACATAATAAAGGCCATATACCACAAACGCACAACCAATATCGTACTTAATGGTGAAAAAGTGAAAACCATCCCTCCAATAAAGGAACAAGACAAGGGTGCCCACTCTTGCCAGTCCTATTCCACATAGTACTGGAGATTTTAGCCAGAGTAATTCAGTAAGAAAAAGAAATGAAAGGTATCCAAATTGGAAAGGAAGAAGTGAAACTATCGCTGTTTGCCAATGACATGATTCTATCTATAGAAAATCCTAAAGAATTCATCCGAAAACTATAAGAAATAATCAACAACTACAGCAAAGTTGCAGGATACAAAATCAGCTTACAAAAATCAGTTACATTTCTATATACTAACAATGAACCTGCAGAAAGAGAAGTCAAGAATACAATTCCATTTAGTATCCCCAAAAAAGAATAAAGCAAAAGAATAAATTTAACCAAAGAGGTGAAAGACCTTTACACTTAAAACTATAGGACAGTATTGAAAGAAGTTGAAGAAGATAGAAAAAAATGGAAAGATATTCCATGCTCATGGATTGGAAGAATAAAGATAGTTCAAATGGTCATATTACCTAAAGGAATCTACAGATTCAATGCAATCCCAAACAGAATCCCAATGACGTTCTTCACAGAAATAGAACAAAGAATCCCAAAATTTATAGGGAACAACAGAAGACCCCAAATAGCCACAACAATCCTGAAAAAAAAGAACACAGCTGCAGATATCACAATCCCTGACTTCAAAATATGCTACAAAGCTATGGGAATCAAGACAGCATAGTGTTGGCACAACACACACACACACACACAAACACATACACACAGATCAGTCGAACAGAATTGAAAGTTCAGAAATAAAACCAAACACCTGGGGCCGGCTCCATGGCCAAGTGGTTAAGTTCGCACGCTCTGCTGCGGCGACCCAGGGTACCGCTCGTCAGGCCACGTTGAGGTGGCATCCCACATCCCACAACTAGAAGGACATGCAACTCAGATATAGAACTGTGTACAGGGGGAGTTTGGGGAGATAAAGTAGAAAAAAAAATTGGCAACAGTTGTTAGCCCAGGTGCCAATCTTTAAAAAAAAAAAAAAACACCTAGAGATAGCTAATCTTTGACAATGGAGCCAAGAACACACAAAGGAGAGAGGAGAGTTCTTTCAATATACGATGGGAAACGGGACAGCCATATGCAAAAGAATGGAAGAAGCCTATTTTCTAACACCAGACACAGAAATTAATTCAAAATGGATTAAAGACCTGAATGTAAGACCTGAAACCGTAAAACTCCTAGAAGAAAATATCAGCAGTACGCTCTTTGACATTGGTCTCAGCAGGATCGTTTTGAATATCATGTCTACTCAGGCAAGGGAAACAAAAGAAAAAGTAAACAAATGGGACTACATCAAACTAAAATGTTTCCACAAGGCAAAGGAAACCATGCACAAAACAAAAAGACAACCCACCAACTTGGAGAAAATATTTGCAAATCATATATCTGACAAAGGGTTAATTTCCAAAATGTAGAAACAACTCATAGAACTCAACAACAACAAAAACCAACCTGATCAAAAAATGTCGAGAGGATATGAACAGACATTTTTCCAAAGAAGATATACAGATGGCCAACAGGCACATGGAAAACATGTCCAACATCACGAATTAGGAGGGAAATGCAAATCAAAACTACAATGAGATGTCACCTTATCCCTCTCGGAATGGCTATAATTACCAAGACAAAAAACAACAAATCTTAGAGAGGTTGTGGAGAAAAAGGAAACCCTCATACACTGCTGGTGGGAATGCAAACTGGTGCAGCCACTATGGAAAACTATGGAGATTCCTCAAAAATTAAAAATAGATATACCATATGATCCAGTTATTCCACTCCTGGACAGTTATCCAAAGAACTTGAAATCAACAATTCAAAGAGAATTATGCACCCATATGTTCATTGCAGCCTTATTCACAATAGCCAAGATGTGGAAGCAACCCAAGTGTCCTTCAACTGATGATTGGATAAAGAAGATGTGGTGTATATATACAATGGAATATTACTGTCACATTTGAAACAACATGGATGGACCCTGAGGGTGTAATGTTAAGTGAAAATAAGCCAGACAAAGACAAACACTGCATGATTTCACTCATCTGTGGAAGATAAACAAACACATGGTTAAAGAGAACAGATTAGTGGTTACCAGACGGAAAGGGGATTGAGGGGCAGGCATAAGGGTTAAAGGGCACATGTACATGGTGAGTCACAATAATGTACAACTGAAATTTCACAATCTTATAAACTGTTATGACCTCAATAAAATCTATTTTAAAAGTGTGAGATGGTAAAATGCAGATCAATTTTTTGAAAAGTGGAAACTGGCTTTGAGAGAATGCGCCTATGCTCCTGTGGCTTAAAAATCAAACAACAAAGTGCAATAATATGCACCTGTCGGTTAGAAATCAAAGCGGTATCTTCGAGGTCAGGTAATGAAAGAACCGTTTGCCTTACTCTCTCCCAAAGATAACAGAGGATTTTAAAGCACATCCCAACATCTGGAAGCACAACCGAAAGACACATACTTGGCAGTTGACATAACATGCACATTGCTTTTATGAGCTGTGAATGATGAGTATTAAGGTAAGAACTGCCAAGGAATCTGGCCTGACAGAAGTGCTATCAAAATATTAAACGAAAATCAATTACACACCTGTTGGTAATCAGAGAGATTAGTGACAACATAAATGTTTGAAAGATCAGGGATTATAATTTCTATTAAACCCCCACTTAAGTTTTTTGTACTGTGCAGAAGAAAATTAGATACTGGAGACCAGAAGAAGGCTATTATAAACTTAACTATATGGTGACTCCAGTTTCACACATGAAATTTTTCTGGCGTTGTTAACATAAACTTGTGCCACTGTTACACAGTCTTTGAAAAGACAAATAATTTTCCTCTACAGGGATATAAGCCAAGAGGCAGTTGCTTTCATTTGGCAAGGACTATAATACAGCATCATTCTTCTAGCTCTTCCTATAATTTTATAAGTACCCAATTCCCTGGATTAAAGATTTCACTGCAGAAAATTCATACATGCATTCTGTTGTCTATACAGAACCCAAAGAACAAAGTAAGAGACGTAAAAATAATTTACAGAAATTAACAAAGAACAGACCTTTATAATGTGAAAAGTTAGAAGATTGAACTACATAAATAAGGTAAATTGTAGATTACTTTGCAATACACTAATACAAGTATCATGATTTAGGTCTTCCATGGTTTGAGACTTGTTATTCTAGACAAACTCTCTAATCCTGAGGCAAAGTGTCCTGTACAGAGAAAATTTCTTAGCTGAAGAGGTTTTTAGGGCCTGCTTTATGTCCCTGTTTCAGACTGTACATAAAAGGTTTTAGCAGGGGTGTCATTATAGTCTACGTCACTGGGGCTGTTGCACTTGTGCTGGAGTTTTGTACGGCACAGAACGAAGATGCTTTCCAAGGACTGTGCAATAGAAGAGACCACTGAGACCTGAGACTAGAAGCGGAAAATGCTTTATACATGCCCCCAGCTCATGAAATTTTCAGAAAAGAGGTTACAATGTTAGAGCAAGGGAAAAGAGGATCAGTGAGTGAATTAACACCCACAAGTCCAGCTACAAACTTCATCACTAGCACATTGAGGGAGGTGTCAGAACAGGCAAGGAGGATCACCTGATTGAGTTCACAGAAAAAATAAGGGATTTCTGACTCTGTACAAAAAGAAAGTCACAAAATGATTAAGCCCTGTAATAAAGACTCCAGAACTCTCAAAAACCAGGATGCCAGAGCAGGATACCATAGAGCTTGGGCTTTGTTATGACCATGTAGTGCAATGGGTGACAGACGGCTACACACTGATCACAGGCCATCAATGAAAAGAGGAATTTATCTAATCCTCCAAAAAGGAAACAAAAACACAACTGGGTGAGGCAGCCTTCATAGGTTATGATATTGGATGTTCAGCAACATATTTGTTATGGTCGTGGAGGGGGAGCAGGTATCTGCAGAGGGCACATTGGAGAGAAAGACATACATGGGAGGGTAGGGAGGGAGTCAGTGATAGTAGCCAAAATCAGCAGAGTTCCCAAGGAACATGACTAGACACATTGATGGGAACGGCCAAAAGAGCAGTGGCTGTAACTCTGCTTCTTCTGAGAGTCCCAGGAGGATAAAGTCAGTAATGCGGATTTCATTTCTTTGCTATATGTAACTGATGAAACGGCTGGAATAAAGACAAGAGCATTGCAAATTTAGCCAAAAGCAGTGATCAAAAATTAAGAGCAATGCTGTGATAACTGTTTTAAACACCTTTACTTAGTTAATTTTTCTATATTATCTACGGATCTAGCACATGTAGCTGATAATGTCAAGAAATCCCACATGCCCTGTGCCTTCCACGCAGATGAAACTGATTATCCATCCTCACTCTTAATCGAAACATTTCCAAGGCAATGCTTTCCTACATAAATTCCCTGAGGCTTTTTTTTGTTTATTTTAACAAATATTGTTACCTATTTTCTTGTGCCAACTATTGCTGAACACTTTGGGGAAAGCAGTGATATTAACTTTACATAAGCTTGATCTTGAAGAGATTTGTTCTAGGATATGTGTGTGTTCCACTTGACAATAGAATATTAGTATATCAGTAAATGATATTTCAAGTGATGGTTACATATATGTAATTATATGTGATATCTAAACAGCATACATTTTGTGTAATGTATACAAATTGGATACGTCATCCCTCCATAATTTTCTCTCTCTCTCAGTTTCCAGTTGGTCTACATTCTGCATTTTTTACTGCATAACACAGCTTCAACTTGCTTTACCTGTGTATACTTCACTGATAACTTCCGTACTCCTTACACACACACCCACACACAGAGAAAGAGGAAGAAAGAGATAGATCCATGATTGTAGTATCGTGTACCCTTCACCTAAATCATCACTGCTTTAGGCAGTAGAGAAGAGGCTAGTAGATGAGCCAAAGAGCTCTCTCTTCTAGGAGAGTTGAGTTTTGTAATCCAGGCATTCCAATGGAGTCATCATGGCTTAAGGATCAAAAACACCAGTCGGAGTTGGAAGCGTTAACACCAATCCTTCCCCAACTCTTCCAAAAATTCAAGTGGAGGAAATACTTTCTAATTAATTTCATAAAGCCAGCATTGCACTGACACCAAAGCCAGATAGAGACATTGCAAGAAAAGAAAAGTACAGACCAACACTCCTTAGGAATATACATGCAAAAATCTTTGACCAAATACTAGCAAACTGAATTTGGCAGGCTTTTATTCATGCTATATAAAATTTGCAACGTGACGAAGTGGAATTCATTCTTGGGATATAAGGATGGTTTGATTTATGAAAAATCATTCCTGTAATACATCATATTGACAGTATTAAAGGAAAAAAAGCACACGATCATCTCAATTGCTGCAGAAAGATAACGAGAAACTTCAGCATATTTTCATAATAAAAACATTCAACAAACTAGGAATGGAAGGAACTTCCTTAAGCTAATGAAAGCCATATATGAGAACCCACCACTGACGTCGTATTCAATGGTGAAAGGCTGAAAACGTACCCTGAGATCAGAAACAAGGAAAGCATATCTTCTTTCACAACTTCTATTCAACATTTTATTGCAAGTTGTAAACAGAGCAGGTAGGCAAGAAAAAGAAATAAAGATACAAAATTAAAAAGGGAGAAGTAAAATGACTTCTGTTCAGAGAGGACATTATCTTATTTTTTAAAAAAGCATAAATCTTCACAAAAAATAAAAACTATTAAGATAATACATTCAGCAAAGCTGCAGAATACAAAATCAACCACAAAACTCATTTGCTTTTCCGCATGCTATTACTGAGCAATTGAAAAAGAAAATTAAGAAAATAATTCCGTTTACAATAGCATCACAGAAAATAAATAGTTAAGAATATCCAGGAGACAAAATGTTTGTGCACATGAAACTATAAAACAAATACAAACTACAAAACAATACAAAGAAGATATAAATAAGAAGAACCATATCCCATGTTCACGGTCTGGAAAATTGTAAATTGTTAAGATGAGAATACTATGCAAAGTGATCCATAGAGTCAATGCAATTTCTATCAAATTGCCAACCATTTTAATGAATTAGAAAATCCCATTTTAAAGTTCACATGGAATTGCCGAGGACCCCAAATACCAAAACAATGATAAAAAAGAACAAAGTTGTACGAATCACAATTCCTGATTTCAAACCTTGTTACAAAACTACAGTAATAAAACCAGCTTGATACTGTCATAAAGACGGAAATATAAACCAGTAGAATATAACGGAGAGCCCAGAAATGCACATATATTTATGTATATATGTAAAAATGATTTTTGGCAAGGATGCCAACAACATTCAATATAAAAATGACAGTCTTCAATAAACGGTGCTAGAAAAATTGGATACACATGCAAAAGAATGAAAATGGACTCTTTTTTTAACTTATTTTATTGCAGTAACATTGGATTATAACATTATATGGCTTTCAGACGTACATCATAATATATTTCGAATTCTGTGTAGACTCCATCATGTTCACCACCCAAAAACTAATTATAGCCCATCACCTCACATGGGAGCTTAATCCCCCCTTTTGCCCTCCCCCCTCCTCCCTTCCCCTATGGTAACCACCAATCCAATCTCCATTGCTATGTGTTAGTTTGTCGTTGCTCTTATCTTCTACTTATGAGCGAGATCATACGGTATTTGATTTTTCTCCTTTGGACTTATTTCACTTTGCATAATACGCTCCAAGAGCCATCCATGTTGTCACAAATGGCCGGATTTCATCATTTCTTATGGCTGAGTGGTATTCCATTGTGTATATATACCACATCTTCTTTATCCATTCATCTCCTGATGGATACCTAGGTTGATTCCAAGACTTGGCTATTGTGAATAACGCTGCAATGAACATAGGGGTGCATGTATCTTTATTCATTTGCGTTTTCAAGTTCTTTGGACTCTTTCTTTACACTATATACAAAAAATTACTCAGAATGGATTACAGAACTAAATATGAGATAAAAATATGTTACGTTTAGAAGAAAACATAGGAGGAAATCTTTGTGTTGTTGAATTTAGCAATGGTTTGTTTGGCAATGACACCAAAAGCACAGCTAACACAACAAAATCAATAAACTACACTGCAAGAAAATTAAACTTTTTGTGCATCAAATATGCAATCAACAGCATGAAAAGAAAACCCATAGAATGGGGAGGACATCTACAAATCTTCTATCTTATAAGGGATTAACATCTAGTATATATAGAAAGCTATTACAACTTAACAACCAAAAACAAACAAATGGATTAAAATATGGGCAAAGTTAGTGGTTAAGTTTGGCGTGCTCTGCTTTGGTGGCATGGGTTCTGTTCCCGGGTGCAGACCTGCTGTGGCAGTGACTCACGTACAAAATAGAGGAAGATATTAGCTCAGGGTAAATCTTCCTCAAGCAAAAAGATGAAGATTGGCTACAGATGTTAGCTCAGGGTGAATCTTCCTCAGCAATAAATACATAAATAAATGGCTGAAGGAAGTGAATATACATTTCTCCAAAGAAGATATACAAATAGCCAATAAATACATGAAAAGATATTCAACATTGTTACTCATTAGGGAAATGAAAATCAACACCATAATGCTATACCACTTAACACCAAGTAAATGGATATTATTGAAGAAAAAAGTAAGAAGTGTTGGCTAGGGTGTGGAGAGATTGGAACCCCTGTACACTGCTGCTGAGAATAAAAGTGGTGCAGCCCCTGTGAAAAAGAGTGTGGGTCTTCCAGAAAATGTATACACTGAATTATCATATGACCACCATTTCCAACCCTAGGTACATCCACAAAAGGATTGAAAGCAAGGATTCAGTCAGATATTTGTACACCAGTAGTCCTAAGAGCATTCTTCACAATAGCCAAAATGTTCCAATCCTACCAGTGGACTAAAAGAGTAACAAAATGTGATGTATGCATGCAGTGAAATATTACTCACAAAAAATGAATGAAATACTGATATATATCACCACATGGATGATCCTTGAAGACACTGTGTTAAGTGAAATAAGCCAGACACATGCGCACTCACACACACACACAAATATTGCATGACTCTATACATATGGCACATTGGTAAAGTTATATTCAAAGAAACAGAAAGTAGAACAGAGATGACCAGGGGGTACAGGGAGGATGAAGAGGAGTAACTCTTTAAAGGGCAAAAGGTTTGAGTTTGGGATAATTAAAAAAATAATAATAATAAAAACTTCTGGAGAAAGACAGTGGTGAAAGCTTCACAAAAATGTGAATGTATTTTATGCCAGTGAGTTTTATACTTAAAATTGTCAAAATGGTAAGTTTTATGTTACATATATGTGGCTATAATAAAAACTATTCGTTTCCGACAAAAACTACTAGTGAATTGTTCCAAACATTTAAGAAAGAAATCATACTAATTCCTAACAATCTGTTCCAGAAAATATAACCAGAGACAACACTTTCCAATTAATCTTATGAGGCCAGCAGTACCCTAAAAGCAAAACTAGAGAGTTTAAAATTAGGGAAAACTTGAGAACAACAATTCTCGTAAATGAGCACATACCGTCTTCTATGAAATATTAGAAAACGGAAGCCAACAATGTAAAACAATCATACACCAGGACAAAGAGGAAATTTTTTCAGGTATGCAAGGTTGTATCAGCATTCCAAAATCAAATCAATGTGATCCACCCTGTCACAGGCTAAAGGAGAAATTTATACAAATATGTTAGTTGGTATGGGGGGAAGTCATCAGATAGTACAGATTAGATATCTGAGGTTCTTTCTCTATCAATCGCACCTCATTAAAGCTCTTACAAAAATGAACTTAGATATAGAATTTACATTTTCACAAACTTTTAGAAAATGGAACAGTGACCTAAATGTAATGCAAAACAATAAAACTTCTAAAAAGATTATGCAACAAACTCTAAGTGGACTCAAATCTGGAATTATGTTATTAAGATACAAACTGAAAATATAATCTATGAAAAGAAAAACTGATGTTAGACTTTATTTATTATTTTGGTAAGGAAGATTGACCCTGAGCTAACATCTGTGCCGATTTTCCTGTATTTGGCCTGTAGGATGCTGTCACGGCATGGCTTGACAAGCTGTGTGTAGGCCTATACCCAGGATCCGAACCTGTGAACCCCAGGCTGCCGAAGTGGAGTGCGTGAACTTCACCACTGTGCCAGCGGGCCGGCACCAAGTTAGACTTTATTAAATTAAAAACTCCTGCTTTGTGGAAGGCAAAATTGATGAGTCAAAAGACAAATTACAGACTGGCTGACAATATTCGCAAAACAGATATATGATAAAGAAAATATGTCCAAGATATATGTAAAGAATTCTTAAAAGTCAACCATAACAAAACAATAAGCAACCTTATTGAAAAATGGGCAAAAGACCTGAATATATTCCTCACCAAAGAAGGCATACAGATGGCAATTGAGCCTGAGGACAGACAACCACCGCCATAGGTCATTCGGGAATTTCAAATAAAACCTCAATGAGACACTTCTACACACCTATTAGAACTGATAAATCCAGGATACTGACAATACCAACTGCATGTGAGGATGTGTGGCAAAACAGACTCTCATTCATTGTGATCTGGAAAACAAAATGGTACAGCGATATCAGAAGACGGTTTGGCAGTTTCTTACAAATATGAGCATAGTCTTACCACTCAATCCAGCAACTGCATTCTTAGGTATTTACCCAAGTAATTTGAAAATAGGTTTACAAAACACCTGTGGGCTAATATAGATAGTAGCTTTATTTATACTTTCTAAGCACTGGAAATGACCAAGATGTTCTTCAATAGGTGAGTGGAGAAAGAACCGGGGTACGGCTATAAAATGGATTATTATTATTTAGAGATAAAAGGAAACAAAGCATTAAGTCACAAAAAGACATGAATGAATTTTAACGCTTATTTCTAAGTAAAATAAGCAATCTGAAGAGGCTATTGTATAACACTAATTTTATGCCATTCTAGGAAAGGCAAATATATAGAGACAATAACATGTTAGTGGTAGCATGGTCTTCATGGAAGAGGAAGAAGAGTCGAATGGATAAAGCACAAGGGATTTTTTAGTGCAGTGAAATTATTCTGCATAATACTGTAAATATGGACAAAACATTAGATAGTTATCAAAACCTTGAAATTTACAGCACAGAGAGTGAAACAATGTGTGCAAACAAAAAGCCATGTAGGTGTCCAAGAAAATCCCAAAAGTGAATGAAAAATGTGAAAAAAAATCTAACTGTATTACAAATGTATGAAACAGTCTGAATGAAGGGAGTGGGTGAAAAGGTGCAGAAATATGTAATTTGGGAAGTGAGTCAAGTCTGTAAAACTGAAGATGAAGGAAACTGTGCAGAAGCACTGTACTGTAGCTGATTAAGTTGTGACCAAGGGGGTATTGTTAACAATGCTGATACTTCTAGACATGTGGACTGAAAATGACCGTATAAATAAATGGATAGTGAACAGTGGGGACAAGGTTATTATTTGGAGCAGGAGTTTAGAGATAAGCAAGGAGAAGAGGCTAGAATGATCCACGTGGAGACAGAGTTGGAGACATCAGTGTGAACATACTTTAGCTGAACACAGACACAGAAGGCTGTGTATAGATACATTCATAGGTGTTTGAATACCCACAGGCTACTACGAACAGATATATTTCCCTGCTATGTCCTCTGAAAGGATCTAATGCCCTGACAGCAGCAAACACACCTGGTATGCAGGTCTTAATTCTAATACCACTTTCCAACAAAAGGATACAGTGCTCCTTGTAGAAACAACCGATTCTAGGATTCGGCAAGGAAATGCAGGAAAATGAGACTAAAGTGTCATTCAACATAAGAAAGTAATGAAACGCTACTCAAAAAAAGCCAAGAATGCTGGGGGTACGCCAAAGGGACACATCAGTGAACTGAAGGAGTTCTCAATCCCCAAAGCTGGAACAATTTGATCAACCAAATAAATAAAGTAGTTGGATTATAACCCGGAGAGTGCATGAATATCAATGACTGCATACCAACGTAAATAACTGAATAATAAGGAAATGAAAAGACACAAATCTCCTGCGTGGGAGAATACCAATGATTCAGTCGGACATTCTGCTCTAAAGGAGGTCGAGCCTAACTCCCCACTTCTTAGGCGCAGGCTGCACAGACAAAAGTCCCTACAAAGGGGACGGTGTGGACAGAGGGGACAGGGTAACTGCACAGGGGAGATATCTGACAAACGCAGCCTCAGCCAGGTGACCAACATCAATGGGAGGAAGTCACAGGGAGAGCATGGACCCTTGAAATGATGAGATGAAAGTGGCAATTTACCTCTCTGATCTTCTTGCCCCAAATCCATAATCCCAATCTAATCATGAGAATAAAACAGACAAATTCTGTTGAAGAACATTTTACAAAACACCTGACCATTACTCCCTACAACTACCAAGTTCTTCAAAAACAATGAAAGCCAAGAACCTGTCACAGCCAGGGGAGGCTAGGCAGAAAGGACTAAATGTAGTGTAGGATAACAGATAGGATGTGTTCATAAGAGCAGAAACTGGGAATGGAGCTGATGGAAACTCTCTGTACTATCACAGCAAGTTTTTGTAACTGTACAACTGTTCAAAAAATAAAGTTAATTAAAAATCAGAGTACTAGCGAAATGCAAAATACCTGGAAACCATGAGTCTGAACATGTCTCCAGACTCCATGGTGTGCCCTGCACAAGCACTATCACTACAGTCAGTCACATTCTTCATAAAATAGGATAATGATACCAAATTCATAGTTTCTAGGAGATTTAAATGATGAATATAACATTTCTGGCATTGTTTCTAGTAAAAATTCACTAGTTAATGGAAAAAGTAGTCGGAATTTTTGGATACATTATTTTTCACCCCTCAGAGACCTGCTGCTCTCCTTCCACTCCCAGCATTTCTGTGCTGTTTCTGTCCCTCAGCCTCTCTCACACTCTGAATGCGGCAATAGTCTGTTCCTCACATTGACCTGGGTGACTTTTACACAGAGCAGACCTGATCATGGCCGTCCCCTCGCATGATACCTGCACTTACTGTCCACTAATTTCAGAATCAAACCACAATCCTGTGGCCAAAATATAAGGCTCTTTCTTCATCTGACTGTGTTCTCTCTGACCAGGATCATGTGGTTTCATTTCCCACACTCTGCTACTGAGTATTGGTCAGATAGTAATAATCTACATTACAATTACAATGTCATATTATCATTTTATAAACACACATTACAGTCTAATTAACCCCTAAATGTCCTCCTCTCCGGGCTCATCCTAGAGTGCTCCCACCTCTCGACTACCTGGGAGAATTCCAACACCTTGTTCAAGGCTGAGCACAGTCACAAGCTTGTCTGTGATGCTTTCACTAAACTCTCACTGAAGAGTCAACTTCTTTGGATAAACTTTACCAGAGTTCAACATCACCTCAGGATATTACAGTTTTTTTACATCTCTCATCATGTTTAGACAATGAGTACCTTGTGAGAATAAACAGTGTCTTAGTCATTACTTAATATCCAGAATAAAGTTTAGTGCCTACTGTATATTAAGTGCTGGATGAAAAAGATTTTTTTAATGACTGGGTAAACAAATTATTGAAGAAGCATAAACAGACATTCCCAAAATGGGAGAAAAAGAATAAATCGTGAAAGACAAGGAAATACTATTGAGGAATGAAGGCCCCATGATTAAGCACAAACACTGGAAAAGATAGATCAGAGAAAGATGTTTGATTCCCAAGTTTCCTTCCAGAATCAGAGTCTCTATTGGCAGCACTTGCTGTTACTACATTCTGTATAACTTGCTTTCCCTACTGATGCCCCCAAAGTAACTACCAATAAAAAGTTTCCCTCACACCATCACACAGTCCCTGAGCACTTGTGAAAATGCTGTGCTCACCTAGATATCATCACAGAACAGCCTGAGAGCACTGATCCACTTTCCTCCATGGATGAGTAATAATGTTGGAAGTTATGCCTACATGAAAGGCAGATGGCCCCATTCATGAAGTTTCCAGAACACAATGATGTTTTCTTATCACCTGAGATTGGGAGAATAGATTGTAGTGGGTATAGCAGAAGCATTTATGGTTTCTATGTCTTTAGGGGCTCAATTCCCATGAATTTCATTAATGAAATATTCTTTGTCTCTCCTCCCCTTAGGAGACTTAGTTCTCCGGAGTTAGGAGACAACAAACAGGATGCCAGTTTGTCCCAACTTTCATCTTGGGAAACAGCTTTGGCGTTCCGTGATCGCCTCTTCTCCTATAAAACTTCTGTGTCCCAGGAGGAGGTCACCTCTCTTTAGGTGTTTTCACTGTTAACATCAGAATATCTAATAATAATTCTCCAATCCTTGATTTGTAAGAGAGATTCTGAATACCTTAATATCTTCTTTCTCCAAATGGCTCACAATCATGGAACCTCCCCTGCTCAAGAGCATTTCTCCTTTTTCCCTGCTTCTCCTTTCTTTCATTGTAGACAATATCTGCTTAATGTCACTTAACCATTTGCTTTTTTGGGCATTTTGCAAATTATTATGCAGCAATTACTATATGGTAGGCACTAAACTATGTCCCAAGGATGAAGAAAAGTGTAAGAAATTGTTCCTTCTCTTAAGGAGTTCACAGGATAAGAGACATAAAATAAATGAATGCAATAACCTGAGGTGGCACTGAAATCTGGCGAAGAGGATATAAACATAGTCAACTCTTCCAGGGGAGGTTAGTGAAGGCCACACAGACATGCTTATAATACTACTGAGCCTTGAAGGTGAATAAGAGGGTAAAATGTCTCCAGGAAGAGAGATCACAAGATAAATGTGGGTGATAATTGAATTGTAAGGTGTACACAAGATATTTCAAAGAGTTTATTATTTTGACCAAAAGTCAGGGGCAAAGGGTGAAAATTGAACCATGATCCTGGGCAGGTAGACAGCATTCAGAAAACAGAAATGCACATATTTTGGCTACAGAATTGATACTTATTTATGAAAATAGTGGAGAGTCAGTGCAGATTTCATGACAAGGGATGCCAAGGATGAAGTTCACATGTGGAAAAGCCATCCTGGGACAATGTCAGACACAGACTATCGCCATCAGAAAAGTCAAAGCAATTGAGGATTACTAGGAGAGCACAGAGGACGTGTAAATGGAAAGATAGGAAATGAATGGTCTCCAAATCTGGTTTAAGTCCATTAAAAGAACAAAAATCTTGCATGAATACAGCTGTTCTCTTGAAATAATCACCTTCACATTTTTGTCTTAATGAAAATGTGGCTACTCCCAAATGCAACACTTCTCTCACAACCCTTGTTGAAGACTGGAAAAGCAATTTCCTGGAGATGTCAGGCGCTGTCCCCATCAAAAATTAATACTTTGAAGATACAAGAGGCCTAATCCACAAGTTTCTCCATCTTACCTATTAGACAGAACTTAAACTCAGGGATGTGATAATGTACTGGGAAGTTAGACCTCTAGAAGGCAGGAGGGTTAAATGAAAAGGAGGAAGCAAAACTGGCTCCCACTGACTTCTAAGCTGATCTCCAAGAAACAGAGAATCAGTAGAAAAACCTCCCTCTTGAACAGACCAGTGTCTCTCACGGAAATTATGCGCTCAGGGGTTGGAATAACCAGAGGAAAGTGTACCTAATGAGCAGATATAAGCATTTGTAAATGTCCCTTCTGCTGTAGTCCCTCAGCATGTGCCACCTTGGACTGGGTGGGACGTGGTTGCTGCTTTTGGAGTCCTAAGTCTTGTTCATAACTGAGGTTTGACTCCTTCTTGTTCTCTTGACTGGTGATAGAACTTCAGTCTCTCTCTTCTACCATCCAAGGAGAAATCATATTTCTACTTAGAGACCCTCCTCTCAGAGACAACATCCATGTCATTCCAAGAGCTGTAGACACCGTGGGAAAGGTTCAAGATCATGAAATCTAAGAAGGCTTATCTGAGGTGACCTGAGAGCCAATCCTGCCTAACCCAGATTGCAGAGCTCACTGTGTTTGTTTGCTTTATCAAGTAATTAATGTATTCACTTGTAATGTCAAAACAAAAAGTGAACGTTGAATTCAGCAATACACGGGTCCAATGTTGACAGTTAAATTAGAGTAATGGATGCTCAGTTAGAAAAGGGAATGAGAGGTGTAAAGTTCTCCCAACAAAAGCAGAACAGAAGTCTAGGGATCTTTGCAGTTAATGAGTGTGGGAAAATAGCGTATCAACTGAGAAGGGAAGTACAGTGAAGTGAGGGCATTTCTGTCTTTATTTTTGAAGTGAAGCATATTTGACTGTATTTCCCTAAAGATGAGAAAGATCCAGACTAAGGAATGCTTGAAAATATTATCTTACATCAGCAGGTCATGAGGCATATCCATCATGCTATCTTCTCACTCTGGGTATTCGCATGATAGAAAATTATGTAACGTGTGAAAAGAGGTATGCTGATGAGCTTTACTTTCCAGTTATTTCATTATCTGTGAACCTTACTGTGTTTGTGGATTTGTAGCCCTTCGCTTTTCTGCTGTGAATTGTCCATGGGAGTCCTTAGCTTTTGTATGATGAGGTCACAGTGTTGCTATTCCTGTTTCTGTATTTATTCCCTCAAAAAGTAAAAGCATTTTTTTTCACCAACTAGCTGTTTTCCTTTTGGTTCACTGGTTCATGTATAGATCTATTGAGGAGAAGGTGTAAGAGTTTATAAATTCTGTGGTCAATTCTATCAGTCATTTATTTTGTGTTCCTCCTTTGCTTTGTAACTGAAAGATGAGCTGTCATTTTTATTCTTCACTTGAGAATCTTTGCTTTAAACAAAAATCAAAGTGAAGGTTCTTCTGCATATTGTGCTAATAAATCACTCATTATACATATTTCCAACTTGTTTTAACATCTCTGTTAATCCTTGTTTTTTCCTTTTTGTGTTTTGTGATTACATTTATTTCTAAAAGGTGTATCACTTTTGCCCATAATCTGGAAGCCAATCTCCTTTACATTTGATTAAAGATTATCTGTATCTACAATAAGCATATTTAAACTCCTGTATCTTCATATGAAATAAAATTATAACTTTAGATACTGCTTCCTCTCTGAATTTCAAAAAAACCTTTTTGTTATATTCCTTTTTTCCAAGTCTTCAGCAATTTAATCATGAATAGCCAGTCATGAATGTCATTAAATTTTAATATTTTATATTTGTATGAAGTTGATTTCTGATTTTCAATCTCTTTGGTTTCCTACAGTTGTTTTGAAAGTACTACATTCAGCCAATAGCATCCTCACTGTGATTCTTCCTTACCTAGTTGCTAGTTTTTTTTTTAAAAAAACTTTTCTTTTGATGTATGCACCCATACATATTTACACACCTTAAGTTCAAATGCATGAGCAGACTCTTGTGCACATGAGAAGTGCTCTTTATGTTTTAGGAAAGTTTTTTATTCCATCTTGTCTCTCCCTTTCTTTCTTACTCAATGGTACCTTACGGACATCACTCTAATAAACAAGTGAAATGCTGATTCATTATTTTGATGGTCCCCAAATTTCTCATGATGTGGCTGTGTCATTTACACTTTTGATGTTCTTTTATATTCTTTATCAAAATTTCTGATATACCTATACAACAAAAACATTTTGAGATGGTTAATGAAAACTGTGGCTCTTACCGGGGCAATTTTGTTCCAAAGGGGCATTAGCAGCATCCAGAGATGCTTTGGGCTGTGGCATTGGAGAGGGGTGGGTGGAGGCCTGCAATGCACAGAACAGACCCCACCTCAGACGATGATCTGCCCCAGAATGCCAATCATGCTGAGATTGAGAAATTCTGAATTAAAGAAAATCTCTGTTTTTAATATTTATAGCTGAGCTCTAAAATATTGCTTACTTCTCACATCCACTGCATAACAGAGATGGAATATCCTGAGATTATAGACAAAGAACCAAGGGCTTAAAAGTACAGTTTCCTGTCATGAGGGAAATACATGAGAGGGATGTGTAAACTTGTGTATGCAGAAGCTGAACTACTGAGGCCAACTTTTGATCACAATGTCAGACCTAAGGTGTGTGAGAGCGCTCCTAGTGGAGGAGGCCTCAAAATACCTACATCTGTCTCTAACACTGGACCACAGCGTTGACACTCAGAGTGGTCCACGGATCAAAACTGTAGCATCAACATCAAATGGGAGCAGTCACAAATGCAGAATCTCTGGACCAGCCTTACTCTCGCTGAATCAGAATCTGAATTTGAACAAGGTCCACGAGTGATTTGTATGCACTTTGATGGTGGAGACAGTCTGGTTTAGAATAGCATTTCTCAATCTTCCCACTGTCGACATTTGTGCTGCACAGTTCTTTGTGGTGGGGACATTCTGTGCATTGTAGGACGCTGAGCAGTAGCCCTGGCCTCAACCCATTAGGTGGCAGTTGTACTTCCACAGTTGTGAGAATCAAAAGTATCTGCAGACAGTGCCAAGTGTCCTTACAGGCAAAGTCACCCCTGGTTGAGGATTCCTGGCATAGGAGCGTGAGAACCGAAAACAACTTGGAGTTTCAACAAGAACTCATCACTTACTCAGTCATAACTTTGAAGAAGTCACTTTACCCTTCTGAGTCCCATTTCTGAAAATGTAAAGTGAGGTTCATAATAGGACTGACCACACAGAATGGACTTTTAAAAACTTAAGTGAGATAAGCCATATAAGAACCTAAGCTAGGTTTATGGTGCATAAAAGCATCTAAATATGTGTTATAATTAACTAACATTTACAAATGAAGGACTAAATGATAGCTCTTAATTTGTGTTAAAAGAATGAGACTCCTAATAGAGTTGTTAAAAGTGTGATGAACCCAGTGGTTATAGTACCTACGGTCTTATATCAAAGGAACACACTTTTCTTCCTTGTTGAAGAGAGGAATACCAATTTTCTGTAAATATCAAGAGCTTCTCCCCCCCACATGTCAATAATTTGGAGCCCCAAGTAACTTAATCAAGTCAGATTCATCCATCTAGATTTGGAGAAAACACTAAATCAAGATTGAGGTAAATGCAAGGGAGGTTAGACTTCTTCAAGTCAAATGAGTGCATGGAGAAGGAGTAATAAAAAATGAATTCACTTGACTTCTAATCTGGTCTCTTGGGAAAAGAGAATCAACAGGAATAATTTCCTTTGTGTCCAGACCAGTGTCTCACAGGGAAATGATGCGCTCAGAGGTGGGAGTAACAATTCAAACAGCGCCTAGTGAGCAGACATCGGGAGCTGTAAACATCTCCTCCGCGACAGTCTATCCGCACGCGCAATCTTTGAGCTGGACAGGGGATGGTTACTGCTCTTGGAATCTTAATTTTGGTTTGGGAACTGGTGTTTGACTGCTTCCTACTGTAGTGTCTGGGAGCACAGCTTCAATCTCCAACAATAATCATCCAGGAAGGAATTCAGACTTCCACGTGAAGACCTTTGTCTCAGAGATCCCGTCCAGGTGAGTCTGAGAGCTCACTGGGTACTTCATAAAAGGTTCAGAGAGAGTGGAAGAAGAGAACTTTTACCTGAGGTCACCTGGGAGCCAAACCAGTCTAGCCAAAGCTGAAATGTTGCCATTTTTTTGCTGAGTAGGTTAATGAATTTATAATTTATTTATTTAATATGTTAAAAGTGAGAAGCATCTTTTGAACTCAGAAATGCAAAGGTTGTTGTTACAATTAAATGATGGGACAAGAAGTCCAGTTGGATAAGAATGAAGAAGGAATGGGAGGTGTAAAGTGTTTCCAGTAAAATTAGAACATATCTGAGTTTTGCAGTTCAAAGGAGTTGTAAAATATAGTATTATGTTTGGAAGTATGTATAGTAAACTAAAGACATTTTTTAAATATTTAAGAGGGGTGTATTTGAGCATGTTCTGTATTTATTAGAAATTCCAGACCACGGAGGTAGGTATTACTTTGCAACAACAGTTCTTGAGACGTACATTTTACAGTATTGTCTCCATGTTGGATAGTCAATGAAAAAAATGTATTTATTATGCAAAGAAGGTATGTTACAGAGTTTTATTTGACAATTATTTCATCACCCAGAGTGGGGAAGCAATGGAGACACTCGAGAGGTAGCAGAAAAAAGTTGGTCTCAACTTATAACAAGTGATAGTTGTTCATTTACTAACAGGAAGAAGTTATTTTAAGCATTTTTCGCATACTGACTAAATCTGTCGACCACCTGCAGACTATTTGGGTGAGGATATTAACATTTAGAATGTTCCTTTGGCTCTCCATAGATAAACAGTTAATAGGTGGTAGTTCCAAGATTCAAAACTCAGTTTCCTGATTGCAGAACTTTTGCATTTAATACTATTTAAAATGTCTTTTACCTTTTCATTTTTAAAAACCCCTCACAATACTTGCATGTTGCGTATTTTCTGTTATACATCGAGGGCTTATTCCCTATGCTCATTTTTCTAGTCGGATGTTCGATTAGTGATATGTCTCATTATTGTAAGATTACGTTATCTTCTCTTGAGGATAAACTGTGAGTTTTTGTGCTGCTTTGTTAGTTATTCTGAGCATGAAGGGGATTGAACTGGAGTTGGAATGCTGCCAGAACCAAGGAAGTTTTCTCTTCCTCACAATTGCTAGGAACCAACTGAGCTTATTTGATTTTTTTTTTCACATCATCTATATCTTTCTTCTCTCTGTTTTTGAAGCGCTTTTTATGTTTTATTAAATACGGGACCCAATGTTTATATGAATATGCAGTCCCATGTTTACAAGTTCATGGGAGGCTCACAAGCTGGAATTTCGGTATACTTACATGATTTAGTGTAAAGATAATCTGATGTTGACATCTTCCCTTGTGTCATTTCTTTCCTAATTATTGTGGCTGGGGTCAGAAGTGCCTGGTAGTAGCATGGCCCCAGGAAGTCACAGCACAGTGTGTGTGTGTGTGTGTATGTGTTCTGGTTGTGCGTGTGTGCCTGTGTATTTTGCGGGACTAACACAGTTCTCGGGGCAGTAGTACCTAGCCCATGTACTCCAAAACACGACCCTTAAAATACAGATGCCAGAATGTTAACTAATAGATGGAAATGACAGGATCATTTCTACCCTTGGGATTTCTTGGAAACAAAATTAATAAAGAGCATTTGAATGTAGGGCTCTCTGTGTCTTGAAATTTCAGCTGACACCTGAGCTTATGAGATCTCTTTTCCTCCTCATCCATTTTATTCTCTCTCTCTCTGTTTATTGAGTAGATTTTTTAATGTTTATATTAATGGATAGCAGAAAATGGTCACTCCAATATGGAGCCCAAGTTTATTTGGGCTTAAGTGGAATTTCTGGGAACCATGTCCATATTACACAGAAGAAGAGATCATTGATCTGGCCAACTTGGGTTGTGTTCATTCCTAGCATTTTCAGTATGCGTGGACCTGAGAAAGACATGGGAATAACACAACCCAGGAGGCCGTGGTGTGCCGCAGGCACGTGTGTCTTTGTGACCTGTGGAGTGTGGGAAGTCCTCAGAACAGGGGTAGCAAGACTCACATATTCTAAGGTGACTCTCACAATAGATGGGCCAGTATTCAATCAAGAGAAAGTACTAAGACAGGGATCTGTCTCAATTCAGATGATTAAAAAAGGTCAAGAGCTAGAGTGGATGAGGTTTCAGCTGTAGCAGAGAGGCCACCTCACTCCATAACACTTCTGACACGATGTCTCATCACTCTCTCAGCCTCACGCACTTTGCAACATTGACTTCACTTTTTTTGACTTGAACATTTGAAAGAAGCACCTTCCACGGGGCCTTTGTGCTGACCATTCCCTCTGCCAGACACACACTTCCCCACGTAAACTTGCATCTCCCTCTTTGTCCTACTTGAGGTCTCTGTTCACGTGTCGCCTTGTTTTCAGGTCTTGACTAAATACGCATGAAAAACAGAACACCCTCTTCGCTCTCTCCTTTATACCTGCTTTCCTTTTCCTCAGCCACCTGCACCATCTGAAATGTTACGTAATGTTATCATTTGCCTACACTGCATGTTCATCTCCATCAGTGAGTTGTAGGGACTTTTGTTTTCAGCATCTTGTATACATGGGCAAGGCAGTGGCTAAAACATGGTCGACACTCAATTTATATTCCTGAAATACATGAAGAATCTGTCATTAAAACTGTAGAATACATGACCCTTAAGAAGAAAAAGTTGATCAGGGCAAAAATTCCATATCAGATGTAGCATGAGCGATCCCCAAAGGGGGCCAGGTCCATAGACATAATATTAAATTAATTTTTTGACCACAAATGACAAATTGTAGCATTTCAAGTATGTTAGTAATGCGAGTTTGTGTGAAAATTAGTCATTTTATTTCCTTCTTTCCTAGAAGTCACTTCCACCACATGGAGCCAGGCAATAATACACAAATTTCAGGATTTCTTCTTCTGGGATTTTCAGAGAAACCAGAATTGCAGCTCCTCATATTTGGGCTTTTCCTCACTATGTACCTGATTACTGTGTGTGGAAATCTGCTCATCATCTTAGCTGTCAGTTCGGACTCCCTCCTCCACACACCCATGTACTTCTTCCTCTGCAACCTGTCCTTCGTAGATATCTGTTTCACCTCCACCACCATCCCGAAGATGCTGTGGAACATCCAGACACAAAGCAAAGTCATAACCTATGAGGGCTGCATCACACAGATTTATTTTCTCATACTCTTTGCTGTGTTGGACATCTTTCTCCTGACAGTAATGGCCTATGACCGGTTTGTGGCCATCTGCCACCCCCTGCACTACACAGTCATCATGAACCACCGGCTCTGTGGACTGATGATTCTGGTGTCCTGGATCATGTGTATCCTGAATTCCTTATTACAAAGCTTAACAGCATTGCGGCTTTCCTTCTGTGCCAACTTGGAAATCCCCCACTTTTTTTGTGAACTTAATCAGATGGTCCAGCTTGCCTGTTCTGACACCTTTCTTAACAACGTGGTGATGTATTTTGCAGCCATCCTGCTGGGTGGGGGTCCTTTTGCTGGTATCCTTTACTCTTACTCCAAGATAGTTTCCTGCATACGTGGAATCTCATCAGCTCAGGGGAAGTACAAAGCATTTTCCACCTGTGTGTCTCACCTCTCTGTTGTCTCCTTATTTTATTGTACAGTCTTAGGAGTGTACCTCAGCTCTGCTGCCACCCACAGCTCACACTCAAGTGCAATAGCCTCAGTGATGTACACTGTGGTCACACCCATGCTGAACCCCTTCATCTACAGCCTGAGGAACAAAGACATAAAGAAGGCTCTCAAATCATTCTTTGTGAAGGAAACTACAAAATTGTCCCAGCACTGAAGAAGTGCCCATGTTTGCAGAGGTCAAAACCTCAGAGACAGAAGATATGATCATTTGATAAGATGTTTGAAGTGATATTGTTCTTTCTATTTATTTCCTGGTATTTCTACTTCTTTCACCTCAACTTCTCTATTCAAGTAACTCCCTTTATTAAGCTTTCTGCTCTCTGACATTTTTTCCCTTTGTTGTTTTCTTACTTTTCAAAATTTATTCCAGTCATGGATCAGAATATTTGTAAATTCCCATTAGCTTAATGAAACAGCATGGGTTTTTTTTAGAATAATTTTTCTCAAATGGCATATATGATAAGAAATAATTTTTCTTTTGTTTTAAAAAAAAGCTACACTTGATGACCAAGGCAGTTTGTATAATTGTATAATAGAGGAACTCCGAGAGCACAATTTTCACTTTATGCCAGGCATTCCTTTGTATGCCACTGTCTCAACTGCTCCTCCAGATAATGTAGACTGTGACACACTGTGGTGATGTGTAACTGGTCACTGGGTTTTATTCTCCTCATTAGGATCTTATGTTCTTTCAGCCTGGTGTCCACAAGGCCCACCCTAGTCACTGGCAAAATGCCCATCAAGCACATTTCTCCCAGAGGACTTTTCATTGAAGGACAAGTTTCAATAAACAGAGTGACTCAATATGACCTTAGAATCACAGAGAACTTTCAATTTTATGAAGCAAAATTTACAATAACATCTTGTATTCTGTGCAGAATATTTATTTTTTACTCTGTACATCTACTCATTGGAGTATGGAGGATTGGTAGCCATGTGTAAACGGTTTTATATTTTTGAAGAAGGATTAATTGATGTTTTTCTACTTTTTATAGAATTACCTTTTGTTTCTGCTTGCAAACTTCCAGTGTTATTTATAACACAAATGCTTCCATTTCTATAAAGAAAAAATGTTTTCCCCCTTCTAGGTATTGTCATCACCATGAAAGGGATGTTGAATGATCATTTTCATCATCCATTATGCTCAGGATATGTATATTTTATGGTTAAAGAATGACTCAAAAGAGAGCTTGACTTCCTGTCCAGCCATGTGAATCTGGGTCCCAGTTTCCCTGAACAAACATGCATGTCCTTTCAGTCTTTCCTGGTTACCTGGAAATGAACCCTTATGAGAGGTTTAAGATACACTTGTCTAAAATAAACTAAAATAACAGAGTAACTACGAACGCTGTCTTCAAAGATAAGAACAAATGCCAAGAATAACCAGGAGCAGATTATTATAATTGTCCTCCCTTCTGTTCAATTTGATTATTGAATCAGTTACCTGTTGCTTCATAACAAGCCATCTTGAAAGAAAAAATTTAATATATTGCCTTTATTACCAGAGGGATTGCACGGTGGGGAGTTGTTCTGAGCTCTGCTGATCTCATCGTGGGTCTGCAAGCTGTGAGTCTCCACACTGTGTCTCTAAGGCTCATCCATGATATTGTGTGAGGCCATGGTGCTCTTCTCACTTGAACCAATATATGATCAGTTAACTCTGTTTATATATATATATATTTTGAGTAAGATTAGCCCTGAGTTAACATCCCCCACAAATCCTCCTCTTGTTGGTGAGGAAGACTGGCCCTGAGCTCACATTCGTGCCCATCTTCCTCTACTTTATATGTGGGACGCCCGCCACTGCTGGCTTGACAAGTGGTGCCATGTCTGCACCCGGGATCCGAATCAGTGAACCCCAGGCCACCAAAGCAGTTTTACCCAAAAAAAGTGGATCAAGCGTAAATTGCTTTAATTTACTTCCACTGTCCCTGCATCCATTGATGACACTTTTTTTCGACTCAGGTAGAAGAGATGTCTCCTACCGCTGCTCAGTGTGAAGTAGCTGCTTGTGCTCCGGATCCTGTTCTGATCCCGGCACCTCTAGAATTTTCTCTTTGTAAGTAATTTGTTGAAGAATAATTACATACTACAAAGTGCACACATTTTAAATGTATAACTTGATGAATTAAAAGAGGCATACAAAAATTATGGTACACACACTACATTTCCATTTGTGTGAAATTTAAGAAAGTTCACAATAAAGTTTAATGACCTTTTAAGGTAGTTGTTAAAATTGGCTGAGAGTTAGTCTTGCCCAAATCCCCATCCCTGTGGCAGCAACCCACAAACAGGGGGACCTCATAAACCTGGAGCTTCTCCCCGAGGAGTGAGGGACTCACACCCCAACTCAAGCACCCCAACTCTGAAGTTCTGTATTTGCAAGACAAGCCTCCAAAACATCTGACTTTGAAAACAGTTGGGAATTATGACCACGAGCCCAAATGGATACAGAGAATGGAGAAACTGCCCTTAAGGCGTTTGTGCAAGTACTCACTCGCTTCAGTGTCCAAGGCAGAAGCAGCAGTTTGAAAAGTGCCCAGACCATATGTGAAGGGGAATAATTTGCCAACTTTAATACATCCACCAGAGGGGGAGTGCTCTGTCAAGGTTCTTTCTGAGGAAGGAGGCACTGGCGGGTACCATTTTTGTGCTCCTCCTTTGCTTTGCTTAAGTTGCCTCACTGATCTCCCCTTTGCCTCACTAAAGTGTCAGGCACCCCTCATGTTCCCCCTCTGCCTTGCTAAAGCCAGTGTGTGCCATCCCTGCCACCCCTACTGCCTAGCTAACTCCTGCAGGTGCACTTCATGAGCTCTCCTTCTGCCACACTCCACAGTGCCAGTGTCTCGTGGAGGGGAGATTGTACATATACCTGGTACCCATGCTTTTTATTTTACATACAGAGCCCCAGTTTTTATGGTAGCAGCCTAGGGGACGCCACTTGGAAAGCTGGCTCATGAGGCGAGGAGCGCTTGCGCTCTTGGGTCCCATGGACTGTAACCATCAGAGAGACAGTTCTTGGCTGGCAGCCACCCCAGGACACTTCACCAATGGCAGACTGAAACATAGCACTTATTTTTTCCAAAAAAGAGCCCTATTTACTTGTCCAGGAGCTTTGGTCTGACAAATTCTGGTCTGCCATATTCATAAAGGCCAGGGGAGACGTTCCTAGGGAACAGAGGTCATGGATGTGTCTTTGGGCTCTCCCTCTGCCCTGCTCCAGCCTTCTGGTATCTCCCAGAAAGGAGTTTATACCCTTGTCTGGTGCCCCATGTTTTGCTGCTGCTGCCAGGAGACATCTCTATATCACCTGGCTCTGGAGCCCAGCAGAGCTTATGTACACTGGCCCTTCAAGAATATAAGAAAACAGAAAAAGTGTCATTAAACAGCAACTGCCCTCAGGGCACAGCAAGGAGCAAGAGGCCCATGAGCTCAGTCTCTCTGTGAAAGAGGCTTACAGCTTACCACTGCAGCCGCTGCCTGAGGGGCAGGCTTCTACTCTAACACACATCCCAAGGGCTCGCCAAAACCTACCCAGAGGTCTCAGAAGATGGGCCCTATCCAACACTCTCTCTACTGCATCTGGACCACCAGTGTCTCTGGGAGGGGGTTTCCTCATGTCTAATGCCCCAGCTTTACATCTAGTACCTCAGCTTCTGTTGCTGCTCAACAAGGGACTCTCCTTGGTCAACCGGCTCTCAGACAGTGTTGACTGGAGGTGCCTTCTTTGCGATCTCTCTGTCTTACCACAGCTCACTAGTACCTCCCAGAAAGGAGCTTATACACTTGGTGTCTGGAGTCCTGGTTTTCCCAACTGTTGCACAAAAGACACTTCCAATCACCTAGCCTGGAAGCCGGCAAGGTTTATGATGGTGGTCCCACAGGACTCTATACACTTCATATTTTAAAACCTGCTGTCTGAGGTCCTATTTCAATTGGCCTAAAATTAGATGCTGACTGAGCTTCTGCCATGTGGAACACTGACAGGTCTTGGCATACCCACAACAACTGGAAGCTATGAAAAATAAAACAGGATGAATGGACATCATAAATATTTGGGAGAAAACCAAGAATTAGGGCAAGGATGAACAATAAGTTTCATCTTCCACATGAGGCCACTCTTTCAAGATGGGGAAAAGTAACTGTTTCACCTAATGCATAGAAAAGACACAGATAATCAAGCAAAATGGGGACAAAAAAGAATATGTTAAGAACAGAAAAACAAGTGAAAACCTCAGGAAAAAACTTGATAAAACAGAGATAAGTAATTTACCTGATAAAGATATCAAAATAATGGTCCTAAAGATGCTCATCAAACTCAGGAGGAAGAGATGAACACACTGAGAATTTCAACAAAGAGGTATAAAATATAAGAAAGTACCAAACAGAATACACAGAGCTGAAGACTACAATAACTGAACTGAAAAATACACTCCAGGGGTTCAACAGCTGACTAGATGAAGCAGAGGAAAGGATCAGTGATCTCAAGGACAGGACAGTGGCACATACCCAAACAGAGAAGCAAAAAGAAAAAAGAATTACAAAAAGTCGCCATAACTTGAGACAACATCAAATAGAATAACATCCACATTATAGGGGTACCAGAAGGAGAAGAGGGAGAGAAAGGGACAAAAAATTTATATTTGAAGAAATAATGACTGAAAACTTTCCTAACCTGTGGATGGAAACAGACATCCAGATCCAGGAAGTCCTGAGAATTCCAAATAAGATGAACTCAAAGAGATCCACACTCAGATGCAGTATAATTAAAATGTCAAAAATTACAGATAAAGAGAAAATCTTAAAAGCAGCATGACAAAACCAACTTGTTACATGTAAGGGAACCAACATATGAATATCAGCAGATTTTTAAGCAAAACCTTTGCAGCCAGAAAGGAGAGGCACAATTTATTCAAAGTGCTGATAAAAAAAAAAAAATGGATTCCACCAAGAATACTTTACCTGGGAAAGTTTTCATTTAGACTTGAGGAAGAAATAAAGAATTTTCAGGACAAGCAAAAGCTAAAAGTGTTCATCACCACTAAACCAGCCTTACAAGGAATGTTAAATGGACACCTTTAAGCTGAAAAAAGGCACTAATTAGCAACAACAAAACATATGAAATTATAAATCTCACTGTTAAGGTAAATATATACCAAAGGTAGTGAATTAATCACATATAAAGCTGGTATGAAGATAAAGACAAAAGTAGTAAAAATAACTATAACTACAATAATAGGTTAAGGGATACACGGAATAAAATGATGTTAAATGTGACATCAAAAACATGAAACACGAGGAGAGAGCAAAAATGCAGTTTTATAATGTGCTCAAACTTGTTATTATCAATATAAAGTAGACGGCTATAAATATAGGTTGTTTTATGTAAGCTTCATGGTAACCACAAAGCAAAAACCTATGGTAGATAAACAAAGATAATGGGAAAGGAATCTAAGCATAACAGTGAAGAAAGTCATCAAACCATAAAAGAAGAGACCAAGAGAAGAAGAAAGTAATGGAGAGTAACTACTAAAACAACCAGAAAATAATTTTAAGAACAGCAATAAACACATACTTGTCAATAATTACTTTGAATGCAAATGTACAAAATTCTCCAGTCAAGAAACACAGAGTGGCCGAATGGATCTAAAAATAAGACCCATCTATATGATGCCCACAAGAGACTCAATTCAGATATAAGAATATACACACACTGAAAGTTAAAAGATGGAAAAAAGATGTTGTATTCCAATTAAAACCAAAAGAAAGCTGAGGTAACTATCCTTAATTTCATACAAAATAGGTTTTAATACAAAGACTGCAGTAATATACAAAAAGGGCGTTACATAATGATAACGGGGTCAATCCAACAACAAGATCTACCATTTATAAATACTTATGCAGCCAATGTAAAAGCACCTAAATATAAAAAGCAAATATTAAAGGCAGAAATTGACAGCAATACAATAATTGTAGAGGACTTTAATATCCAACTTACATTAATGGATAAATCATCAAGACAAGAAGGAAAATTCAGCCTTAAATATCACATTAGGCCAGATGGACTTAATCAATATATACAGAACATTCCACCCAAAAGCAATGGAACACACTTTCTTTTCAAGTACGCATGAAACATTCTCCAGGATAGATCATATGATAGGCCAAAAATATAGTCTTAATAAATTTAGGAAGGTTGAAATCACATCAAGCATCTTTGCCAACCACAATGGTGTGAAACTGGAAATCAATTACAAGAAGAAAACTAGAAATCACAAATATGTGCAAATAAAACACCACTCTACTGAACAACTAATAATGTGTCAAAAAATAAGTCAAAAGAGAAATTTAAAAATACCTGGAGACAAATGAAAACGTAAATATCACATACCAAAATTTATGGTATTCTGCAATGCATTTCTAAAACAGAAGTTCACAGTGGTACAGACATACCTCAAGACAGAAGAAAAATCTCAAATAAACAATCTAACTTGACATTTCAAGGAAGTGGAAAAAGAAGAATAAACGAAGCCCAAAGGTAGTAGAAGGAAGGAAATAAAGATCTGAGAGGGAAATAAATGAAATAGAGACAAAAAAGGTCAATATAACTAAAAGCTGGGTCTTTGTAAAGACAAGCACAGTTTATAAACCTTTAGCCAGGCTCCACAGCAACAAACAAAGACAGGACTTGACTGAATGAAGTCTGAAATGAAAGAAGAGCCATCACAACTGATACCACAGAAATGCAGTGTCGTGAGACACTACATGAACAATGATACACCTGGAATTGGACTACCTAGAAGAAATGGTTAAATTCCTAGAAACATACAGCCTTCCAAGACTGCAGCATGAAGAAATAGAAAATCTCAATAAACCAATTACTAGTAAGAAGATTGATATGGTAATCAAAAACCAACAAAAAAGTTAAAGACCACATATTAAAAATAGAATTATACCAATCCTTATCAAACTCTTCCAAAAACCTGAAGAGGAGAGAATACTTCCAAAGTCACTTTACAATTCCAACATTACCCCAATACCAAAACCAGGCAAGGATACCACAAGAAAAGAAAATTACCGGCCAATATCCATAATGAACATAGATGCAAAAATCCTCGATAAACTATTAGCAAACCAAATTCAACAATACATTAAAGGGATCATGTATTATGATCAAAGTGGGAGTTGTTCCCAGGATGGAAGTGTGGTTTAACATTTGCAAATTGATCAACATGATACACCACATTAGCTAAATGAAGGAGAAAAATCATATGATCATCCTAATAGATGCAAAAAAAAAAAAACCACTTGACAAAATGCAGCTTCCATTTATAATAAAGACCCTCAACAAGGTGTGTATTGAAGGAATTTACCTCAACAGACAGGCTATAAATGACAAGCCCACAGCTAACATCCTACTCAACGGTGAAAAGCCTAAAGCTTTCCTGCTAAGATCAGGGACAAGGCAAGGATGCCCAATCTTGTCACTTTTGTTCAACACACTATTGGAATTCCTAGCTAGAGGAATTAGGCATAAAAGGGGAAGAAATAAAATGTATCCAAATTGAAAAGAAAGAAGTAAAACTGTCAATATTTGCAGATGGCATGATTTTATATATACAAAACCATACAGATTCCACCAAACCACCATTAGAACTAATAAAACAAATTCAATAAAGTTGCAAGATAAAAAATAAATATACAAAAATCTATCATGTTTCTACACACTAACAACAAACTCTCAGAATGAGAAATTTTAAAAAAAGATCACATTTACAATTTCATCAAAAAGAACAAAATTGTCTGTGGTCTGATGCATCAGTTGCTCGTATTGTGTTCCTCCTTTGCTGTTTTG
Source organism: Equus caballus (assembly GCF_041296265.1). Taxonomy (NCBI): domain Eukaryota; kingdom Metazoa; phylum Chordata; class Mammalia; order Perissodactyla; family Equidae; genus Equus; species Equus caballus. Next base: position 13,737,303 of record NC_091707.1, read on the forward strand.
ACTGAAAGAATTGACCTGTCTGTCACTTTAATATTCTTCACATGCAAGTCCTTGCTTTAAACAAAAACCAAAGTGAAGTTTCTTCTGCATACTTTGTGCTAATAAATTACCCTTCATATATATTTGCAACGTGCTTCACATCTCTGTTAGTCTTTATTTTTTACTTTGGTGTTTTGTGATTAGATTTATTTCTCAAAGTTGCATCCCCTTTAGCCATCATCTGGAGGCATTCTTCTTCACCATTCGACCATTATCTGTATCTTCCATAAGCATTTTTGAATCTTTATATAAGAAGAAATTATAACTTTAGACACTGCTTCCTCTCTGCATTTTTTTAAAGGCTTTCTATTATATTCTTTTATTTCCAAGTCTTTTGCAACTTAATCATGAATTAGTGACCTATGTTGATACCATTCAAGTATTTATAGTTTATATGTAAATAAAATTAGTTTGAAATTTTCAGTCTATTTTGTTTTCTACAGTTGTTTTAAAAACACTAAACTTAACCTAATTTCATTCTTACTGTCATTCTTCCTTCCTTAAGTTCCTACTTTCTTTTAGAACTTTTCTTTCTGTATATACATCCATACATATTTAAATACTTTTAATTTAAATACATAAATAGGATCCTGTGCAGAAGATAAGTACTCTTAACATCTTAGGACAACCGTTTATTCCAGCTTGTCTCTCCCTTTCCTTCTTACCCAATGTTACCTTATGGACATCCCTCTAACCAACAACTGTAACAATGATTCATTACTTTGATGGGCTCATAATAGTTCATGGTATGGCTGTACTATTTGCACTTTTGATGGTCTTTCACATTGTTTATCACAACTGATACTATCCCAATCAACAAAAATATTTTGAAGTGGTTAAATTTAAGCTGTGGTTCTAACCAGGAGCAATTTTGTCCCCCAGGGGACATTGAGCAGTGTCCAGAGACATTTTAGGCTGTGACATTGGAGAGGTGTAGGTGGAGGCCAGGGACGTTCTAGACACCCTACAACACACAGGACAGACCCCACCACAGAGGATGATCTGTCCCAGGATGCAAATCATACTGAGACTAAGAAATTCTCAGCTAAAGAATATGTGCCTTTTTAATCTTTCTAACTGAGATCTAAAGCATTACTTACTTCTCACCTCCACTCCATAATGTGGATGGAATTTCCTGAGTTTATAGACAAAAAAAAAGAGGCCTAAAATTTTCTTTCCTGCCATGAGGGAAATAATCAAGAGGCATGTGTAAATGTGTGTATGCAGAAGCTGAACTATTGAGTCCATTTGATGACAATGTCAGACCTGACGTGTGTGGGAGGCTTCTTGGTGGAGAAGCCCTCAAAATATCTACATCTGACCCTATTCTGGACCAAACATTGATACTTAGAGTCAACCACAGACCAAAATGTGTAGCATTAGGATCAATGGGGAACTAGTTACAAATGTAGAAGGTCTGGCCTCACCTTAGATGTGCTGAATCAAAATCTGCATCTGAACAAGATCCCAAGTGATTCACATACCCATTGATGTTGGAGAAATTCTTGTCTAGAATAGTATTCACAGTATTCTCACTGTTGACATTTATGCTTGAGAATTTCTTTGTGGTGGGGATATCCTGTGCATTATAGAATGTTGAACAGCATTCCTGGCCTGAACCCTTTAGGTGGCAGTAGTACTTCCCCAGTTATAGCAAGCAATAATGTCTCCAGACAATGACAAGTGTCCTTGCTGGGAAGATCACCCCTGGTAGAGAACCACTGACCTAGAGCACGAGAAACGAAGTAACTTGGAATTCCAAGAAATCTCATCCCTTACTCAGTCATAACTTGGGGAAAATCATTTTACCCTTCTGAGCTCTGTTTCTGCAAAAGTAGACAAGTTTATGATAGTACTGCCCACAGAGAAGGGTTAATGAGCAAACTCACACCAGAATGTAAGCTCTGTCCATGGTTCATAAAAAGATCTAGACATATCTTATAATTAAGTAATATTTTTTCAAATAAAGGATTAAAAGACAGCTTTAATTTGTGTTAAGACCATGAAACTCATAGTTGATTTGTCAAAAGTATCATGAAGCCAAAGGTTATAGTGCCCATGGTTTCATATCAAAGAAACACACCTCCCTCCCTTGTTGAAGAGGGGAAGAGAAATTTTGGGGAGACATCAGGAATTGTTCCCTGCCACAAGTCACTACTTTGGAGACCAAAGGGATCTAGTCAAAACAGATTCATCAGTCTCAGATTTGGAAAAAACATTCACTCAAGATTGGGATAAGATGCAAGGAGGTTTAGACCTCCAGAAGACAGGGAAATTCTTGGAGAAGTTGTAATAAAAACTAGATATACCTTGACTTCTAATCTGGTCTCTTGAGCACAGAGAGTCAGTAGGAATAATTTCTTTGTCTCCATATCAGTGTCCCACAGAACATGATGTGCTCAGAGATGGGAGTAACATTGGAAACAGTGCCTAGGGAGCAGACGGAGAGAGCTGTAAACATCTCCTTTACTGCAGGCCGTCGGCATGTGCAACACTGAGCTGAATCAACATGGTTGCTGCTTTTGGAGGCCTAGGTCTTGCTGGGGAACTGATGTTTCACTCCTTCCTGCTGTCCTCTCTGGGAACAGAGCTTCAGTCTGCATCATCAACCATCCAGGAAGGAATTCAGACTTCCACATGTACCCCTTCCTCTCAGAGACTCCATCCAGGTGAGTCTGAGAGCTCAGCAGGTACCTCATGAAAGGTTCAGAGACAGTGGGGGAGGAGAACTTTTACCTCAGGTCACCTGAGAGCCAAAGCAGCCTTGCCCAGAACTGAGAGATTGTCATGTTTGTTTGCTAGGTAGACTGACTAATTTACAATTAATTTATTTAGTATAATAAAAAGAGAAGTGTCTTTTGGACTCAGAAATATAAAGATTATTGTTGTAATTAAGCGATGGGAAAGGACATCTAGGTGGATGAGAATGAAAAAGGAATGGGAGGTGTAAAGTGGTTCCAGTAAAATTAAAACCTATCTGAGGAGCTTTGCACTGAAGAGGAGCTGTAAAATAGAGTGTTAGGTTTTAAGGCCTGTGCAGTGAACTGACTGCAGTTTTTAAAAATGTTTAAGATGGAATGCATTTGAGCATGTTCTGTATTTACTAGGAATCCCAGATCAAGAAGGTAGATGTTACTTTGCAACAGCAGTCTTCGCATGCATTTCACAGTATTGTCTGGCATGTTGGGTATTCACATAAAAAATTATATTTAGTACACAAAAAGAATTATGCTAATGAGCTTTACTTTAAAAGTATTTCATTACCTAGACCTGGAGGAGCAATGGAAACATCTGAGAGGAAGAAGAAAAACTTTGGCTTCAGCTCATCACCAGTGATAATCATTCACTAACCAACATTTGGTAACTATGCCAAGCATGTTATGTGTATTGACTAAATCTGCTGACCATCTCCAGGCAAAGGACACTGCCATGCCCACTAGCGGAGTGAGAACATTAACACTCAGAATGGTCTGATTGCTCTCCTCAACAAACAGCTAGCATGTGGTAGATCCAAGTTCAAAATTCCATTTTCCATTTCTAACGTTTTGCATTTAAAATCATTTAGAAAGTCATTTACCATTTCATCTTTTAAAATCCCCCACTATTGAACCAGCCCTCATGCCCTAGTGGTTAAAGTTTGGCATTCACTGCTGCCACAGCCCAGGTTTTCTTCCCAGTTGCAGAACCACCCGTCTCTCAGGTGCCATGCTGTGGTGGTAGCCCACATAGAAGACCAAGAATGACTCACTAATAGGATATACAACCACGCACTGGGGCTTTGCAATGGAGAATAAATGAGGAAGATTGGCAACAGATATAAATCTATCCTTGTGGAAAAAAAAAATCCTCTACTATTTAATGTTGTATTTTTTTGTTATAAAAGGAGGGTTTATTCCCTTTCCTATTTTTTCTAGTGGGATGTTCAATCAGTAAGTGTTTTAACATTGTAAGATACCATTCCTTTCTTCTGAGAATTAATTGATTTTTCTGCTGTATTGTTTGTTCTGGCCATCAAAGGGATATAAGTGTGCTGGAATGCTGCCAGAACCATGGAAGCTTTCTCCCCATCACAGTTTCACAGGGTCACCTGGGCATTTTAGATCTTCTTTTTCCAATCGTGTCTATTTATTTTCTCTCTATGGTTGTGAAGTGCTTTTCATCCTTTCTTAGCTACAGAAAACAAAATGGTCATATGATTATGGAGCCTCATGCTTACATGTTCATGGGAGAGGTTTTATAACTGGAATTTGGGTACTATTTTTACATTCTCTTAGGTAAAGATAGTCTACTGTTGACAGATTCCTTGCTTCATTTATTTCCTACTTATTGTGGCTGGACAGAGAAGAGCCTGGTAATAACATGTCCCCTGGAGGTCATAGTGCATTGCGTGTGTTTTTGTTGTGTGTATGCCTGTGTATTTTGTGAGGCGTGAGCAGTTCTCAATGGAGTGGCACCTAGCCCATGTATTCCAAAGTGTGACCCTGAAAATACAGACCCCAGAATGTCAGCCAACAGAGGAAAATGAGGGGATAATTTCCACTCAGAGGATTACTCCGGAACAAAATTAAGAAGTGCAGGGAACAATGTGAAGAAGTGACTCCTTTCATCTTGCAGTTCCAGCTGTGCTGGGGGACCACCTCATTTCCCAGCATCCTCTGACACCATCTCCCATCGCCCTCCCTCCTGCTCCTTCCCCTCACCATTCTGGCTTCAGCTGAGTCTTGAAGATCTGAGAGAAGCATCTTCCTTAGAGTTTCTCCTCTGGCTCTTTCCGCTGCAGGGCACACACTTCCCCAGACAATATTGTCTCCCATTTGTCTTCCTCGTATGAAGATTTTCCTGAACTCCCAGTAAAAAGTAACACCTCAATTGACTCTTTTTAATACCTACTTTTTTCTTCATAGCACCTGTCACCATGTGACATGATGTATGATGTTTATTTGCTTATATTCTTTCACAACCATTATGTTTTTGGGTTTTTGTTTCTCAGCATCCCATACTTTTTGCCTAGAAGACAGTCAGTACTCAACGTGTATTCCTCAAGGCATGAAATAATATGCACTGAAAATTTTATAACACTTGACCTCTTGGGGAAAAATCTGAGTGGGACAGGAATTTATAGTCAGACATGTCAGGGGAGATCCCTTAAATGGTATGAGGTCCATACAAAGAATATGTATTGATTTCTTGACTGTAATATATAACTGTAGCATTTTTCACTATTACTAATGCCCATATGTGTGAACATTAATCATGCTATTTTTTCACTCCTAGTCATAACTTTTATTACATAGTCCTAGGCAATGGTACTCAAATTTCAATATGTTTTCTTTCAGAAGTATGAAAAGAACAGAAGTGGTACCACTCATATTTTCACTTTTCCTGTTCATATACTGGATCACTGTGTTTGGAAACCTGCTCTTCATCCTGGCCACCATCTCAGACTCCCACCTCCACACACACATACTTCTTCCTCTCCGAAGTGCCCTTTGTAGATGTCTGTTTCACCTCCGTCCCCATGCCAAAGAGGCTGGTGAATATGTAGACACAGAGCAAAGTTGTAATTCATAAAGGCTGCATCAGCCAGATGTATTTTTACATTCTGTTTGCAGTGTTGGAGAATTATCATCTGATGGTGATGGCCTGTGATCACTTCTTGCCCATCTGCCACCACCTGCACTACCTGGTCATCATGAGCCCCCAGCTCTTTCAGCTGCTGGTTCTGGTGTCCTGATTCATAAGTTCCTTGCATTCCTTGTTAGAAAGCTTAATGGCGTTGTGGCTGTCTTTCTGCACCAATGTGGAAATCTTTGGGAAATCAAACAGGTGGTCCGACTTGCCTGGTCTGACACTTTTCTTAATTAAACATTTTTATTTCCTATTTTACAGCAGTGCTCCTGGATGGTGGTCCCTTCACTGGTATCCATTAGTGATACTCTGATAGTTTCTTCCACATGTGGAATCTCATCAGCTCAGGGGAAGGATAAAACATTTTCCACCTGTCTGCCCCTCTCAATCGTCTCCTTATATTATTGCTCAAGCCTAGGAGTGTACCTTATCTCTGCTCCTGCTCACAGCTCACACTCAAGTGCAACAGCCTTGGTGATGTACACGATGGTCACACCCATGCTGAACCCCTTCATCTACAGTCTGAGGAACAAAGACACACGGGGGCTCTAGAAAGAGTCAATCGGATGGTAGGTATAGAAAAGCAACTTGTTTGGGGGATGAAGAATTGTCCGTGATTGCAGGTCTCAAAGCCTCAGAACCAGAAATTGCTATTCTTTGATCAGATGCTGATTATTTCCTGAAATTTCCATTTCTTTGATTTCCACCATTTATAGAATTTGTATAACTCACTTTTGGAAGCTTTCTGCTCTCTCTGATGTATAGGCAGTTCTCCCCCTTGACCATTTTCTTACTTCACAAACTATCCTACCTTAGGTCAGTAATATTTGGAAATTCTCATTTATCTCTTGGGACAATGTGGGTTGCTTAATAATAATTTCTTCTCAAGTCACCTATCATCTCAAGTAACTTTTCTTTAGTTTTCCTGAAAGGATGGTCATTAGTTGTATAGGTCATACAAAAAAAAAAAAAAAACCTACACATGACAGCTAAGGGCATTTATATAATTCATTTCAGCAAAATATGAAACTGCAGTTTTCACTTTGGGTCCACCTTTTTTTCGAATTTCACTGCCTTCTCAGCTCTTACTGGTAACACAGACTTTAATATGCTACAGTTTTATAACTGGCCTCCTGGTTTTTGTCTTATTCAGCTCAGTGTCCACAATGCCCATGATGGTCCCTGGCAGAAACTGACTATCCAGTATATATTTCCCAGTGGAGTCTACATGGAAAGACAAATTTGCGTACACAGATTGACCTAATATGGCCTTAGGATCAGAAATGACCTTAAAAATGAGGAAGTAAAATTTTAAATCACACTTTTTATTACCACACTAATTTTTTTGTGTGTTCTACATCCATGCATTGAAGTAAGAAGATGGCTGGCCACCAGCGAAGGGGTTATTCACTGAAGTGAAGAATTGGTTGGAGTATTTCATGTTCTGTTATTAAGTATCTTCCTGTTTCTACCTGAAAACCTCTAGTTCAGTCTACAAATATGCCTCTTCCTATTGCTCTATGAAATATCTCCCCTTTTCTAGATTTAGTCATAACTACTAAAGGGACAGTGAATGGACAATACCAAGGCCATTCATTTAATATCTCCTTCATGCTCAGGAATCTCTTCAATCGTCATGATCAAAGGATGATTCACAAGAGAGCTTGAATTCCTGCCCTGTGATGCAATTCAGGGTCACCAGTTTTTCTGCCCAAATGTGCATATTCTTCCAACTTCTCCAAGCTCTGTGGAATACAACCTCAATAAAGCCACTTGTTAGTGCAATTATCTGAAATAGATTTCAATAACAGAATAATCATGAATGCAATTTTCAATATCAGACCATATGTGAAAAGCAGAAGCAGCAGATTATTACAATCATGCTTGTTACTATTTGATTATCTTGTCAGTTTAGCTATTGCTGCATACCAAGCCATCCTAAATCAAGTGGTTTAGCATAACCCCTTTATTATTGAGCTGGATTATATGGTGGGGAGTTATTTTGAGCTCTGCTCAGATGCTCAGGAGTCTGTAGTCAGTTGTGAGTCTCTACATTGTGTGTCTGTAGCTCATTCATGATGTTGTGAGACTGCAGCATCTCTGTTTTGTACCAATTTATGTCAGTTTATTTATCTATGTAGGTTAATCTTATAGTTTCCAAAACAAAGAGTTTATCAAGTGTGAACTGCCTTAACTCTGCTGTTTTTATATTCCGTATATGACATGTTGCTTTCTGTCCAGTTAGAAGATGTATCTCCCACCCCTGTTAAACTGACTCAGCTCCCTGTGCTCTAGATCCTAACTTGAGTCTTGTGAATCATTAGATTTTTTTCTTTTAAACTAATTTATTGGAGTATAATGACATGCAATAAACTGCATATATTAAAATGTAAAATTTGTATATACCTGAAGTCTATACAATGTTATAAGCCAATATGATCTCAGCAAAATAATTTTTAAAAATAAATTAGGAGTTGACCCCATGGCTTAGTGGTTAAGTTCAGTGCACTCTGCTTCAGTGGCCCAGGTTCAGCTCCCAGGCATGGACCTACACCACTCATTAGTGGCCATGTTGTGATGGTGACCCACATACAAAGTAGAGGAAGATCAGCAACAGATATTAGCTCAGGGTGAATCTTCCTCAGCAAAAATTAACTAATTAATTAATTGAAGAATAAAAAGCTGGAGGCTTCTCAAGGCAGAGCAGTGTCTTGTATAACCCTGGAACACGGGATGATTTACCCACAATACATTTGGAATAAATACTGTCTAGTAACTTTTACCTGCAGGAACAACATTAAATAAGAATTCTTCTATCCAATTAAACTTTTACAAATGCCAAAAAAATAAATAAATAAAATGCAAAATTTGCTGAATTTAAGGAGCCATGCAAAACTTAAGTATAAATACTTCTTGGGTCCATTGACATATAATTCAAGAAAGTACATAAACATTTAATTGCTTTGTAATGTAACCGTAAAAAATTGAATCTCCTTGAACCTAATTTTCCTAATTTCTGATGGTAGGCTGGGATAAGAAATCTGAATCACATGGATGCTATGAGGAATAAATGAAATGCGTGGAAATACTTGATTTTGAAAACTCTTTCACAGTTGAGGACTATGTGTGTGGATATGTATGTGTGTGTGTGTTCATATACAATTTTCTTTCAAATAAACACATGCACACACATATATAAACAGAGGCTCGTTAATAATTTCATGTTTCATGTTGAAAGGAAACTTGGATCCTGGAGAGGATAGAAAGAAAAAGAATGAAGATTTGAATTAAGAAAAATTGAAAGAGGAGAAATTTTGACATAAATATTTAGAGTAGAATGGGTGACCCTCATTTTAATAATAAATTATTTTTTCTATCTTAATGCTCCAAAAGCCTCAAAGTCAGAACCATATTTGTGTTTAGGCAATGGAAAATTCACTGTACCAGCTAATGGAGCCGTATCTCCAAATGGACTTTCATTTTCTTTTTCTATTTAAGGATTTAAGGTGGGATTTCAACACAAAATGGCTTTACCTAAGGGAAGCTAACTGAATGAAGTTAGGGGCTTAAACTCAGTTCCCTTGAACAGACTTTTATTTGGCAAATATCTGTATTAGATCCCAGTTGCTGCTGTGACGAATTACACTAGTGGCTTAAAACAAACAACTTTGTATCTTAAGGTTCTGGAACTCAAAAGCCTGAAACGATCTTATTGGATAAAAGCAAGATGAATGCAGGGCTGAGTTCCTTCTGTCAGCTGCAGGGAAGGACGCATTTCTTTTCCTTTTTCAGTTTCTAGAGAACAACTGTGTTCACTGGCTCAGGGTCCTTCCTCCATCTACAAAGCCAGCAGTGTACATTTTCAAATATCCCACTGATTTCAATTCTTCATCCTCTCTCTTCCACATTTAGAGGACCATTGTCATTACATTAGCCCAACCTTGATAATCCAAGCTAATCTTCTTATCTTAAGGTAAGTGAAGAGTAACTTTATTCCACTAGTACATCAATCCGTTGCTCTGTAAGCTAACATCTTCCAAAGTTCTTGGGGTTGTGATGTGGACATTGTTGGAGACCCTTATTCTGCCTACTACATATTATGACTCAATTATATATTATTTGAATTCACTCAAGAGCCATTATATTTAAAAGAATCAAAGACAGAATTTATTATAGCCTCTAGACTGAGTGAAAAATTTCCTTTCAAAATTATATGTAGAGATGATTCTTAGTGTATAAGCCCTAAAACTACATACACGTGACTCAACACAGGAACAGTCCCTGGGCCCACTGTGGACCTGATTAATTAGAATTTGCATTTCAGCTACAAGACATGGTTATGCACATGAAGTTGGAGAAATCTTGGTCTAAAATATGTTATTTAGCCTTCTCACTGTTGATATTTGGGGCTGGATAATTGTTTGTGCTGGGAGCTGTCCTGTGGGTTACAGGAGATGAGCAGCATCTGTTTAGATCATGCCAAATATCCCCAGGGGCAAAATTACCTCTGGCTGAGAACTACTGCACCAGAGTTTGAGAACTGGTAGCATCCTGACAGAATTTCCCTCAAGACTCCACCCCTTATTTGGTTTATACATTTGAGCAGAATATTAAATCTCTCTGAGCCCCATCTCTATAATGGAGAACGGGGTTCATAACTGTACCACCTCTTAGACTGAACTTTTATAAAAATCAAGTCATGTCATCACTTGAATGTGCTAAGTTATGGTGCATAAAATCTAAATGTATCTGTTATAATTGATAAGCATTTTATAATGAGGAGTGAATGACATCTGTGAATTTGTGACGTAAGTATGAAGTTCCTGATTGTTTTGGCAATATTGTCATGAAAACAAAGAGTTTATAGTGCCTACATTTTTATATTAAAGGAATAAAGTCATTGCTCCTCTTAAGAGGAGAATTGTAATTTTGTATAGATATCAGGGGTTGTGTCCCCATCAGAAGTCAAGCCTTTGAAGATCCAAAGTGCTAGCAGACAAATTCCTCAGGATTACACTGTTGAGAAAACTAAAACTCAGAGTTGTGGTGAGGTGCTGGGAGGTTTAGATCTGGAGCAGCAGAGTTTGTGGAGAATAAGTAATAAAAACTGAATTCACCTGGCCTATAGCACAGTCTCCTAGGATAAAAGATTTAGCAAGAAAAATTTCCGTTCTGTCCAGACCAGTGTCGCACAGGGAAATCATGTACTTAGAGGCTGGGAGTAACAGGAGGAAAATGTGCCTAATGAGCAGACGTAGAGAGCTACAAATATCTCCTCTGCTGCAGTGCCCAAGCGCATGCAACCTTGGGCTGGACGGGATGACATGGTTTCTTTTGGAGTCCTAGATCTGCCTGGGACACAGAAAGCTTGACTCCTTCCTGCTGTCTTGTCAGGGGACAGAGCTTCAGTCTCCATCATCAACCATCCAGGGAGGAATTCAGACTTCCACACACAGACCTGCCTCTCAGGAACTCCCGGTGAGTCTGAGAGTCCAGTATGTATTTCAGGAAAGCGCCAGAGAGAATCAGAGCTTGCTTGGTGTTTGCTGGCTTGATTACTAAATTAAGGTATTTATTTATGATGCTCAAAAGAGAAGTGAACATTGAAACTGGCAAAGCAAGTGTCATTTTTGACACTTAAATGAGAGTAGAACATAAGTCCAAGGGTCTTTTTAATTAAGGGGAGCAGGGAAGTAGAGTACTAGCTGTGGGCAGATATACAGTGAAATGAGTGTTTATCTTTTATTTTTAAGATGGGGCATCTTTGACTGTGTTTCCATATTGATGAGGAAGACCCAGACCAAGGAATGCTTGCAGACATGTCCTTGCAGCGGCAGTAAGTGAGATGTACATTTCGCAGTATCTCTTCTCAGTCTGGGTATTCACATAAAAAAATTAATAGGCAAAAGGAGTATGCTGATGAGCATTACTTTACAATTGTTTCATTACCTGTGAGGTCGTATATGATGTGGGTTAGTTAGCCAGTTACTTTCTCTATTGCAAATTATCTGTGTGAGGTTTTGCTTTTATAATGTGAGGTCAGAGTGTTTTTACTCATCATTTTGATTGCATTCTTTCAAACAAAAAATTGTTTTTGTCCCCAACTGGCGGTGTCATTTAGTTAGCCTATGTGTGTGTAGATGTATTTGTGGAAAATGCATGAGTTCATAAATTTTGTTTGGTCAATTCTGTCAGTCAGATTTTTTGTGTTCCATTTGTTTTTGTTTGTTTATTTTCTTACTGAAATCTTGAGCTGTCATTTCAATATTCTTCACTTGTGAATCTTTGCCTTAAAGGGAAAGGACCGTGAAAGTTCTTCTACCTCCTTAGAGATAATAAATTACTCTCTTACATATTTCCAACTTGCTTTCACATTTCTGTTATTCCTTATTATTCCTTTTGGCATTTGGAGATTAGATATATTTCTGAAACTCACATTTGTTTAGGCGTTTGGAAGGCATTCATCATTAGGAAGACTTTTTTTTACCCTATGTCTAAGATAACATATATCTCCATAAAATGTTTGAATCCATGTATATTTATATAGGATGAAATTATAACAGATATTATTTCCCTACGACATGTGCAGAGCCCTTGTTATATGATTTTATCTCTAAATCTTTGACAATGTAATCTTGAATTAATGACCTATGTTGCTGTTACTAAACTATTACTATTTTATGTCTTCATCTGAATTAGTTATAGATTTTCATCCAATTCTGTTACATACAGTTGTTTGAAACTACTACGTTAACCTAATTTCATTCTCACTAACACTTTTCCCTAAGATTTTACTTTCCTTTAAAACTTCTGTTTTTGTATCATGCACATCTACATATTCATATACTTTTATACAAATGTGTGAATAGAATACTTGGCACAACATAAATTTCCTTTGCATTTTAGAGCAGTCTTTCTTAACCTTATCTGTCATTATTCTTCTTACTCAATAATTCCTTACAGGCTTGCTCCCAATGAATCATGGAAATGATGATATATTATTTCAGTGGTTGCACAATATTTACTCGTATTTTGTGAAGTCTTTCATTATCTTTATCTTACGTTACTATTACATCAATGCTACAAAAATATTTTGGGATTGTTAAGTTCAAACTGTGGTTCCAACCAGGAGTGATTTTGTTCTCCAGGGGCCATTGAGTGATGCTTGGAGACATTACCGGCTGTCACACTGGGGAGGGGTGGACAGAGGCCAAGGACACTCTAAACAGCCTACAACACACAGGACAGACCCCACCATGGAGAATAATCTGGCCAAAAATGTAAATAGTGCTGAGACTGAGAAACCTGAGTTAAAGAATATCTGTACTTTTAATCATTATAGGTTACTTCAGATTATTTCCCCAAAGTCATGATACTTTTACACTGCTGCCAGGAAAATTGGAGTACCCTGTTGCCACCTGTTTAAGTTTCCACCCCAATCAATGTGAGAGCTCTTTACGTGTTTTCCTGAGCTAATGTGTTTGAAAGAGATTTCTTGGTTTTTTGTAAACTATTGCTGAGGTTGGCCAAAGATTTAGATATTTAATCACCATTTGATTTGCTTATTAATTTATATGCCCATATATTATAAGCATGTTATTCTAGAGTTATCAGCTTCTCAAATGATCTTCAAAACTTATTGTGTCTAGGGGCTGGCCCCGTGGCTGAGTGGTTAAGTCCGTGCGCTCCGCTGCAGGCGGCCCAGTGTTTCGTTGGTTCGAATCCTGGGCGCAGACATGGCACTGCTCATCAAACCACGCTGAGGCAGCATCCCACATGCCACAACTAGAAGGATCCACAATGAAGAATATACAACTATGTACCGGAGGGCTTTGGGGAGAAAAAGGAAAAAATAAAATCTTTAAAAAAAATTAAAAAAAAAACTTATTGTGTCTCTACTGACTTTGGGGGGCTATTTTGGCCATGAATATGTTTTACACTATATTTAAATATGTCTATCTTCTTACTTCTGAGTTTCTTGTCTTAATTAAGATGATTTGGCCCCTCCATAGATTTTTATATATAGTTTTCTAGAGGTTTACCTAAAATGTATCGATTACTCTTACCGTAGTAGTTGATTCCTCAGAGTTTTTTGTGATATAACTGAGTGGGAATCAACTTCCTTTTCTTCCAGGTGAATATCCATTTTACAAGATTTATTGAACAATCCAATCTTTCCTCATATATTGAACTACAACTGTATCACATAGGAAATGTACTTATATACTGAGACCTAGTTCCTGAGTCATTCAACAAATAAGCATCTTCCATCTGCTATCATTTCTAGAAACATTATACATTATATTCTTTTGTCTATACTTTTGACAATTTAATTAATAAGCCATGTTGTTATTGTTAAATTATTGCTATTTTATATCTTGTTTTGTTAGTTTTTGATGCTCCACTCACTTTCCTTTAATGCAGTTAGTTTGAAGCCACTGTCTTTAACCTGGTTTCATTCTCTTTGCCATTCTTTTTATTTCATGACTTTACTTTTACTTAAGTCTGGTCCTATAGAGTACACATATTAACATACATTTGTGAAAAGAAAAGGTGAACAAAACTGGTGAAGCCCTATTTGTTTGGATCTTGCATTATAGTGGTGAAGCCAGAGTGCAATGGAATAAATGTGTGTGTGACACCATGTGCTCAGGGATCAATCATAGGAAAAGAGTCAATCAGGTGACAGGATGGACTTGTCACGGCAGGTGCAGCACCTTGTAGAGCATGGTCTTGGGGGCCTTTGCTGGTTGTCTGATGACCATAGTCAGGCTAAAGTGTTCACATTGGGTTTGTCAAAAAAAGAATGAAACATAATGTACAAACAAACAAAGAGCAGATCACACATAAGAGAAGTGAGAAGGCGCCTGCCTCGTCTGCTACCCAACCATGGAAAAACCAACTGGGCAAATGCATACAGAATAGGCAAAGGGAAGGCAATGCTTCTACGGCTTGATTTTAAAACTACCCAACTTTTCTTGTATATTTTCTTTTGTGAATTATTTAGTTTCTTTGGTCAGTTTTCACTTGGGATGTTCAATTTGTAAAGTGTTCCACACCACAAATTTATTGTTACTTTTGTCTTTTGGACAAATTTATTTTTTCTCCTTATTATTTTTGCTTGGCGTCAACAGAATGTCATCAGCTTTGGAGTACTGCCAGAAACCAGTGAAATCTTTTCTTCCTCACTGTCTCTCAGGAAGCAACTGAGCTTATTAAATCTTTTTCTTCCTCATTCCCATTGTATTACTCTCTCTCCCTCTATGTTTATTGAACTGATTATGTTTCTTTAAATACAGGGCGGAAAATGCACACTTCATTATGGAGCCCCAAGTTTATGTGCCACAGGAGGTTTCAACAGGAATACGTGGATGCCATTTCTAAATTTTTTAGGGGATAGAATCTTGATCAGGATAGCTTGAGTTCTGGCCACTCACAGCCTAAACAGTGATGGAGAGGGAACACAGAGGAGGACGGCTAGGTATGCTGTGTTGTGTGTGCATGTGATCCTTGTGAACTGAGAGCAGTCCTCAGAACAGGGCCACCTGGACTCATATATTTCAAGGTAACCCTTAGAATAGAGGGTCCAGAACTTAATCAAATCAAGGTGCTGAGAGGATAGCCTTTGCAATTCACAGGGTGCCTTTGCAACCAGATTAATAAAGTGCAAGTTTTACATGATATGGGCAAGGGACTCCCCTTTTCTTGAGGTTTCAGCAGAATCAGGGAGGCTACCTCATTCCTCAACATTTTCTGATGCCATCTCATCACTCTATGCCTTGCTCATTCCCCTAGACACATTTTGAATCTTGAGTCTATAAAGCAATCGTCTTTCTCAGGGTCTTTGCAAGGCTGGTCCTTCTGCCAGGCACACAGCTCTTCAGAGACTTGTGTCTCCACTCACTCTTCTTTCAGGTTTCTGTTAAAATGTCACCTCACTTGCAGCTCCTGCCTCAACTCCCAATAAAATATAACACCCCCACCCACTGTCCCCTTTTGATGTTCCGTCTTTTTATCACAGTGTCTGGCACCATTGCATATGTTGTATCATTATTTTTATTTGGTCATATTCCTTCTCCATCATTAGATTAGAGACTTTGTTTTTCTAGGTTCTATTCTCTGGATGGTGCTTGGAATATGGCTTATATTCAATATGTATTACTCAAATGCATGAAAGATACTCAATAAAACATTAGGAACATTATGTTTGAGGAACAAATTGATGGTGGAAAAGGAATTCCTAAAGAGAAGTAGCACTGGAGATGCCTTAATGGGACGAGATCATACACAAAATTTGGAAATTAAATTTCTTGATTCTAAATATAGATATAGCAGTTATTCTAGGTTACTAATGCTTGCTTGCATGAAAGTCAGTCATTTATTTTTCTATTTCCTAGTAGTGTACCTAGGCGTGTACCTCAGCTCTGCTGCCACCCACAGCTCACACTCCAGTGCCACAGCCTCAGTGATGTACACTGTGGTCACACCCATGCTGAACCCCTTCATCTATAGTCTGAGGAATAAAGACATGAAGAAGGCTCTGAAATCCTGCTTTGAGATGGTAGCTATAAAAGGAATAATTCTCCTGGGTCAGAAGAAGTATCCTTGATTGCAGTGTTAAAAGTTTCTGAGCCAGAAATTGCTTTTCTTTGACTGTATAATGCAAGTAAAAATTGTTCCTGCCCTTTTTTCCATATCTGTCCATTTCTTTGACTTCAACTTCTTTATACAATTTAAGTAACTCATTCTGTTAAGCTTTCACTCACTCTGATATAGAAACAGTTTTCTAATATTTATTTCTTTTTCCTATTTATCAAATTTTTCCCAACTTTGTGTTTGAGATATTTCAAAATTCCCATTTCTTTCATGGACAACATGAATTTCTTAAAAATAATTTCTTCTGTAATGACATATACCACCGCAAATAATTTTTCTCTTGTTTCCCTTATAGAACAGTGATGAGTTGTATTACTCATATTTTTAAAAAAACTACAATTGACAACCAAGGTAATTTATATAACTTAATAATCGGGGAAAATATGAGACCACTGTCTCACACACTTTTGTACACTGTTCCTTTGTATATCACTACCCCAATTGCTTACCCCCAAAATGTAGACTTTGATATATATAGTGTTTGACAGGTAGTCATTGAATTTTATTCTCCTCGTTAGAATCCTGTTCTGTTATTCAGATCTGTGTCCACAGTGCCTCCACAGTGACAGCAAAATGATTACCAAAGACACGTCTCCGAGTGGAGTCTACACAGAAACACAAATTTGAATAAATAGATTGACTTTATTTGGCCTCTGAATCAGAGTAGAGCTTAAGTGTGATGAAGTAGAATTGTAAGATACTTTGTAGTACTAAGTAAAATATTTCTATTTCTAGCTATACATCTACACATTGAAGTCAGAGAGATTGATGTCTGTGTGGAAGTGGGTTTTTCATTGGGATGAATTGGTTGGTGTGTTCAAATTTTTTATTAAATTATCTTCATTTCATCTTGAAAACTTCCAGTGCTGCCACAAGCAATACCTTTTCCATGACTCTAAATGCAGTAAAAATTTTGTCATAACCACTAAATGGGCAGTGAATAACAATATCCATGTCACACATTAAATAACATGTATATATTTATCTCCTCCTGATGAGAGGATGACTCACTAGAGAGCTTGAATTCCCACCCTGTCATGTGATCCAGAGTCACAGGTTTTAAACAAACTTGCATATCCTTCCACATTCTCCTGCTTACCTGGAAAGGAACCCCAGTGGAGTAAATTTTAATACATTTATCTGAAATAATCTTCAATAACAGAGTAATCATGAAGGTTACCTTCAAATATCAGGACAAATGCCTAGAATGAAAAGAAGCAGATTATTATAATTGCCTTCACTTGTTAGTTTTTATTTTTGTGTCAGTTAGCTGTTGCTGCCTAATAAGCCGTCGTAATAGCAATTGGTAGTAAAGTGCCTTGATTCTCGAATGAGATAGTGTGGAGGAGAGTTGTTCTGATCTCTGCTGTGTTCCTTGTGAGTCTATATTCAGCTGTGATTCCTCACATTGTCTCTAAAGCTCATCCATCATGTTGTGTGCAGCTGTTTTGCACTTTCTTCTTCAAGAAATGTATGCTAGTTCACTCCATTTACATATGTAGACTAAATCTTAGAGTTTGTGAGAAAAATAGTTTATCAAGTGAAAATGGCCTTAATTTAATTTCACAGTTCCTATTTCTGCATATGACATTTTTCTTTCTTCCAAGTTATAAGATATATCTCCTAGGTCTTATAACTCAGCTACCTGTGCTCTAGACCCGACCCTGGGTTATGTACCCCTAGAATTTTTTAACTCTACACGATTGGAGTGTAATTACATAAAAAATGGCAAATTTATTATGTTTATAATATATTATATAACATTAATTATATTTATATTATATAAAATTCTATATAGTTTTATATTAATATTAATGTTATATGTAATATTCATATGTATTTATATATGTATATGTAAAAACCTTCCTCACTTACACTGGGGTTACATCTCAATAAACCTATCATAAGTTGAAAGTGTCATAATTCAAAAATTCATTTAAATACATCTAATGCATCTAAACTGCCAAACACCATAGTTTAGCCTAGACCACCTTAAATGTGCTCAGAACACTTACATTAGCCTACAGTTAGGCAAAATGATCCAACACAGATCTATTTTAAAATAAAGTGTTGATGGGCCAGTGCACTGAACTGGTTAAGTTCAGTGTGCTCTGCTTCAGCAGCCCAGATTTGCTTCCCACGTGCGTATCTACACTGCTCTGTTAGCAGCCGTGCTGTGCTGGCAGCCCACATACTAAAAAATCGAGGAAGATTGGCATGGATGTTAGCTCAGGGCAAATCTTCCTCAGCAAAAACCAACAATAAAAAAAGGTGTTGACTATCTTATGTAATTGATTGAATGTTGTACTCAAAGTGAAAAGCAGAATGGTCATATGGGTACAGAATGGTTGTAAGTGTTTGGGTTCTTTACCCTCATCATCACATGGCTGAGTGGGAGTTGTGGCTTGCTGCCATAACCCAGCATCATGGGAGAGTATTGTACCACGTATCACTTCTCTGGGAAAAAGATCAAAATTCAAAACTTAAAGTACAGTTTCTATGGAATATGTATTGCTTTTCACCATTGTAAAGTTGAAAAATGAGGAGTTGAACCATTGTAGGTTGAGGACTATCTTTGTGTATACATACACACACACAAAAACAGAACCATTGATAATCCCATCTTCTTGGTTGAAAGGAAACTTGAGAGAAAGAGGAACAGGATAAAAATAAGAAACATTTGAAGAAACATGAAATTGAAAGAATGTAAAAATTTTGGCACAAAGATTTAGAGTAGAACGAGTGACCGTAATTTTAATGATGAATTTCTTTTCCTCTCTTAAAGACTCAAAGGCCTCAGCTAGAAACACATTTATGTTTAGACAATGAGAAATTCTCTGCACTAAGGGGGCCATATGTCTGCAAATTGACTTTAATATTCTTTTCTTATTTAAGGTGGGATTTCAACAAAAAAATGCCTTTACCCAAGAAAATCTAAACGAATGAGTTGAGAGGCTTAACATCAGTTTCCTTGAACAAAACAGTTTTAGATGAATGTCTGCTTTAGATTACAATTGCTGCTTATTAAATTACCACACTAGTGGCTTAAAACAAACAAACTTATACCTTAAAGTTCAACAGTTCGAAAGCCCAAAATGCATCTTATTGGGCTAAAATCAAGATGACTGCAGGCCTGGGTTTCTTACGGAAGCTACAAGAAAGAATAAATTTCCTTTTCTCTTACACTTTCTAGAGGCCACCTGCATTGCTTGGCTCATGGCCATTCATCCACCTTCAAAGCCAGCTGCACAACGTCTTCAAATATTTCCCTGACTCCAATTCTTCCTCTTCCTCTTCCTCTACATTTAGGGGATGATCATGATTACATCAGTCCGACCAGATTATTCAGGCCAACCTTCTTATGTTAAGGTAAATGAATGGTAACTTAATTCCACCTGCTATCATAATTCCATTTTGCTATGTAAACCAACATATTCAAAAGTTCTTGGGATTAGGATGTGGACAGTATTTTGGAGGCCCTTATTCTGCCTGCAATGTCTATTTCAGACGTATATTATTTGATGTCCTTGAAGATCCCTCATATTTAAAAGAGTCAAGCAGAATTTATCACTACCTGTAGAGTGAGTGAAAACCTGTTCTTTCAAAATTGCATGCAAAGAAGATCTGGGTGGAGAAGACCTAAAACTACCTACACCTGACTCTTACACAGGTCCACAGCCTTGCTACTCACACTGTGATCCACAGACCAGGACCCACAGCATCGTCACCACCTGAGAGCTTGTTAGAAACGCACTGTCCCTGGGCCCACTGGAGACCTGATGAATTTGCATTTGAACTGCATACTTTGTCGATTTGTCTGCACATGAAGTTGGAGAAGTGCTGGTCTGGGACAAGTTTCCTCACCTTCTTACTGTTGATGTTGGGAACTGAATAAATACTTGTAGTGGATACTGTCGCATGGATTATGAGTTTGCTGTATCCCTTAAGACATTGCCAAATATCCCCAGGGGCAAAATCATCTCTGATTGAGCTCCACTGTACCAGAGTTTGAGAACTGGAGGCATCCTGACAGAACTCCAATCAAGGCTCCATCAAGATTCTGTTTATATCAGTGATATTGTGATTTATAATCAAGAATATATATATATTTGGCCTTCATAGCATTTCTGACACAGAGTTCCTAAAAGTCTTGGAATTTCCTAAGTGTTGAGAGCCATAAAGTGTCTTTTGTTATATTAAAAAGGTGATTTTGGACTTCAGCTAAAGATAGGAACTGGTTGCCAGGAGAACCAGCCATGTGGTTAGAGGGTTGGAATTTAAGTCCCACCCGTAACCTCCTGGGATGGGAGAGGGGCTGGAAATTGGACTCAATCCCCAGTGGCCAATGATTTCATACCTATGTAGTGAAGCTTGTATAAAAACCCATAGGGATGGTGTTCAGAGATCTCCCAGATTGGTAAACACAAAGAGGTTTGGTAGAGTGATGTGCTCAGAGAATCTCCATACCCTTTCCTCATCCCTTGCCTTATGCACTTCTTCCATCTGGTTGTTCCTGGGTTATGTATTTTTATAGTAAACTGGTAACCTAGTAAGTAACATGTTTCCCTGACACCCGTGAGCCACTCTAGCAAATTAATTGAGCCCAGGAAGAGATCAGGGGAACCTCTGAATGGCAACCAGTTAGTCAGAAGCATAGGTAACAACCTGACTTGCAACTGGCCTCTGAAGTGGAAAGCAGTCTGTGGGACTGAGCTCCTAACCTGTGGTGTCTAAGGCTGTCTCCAGGTAGAGAGTGTCAGCAGTCAGCATTGAGTCAAACTTTAGGACACCCAGCTGGTGTTGTAGAATTGTTTGGCTGTGTAGGGAAAATCCACACACACATTGGAATTGGGTTGAATTTGTTCAGGTATTTTGGAGCCTCATGTACTTGAATGTCCATATCTCTTCCCAGATTTGTAATTTTCAGCTAATATTCCTTCAAGTGAGCTTCCTGCCTATTTCTCTTTCTCTTCTCCTTCTCAGATTTCCATAATGCAAAAAACAAACTCTCACTTAATGGTAACACATAACTCATTGGCTTTCTTCACGGTTTCTCATTCTTTTTTTTTTTTCTTTCTCTTCTAACAGGATGATTTCAAGAGAGCTGCCTTCAACTTCACACATTCTTTCTTCTAATCGATCAAGTGTGTTGTTGAAGGCCTCGAAGGTACTTTTTATTTCAATCATTGTATTCTTCAGCTCCAGAATTTCTTTTTCATTCTTTATTACAATTTTTAAGTCTTTGTTCAATTCCCTGACTCAGGTATGTGGCACACAGCAGCAGCAGCACAGGCCAGTGATGGTGGGTCAAACCCATGACTTTCAGCTGAGGGGCAGAGGGCAGTGCAGCAGCAGCTCTGGTCTTCACATGGCACAGCACTGTGACTCCTTATGCTGAAGAGTGGGAGACAGCAGGAAGAGTGGAAGAGTGGGTGCAGGAGTGACTTGGGCCTTGGGAACAGGTCTCACCAAAGTGACAGTTTCAGCCCTGGGCAGGTGATACAGCACTGGATCTATGGGCAGCTCCATGAGCTGGGCTCAGTGTTGGTGAAGACTGTGGGGTTCTTGGTCTCAAAGGCCGCAGATGACCATGGCAGTGATGAGGATTGCTGAGGTCTTCCTCTGCTCCTTTCCCCATGGGGTAAAATTCCTCTGAGGGGATCCCTTTTGGAACCAAGTTTCTCTGGACTGAACCCAAAGATTCTAAACTAAATTGAGACCTTAATTACATTTGCAAAATACCCTCATTTTGCATAAATTGTATCCTAGTCTTGAGAGCTAAATCCTTCAATGCACACTCAAAGGAAGATGTATCCAGGGTTCATGTACCAGAAACAAGAATCTTGGGGCATTCTGAGAATGCCTATCACACCATGTGAATGAATTGGAAGATTCAGTATTGCACCATGTCAATTCTCCCTAAAATAATCTATAGATGGTGTGAAATCAAAATCTCTGCAATTGCTTTTGTAGAAATTGACAACCATTTCTAAGGTTCTGATAGAAAGGCGAAGAACCTACAATAGACAAAAATGTTTTGAAAAAATAACAAAGTTGGAGGTCTTACTATATATATATATATGTTCTGAAAATGCCTTAGGATCACTAACAGGGCCGAGGGAAGGTATTCCTCTCCCCGGCCAGTCAGCAAACACTAGAGGAGGGGACCGTGTCTTCGTACATGCAGACAGCAATGCAAATCTTAAAGAAACATGAAAAATCAAGGAAGCATGACAGCAGAAATGGAACAAAATCTCCCAACAAAGAAAAGCCCAGGAATAGAGGGTTTCACTAGTGGATTCTACTAAACATTTAAGCAACGAATGCCGAACTTTTCTAAAAACTTGAAGAGGAGTGAAAAATTTAAACTTATTT